>NC_080682.1:9881822-10533741 GCF_030445035.2 Dasypus novemcinctus
GTGGGCAAAGTATTTGGCCTCGGTGAGCCTTGCTCTCAGGACTGACACGAGAGGAGCAGGAGCCAGCCCCAGGGAGTTGGGGAGCGGAAATGGAGAGCGCGGGTGGGGCCGAGTGTGCTCAGGAAGCGGCCTTCTCCCTCTGCCAGACTCTTCTGCTGTTCCTAAGTGGTCACTATCGAGTATTCAAAGCGCTGCGTGTCTTCTGCTTCAAGTGGGCTTTCCTCGGCAGCCCCGGTGGCGTGCCCCGTCACGCCTCTTGCCAGAATTGTGGGTCTGCTCTCCTCGTCCCGTGACGGAAGCGGCCACTGGGAGCCTGAACCCCTCCTGACCTCGTCCTTGTCGCCCAGCCCTGGGCAGTGGGGGCTCCCAGCCCCTCCTCCCCATGACGTGTCCCCTCCGTCTCCCCAGGTCCACGCCTACATCATCAGCTCCCTCAAGAAGGAGATGCCCAACATGTTCGGGAAGGAGAGCAAGAAGAAGGAGCTGGTGAACAACCTGGGCGAGATCTACCAGAAGATCGAGCGGGAGCATCAGATCTCCCCCGGGGACTTCCCGAGCCTCCGCAAGATGCAGGTACGACCGCCCCGTGTACCCTGCTCAGGCTGGCCGCCTGGGGAGTGAGGACGGCCCCGGGCCCTGGGGCAGTGGCTCCAGAGGGAACCCCCGGCTCCAGGGGTGGGGCCTCCCCGTGGGAACGTCATCCCAGGTTCCTCCCAGATCGGAACACCCCAGAGGGGAGTGCAGTGACTCATGCTGAGTGGTGGGGAGGGAGAGGACAGGGCAGGCTCTCGGCTCACCCTCCCACAGCCTTCCCAGAAGGGACGGCCGTCGCCTCCATTTGACAGATTGGGCAGCTCAGGCCCAGAGAGGTAAACCGAGCTGCCCTGGAGGCTAAGTGGTGGGGCCAGGTCCTGGGGACAGCTCTCCACGTGTGAATGCCCCGCTTTGACCACCTGGCCGCTGCAGGGCCCCCGTGGTCCTGGCCCAGGCCAGTGGGTGCTGGGAGGGGCCGCCAGCCCCCCCACCCACACCCCTCCCCTCCCTCCGCAGGAACTCCTGCAGACTCAGGACTTCAGCAAGTTCCAGGCCCTGAAACCCAAGCTGCTGGACACGGTGGACGACATGCTGGCCAACGACATCGCCCGTCTGATGGTGATGGTGCGCCAGGAGGAGTCCCTGATGCCCTCGCAGGCCGTCAAGGGCGGCGCCTTCGACGGCACCATGAACGGGCCCTTCGGGCACGGCTACGGCGAGGGCGCCGGCGAGGGCATCGACGACATCGAGTGGGTGGTGGGCAAGGACAAGCCCACCTACGACGAGATCTTCTACACCCTGTCGCCCGTCAACGGCAAGATCACAGGGGCCAATGCCAAGAAGGAGATGGTCAAGTCCAAGCTGCCCAACACAGTCCTGGGCAAGATCTGGAAGCTGGCCGACGTGGACAAGGACGGGCTGCTGGACGACGAGGAGTTCGCCCTGGCCAACCACCTCATCAAGGTCAAGCTCGAGGGGCACGAGCTGCCCGCCGACCTGCCCCCACACCTGGTTCCGCCCTCCAAGCGGAGGCACGAGTGACCGGCCTCGCCCGCACCGCCTGCACCCTGCGCCGGCCTGGCACCTGGGCCAGCAGAGGCTGGGGGCGCAGAGGTTGGGGGGAAGGGGTGGGGCGCCAGTTCTCCAGGTCCATAAAGACAGCAGGTGTTCCCTCAGCTCTCACAAAGGAAAACCACCATCTTTCTTTTAAGGCTGTCCCCGGGCCCGTCGGGGGAGGCAGGGGTGATGCTCAGATGTGAATGATGGAATTTTTGTGCACAAGAACTATGGATATTTTTAATATATAACGTTAGAGGCAGTTTTCTTTCTTGCCTCCTCCTCTGTGCGACAGCCCCACGCACAGGGCCTCTGTCCTCTCCCGTCCTCTGCCCCCCACCCGGGGCTCGGCCGAGCAGCCCGGCAGCTGCTGTGACCGCAGGGGAGGAGCAGGCCTGTCTCAGCCGGCTCCCCTCCCGGCCCCTGCCAGGCCTGGGGTCGCGGATCAGCTGAGCAGCCTGGTGTGTCGGTTGCTTCTCGGGAGCAGCGGCTTCTGCCCGCGGTGCTGCCGCGGCCCCTGCGCTCTGGGCCAGCGTTGGTACTTGTGCCTTCACCCCTCCCCCTGGGCAGAGGCCCTGTCCTCGCCCACCAGCTTTGACAGCCCAGCGCGCCCTCCCTCGGCAGGCACAGGAGCCAGGCCCAGCTACCGTTGGGGGGCGTGAGGGAATGTCTTCCAGAAAACTATATAAGCTAGTTTTTGTTCTGCAGAGCAACACCTTTCATACTTGACAGGATTTTCCCGTAACTTCCCGACCAGTTGAGAAGCTGTGATTTTTGTCTCCTTCCCCCCACATCCCAGCCCCCGGCAGCTCCACCTGCGAGCCATTAGGTGTGGGGAAGGTGCAGGGGACACCCCGAGCCTCCACCAGAGCTCGTGCTTCCTGGTGGAAGTGGGGACGGCCATCCCAGCTCCCGCCTTGTCTGCAGTGTACCCCCGCGCTCCACTCGGGGCTTCTGAGTTGGCCCTCTGGGTGGGTGGAAGTTCTTGGGAACCTGGTTTTGGCTCTGGGCCTGTCGGAGGAGGGATGGCCAGAGCCTGCGGGCCAGGGGAAGCCCAGCGCCTTCCCTGCTTTGAAGGAAGCCCTCGCCCACCTCCTGCCTCTGTCGGATGTCCCCGGGACTACTGCGCCAACTGCGCCTCCCAGCTGAGCAATAAGAAACTGGAGCCGGCGAGCGCAGGTCCAGGCCGCCTCCCTCTGCGCTGCCCTGCGGAGCCTCCTGGGCGCACCCCGAGGCCGGCCGCACCAGCCCCGTCCGGCAGTCCCAGGGTGGGTTTCAGGGAATCGCCTCGCCCAGCGCTCCCCCGGCTCCCCCGAGCTGGCCGTGCTCCCTCCAGCTGGCACGAGGTGAGGAGGGGGTCAGCCTCCTCCCGGGGACCCGGGTCACGCGCGAAGGAGGGAAGGAAAAACTGAAGATGGAAGACCTTTTTTTCCCTTGGATTAAACGAGTGTCATTGTGCCGAAGCTGGTTTCTGGTGCTTCGTTGTCTTTTCCAGCCCCATGTCCTTCTCCCAGTGCCTCAGGAGATACCGGCTGGGACAGGTGGGTAAGGCGAGGCAGCCGGCGCTGCTCAGCCCTGCTCCACGGGGCCCCCCCTGCTGCCACCTGGACAGGCAGAGGCGTGGACCAGGGGTGGGGAGAGGGCGCCCCCCCCCCCCCAGGGGCCTGATGACCCCCCTTGTGGGGGTGGGATTGGGTCTCCGTGGAGAGGGCGGGAGAGCGCCAGTGATGGAGGCCGTCCTGGCATTCACACCTGGGCCCCACCTGAGCCTGGGCTCCACGCGGCCCCTCAGGGCAGTTGAGGACAAAGCTGAGGCAGCAGCACAGGAAAGGGACAAAGGTGTCAGGTTCACCTGCCCTCCTCATCCTGGAGGCCTGCCTTCTGTGCATTTTCCCGCTGAAGAGCCCAAGACTCCGAAGGCCTCGAATAGCAATTGTAGTGGAAGCAGGTTCAAACCACCCCCTGTCCCTGGTGTTTGTAGAAGGTGAAAGCAAAGCTCCCACCCCAACCCTCCCAACCCCCCCAGGCTGCTGCTATAGCCTCAGCTCAGAGATGAGATGCTGTCACTCCCAGCTCCTCCATTTCCAGGGGTCACCCAAGAGAGGCAAAGCTCGCTGAGCTCCCAGAATGCTGCGGGGCTGCTCTGCCCCCCTTGCTGAGCTTGCACCACCCGCAGGCCTTGGAGGCACATCCGGGTACTCTGGGGCCGGGGGTGGGGCCCTCGACCCCCAGACAGCCCGGGGGTGGGGCCCTCGACCCCCAGACAGCCCGGGGCCTGGATGCTGACCCGAGGCGTAGAGGGTGGTAGAGGTCCCACGTCTGCCCCGCTGCCCAGGGGCCGGGGGCTCCTCCAGGCCGTGATGGGGGTTCTGGAGGGCCCAGGTGTGCCGCCCCCCTGGGGTGCGAGCCCCAGCCCCTCGCTTCCTCCCCAGCTCCCTCAGTGGCCAGGGTCTCCTGGGTGAAAAGCTCCCCCTGCAGAGGCTGGTCTCAGCCGAGGGGTGTTTCCACCGCCCACGAGCTCCTTTGGGGCCCACCCCCTGCCCCTGGCCCCCACGGAACAGCCGCTTCACACGGGGTTCCCTGTAGGGTCTCGTTCAGAATCCGCCTTTCTCCTGCTCCTTGGAAAACAAAAGCCTGACTTCCATCCGCCACTGGGCTGGTCACAGGACTTGCCCGAGGCCCCAGGCCCGGGAGAGGGGTCAGGGTACCCGCCGGCTGTCCCGCCCTCTCAGTTAACAGGGTGCCTGCTTGGGCAGCCCCCTGGAAGGCAGGCCTTGGGCAGCCTGAGCCTGGATCCCAGCGCCGCCACTTAGGGGGCCCAGCTGGGCCCTCGGCCTCAGCCCGTCTCGAGTGCTAAAGATGGCTCGTGTCGCCTGCTTCGGCCGAAGAGGGCGGAGGTGGCAGCCTCCGTGGCTGAGTACTCCAGCAGTCGGTCAGGGTGGAGGTAAGGGTGGGGTGCAGATTGCACGGGCCCACCCAACTCCCACAGCAAAATAGGCTGGACCCACCCTTCCCCAGAGCAGCTGGGAGACTCCATGGCGCCTGCACACTCATGGGCCAGGACAGTGGTGGCCAAGGGGGCTCCAGCCGGCTTCCTCCCGGCCCCAGCAGATGATTGTAAAACCACATGGGGCTGAGCCTCTGTGTGAGGCGGGGGTGGAGCTCTGGAGCGCCCGGCCCCTGGAGCCTGCCTTAGCACTGCACAGAAGGCTTTTGGATGAAAAAGCAGGAGGACAAAGCCGCCATATGTCCACCCCCTGGCACTTTGGACTTTTTAAAGGTTGGGCCCCCAGTGTGCTGGGATGGCAGGAGGACAGGGCAGTGGGCCTGTGGGACTGGGCAGTGAGGGTGGTCCCAACACCCCACAACCTCCATCAGCCTCTCCCCCAAACCACTCTGGTAACACACATTTAAATAAAACCCGTGCTGAACTGCAAGGCAGTTTTCAGTGAACTCCCCCACCCTTCCGCCCCTCGGCCGCCCAGGCTTCTGCTAGCTGGAAATGCTGCCATGCCCTCGTCCCCTGCCCACCGGATCAGGTGCAGTTCTATTCTGTACACTGAGAGGCGGAGCCTCCCCTCCCTTCCCCCCGGGGAGGAATTGACTTGGCCAAGGCCACATGCCACATGCCTGGTCAACATGGAGCCTGCGGTCAGGGGCCAGCCCCCAGGACTGGAGCAGCTTCCCAAGCCAGGGCTGTCCTGAGGCCTCCTCTGGACTCAGGGGAAGGGGAAGCTGTGGCCAGGCCCCTTCCAGAACCAGAGGAACCTGGGCTCCCTGCCACTCGCCTGCACTGGGCCCTCGGGGCCTCTCCCTGCTCCCTTTTCTGAACCTTCTCTTTCTTTCTGTCTACTGCATGAGTCATCTGTTCAAATGACAGTTTCTCTTTCTCACCATCCAAACCTCTTCTCAGAAGCCGACATCAAATCCTCCACCATCTGGCCTTGCTCTGGCCCTGGGCCCCGGTGTCTGGAGGCCACACAGTGCCCTTCTGGGCCAAGGCACCGACCTAGGCGCTGACCGTGGGGCTCAGGCAGGGTGTGGCCCAAAGCAAAGAGCTGCGTGCCTGCAGGAGACCAGGGCTCCAGCTGCTCCACCCCTGCAAGGACAAGGAATCTATCTCTCAAGGAGGGCCAGGGCCCTTGGGAAGATAACCAGCCTGAGGGCACTTGTTTTTTCCACCTTTTTTCTACCCCTGATCTGGCTCCCTCGTGTTTGCTCCTTGTTGTTGTTGTTTCCTCTTGTTTTTGCTCATTGTTGCACTCGTTATCTGCTCGTTGTTTGTTGTTTGTCTTCTTTAGGAGGACAACGAACAAACCTGGGCCTCCTGTGTGGGAGGCAGGTTCTCAACTTCTTGAGCCACATCCGCTGCCTCTGAAGGCTCTTTGAAATGCCAAGAACACCACAGGAATGCAAGGTGTTAGCCTCAGGTGAGAACTAGCCAGCCAGTGCCAGCCTCCCCCACCCCCATAGAAAAGGGCTTCGGGGTGGGGAGTGAGAGGCTGTGGGGGGAGCAGGTGACCATGGAGGGAAAGAGGCGGGCTGACTGCCCAGACCAGCTGGGCTGAGGCTCTGGGGTAGAGTGGCTCCTGCTCGAACCCTCTCGCCCGCCCAGCACCCTGGACATGGTTCCTGGGGAGCAAGGCAGGCCTCTCTGGCTCGCAGGGGAGCAGGGAGCAGGCTTACCGGGGTAAGGTGGGCCCAAGCTCAGGAGCTGTTTCTCGCCGGCAGGGCCAGGGGACTGGGCACTTGATCAGGTGGAAAGGATGTGGCCGTCATGGGCTTTCTGACTCTGGAAGTGCAAAGGTGTGAGCAGGGACCCCCATCTCCCTGTGACAGGCAAGGATACCGAGGCATGGAAAAAGAGTGTGACGAAAACTAATACACGAGTATAAGTAGAATTAAACACCAGATGGGCAGGAGGCCGACAGCCTGACCCAGCTCTGCCCCAGGCAGCCCACGGCGGACGCCCAGGTTTTGCTCTCTGGGACTCAGTTTCTCCTCCTCTGTACCTCCTCTGATGGCCCTGGGCACTGGCCTTTTCTGAGAACTCAGCATTCAGCCTGAGCCAGCCAGAATCCAGTCGCCTTGTTAGTCTGGCCTCTGGGGGCCGTGGTGGGGTGGGGGGTTGGGGGCAATCTGGGTGTAGGAGAAGCAGCTTGGAGGCCGTCTCTTAACTCAGGGCCCCTCCCTCCCTTTCCTTGGAGATGGGACCTGGTCCCATCCAGCACCTGCCTCTCCCCCGGTCTCTGGCGCCCCCGTGTGGCCTTGGAGGGCAGCGCCCCTTCTTACCACCTGCGGGCCCCATCCCTGACCCCAATCCTGCAAGGAGGGCCCAGAATCCCTCAGGTGAGAGCAAGAGGGTGCAACCAAACGGTCCAAAGTCCTTCCCCCTACACCCCCCTAGGAGGAACGGAGGTGGGGTGGACTCCCCAGATCTGGAGTCGAATCCTAGTTCCCTGCCCCTGCCTGCCTGCCTTAGGTGGGACAGCTGGACTGTTTCCCCATTCCACAGATGGTGGCAGCTGTGAAGTCACGGGGAGGGCTCTGAGGGGATCACATGGGAGACACACAGGGAAGCACCCTGTGCGCAGCCAGGGGCTCGATCCGGCTCCACCAACACAGAGGCCTCCCTCCCCAGCAGGAGGACTCGGGCCCCGCCACCTCAAGAAGGCCCCTTCCGAGGGGCAGGCAGGCCCCCAACCAGATCCTAAAAAGGAAGAATTTGTTGTCTGGAGCCACTAAGATGCCCCGTCCTTTGACCTCTCATCTCGGATAGACCCAGGGCCCCATGGTGTCCAGTCCAGCACAGCTGGACACAGCTGGACAGAAATGAGAAATGCCGCGGGACAAGCCAGCTTCCCCCCCCCAGCCCTCCTCCAGCCCCTGTCCCGCCTCTTCTTACCCCTCCCCATCCATGGCAGGCGGGAGGCCGCGATCCCGCCCAAGCTTTCAAAGCCTGCGGTGGAGGTAGAGGCCCGCACCCACTCTAAGCCTCGTGTCCGCGCCTCCTTACGGTCAGTCCCTCAGTGCACACCCTCCCAAGCCTCAGAGTGCCCATCTGCCAAATGGGTGTAATCACCCCTGCCTCACCCACTGGGTAGGGTTTCCCAGGTCCAAGGATACAAATAAAATGAGGTCAGACACTGGCGAGCGTTTGGGCGGGGTTGGGAGGGAGGGTAAGCGCGGGCGGGCAGCCCGGGGAGGGAGCGGACTACAACTCCCAGCCGGCCCCAGGGCCGGGGCGTCCCCAGCCCCTCTCCCTAGGCCAAGGGCGAGGCGGCCGCTGCCCCCGGGGCCGAGGGAGGCTCCAGGGCCCCGGGCATCCCCCAGCTGGATTGGGGCATGCGGGGCCCCCGGTGGGGCCGGCGCCCGGACCGCGCGGGGGTTTGGGCAGCCCTCCCGGGTCCCCGGGACCGTCCCCCCAACACGCCCGCGGGGCCCAGGAGTTCCTCGGCCCGGCCCCGCCCCCCACTTCCTGGCCGGGCCGTGGCCCCGCCCCCGCGGGCCTCCGCCCTCCCACCTCCGCCTGCAGCCGCCGCTCCCATTGGCCGGCGCGCACCTGCCCGTCTGCCGGGGGCGGGGCGCGGCGCCCAGGTGAGGGCGCGCGGGCGGCGGCGGAGGAAGGTGACAGCGGGGAGGGCGGGACGCCGCGGGGAGGACGGCCGGACCCGCGGGCATGCGAGCGGCTCGGCTCTAGCCCGGGCGTGGGCTGCGGCCGCGGCCATGGAGCGGCGGCTGCGCGCGCTGGAGCGCCTGGCGCGGGGCGAAGCCGGCGGCGGCCCGGGGCTCGACGGCCTGCTGGACCTGCTGCTGGCGCTGCACTACGAGCTCAGCAGCGGCCCCCTGCGGCGGGAGCGCAGCGTGGCGCAGTTCCTGAGCTGGGGTGAGTGGCGGGGGCGGGGCGGGGGGCGGCCCGAGGGACCGGGCGCCGCGACCCCCTCGCCCGCGCGCTCCACTTTCCCGCCGGGCCCCGCACTCGCGCCCTGGCCTTGGCACGTGCCCGCGGGGCCGCAGGCCGGCTCCTTCACCGGGGTACCTCACACCCACCCCGGGGAGACCCTCACTCACATTCGCACCACACCAGTCTACGGGCAATAACACACGAACTTGTTCCCACGGACAGGCCCAGACACGGACCCGACACGCACCTCACACCCAGAGCCACTGTGGGGCTCCTTGCATACAGTCTCCGGAGACCCCTGTGCGAATCACCCCGATAGGCACGCTGCCTCGCAGTCCGCAGGCGCTCGGGGACACACTGAGACCTCACAGGGCCGTGGATCCCCACGCTGGCTGGACACACACTTGCCTGCTTGCACTCACAGACGCGGCGGGATCCCACGCTTGGCACACACACCTCCATCTCCCTGCATACGAGACCACCCCAGGCTGGACCCAGGCGCCCACCTCAGCCCTTTTGTCTGTGCCAGCATTCGCCAGGCTCCGTGCGGGCTGCTTCCCCAGGACCAGGGGGCCTGTGCCCCTGCCTCGGTGACTCATCTGTGCCACCGGGAGTGGCTGGCCCCGGGTGACCCTGAACCCAGTGTGGGCACTGGCGCCGGCCCGAGAGCTCCCTGGTCACGCCCGGCCGGGCCCTGGGGAGGGAGGGCACAGGGCCTGGCCCCGAGGGTGGGGTGAGGCTGGTGTTTGCCTAATGGGCAACGAGCGTCCTCGACTCTCCTGAGCTCTGGGCAGGCATGGGGCCCGCCACCCAGGTTGGGGGCCCGCCACCCAGGGGTGCCGGCAAGCCGGGCCCCAGCCCCTTCCTCCTGGGCAGGGCAAGCTGGACAGAGGGCCTCTGCCCCTCTGGCCTGCCCCGTTCCCGGGTTTCCTGCGTGCTGTGCGTGTGTCTGACATGTTGTCAACACCTCCCGTGATGCCTCCCGCCTCCTGCGTGCTCTTCCCTGCCGGCCTCTGCCTGGGACCCTGGCGTGGGGGCTGGTCTGTTGACACCTCCCGAGGTGACTCACTCTTCTCCTGTCCCAACTTGAGCTGCTCCTGTCCAGAGCCCCCATCCTCTAGGGCAAGGTGAGGGGCCTGGGGAGCCTGTCCCGGGGGCCTGGACCCACCCCAACCCCCAGGCTGGCTGATTGCTGGTACCTGCCCTTGCCTCAGTTTCCCCTTGGAAGTCTGGGGCTGCCCTGCCCCAGCTCCCCACACAGGCCTGGGAAAGACGATTTCGGTAATGAGGTTTCCACACCACCCCCGCTGCAGGGGATCTGCCTGATAAACCTGTGGAGCAGCTCTCCGTCCCACCCACAGGCCCGCCCAGCTGGCAGGGAGTTTACCTCCTGGCAGGGGGAAACTGAGGCAGGAAGCCAGCCCCCTCAGCTGTCCCCAAGCCCTGCTGGTCACTCTGGCTTCCCTGAGTTTCCAAGACCTGACTCCCTCCCCCCAGGCCCGTGGCCACTCCTGGGCTGGGAGGGGCTGGAGATGTCCCAGCGAGGTTAGCAGGGCTGACAGGAAGGCAGAGGATCGCGGCCAGACACAGGCTGTGTCCGGGCTGAGTCCCAGCGTCGTGGGGCCGGCCAGCGCTGGAGGGCATCCTGGGCGCACACCCTTGGGTGCCAGTGGCAGGCGCTAGGGAAAGGGTTTGGGGCCTTGCTTTGAGTCCTGTGAGAACCTGGGCAGACTGGAATCGATGCCGCGCCCACGGAGGCCCCTCTGGGGAGCCTGTCCTCCCAGGGCCCTGCTGACCTCGCGCCCCACCGGCCCCCCACCGGCCCACCAGGCCCCAGGCCTACCCCAGCCCAGGACCTCTGTGCCTGCAGGGTCCCCAGACCTCAGCTCCTGAATGGCAGAGAAGCCACTCTGGGGACAAGGAATGTGGCCCGTCCGGTTCCCTTAGACAGGCCTGGCCTGGCCCTGCTAGGGGGACAAGAGCTGGGAGCTGGGGGTGGGAATGGTGCCCCCATGGCCCCCAGGGTGACCTGGCCGGCCAGGGGCAGGCCCCAAACTGGGCGGGACTACAAGTCCCATCAGGCCCTGGGGTGAAGGCTGCCTGGGGTCTGGGGACCGGTCCAAGGGGGCCGTGGACTCAGGGAGATCTGGGGGCCAGGTGGCAGCAGAGCCCGGACCCTCACTGGCCATGCCCACATCAAGCCCTTGGCGGGAGGGCGTCCCTGTCGCACCCCACGGGCATTGCAGCTCCTGGTTTCCCACGGTGAGAGAGGATGCCGGGGCCCCCCTCCAGCTCCCTGAGCCCCCCTTTGTCCCCCACAGCCAGCCCCCTTGTCACGAAGGTGGAGGAGCTTAGGCTGCAGAGAGATGACTTTGAGATCTTGAAGGTGATCGGCCGAGGGGCCTTTGGGGAGGTGAGCACAGCGCCTGGGGAGGGGAGGGGGGAAGGGGGGAGGCTGTTGGTGCCCAGACCGGCCTGACCCCTGCCCCCCCTGCGGCTGCAGGTTGCCGTGGTGAGGCAGAGGGACAGCGGACAGATTTTTGCCATGAAAATGCTGCACAAGTGGGAGATGCTGAAGAGGGCCGAGGTCAGCTTGGAGTTGGGGGGGGGGCGGGGAGCCGTGCGCCACCAGTGAGCAAGGCCCCGGGGGCAGCCAGGGAAAGGAGCTGCAGGCGGAGGGGGCCAACCCCGAACATCTAGGGACTTTCTATCCCTTCCTCACAATGAGCCTTTCAGAAAAACCGGCAGAGGCGGTCCCATTTTCCATAAGGTGACACCGAGGCCCAAGGCCATCAAGCACGGCCTGGACTTGCACAAGGCTAGCCCTGGAGAGAGCAGAGCTCCTAGACTTTCTGAGCCTTCCTCCAGCTCCCGAGCTGATGAGGGGGCTCCTGACTCTGCCCACACCCCCCTCACTGCCCCGGGCCGGCTGCAGGTGGCCTGCTTCCAGGAGGAGCGGGACGTGCTGGTGAAGGGCGACAGCCGCTGGGTGACCTCTCTGCACTACGCCTTCCAGGATGAGGAGTACCTGGTGAGGGTACTCGGCAGGGCGGGAGGGGGTCCCCTGGGGGCAAAGGAGACAGGGCAGTCCCGTGGGGACCTGAGCTCTGGGTCCAGTGAGAGCGAGACCCCCTCCTCCGGGGACTGAGAGGTTTCGCCTTCTCACAGCCCCTGGGGCTGCCTCCTGCCTGGGCTCGGCTAGGGGCTCACTGCCCCGGGGCTGCTGGGAGACACAGCCCTGCCTCCCCAGAGCCCCGGGGGGCCATGGTGAGGGTGGCAGGGGCAGCTCCCGGGGTGGGTGCCCCCTGCTCCCAGTCTGATTCTTGACACCCACCCCCGTCACCGCTCCAGTACCTGGTGATGGATTACTATGCTGGCGGGGACCTCCTCACGCTGCTCAGCCGCTTTGGGGACCGCCTGCCACCTGAGCTGGCCCAGTTCTACCTGGCCGAGATGGTGCTGGCCGTCCACTCGCTGCACCAGCTGGGCTACGTGCACAGGTGGGCCCCCGAGCCCCCACAGCCCACCCAGCCTCACCGAAAGCTCTGGGGAGAGCTGCCTTTTCCCGAGCACCCCACGTGCCCAGCCCTGTGCTGGGTGCCTCACTTGCACGATGCCTTTTTGCCCTCGACCAGGGGGCTCAGCACAAGGAAGCACCGGCTCGAGGGGGCTCAGCTCGCAGGGGGCCGAGCCATGGTTGCCCCCGGGAAGCCTGGCTCCTGTGCCCCCCGGCGCACCTTGCTGCCCGCTGAGCCCTCCTCCTGGCCGCTCTCCTCCCCTTGAGGGCCCAGGAGGCCGGGCCTTCCCCCCCTGCCATGTGCTAGCGTGCAGGAAGCCGCGTGAGCACACGCCCGCTGGTGCACGCTCATGCACACGCATGCACGGGGCGTGTAAATGCACATCCCCACACGCAGGTCAAGCCCTCCCCCCCTCCCCCAGGGATGTCAAGCCGGACAATGTCCTGCTGGACATGAACGGGCACATCCGCCTGGCCGACTTTGGCTCCTGCCTGCACCTCAACAACAGTGGCATGGTAAGGGCCCTCCTCAGAGGTGGGCACGGGGGCAGCAGGCCGAGCTCCCAGGGATGGGAGGCACCAGGACTCCTGCAGGGCAGCAGGGTCCCAGGGGAATGAAGACTGGCCTAGACCCTGGCGGGCAGCAGCCAGCTGAGCCCTAGGGGAGTGGGGTGCCAGGGCCTGGGTTGTAGCAGGCTGGCTGAGCCCTAGGGGAGTGGGGTGCCAGGGCTCGGGGGCAGCAGGCCAGCTGATCCCTAGGGGAGTGGGGTGCCAGGGCCCGGGGGCAGCAGGCCAGCTGAGCCCTAGGGGAGTGGGGTGCCAGGGCCTGGGTTGTAGCAGACTGGCTGAGCCCTAGGGGAGTGGGGTGCCAGGGCTCGGGGACAGCAGGCCAGCTGAGCCCTAGGGGAGTGGGGTGCCAGGGCCCGGGGGCAGCAGGCCAGCTGAGCCCTAGGGGAGTGGGGTGCCAGGCCTAGATGAGGGCCAGCTGGTCCTCCTGGCGTCATCAGCAGCACCTCCCGCAGGTGGACTCATCAGTGGCAGTGGGGACGCCTGACTACATCTCCCCCGAGGTCCTGCAGGCTATGGAGGAGGGCAAGGGCCACTACGGGCCGCAGTGCGACTGGTGGTCGCTGGGAGTCTGCGCCTACGAGCTGCTCTTCGGGGAGACGCCCTTCTACGCAGAATCCCTGGTGGAAACTTACGGCAAGATCATGAACCACGAGGTCTGGCCGCCGGGCTCCGGGGTTCCGGGAGGGCAGCGGGAGAGACCCCTCCTGTGGGCCAGCGGGGGGTCCGGACCCACCATCACCCTCCCCGCCCCGCAGGACCACCTGCAGTTCCCCCCGGACGTGCCCGACGTGCCGGCCAGCGCCCGAGACCTGATCCGCCAGCTGCTGTGCCACCAGGAGGAGCGTCTGGGCCGCGGCGGGCTGGACGACTTCCGGAAGCACCCCTTCTTCGAGGGGGTGGACTGGGAGCGGCTGGCGACCAGCACGGCCCCCTACATCCCCGAGCTTTGCGGGCCCGTGGACACCTCCAACTTCGATGTGGACGACGACACCCTCAACCAGCCGGTGAGCGGCCGGCTTCCTGCACAAGTTCCCGGGGCAGGGGCTAGACCGGGGCTGGGCCGCCCTGAAGTGGGTTGTACTAGGTGAGGGTCCTTTGACCCCATACCCATTCTGTTAACCAGAATTCACGTAAAGACGAAAACTCCCAGTAGCCCCGGAGAGGCCCATAACCTCAAGGACTTGTCAAAGCTGGGGTCTAATTCAGGGGAGCCCATGTTCTCCCCTGCTCCCCACCTGAGCAGCGTGAGGGCATCGTGCCTGGCATTGGGGAGCCTCTTGGTCCTGGGGAGTCGGCTCTAACCCCTTCCCCTCGTCCTGCAGGGGACCCTGCCGCCACCCTCCCACGGGGCCTTCTCGGGCTACCACCTGCCGTTTGTGGGCTTCAGCTATACCTTGGGCAGGTGAGTCTACCCTGCATCCCTGGGAAGGTCGGTAGGTGCTCAGGTAGCAGGCCAAGCCCTCAGGAGGATGACCCCGTGTCCACCCCTTCCGAGCCGCGGCCCAGCGCTTGGCCTTCGCCGCGCCCTGCCCAGAAGGCCAAGAGGACCCTGGACTTGGAGCCAAAGGCTAGCGTTCGAAGGGCCCCCCTGGCTCCCCCAGCCTCACTTGGTGCCTCTGTAATGGGATGGAGACCTCTGCTCAGTCCTCCTTCACGGGGCCAGCCGGCTCCTGCCCGAGGTCCTCGGGGAGGACGTGCTCCTAAGGTGTAAGGAAAGATGTCTGGCTCCCCCTCCCTGAGTGCCTACTGTATATCGAGTGCTGGGCCCCCTGGGCCCCCTGGGCCCTCTTGATCCTCTTGATGGCCTTAGAAGAGGCCCTGTGAGGTCACCCAGCTGGAAGGGCCAGGCCTGGAACTTGACCCTGTGCCCTGGAGCCCCTACCTGGGCTGCCACCCTGGGGCCGGCTGGGTAGCTCTGAGTGCAAGGTCTGGTCTGATTTGTTTCTCTTCCCAGCACAGAGCCCCAGAAGGGGCTGTGCCATGGCATTTCTTAGATTCTTAGGTGAATGAGTGATTGGCAGGATCGGCTACAGGAAGACAGAGGAGGCTTTGCGGGGTGGGGTTTCTGCCAACTTGTGTCACCCCTGCCGTCCCCCCGTCCCAGTCCCAGGCAGGAGAGCAGCGCCAAGCTGCCAGCCGCCCTGGAGCAGAAGCTCCGTTGTCTGGAGCAGGAGAAAGGGGAGCTGAGCCAGAAGCTTCAAGGTGGGGGGGTACTGCTGGGCTGGGCAAGGCTGGGCGGGTCTACCCTGGGGGCTCCTGCTGCAGGGCGAGCTACTCACCTGTGGGGACCCCTCCCTGGCCAGAGGCTCTGCAGACCCCCTCCGCCCATCGGGAGCTGGAGCAGCTACAGAAGGAGGTGCAGACCCTACGGGAGAGGCTGCCAGGTACCCCTCCTTCCCTGCCCCCACCAAGGCTGAGCTGCTTTCCCAGCACACAGAGTCAGCCCCGGGTTCCAGCTGTGCCCCTGCTCTGTACCTGCTGTGTGATTGTAGGGAGGTAACGTAAACTCTCTGAGCCTGCATGTGGGAAATGGCAAGGCTGTCCACCCCAGGGCTAGGACAGGGCTCCATGACCGCCTGCCCGTGGAGGGCTGGCTGCAGCTGCTGCAGTCCAGGCGCGTGGCTCTCAGTGGCTATTCCTGGCAGAGACGCTGGAGGAGAGCAAGGCCCCCTTGGACCAGACGGACGGGTCCCCTGCTAGTGGCCCAGGCCAGGCCAGTGCGCTACGACAGGAGAGAGACCAGTTGCAGCAGGTGATGGCTGGCAGGTGAGTGGCCTGGGGCTCCCTGCCAAGGGGGTCTCTGCCTTGACCTCGTCCTTGTCCTCCCCACCCCACTCCGACTGCCCAGGAGCTGGCCGAGGCCCGCGCCCGGCTGCAGGTGCAGGAGCAGGAGCTCTGTGGAGCCCAGGCGCGGCAGGAGGAGCTGCTTCGCAGGCTGCAGGAGGCCCAGGAGAGAGAGGCGGCTGTGAACTCCAAGCTGGAGGAAGCCCAGGGGTCCTGGAGCGAGGTGGGTGACGGGTAGGCAGGGAGAACAGATCGGCTGGCGGAAGCCTGGGAGGGAGGTGTGAGGGGCTGGCACACAGCACCCCTCGGGCCCCATCGAGACTGCACAGGCCTGAGCAAGGGGGCGGGGGCTGAGGATTGGGCAGGAGGGCCTGGCAGAGCCAGGTGGGGCAGGGGGCGGCGCGGGCCAGGGCGGCACTGCTTCATCTGCACCCCCTCCCAGCTGGAGGTCCAGGTGGCCGTCCTGAGCCGGAAGGTGATGCGGCTCCAGAGGCAGCGGGAGCGAAGCCTTGAGAAGGAGCCTTCCCAGAGCAAGGTAGTGGCCCGGGGGAAGGGTAGGGGGGGCGTCCCTAAGCCCAGGCCCTCTCAGGGCCTCCGGGCCTGTGTCCCGGGGCGGGGCGGGCTGTGACCTCTCTCGGGCCTGCCTCCTGACTCCTCCCCGTGTCCTCAAGACCATCCACACCTCCTCTGAGACCAATGGCACAGGCCCGCGGGGGGACGGGCTGCCGGCGTCGCAGCTGAGGGAGAGGCTGGCCTCCCTGCGCGTGCTGCTGGACGAGGCCTGCAGCCATGGGTGAGCTGGGCAGCCGAGGCTGGTGGGGCCGGGGGTCCGAGCTCGGGGCTCACCGCCCCATCCTTCCCTTCCCCAGGCCAGGCGGGAAGGAAGAGGCCCTGCAGCTGCTGCAGGAGGAGAACCGGCGGCTGAGCCGGGAGCAGGAGCGGGTGAGCCGGCGAGGATGGAGGGCGGCTAGACAACCAGCGAGACGGCAGGTGGGGAGGCAGGCTGATGGGTGAGGCCCCCCGACGTAGCTGCCAGCCGCCGGGTAGGCTGCAGCGGGTGAGCGGAGCGGACAGAGGCAGGGCTCAGCAGTGCTGTGTGGATGGAAGGAGAGCTGGCTGTGCGGCCTGACCCCCCCTTCCCACCCCATCCCCAGCTGGCAGAAGAGCTGCAGCGGGAGCAGCAGAGTAAGCAGCGGCTGGAGTGCGAGCAGCGGGAAACGGAGAGCAACTGGGAGGCCCAGATATCCGACATGCTCACCTGGTGGGCGCCCGATGGGCAGGGGCATGGGCCTGGGTGAGGCTGAGGGCCCGGCCCTGACCCCAAAGCCCCCTTCCCAATCAGGGTGAACGATGAGAAGGTCTCGAGGGGCTACCTGCAGGCGCTGGCCACCAAGATGGCCGAGGAGCTGGAGTCCTTGCGGAATGTGGGTGCCCAAACTCTCCAGGCCCGACCGCTGGTGAGCCCCGGAAATACCCGGGAGGGTGCCAGTAGCCTTGTCCCACTGGTGGGGACACTGAGCTCATAGTGGGCCAGTGACTTGCCTAAGCTCCCAGCAGGTGGGTGGCAGACCTGGGGCTCCGAGCGTGGCTGGCTGGCATGGTGGGAGGGGGCCTCAGAGGCAGCTGGGCCCGGAGGGCATCTGACACGGGGGTCCCCCGGCCGCCAGGACCACCAGTGGAAGGCGCGACGGCTGCAGAAGATGGAGGCCTCGGCCAGACTGGAGCTGCAGTCGGCGCTGGAGGCCGAGATCCGCGCCAAGCAGGGCCTGCAGGAGCGGCTGACGCAGGTGCAGGAGGCCCAGCTGCAGGTCGAGAGGTGGGGCCTGCGCCGGGGCCGCGGGGGGCCCAGGGCCCCTGCTGAGGCCTGTGGTGAGCCCCCACCCCGCTCTCCCCCAGCCGTCTGCAGGAGGCCGAGAAGGTGAACCAGGGCCTGCAGCAGGAGCTGGCTGCGCTGCGGGAGGAGCTGCAGGCCCGCAGGCCAGGGGGTGAGTGGCCATCGGCCTGCCCGTCCTGGTGCGCCGGCCCCAGCCTCAGCGGGCCCCGGGGCGGCCCTGCAGGAAGGAGACACGAGGCTGCTCCCTGCCACTTCCCCGCCCCGCTAGCCAGCACTTGCTGAGCACCTACTGGGTGCCGGGCTCCACCACGGCCTGGGGCTGCTACCCCAGTTTACCAAGAGGAAACAGAGGCCCCCACTGGCCCGTTTGCTCAGAAACAAGTATTAGGGCTGGGCCAGGGACCCCCCGAAACCCTGGTGAGCCCTGTCCTGTGATTGCAGATGCCAAGCCCTCCAACTCCCTGCTTCCCTTCCTGTCCTTCTGGAGCTCAGAGGTAAGAGGCAGGTAGAGGGGCTGGCTGGGGAGGATCCCTGGGGGCCTTGACTTTGTAGCACCACCACCCCTCCCCAGAAGGACTCCGCCAAGGACCCTAGTCTCTCGGGAGAAGCCCCGAGGCCTGGGGTGGAGCCAGAACTGAGGCCAGAGGGCCGCCGCAGCCTGCGCCTAGGGGTGAGGCCAGTGGGAGCCCCGGGGTGGGAGGCCCGGCCCCCCTCGGCCCTGTCTCCCTCTCAGCTGTCCCCTCTCCTCCCAGGCCGTGTTCCCCAGAGCACCAGCTGCAACCCCAGCCGCTGCGGAAGGTCCTCCTGCTAAGGTCAGCACCTCGAGCGGCGGAGCGGGATGGGTGTGCCGGGCCATTCCGCCAGGTTTCCGAGGGAGGCTGGTCAGATCCTTCCAGTGCCTGGCACGGGTGGGGGCGGCCGGCTCTGCTCTCCTTCCCCATCACGGCCGGCAGGCCCCACCAGGGAGGACCGCCTTAGGCCTGCAGGGTTCCTTAGGCCTGGGGAGGCCGGAACGGGGAGGCAGGGGCTCTAGCCGCCTGGCCCGGTGCCCAGTTCTGCCTGACACCAGGGCGCCCTCAGGGGTGGGGAGTCTGGCTGGGGTGGCATCACAGGGCATGGGCTGGGGCCTTGGGAGACGTGGTCAGGCCTGGGGTAACTTCCCGTCCAACCCGCCAGCCCTGCCCACGTTCGCTGCGCCCCCGGAGCCTGCCATCCCTCACCTCCCAGCCCGGCTCCCACACGCTGCACCCCCGGAGCTTCCCGTCCCTCACCAAGTGCCTGCGCTGCACCTCGCTGATGCTGGGCCTGGGCCGCCAGGGCCTCGGCTGCAACGGTGAGCACCCAGCCCGCCCGCTGCCCGAGAACGGGGAGGGTGCTCGTGATCCCCGCCTACCCTGGTTCTGTCCTCGACCCAGCGTCGCTGGCACTGCTGGTCACATCTCCCACTGCTCAGTCTTTCTGTTCTTTTCTCACTTGCGGTGAACCGGTAGCATTCGAGGGTCACTGTGGCCTCAGGGGTGCTGGGGTGGGAATACCCAGAGGCCACGCCTTGGCTCTGGGCTCACCACCTGCCCTCTCCCTCTCCCCGCCAGCCTGCGGCTACTTCTGTCACTCAGCTTGTGCTCCGCAGGCCCCACCCTGCCCCGTGCCCCCCGACCTCCTCCACACGGCCCTGGGAGTGCACCCTGAAATGGGCACGGGCACTGCCTACGAGGGCTTCCTGTCGGTGAGCTGGGCATGGTGATGGGGGAGAGTGGAGGGTCCCGTGGGCCTGCGCAGGCCCCACCACGCCTGCCTCCCCCGCAGGTGCCCCGGCCCTCGGGTGTCCGCCGCGGCTGGCAGCGGGTGTTTGCTGCACTCAGCGACTCGCGCCTGCTGCTGTTCGACGCCCCTGACCCACGCCTCAGCCCGGCCAGTGGCGCCCTCCTGCAGGCCCTGGACCTGAGGTGCGGGCCAGGTGGTGGCTGGGGGCAAGAGACCGGGGGTATGTGGGGGGGTGTGGCGTGGCCAGGGGCCGTGTGGCTCTGACCTGCTCCATGGGCATCCCAGGGACCCCCAGTTCTCGGCCACCCCCGTCCTGGCCTCTGATGTCATACACGCCCAATCCAGGGACCTGCCACGCATCTTCCGAGTGAGTGCCTGGGGCTCTCTGGGCCCTCCTGCCACCCTGCCTCCCCGTGCCAGCTCTGTTCCGGCCACTTTTCTCCATCCCAGCGGCCATCGTTGTCGAGCAGCCCCCTCGCCTCTTTCTCGGGGCCCCCGCACCTCCTCTCCACCCTGCAGCCACGCATGAACCCAGCTGCCACCTGCCCGTTTAGGACCCTTCGCTGGCTCCCCATTGCCCTCCCTGCTCCTTACTGTGGCCCCAAGGCCCCGGGGGCCAGACCACGCAGATCCC
The DNA here is from genome assembly GCF_030445035.2 of Dasypus novemcinctus. Classification (NCBI taxonomy): domain Eukaryota; kingdom Metazoa; phylum Chordata; class Mammalia; order Cingulata; family Dasypodidae; genus Dasypus; species Dasypus novemcinctus. Next base: position 9,901,420 of record NC_080682.1, read on the forward strand.
CAGCCTCTCCCCGGCGCCCCCCGGCCCCGGCCACACCGTGCTGCTGCCAGTTCCGAGACCGTGCCCCGTCCACCTCCCTCCCGGCTCCCCGGCCCCTCACCCACCTTGACCGACCAGGTCCCCACCGGCAGGTGACGGCCTCCCAGCTGACGGTGCCGCCCACCACGTGCACCGTGCTGCTGCTGGCGGAGAGCGAGGGCGAGCGGCAGCGCTGGCTGCAGGTGCTGGGCGAGCTGCAGCGGCTGCTGCTGGAGGCGCGGCCCCGGCCCCGGCCCGTGTACTCGCTCAAGGAGGCCTACGACAACGGGCTCCCGCTGCTGCCGCACACTCTCTGCGCCGCCATCATCGGTGAGCCTCCCGCTGGGGGGGGGGAGCTCAGGGGAGAAGCCAGGCCTGTGCGGACCGTGGGGACCCCAGGCCCAGTAGTGTCCCTGCATCCGTGCGCGGGAGCCCATGGCCACTCTGCCCACACGTGCCCTCCACGACCCTTCTCGGGGCAGAGCTGTGCGAGGAGGCTGGGGGCAGGGGGCTTCTCGTTGCTCCGTTGCTCTGATCCTAGTTTCTCCTTTTCCTAAAAGAGACTCTCAAGTGAGGAGAAGGAGCTTTAGAAGCACCCGAGTGAGGCCTCCGGGCCTCGCTCCTCCTGCCACCAGCAGGTGACCGCTACCCCTGAGCCATATGCCGTCTTCCAGGCGGGGCTGCCCGGGGGGCCCTGGTGTCCAGCTGGGCCTCCGTACCTGACCGCTGGGAAAGAAAGGAGCAGAAGCCATGCTCCTTGGCTTCTGCCAGCAGCCGAGGCCCCAAGCCAGCCCCTGCTCTTGGCAAGCTGGGACCTCTCTGGCATCACGCGGGGCAGAAGCCGCCTGCGTGTGGCCGCTGGGAGTCAGAGGGGAGAGGGGCATTTCGTGAGCAGGGATCGGCGTGGGCTAGAAGCTCTGCCTAGCGCCCTCCCCGCATCGCATCAGCTTTCTCCATGAGAAAGGCGTTGTCATTGTTCCCGTTATGAGGGGAAACTGAGGCTCAGAGAGAGAACGTGACTTACCCAGATTCCCACAGCTCAAGGTGGTGGGCCTCTCACCCATTAGAGCCGGTCTGGACTCTGGGAGAGAAGGACAGTGGGTTCCCGTATGCTGTCCCCATGTCCTCGAGAGGAACTGGGGCTGTGCACGGGCAGGCAGTCGGCCCAGTCTCCCAGCCGCTGAACACCCTCTGACCCCTGACCCTCTCCCTCCCCCATCAGACCAGGAGCGGCTTGCCCTGGGCACCGAGGAGGGCCTGTTTGTGATCCACCTGCACAGCAACGGTACATGCCCTGGCTGGGCCCGGGTGGCGTGTGGGGACGTGCCCAACAGACAGAGGCTGGGCACCGGGCTGCTCTTTGCCCTCTGCTGGTGACGCCCTCCCCTCGCCAACCCCACAGACATCTTCCAGGTGGGCGAGTGCCGGCGGGTACAGCGGCTGGCCGTGAGCCCCACTGCGGGCCTGCTGGTCGTGCTCTGCGGCCGCGGCCCCAGCGTGCGTCTCTTCGCCCTGGCTGAGCTGGAGAGCATGGAGGCGGCAGGTGCCAAGATCCCCGAGTCCCGAGGCTGCCAGGCACTGGCAGCCGGGCGCATCCTGCAGGCCCGCACCCCTGTGCTCTGCTTCGCTGTCAAGCGCCAGGTGCTGTGCTACCAGCTGGGGCCAGGCCCGGGGCCCTGGCAGCACCGCATCCGTGAGCTGCAGGCAGCAGCCCCTGTGCAGAGCCTGGGGCTGCTGGGCGACCGGCTGTGCGTGGGCATGGCCGGCGCCTTCGCCCTCTACCCACTGCTCAACGAGGCTGCACCCTTAGTGCTGGGGGCCGGTCTGGTGCCTGAAGAGCTGCCGCTGTCCCAGGGGGGTCTGGGTGACGCACTGGGCGCCGTCGAGCTCAGCCTCAGCGAGTTCCTGCTGCTCTTCTCCACTGCCGGGGTCTACGTGGATAGCAATGGCCGCAAGTCTCGTGGCCACGAGCTGTTGTGGCCAGCAGCCCCCGTGGGCTGGGGTAAGGCCCGTGAAGGGCAGGGCCTGGGTGGGGCCAGGCTGGGCTAGCCTGTGTATCCCACATCGTGGAGGAAGGCAGGGCGCTGTCCGAACCCCTGAGCCTCCCACACCCTGGCCTTGATGTCCCCTGCCGCTGGGGATCCTTCCCTCAGCCCCACCCTGGGCTGTTTGCATGGGCTCTGTCCCCTGCCTCTGCTGTTCTCTTTTTTGTACCTGGCAAACTTGACCCACTCCAGCGTTGGCTCTGGAGGTGGTAGGTGCTCCATGAACAGTCACCGTGGCTGCTGTCACTGTCATTGCTTTCATTCTCCCTGCCCCGCCTTCCCCCTTCTTTGGGCCTCTCTCCTCTTTGCCACTGCTTTGTTCAGCCCCCGGCCCACCTCTCACCACCTGCTATAATGACTGGTTGGTGCGCCGGGGGCCTGCAGAATGGGCTGGGGCTGGTGACTTCATCCTATACCCAGCACCCAACCCTGGCGAGCTCACCCCAGGGAGTTGGAATGCTTGGGAGAATGAATGAATGAGTGGGGCAGTGGGGGAGTCGGGCAGATGCACAAGTAACTGGTGTGAGGGGGCTGGGGGTAGCACAGAGATGCTGCCCTGAGCTGCTGGACCCAGACTCTCACCAGCTGGGGGGCCCGGGCCGCTATTTGGGCCCTGGGGTTTCTGTATCCTCCTCTGTGAGTTAGGGAGGGAAATCAGACCTACTCCAAGGTGGTTGGGAATTAAGGAAGAAAAGGCGGGTGAAGAGTTGGCAACTGGGCCCTGTGTTAGTGAGAGCTCCATAATTGTCACCTGTGATGGATGGTGGCGGTTGGGTGAGGCCAGCAGTAATTTTCAGAGGAAGGACCTGTGTGTGGCTTGCAGAGCTACTGTGCTGACAGGGCACAGGGCGTGCCCGGGGGTACAGACGAGGAAGCCAGCTCAGAGAGGTGCGGAGGCCGCACAGCACAGGCAGTTTCCTGCCCTGCAGGGTACGCAGCCCCCTACCTGACAGTGTTCAGTGAGAACGCAGTCGATGTGTTTGATGTCAGGAGAGCAGAATGGGTCCAGACCGTGCCGCTCAAGAAGGTGAGGGCAGGCCCGGACCCCTGGGGCGGGCCTGGGGTGGGGGTGGGGTGGGGGCGGGGTGGCCTGGTGTGACCGCCGGGCCTGCTGCCATGTGCAGGTGCGACCCCTGAACCCTGAGGGCTCCCTGTTCCTCTATGTTACCGAGAAGGTCCGCCTGACCTACCTCAGGAACCGGCTGGCAGGTGAGGGGGTGCGTGTGCACGTGTACAGGTGTGTGCAAGCGAGTGGCGGACCTGTGCGCGTTCACCTGTGCACAAGTCTGGGCTGGGACCTTGAGCGCCCGCTGGCGGGGACCCTGGGTCCTTGTGAGCCCCGCCCAGCTCTCCGCTCCGCCCACAGAGAAGGACGAGTTCGACATCCCCGCCCTCACGGACAACAGCCGGCGCCAGCTCTTCCGCACCAAGAGCAAGCGCCGCTTCTTCTTCCGCGTGTCGGAGGAGCAGCGGCAGCAGCAGCGCAGGTGCGCCTGCGCCACCCGGGGGGCGGGGCCTCCTGCCCTTGGGGGCGGGGCTGAGCTTCGGAGGGGGCGGGGCGGGCGCCTCTCCTCGGCCGTCCCTCTCCTACCCGCGTCGGTCGCCCGCAGGGAGATGCTGAAGGACCCCTTCGTGCGCTCCAACTTCATCTCGCCGCCGACCAACTTCAACCACCTGGTGCACGTGGGCCCTACGGAGGGGAGGCCCAGTGCCAGGGACCTGCCCGTGAGTCTAACGGAGCCGATCACAAGCCGCGCTGGGGAGACCGAGCCAATCCCAGGCGTCTCTAGCGAGCTCGAGCCCATCGCAGGCCTGTGTGGTCACCTGGCCTCCGAGGCCGGACTCCTCTCCGGTCCTTGGGGGTCCTCGTGCCCAGGCTGGGGCCGGGTCGGGTGCCAGGGTCCTACCTCTCCGGAGCTGGGGCTGACCGTCCTGTCCCCATGCCTCTGCACTGCCCCCTACAGGCTCTGGAAGAGAAGAGCCCAGGTGTCCACGGCTCCGGCCCGCGGCGGCCCCACAGCTTCGAGGCCCCTCAGTGCCGGGCCTCCCTGGGCAGTGATGGCCTCGCTGAAGACCCGGACCCCAGGAAGGGCAGCCCCATGGCCTCCAGTACGTACACATCCTTCCCCCAAGTGTCCATCCCCTTTGGACCCAGCAAGTACTGACCGTGGCATTTTTATCCCCTCGTCCTGCACCTGGAATAGCAAAGAGGAAAACTCGGACATCTCTGCCCAGCGAGTCCGGGTCCTGCCCCCAGGGATCTCTGAGTCCGGCGGCCTCCCGAATGCAGGTGAGTGAGCTGGCAGCTCCTTCCTCCCGCACTCACCCAAGGAGCGGTGCTCTTGTAAGCAAGGTCCCCTCTGGGAGCTGATGCCAAAGGACAAGCTGGGCCCAGCTCTGCCCTTGGTAGCTCCAGCTCCTAAGAGATGCAGACCCTTAACCTATCTGAAGCCTCCAGCAGGCCGAGGTGGAGTCTTGGCTCTTGACTGTCCCTGAACTTCCTCATCCATCATAGGAGGTTATTACTGTGTGGCCTGTGGGAGGTGATGCTACCTGGGAAGGGCTCAGCACAGGGTCTACCCGTGGTGGGGACGCCACAGAAGGGGAAGCTCTTGGGATTCATAACAGAGACCCAGACTGTGTGGACCCAAGGTTGGGGCAGGGAGGACACACACACACAGAGCAGTCCATTCTGGCTTGGGACTGAAGGTCTAATTGGACTGGGAGGGCTCCCACTCACACCGTCCAGCCACATCTCCAACTGTCCCCCACCCCCCCACCCCCGCCAGCCACATCAGTACACACAGAGCCCCAGGGCTTGCCATGTTCTTTTGTACCATCAGGCTCTTTCCCCTTGTTGCTTTTGTTTTGAGTGCCCTTCCTTGGCCTCAACCTGATCAAGCCCTCAATCTCATGCCAATATCACCTTTTGCAAAGAAGCCCTTGTGGCTGGTCAGGTGGTCACTGCTTTGCTGGGTCTCCATGGGCGCCTTGCTCCTGGCTCCTGCTATGGTGTGGATGTCCGTCTGGGAGCCCACCCTCCCCCCTTGATGGGGGTGCTCCATGATGGAGGGACTCAGGGCTCTTCTGCCCAGAGTAAAGCATGAATGGTGGAAAGACCGGACCAGGGACTTTGAGTTGGTCTCCAAGGTGGTGAAGGGGTTGCCCAGGTTCTCCCATGATTTGTGTTACCCTATACTTACACATCCCTCACATCCGGCCTCCTCCAAGTGCTCTGCTTCTGGAGGGCACTGTCTTGGTGAGCAGAGACTCCTGCCTGCTTCTTGCCATCCTGACTTCCTTCTCTTCCCTCTCCAGGTCTCAGAACGGCCCCAGAGCTTCCCTCCAGCTCCAGAATCAGAGAGCTCCCCTTGACACCCTCCAGCAGGGCCCACCCCAATCCCAGGACAGAGAGCTGTGAGGAAACCGAGAGCATGAGGAATGCCATACTCCGGCTGGTCCGGGACGCGTGGAAACCCAGACTCAGGGAGGGCCCAGGCTGGGCAGTGACAGGAGGCCTCCCAGGCCTTGGGGCTTCTGAGTCCCAGCTTTCATCCTGCCTTTCTTCTGTGGTCCCAGCCCAGCCTTTGATAGTCATTAGGAGTAGAATGGCCCCCTTTCTACCCTGTGGGTCCATTTGCCTTTGTCTCCAGGGGTGATTGTGCCAAAGTTCTAATTTTCAGTGCCAATCCCTAGGAGGCTTGTCAGGAAGAGGGATGTAGAAGGACCAGGTCCCTGGGGGCAGACCTGGGGTCTTAGTTGTCTGTTGCGCCCCCAGCTGAGGCCAAGATGAGTATGTCCAGGTTCTGCTCAGGTCAGGGTGAGAAGGGCAGGCCCTGGTCCAGAGGAAAGGAGGATAGAGGAAAGGGAGGGATGCAGGTGAAGAAGGTCAGAGCAGCAAGGGGGAGGAAAGCAAGTGGAAGGGGAGGTGGTGAAGAGTGGAGGGAGACGGAAGTGATTCAGAGGAGGAGAGAGAGAGACAGAAGGAGAGGGAAGGAGAGGGAGAGGAATGTGTGTAGAGAACTCAGGATTCACAGATTATTTCCTTCTGGGGAAAGGGCTCAGTGAACAGAACTGATATTTAATCTGCCCGGAGACGAAAGTAATTCCTAGGCAGGGATGGGTTGCGGTTATTTATAAGGGCTCCTTGGTGGGAAGGAGGGCACCTGTGGGGGCCACTGGAGGGTCTCCAGGCACACTCTGGCCCTTCCCAGAAAGGAAGGTCCTTTCTCTCAAAGCTTCAACCAACTGTGTATTAGGGGACTCTAGGGGGCATTTTATTATTGATCACAATTATTATTATTATTATTATTATATAACTATTTTTATTAAACTTCCTCCTACTGAAGCATAGGGGGCAAAATAAGTATTTATCTCCTTAAATGCCACATTCCCTCGAGTGATCAACTCTGATGCTCTGTGAGGCAGCAAGAAACCAATAAAGACAGCTTTGTAAGCTCCTGGCCTCCCTGCCTGGATCTGTCAGGTCTTCTTCCCAACTTTTTCACATGGGGTAACTGAGCAGAGTGTTATGATTGGGGCAGTTTACACAAGTGTGGGCAGTGTTAAGGTTACCCAGGAAGGAGGGGCAGGGCTCCCAGGGCCCTACCAGGGCTGTCCAGGCAGGATAAGAAAGTGGTGTTACCCAGCAGGAGCTGTGACTTTCAGCAGAAGAACTCAGCCATGGATAAGCAGGAAGGCAGCCCAAGAGATAACTTCCTTGCCCTCACTTTACTCTCTCCTTTATCCTGCCTCCCTTATCCATACTCAACCAGCCTCCAAAGGCCTGAGAGCCCAGTTACTGCTGATGATAGAGGGCAGCCTTGGGGCACAATGCAGGGTGGAGAGGGCTAGAAGTGGACCTGGAGGGCACATAAGGGTATGCAGCATCCTTACTGTCCCTCCCAGGCCAGGTTGCTGAGCCCTAAATGGTTACACTAAAAAGAGGAAAGACCTCAAATTAGAGACAACCTCAAAACTGAAGGATCTAGAAAAAGAAAAGCAAACTAAACCCAACGCAAGCAGAAGAAAGGAATTAACAAATATTAGAGTGGAGAATGAAATAGAATAAAAAAAAAATAGAATCAACAAACCTTTAGGTAGACTGACAAAAAAAAGGATATGACTAACGTTAGAAATGAAAAGGGGGACATTACTACTGACCCCACAGAAATTTTAAAAAAAAAAAGGATACTATGAATAACTGTACACCAACAAATTAGATAACCTAGAAGAAAGGGACAAATGTCCAGAATTACACAAACTACCTGCACTGACTCAAGAAAAAATAGAAGATCATAACTCACCAATAAAGATTGAATCAGTAATTGAAAACCCCAGAGCCATATGGCTCACTAGTGAATTTTACCAAACATTCAAAGAATTAACACCAATCCTGCTCAAGCCCTTCCAAAAACATCAGAGGAAATGACCCTAATTCATTCTATAAGGCCAACATCAATGCCAGATAAAGATACAAGAAAAGAAAATCATAGACCAATATTCCTTATAAACATAGACGCAAGAATCCTCAATGTCCAGGAAGACTGAGGATTAGAGAGATACAGGACTCATTTCTCTCCCGGAAAAATAGCTGGAAGACAGGCAGAAATGGCCTGGGAAAAAAAATGTTCTAGGGTTTAGGGCACCAGGGGAAGGCTGGACACCACCCAAAAGAGAAAGGGGCAAAGGAAAAGGATCTTGGCAGGAAAACTGTGAGTAAAAGCTGCAGCTGCCAGCATCCACACCCCCATCCTCAGAGCAGACAGCTTTGAATTCTCCAGTTATTGGCTGGTGGCTCCAATGGACCACAGGGGTGCATGTCCCTGGGAGAGGAAAGAGAGGGATGCAGCTTATGGCTGATTCAGCTTTTGATCACATATTTGGTCTGCTGTGTCCCACAAGCCCATCCAGGCCAGGTGGGGCTGTACCAATGTTTGCCTTGGTAATGAAGGGGTTCCAAATCTAACAAACACCTTCCCTACTGACAGAGACTGGTTGTTGAGGACACAGAAGGGAGTGGAATTGTTTCCTACCTGAGAAAAGAGAGGAGGGTGCCTGCAAAGGTTGGAGAACAGCCTCTGAGAAAGTTTGATTTGTAAGGCTCTGAATAGCCTTGAGGCAGGATCCTCTGTCACATGGTTGGGTTCCCTTGCCAAAACATTCCAACCCAGGTTTGAACTGAGAAGCTGTTGAGCACCATTTGCTACTGAAACAAGGAAGTGCTTCTGAGGAAATTAAAAGTAAATAAGAGAGACTTTCCTGGGCCTTTAACAGCCTCCCTCCCCAAGACCCTTGGAAGGGGGTCTGCAACCCATTACTGGATCCATGGCCCAGATTTGACCAATGAAACAGGGATAATACTAAAAAACTAGGACGGGTTGAACCAAGAATCAAGAATGGCAGTAACATATAGTCTCCTGCCACTAAAACCCTATGCAAGAGAGAGAAACTGGGCACCAGAGTGAACTCACCATCATGATTGTATGCCTAGAAATCAGGGGGAAAAAAATTACAAGCCATTCTAAGAAAATGGAAGATATGGCCCAAGCAAAGGAATATATCAAAGCTCTAAATGAAACACAGGATTTGAGTCGACTAATCAATGAGGTCCATACACATTTCCAAAATCAAATTAAAGAGTTGAATGACAATATGGCTAAAGAGATAAAGGACATCAAGAAGACACTGAGTGAACCCAAAGAAGAGTTTAAAATCCTGAATAGAAAAATAACAGAGCTCATGGGAATGAAAGACATGATGGATGAGATCAAAAACACATTAGGGAAGCAGCTTGGCTCAATCAGTTGGGCTCCTGTCTACCATATGGGAGGCCCTGGGTTTGCATCCTGGGTTCGCACACCGCGGAGAGCTGCCAGTTCACAAGCACTGCCGAGAGCCGACTCAGCAAGGTGATGCAAAAAAAGGGAGACAAGTAAAAACACAAAAGAGTACACAGCAAATGGACACAGCAAAAACAACAAGCAAGCTGCGGGGGGGGGGGGGTGGAGATAAAAATAAATACAGACGCACAGAAGAACGCACAACAAATGGACACAGAGAGCAGACAGTAAGCAAAAACCACAAAGCGGGGGGGGGGTGTTAAAAATGCTAAAAAAAAACAAACAACATTAGAGGGAGTGAATGTAGCTCAAGTGACTGAGCACCTGCTTCTCATGAATGAGGTCCTGGGTTCAATCCCCAGTACCACCTTAAAAAAAAAAAATAGAGGCATACTAAAGCAGACTAAATGATAGAAGAAAGAATAAGTGATATGGAAGACAGAACAGCTGAAATTGAAGAGAGAAAAGAATGGAGCAGAGACTCAGGCAGTTGAATGATAACACAAAGCACAACAAAGTATGTGTCATGGAAGTTCCAGAAAGAGAAGAGAAGAGAAAAAGGGCAGAAAGAGTCCAACTCTCATGGAAGAAATGAATTTACATGTCTAAGAAGTACAGTATACCCCAATCAGAATATATATTAATAGATCCACTTCAAGATACATAGTACTCAGAATGTCAACGTCAAAGATAAAGAGAAAATTCTGAGAGCAGCAAGGGAGAAGCAAACCATCACATACAAGGGACACCCAGTAAAACTTAGTGCAGACTTCTTACTAGATACCATGAAGGCAAAAGGACAATGATATGAGAAGCTTGGAGGAGAGTGTAAAAGGCAATAGCAAAAGGATAACCAAAAGAATAAAAGAACAAATGAAAAGACATGACATGAAAACCAAAGAATAAAATGGTGGAAGTAAATAATGCATTTATAGTAGTACTGAATGTCAGTGGATTAAACTCCCCAATCGAAAGATATAGGATCGGGAGTGGATGTGGCTCAAGCGGTTGAGCTCACACCTCACACCTCACACATGGGAGGTCTTGGGTTCTGTTCCCCATGCCTCCTGAGAAAAAAGCAACCAGCAAAACAAATGAAAGGAAAAAAAGAAAAGAAAAGAAAAACCTCAGGGAAGCTGATGTGGCTCAGTGGTAGAGTACCAGCTTCCCACATAAGAGGTACCAGGTTCAATCACCAGTCCCTAGAATCTAAAAAAGAAAAAAAGATATGAGCTGAACAGAATGGATTAAAAACTTGAGTATTTCCACATGTGCCTACAAGAGACTCACCTTCAACCCAGGGATACAAACCAGCCAAAAGTGAAAAGTTGGAAAAAGATACTCCATGCAAACAGTAACTAAAAAAGAGCAGGGGAGCCATACTAAAATCGAACAAAACAGACTTTAAATGCAAAAAATTTGTAAGAGATACAGAAGGTCATTCTATATTAATAAAAGGGACAATCCACCAGGAAGAAATAACAGTCATAAATATCTATGCACCTAACCAGGATGCCCCAAAATACATGAGGCAAGCTCTGGCAAAACTGAAGGGAGAAATAGGCATCTCTACAATAAGAGCTGGAGACTTCAACACACCCTTCACATCATTAGATAGAACAACTAGACAGAAGATCAACAAGGAAACAGAGAACATGAACAATATGATAAATGAGGTAAACCTAAAACATACAGAACACTGCATCCCAAATCAGCAGGTATTACATTCTTCTCAAGTGCTCATGGATCTTTCTCCAGGATAGATCACACGTTGGGTCACAAACAGGTCAAAATAAATATAAAAAGATTGAGGGAGTGGATGTGGCTCAGGCCTTTGAGCACTCCCCTCCCACATGGGAGCTCCCAGGTTCAGTTTCTGGTGCAACCGTGGTGGTGGTGGTGAACTACGGAGAAACTATTAATAGAAAAAGAAGAGCAAAACATTCCCAAAGCAAGCAGAAGAAAAGAAATAATAAAAATTAGAGCAGAAATAAATGAAATTGAGAACAAACAACAAAAAAGGATAAGAAAATCAATAAAACCAAAAGCCGTTCTTTGAGAGTAAAATTGACAAATCCTTAGCTAGACTAACAAAGAGTGCAAATAAAATCAGAAATGAAAAGGGGAAAGTTATGATTGACCCCACAGAAATAATAAGGATCATAAGAGGATATTATGAAAAACTCTATGTCAGCAAATTGGACAATCTAGATGAAATGGACAAATTCCTAGAAATGCACAAACAACCTATACTGTCTACAAGAAATACAAGAACTTAAGAAATCAATCACATTTAAAGAGATTGAATCAGTCATCAAAAATATCCCAACAAAGAAAAGTCCAAGACCACATGGCTTCACATTTGAATTCTACCAAGCACTTTTAGAAGAATTAACACCAATCCTGTTTAAACTCTTATAAAAATTTGAAGGGGGGGGGGCGAAATTACCAAACACATTTTATGAAGCTGACATCACCCTAGTACCAAAGCCAGTTAAAGACACTACAAGAAAAGAAAATTACAGAATAATCTCTCTAATGAACATGATGCAAAAATTCTCAACAAAATACTTGCAAATAGAATCCAACAGCATATCAAAAGAATTATACTCCATGACCAAGTGGGACTTATTCCTGGTATGCAAGGGTGCTTCAGCACAAGAAAAACAATGAACATAATACTCCACTTTAGCAAATTGAAGGGGGGGAAAAAAACATGATAATCTCAATTGATGCAGAAAATGCATTTGGCAAAATCTAAAAAAAAACACTTTGGAAGATAGAAATAAAAGGAAAATTCCTCACTATGATAAAGGGCATATATAAAAAACCCACAGCCAACATTGTATTTAATGGAGAAAGGTTGAAAGCTTTTCCCCTAAGATCAGGAATAAGACAAGGATGCCCACTATCACCATTGCTATTTGATATTGTGCTAGATATTTTAGCTAGAGCAATTAGACAAGAAAAAAAAAGGCATCCAACAGGAAAAGAGGAAGTAAAATTATCACTATTTACAGATGACATGATCCTATTTTAGAAAATTCTGAAATGTCTACCACAAAGCCAAATGAGTTAATAAACAAGTTTAGCAGAGTGGCAGGATACAAGATCAACACAAAAAATCATTAATGTTTCTGTGCACTAGTGTTGAGCAATCTGAGCAGGAAATCAGGAAAAAATTACATTTATAATAGCAACAAAAAGGCTTAAATACCTAGGAAACAATTTACCCAAAGAAGTACAGGACCTATATTCAGAAAACTACAAAACAATGCTAAAAGAAATCAATGAAGACCTAAAGAAATGGCAAGTCATTCTGTGTTCATTATTGGAAGACTAAATATTGTGCAGATGTCAGTCCTATCCAATCCTGATTTATAGGTTCAATGCAATACCAATCAAAATTCCAAAAGCCTACTTCTCAGAATTAGAAAAAGCAATTACCAAATTTGTTTGGAAGGGAAAATGCACCTGAATAGCCCAAAGCATTCTAAAAAAGAAGAGTGATGTGGGAGGAATTTTACTGTCTGATATTGAAAAATATTACAAAGCTACAATCAAAACAGCACGTGGCATTGACATTGATCGGTGGAATAGAATTGACTGTCCAAAATGAACTGTCAACTCTAAGGCCAACTGTTTTTTTTGTTTGTTTGTGTCCATGTGTGTTCTTCTGTGACCGCTTCTATCCTTATCAGTCGCACAGGGAATCTGTGTTTCTTTTTGTTGCGTCATCTTGTTGTGTCAGCTCTCCGTGTGTGCAGTACCATTCTTGGGCAGGCTGCACTTTCTTTCACGCTGGGCAGCTCTCCTTATGGGGCACACTCCTTGCATGTGGGGCTCCCCTATGTGGGGGACACCCCTGCGTGGCACGGCACTTCTTGCGCACATCAGCACTGCACATGGGTCAGCTCCACACGGGTCAAGGAGGCCCGGGGTTTGAACCACGGACCTCCCATGTGGTAGGTGGACGCCCTATCCATTGGTCCAAGTCAGCTTCCTGTTTGGAATTCTTGCTCCAAATATCCACACTGCTTATTCCCATTCCTTCTTCTGGTTGTTAATTCAGTGTCCGCCCCTTTTCAGTAAGGTCTTCACCAGTCAACCTATCTAAAATTGTAATCTCTTTGAGACTCCTATCCCCTTTCTTTGCTTCATATTTTTTAATGTTGATAGTTTCCTAACATATCATCAATTATCATATTTTAGATTTATAGAACCATTGCAATGATACTACAGGGTTCCCTAAAGTTAACATCTTACATAACCGTAGTACATTTATCTAAAAATAATGAAAACTATGAACAAAGCTACAGACTTTTATTTGGATTTCACCAATAGAGTGGCTAATTTGTCCCACTTTACTCAGGACTTTCCCGGTTTTAAAACTGAGAGCCCCATATCCCAGGAATCCCCTCAGTCCTGGGCAAACTGGGGCAGTTGATCACTCTATTTACCAGATTTCCCATTAATGTCCTTTTTCTGTTCAGGATGCAACCTAGGATACCACGTTGCATTTAGTCATTCCTTAGTCAACTCTGATCTGCAACAATTTCTTGGTATTTTCTTGTCTTGTACACACTTGACGTTTTTTAAGAGTGCGGGCCAATGATTTTCCAGAATGTGCTTCAATATGGGTTTGTTTTATGTTTTCAATGATTAGACTGGGTTTATGGATTTCGGAGAAGGAAATCACAGAGGAAAAGTTGGTAAAGTATTTTGTTTTATTCACTGCTATATATGCAATGCCTAGAACTGAGCACCTGGCCCATTGTAGGTTAATAAGTGAGTCTGTTGAATAACCAAGTGAATGAATGACTCTACAGAAATTATTTAGTATTGTTTTGAGGTTTTAAAACGTTAAGTTAATGCTATCATACATATTGCTCTGCGGCTTGTTTTCCCTCAACAATATGCTCTAGAGACCTATTTCAGGATGTCTAGGGCACTTCACTTTTTTTAACTTGTACCCTATTACAAATAATTACAATGATTCTTTCGATGTTCTTTTTTGCACACACGCTAGACTTTCTCATGGACGCAATTAGGGAAGAATTGCTAGGCGTAGGGTAGGCCCATTTACATGTTAATGGATACTGATAAATATCCAACTAAAGTGGCTAAACACACATACACACCAGCAATGCTTGTGTACCTGTTTTCCTCATATTTGTCGATGCTTAATAATATAACCCACAGCAGCGGAGGAGCTACCAGGAAACGCCTGGTCACGTGCCGGACTACATCTCCCAGGAGGCACTGCGGTTCCTCTACCCACCTGGTCTACGCAAAACGGAATGACCCCTCCCTAAGGGCCTCAGGCCGGAGGCGCAGCCTCCGCTCTCACCTGCCTCTGGAACGCCCAGAGCCGAGACTACCGCTCCCATAAGCCACCGCGGCCTGGCCACCATTTCAAGGCTCGGCCCGCGCGCGAGACTGCCCCGGACTCAGCTTCCCGGCAGGCAGTGCGGTTCGCGACACGGAACTCCATTTCCCAGCAGGCGCCAGGCCGCGGGCGCCGCTCTGCCTTGTGTGGGATGTAAGCGCGGAGGTGGGCGCGGGGGACTGAGGCCGGAACCCTTCTAGAGATTGGGGGGACTAGGTTGGCCTGGGGGCGCCTCGCGGACCGGCTGCAAGGGGCCGGGGGGCAGGGTTAGGGGGAGGGGGCGGGGCGGCCATTGGAGGTCCTCAGCAGGGTCCTTGGGGCGCACCCCATCGGGGCCGGACCCCGGGGATTGTGGGGGGTCGAGGAGGCCCTACAGCCTCGGGTGAGGGGGTCTCGCCTACGAAAGGAGGGGAGCAGGTGAGCGGCAGGTGAAGGGAGCGGGGAAGCACGGGAGGTGTGTGTGTGTGGGGGAACCCCAGCCGAACCTGGGAGGGGGCTCCTCCACCGGACCCGCCCGCCCCTCCCTCCCCCGGCCTGCTGCAGGCCGCCGCCCGCCGCCATGGGGCTGAAGGCCGCCCAGAAGACGCTGTTCCCGCTGCGCTCCATCGACGACGTGGTGCGCCTGTTCGCTGCGGAGCTGGGCCGAGAGGAACCGGACCTGGTGCTCCTGTCCCTGGTTTTGGGCTTCGTGGAGCACTTTCTGGCTGTCAACCGCGTCATCCCCACCAACGTGCCCGAGCTCACCTTCCAGCCCAGCCCTGCGCCCGACCCCCCAGGTGGCCTCACCTACTTCCCCGTGGCGGATCTCTCCATCATCGCCGCCCTGTACGCCCGCTTCACTGCCCAGATCCGGGGGGCCGTCGACCTGTCCCTCTACCCCCGGGAGGGGGGCGTCTCCAGTCGCGATCTGGTGAAGAAGGTCTCCGATGTCATCTGGAACAGCCTCAGCCGCTCCTACTTCAAGGACCGAGCACACATCCAGTCCCTCTTCAGCTTCATCACAGGTTGGAGGCCGACAGGTGGCAAGGGCGAGAATCCTGGCCCACTGGAGAACCGTGGCCTACCTCTTCACAACCCTGTCTAGTTTACAGAGCCCTTTTGAGACCTGTAGGCCTTGTACCTGGGGGCAGGTGTGATTCGCCCCCCCGTTTGCGTGGGGGAAACTGAAGCTGGAGAGGGCAAGTGATGTATGAAGGTCACACATGGAGAGAACAGGCAGGGTTGGTCCCAAACCCATTAAGCCACTTTCTACACCCTCAGCATCCTCTCCCCCCCTGCCCTTGAGCAGCCACTGGAGTCCTGTGGCCCAGAGAGTGGCAGTGGTTTGGGGGAGGGGAAGGGGGGGTGAGGAGACAGTTGGGTTACACTTTCAAAAATGAAATAAAATACTATCTGTGAGAATGTTTAAAAGTAAACAGACCAGGGGCTTGACCTCCGGAAGCTCAAAGCGCTGGGCTTGCAAAGAGCCTTCTTGGTGCCAAGCCCAGTTAACTGGCTGTCACACCTTGGAGTGCCATGTTAAGAAGGAATCTAAGGATGCCTTTGAGCTTGGCAGGAGGAATGCAGAGTGAAGTAGGAGTACTTGCCAGTGGGGTGTTAGAAGAGTGTTGGCCGGAGTGCCCTGTTTTTGTTATCGCTGTGATAATCTGATAGGGAAAATAAAATGGGGACAGCTGTATATTAACAGAAAGATATACTATGGTTGCAGAAAAAGGGAAGGGAGAGGCTCAAAGCCTGGGCTGAGTTATGAGAGATCCAAGAAAGTCTTTTGTTGGGGCTAAGGAATTTTGAAGGGGAAAGGAGATAGAGAATAGTAGGAGGAGGGATTGAGAAACGATGAGCAGGAGTGTCTGAGGTCTGGGCACTGGCTGGGAGATGGGGGCTGGAGGGAGCATGGTCCCTTCCCCAGGCCAGAGCTGAGAGGACCCTTTTCGTTACCTCCCCTCCCCCAGGCACCAAACTGGACAGCTCTGGTGTGGCCTTTGCTGTGGTGGGGGCCTGCCAGGCCCTCGGTCTCCGGGATGTCCACCTGGCCCTGTCCGAGGATCATGCTTGGGTTGTGTTTGGGCCCAACGGGGAGCAGACAGCTGAGGTCACCTGGCATGGCAAGGGCAATGAGGACCGCCGGGGCCAGACGGTCAACGCGGGTGTGGCTGAGCGGGTACTACCTCCCACCAAGCCCCCTTCACACTCTGCCTACCCAAGCCACTCAAGAGACTTAATTTTTTTGGGGCATACTGTCCTCTTCCTTTCACCACCTATTGTGTCAGGAAGAGGAGGCAGCAGGCCATCTTGAGATATCTGCTCTTGTCCCTCCCCAGAGCTGGCTGTATCTAAAAGGGTCATATATGCGCTGTGACCGCAAGATGGAGGTGGCATTTATGGTGTGTGCCATCAACCCTTCCATTGACCTGCATACTGACTCCCTGGAGCTGCTGCAGCTGCAGCAGGTGAGGCTGGCCCGAGGCAGGAGTGGGCTAGGCCAAGTCTCTGACTTGCTGTGGGTTCCTGAGCTTCGACTTTTCCTTCTGTAAAGTGGATTGATGATTCCTGGCCTTTCCCAGGACTCCTGTGAGGGTGGAATTGAGATGTAGAAGGGCTTTGACTCCAAGGAAGGACTGGTTCCTGAATCCTGGCCCTTCCCACCTGGTGGGAGGTCCCTGAGGTGCTGGACCCCACCTCTTCCTGACAGGCTGCGTACTCCTTTCCCCCTCCCTTCCCCCAGCTCACACCTCTCTCCTTGGGTCCCTAGAAGCTGCTCTGGCTGCTCTATGACCTGGGACACCTAGAAAGGTCAGTAGGGGGAAGGGGCCAGGGATCCTTGGTGGGTGGAGTGCTGGGTGGCAGCTTGGACTCCTGCCCCTTTCCCAGGTACCCCATGGCGCTGGGCAACCTGGCAGATCTGGAAGAGCTGGAGCCTACCCCTGGCCGGCCAGACCCACTCACCCTCTACCACAAGGTTGGGGCATCTTGGGAGGGCACAGAGGGAAGGCCTTAACAGTGGCTGGGCACTGGGAGGGGGCAGGCAAATGGAGAAAAACTTCCGGTAGCGGAGTGGTCACCCACTCAGTCCGTGTTTTGTGGGCACCTACCATGTGCCCAGCCCTGGACTGGGTCCTGGGAATGGACACATGACCTGCCTGTGGCCCCTGCTCTCGAAGAGCTTCAGGCTGGGGCTGGGAGCTGGTGGCTCGCTTTATGATCAGGGCAGTCTGAGGCTGAACCCTTGTGGCCGGCTTCCCAGCCTGTGCGTGGCAGGGCCTGGATTTGACCCCTCAGCCCTGCTTTTTCTGCTGTCCTCTTGCTGTCCTTCCTGGACTACAAGAGAGGTCAAATGGGGGATGCACTGAAGAGGGGGTGGTAACTTGGTTGGAGTGGGTAGGAGGGACAGTGAGCTGTCCTCTGAAGGCTTCAGTGTTTGTGAGGAAAGCTGGGGAAAGGGTCCAGGCCCGTGTGTGGAGGGCGTCCCCCTCACCCTCCCTGGGCCTTGCTCTGTTGGAGACCCCCACCCCCTGCAGTCTGGCCCGGGGCTCATAAGCTGTCCTGCCTACCCAGGTGAGAGTACCTAGTTGAGGCACAAGCAGGGTGGGTTGGAGTGGGTGGTTCTTGGGGGTCCTCCAGTTGCCCCTTGTGGGATGACTTAGAGGGCATCTGTGCCAGCCGGGGCAGCTGGGGGCTGCCCGCCTGAGGCCCTTGTGCCCCACCCCCCAGGGCATCGCTTCAGCCAAGTCCTACTACCGGGACGAGCACATCTACCCTTACATGTACCTGGCTGGCTACCACTGTCGCAACCGCAATGTGCGCGAAGCCCTGCAGGCCTGGGCCGACACGGCCACTGTCATCCAGGAGTGAGGACCCCCCACTCTGCACCCCCTTTCCGGCCGCCCCATCCCTCCCCACCTATTCCCCCCCCCCATCACCCAGGGGGGAGGAGCCCCTGGTCAGGGCCGAGGCCCCGCCTGCCTTCCCTGCCCCTCCCCTGCCCCTTCCCCCACCCTGCCTCTAGCTGTGGGGCCTCGACCCCCAGCCCGATGCCCCCCCCCCCACTCTTGCTCTGGGCTGCCCCAGACATGTCATCTAGGAGTCAGGATCCTAACCACTAGACTGGCTCCCGGGAGAACCCTGGGCCCCACGCCTCACCAGGCCCCTGGGCCCGCCCATGTGGCAGAGACCGCATAGTGCCCTCTTCTGCTCTCACAGCTACAATTACTGCCGGGAGGACGAGGAGATCTACAAGGAGTTCTTTGAGGTAGCCAA
The DNA here is from genome assembly GCF_030445035.2 of Dasypus novemcinctus. NCBI lineage: Eukaryota > Metazoa > Chordata > Mammalia > Cingulata > Dasypodidae > Dasypus > Dasypus novemcinctus. The sequence goes on from NC_080682.1 coordinate 9,919,971, forward strand.
TGACGTCATCCCCAACCTGCTGAAGGAGGCAGCCAGCCTGCTGGAGGCCGGCGAGGAGCGGCCGGGAGAGCAGAGCCAGGTGAGGGGCCGGCCTCCGCCCGCGTGCACCCTCCTGAGCCGCTCCCCAGCCACAGGCCCCCGAGACGGAGAGCTCTCTTCTCTTCTGTGTGGCTGGGGTTCTGAGCCTGGGTGTGAGGGAGGGGTTTTAGGGCTCCTAGCCCAGGTAAATGAGGTGGAGGCTCGCCCCTTCCATGGCCAGAGCCCCTCAGGTGAGGGGTCGGATGAAGGTAGGGGATGGGGCCTCCCTTCTCAGTCCTGGCTGAGGACTGAGGTAAAAGGCAGGAGGTCCTGAGAGTGCTTTTGGCCTCCACTCGCCTCTTCTGGAGCCGGGGCCCTCGGTCTAGGTGGGGTCCTGGAGTCCCTTCTCATAGGGTGCCTCCTCCAGGAGCTGTGGGGGTCTGACCCGGGCCTTCCCTTCTCCCCTTCCAGGGCATGCAGAGCCAGGGCTCTGCTCTCCAGGACCCCGAGTGCTTTGCCCACCTCCTGCGCTTCTACGATGGCATCTGCAAGTGGGAGGAGGGCAGCCCGACGCCTGTGCTGCACGTGGGCTGGGCCACCTTCCTTGTGCAGTCCCTAGGCCGTTTCGAGGGACAGGTGAGGGGTGGCAGTGAGGGTGCTGGCAGGGGGACTGGGGACAGGTGGTGCCAGCAGCCCCCGGGGGTCCCAAGGCAGCATCCGGGGCCCCCAGGACGACCACTTGCGGCTGGGGCTTGAAGTTCCAGCCCCTGGCCTGCAACCTTGCCCTCGGCTTGCCCTTCCGGTTGGCCCAGGTGCGGCAGAAGGTGCGCATAGTGAGCCGCGAGGCCGAGGCTGCAGAGGCGGAGGAGCCGTGGGGCGAGGAGGCGCGGGAAGGCCGGCGCCGGGGTCCGCGGCGCGAGTCCAAGCCCGAGGAGCCGCCGCCGCCCAAGAAGCCGGCGCTCGACAAGGTCCCCGGCGCGGGCCAGGGCGCAGTGCCGGGGCCCCCCCGGCGACCCTCAGGGACGGTCCCGGGCCCTGCCCGCGGCCCTGAAGGCGGCAGCTCGGCCCCAGCTCCCGCGCCCGCGGCGTCGCCGCCTCCGGAGGGGCCGGTGCTCACTTTCCAGAGTGAGAAGATGAAGGGCATGAAGGAGCTGCTGGTGGCCACCAAGATCAACTCGAGCGCCATCAAGCTGCAGCTCACGGCGCAGTCGCAAGTGCAGATGAAGAAGCAGAAGGCGTCCACGCCCAGCGACTACACGCTCTCCTTCCTCAAGCGGCAGCGCAAGGGCCTCTGAGCCGCCCCGGGGCTGCCCCAGCCAATGCCGAGCCTGGCCCCGGGAGGGCGGGCTCGCCCCCCGCCCCTGAACCTAGGATTCGCCCCCAGCTCGGAACCGGGGGCCCCAGCCCGGCCATTGGACGACAGGTCGCGCTTCTTAGGGCCCCAGCGCGGGGTCGAGGCACGAACCCCAGGCCGTCGCCGCTCAGGGGCTGTGCCCCTGTCCGGGACTCGGAAGCTGAGGCTTCCTCCTGACCCGGGGGGTGCGGGTCCCGCCTGGAGCCCGGGAACCAAGGACCCCTGGGCCCCCAGGAGCACCTTTTCACGCTTCAGAATTCCATCTCTCGGGAACCCAAGTGCCCCCACCCCAAAGTCCCTCTCCCAGTTCCTCCTTCGCGGCCTCAGAAGTCGGGGGCGAGGCTCCGCCCCCAGCCCGTGGGCCCCGCCCCTTTCGACCCCCGGGCGCTGGGTCCCAGCGGGAGCGCCCTTCCGACCCGCGGGCCGCCCGGGCCCGGGCCCGTCTCGGGGGACGCCGGAGGAAATCTGCAGGGGGTTGGGAGCGGGCGAGAGGAGCCAGATCTCTTCCTGTTTTGTACATAGATTTATTTTTCAGTTCCAAGGAAGACGAATACATTTTGTAAAAAAAAAAAAATGCGCGTCTGTGTTTCGTGGGGGACGGGGCGGGCAGGGAGGGGGCGCACTCCCCAACGCCAGCCCCGCAACGCCTGCCCCGCGCCGGGCTGCGGGCTCCGCACCTGAAGCGCGCGGCGGGCGGGCCTGGCGCCTCGCTCGGCCCCGCCCCTGGCCCGGGACTTCCCCGCGGCCGAGGGCCGGCCCCGCGGGCGCCTCCGCCCGGCCGCGCCCCGGCGCCCCGCCCCCGGCCCGCCCCGCGCCCGCCGAGCCGCCCGCGCCCGCCCCGCCCCGCGCCGCCCGGCGCCGGCTCCGCAGCTCGCGCCCGCCGGCCCGCCCGGGCCATGGCGCTGCTGCGGGACGTGTCGCTGCAGGATCCGCGGGACCGCTTCGAGCTGCTGCAGCGCGTAGGGGCCGGGACCTATGGCGACGTCTACAAGGTGCGCCGCGTGGGAGCGCGGGTGCCCGCTCCGCGTCCTGCCGCGGGGTCCAGCCCCCGGCCCCGCCCCCTCCTCACACCGCTTCGCCCCCTCCGCCCCTGCAGGCCCGCGACACGGTCACGTCCGAACTGGCCGCCGTGAAGATAGTCAAGCTAGACCCAGGTGAGGGCCCGGGGCCAGGCCCTCTGCGCGGCCAGGGGCGAACGGGCGGGGAGGTGGCCTTTCTGAGTCCCCTGCGAGGCCGCCCCCAGCAGGGACTGTCGCCTGGCACCTGCCTGGCCCGGAGGGAGGCCCTCTGTGCCCATTCCGCAGATGGGCCACTGAGTCAGAGCCGCCCCTGACCTCTGCTCCCCCATGATGCCTTGTGCTCCCCAGGGGACGATATCAGCTCCCTCCAGCAGGAAATCACCATTCTGCGGGAGTGCCACCACCCCAATGTGGTGGCCTACATTGGCAGCTACCTCAGGTGAGGCTGCTCTCCTCCCAGCCCCCAGGCAGCCCCCACATGGCCCTGCCGTGTGCCCACCCCAGCTCTGAGTTGTGTCCCCTCCCCCCCACCCAGGAACGACCGCCTGTGGATCTGCATGGAGTTCTGTGGAGGGGGGTCCCTGCAGGAAATCTACCACGGTGAGGCCCGGGACTCCAGGCTCCAGAGAGCCCCGGCCTTCCCCCAGATGGAGCAGCTGGGGACAGCCGGCGGGACTGGGCCCCCCTGCCACTCTTGACAGCCTTTGTGACCTTGAGGGCAATGCCGTCCTCCTCTGGGCCCCGTGTCCCTGACTGTGCAGGGAGGAGATGTGGCCGACACTGTTTTTACCCAGCAGTGCCTGCTGCCTCCCCCACAGGGTGGCCGGGCCTCTCCCCCGGACCGGCTTGCCAGCCCTCACCCCTTGCATTTCAGCCACTGGGCCCCTGGAGGAGCGGCAGATTGCTTATGTGTGCCGAGAGGCACTGAAGGTATCCGGGCGTGAAGTCACCCACCCCGCCCCACCCCATTCCCCAGGAGCTGTGGGCAGCGAGCCCAGCTGGCCAGTGGGGGGGGGCGGGGAGGGCCGGCCCAGGGGGCTGCGGGTCCCGGGAGGGAAGGGGCCCCAACCCTGTTGCCGGAAGCAGCCCATTTCCCTCTTGGCTCAGCCACTTCCTGTTTGGGGAGAGGGGAGGAGGAAGCCGCTTGGGTGGGGGGCCCCAGTCCAAAGAGGGAGTTGGGGAGAGGCGGGATGGTGCTGGTGGGCCCTCTCAGGGGCTGTCTTGGTCCCCAGGGCTTGCACCACTTGCACTCTCAGGGGAAGATCCACCGTGACATCAAGGTAGGGATCTGGCCTGGGGCACGGCGGGGGGAGGGGAGGAGGAGCCGGTCCGGGTACCCAACGGGATCCTCTCTCCTTCATCCCACAGGGAGCCAACCTTCTCCTCACCCTCCAGGGAGATGTCAAGCTGGGTCAGTACCCCAGAGACAAAATCAGGGTGAGGGTTCCGTGGGGCCTCCTGAAATCCTAGAACCTGGATTCCAGTGCTGGGTGTCTTTGGGCAAGTCGCTTTATCATCTTGAGCCTCAGTTTCCCCACTTAGAAAATGGAATAGTACTCTTTTCTTTCTGCTGGGAGTTGGAAGAGGTTGGGTCTGTACCAAGTGGGACCTGGAACCGGTACTTGGTCAGGGATGGAGTGTGGTGGACTCCTCCTGGGAAGGGGACCCGGCCTGGCCTGGGGCCCGGGGCAGCTGGGGCTGGACCCGGACCACCTGCCTGTCTGAGCCCCGCCAGGTGCATCCTGACCTTGAGCCCTGGAGAAAGCAGCAGTCAGGGGGCGGGTGAGAGTAGCCGTTTCTCCCTGCAGCCGACTTTGGGGTCTCAGGCGAGCTGACGGCGTCCGTGGCTAAGAGAAAGTCTTTCATTGGGACGCCATACTGGTGAGGCTGCTTCACGAGCAGGGGGACGGGGCCACAGGTGGGGTCCCTTGTCATCCCATCTGTGACCTTTTCCCTAGGATGGCCCCGGAGGTGGCCGCCGTGGAGCGCAAAGGGGGCTACAACGAGCTGTGTGACGTCTGGGCCCTGGGCATTACCGCTATCGAGCTGGGCGAGCTGCAGCCCCCTCTGTTCCACCTGCACCCCATGAGGTCAGCCTCACACTTGCCCCTTGCTTGACTCCTGCCCTGCTGACCCTTGACCCCTGACCTTGCACTCTCCACAGGGCCTTGATGCTTATGTCGAAGAGCAGCTTCCAGCCCCCCAAGCTGAGAGACAAGCCTCGCTGGTGAGGACCCCCGGGGCAGGAGGAGCCCTCTGCTGGCTCCCAGGGTATACCCCCAAGAACCCTGTGCTCTCTGGCCTCCACAGACCACGGGGGGAGGGGCTTGCCTGCCTGTGATATAGACAGGGAAGAAGGGAAAAGGGTGATGCTACAGGAGCCATCATTGCTCAGGCTGGCTGCCCTTGACCTCAGGCTGACTTCCTGGTACAGCTGGCAGGATGCCCGGCATGGGCGCTAACCTGGGTTGGGGGTGGGGGCTCTTGTGCCCACTAGGACCCAGAATTTCCACCACTTCCTCAAGCTGGCCCTGACCAAGAACCCTAAGAAGAGGCCCACAGCAGAGAAGCTTCTGCAGGTGGGAGGCAGAGGTGGGATGAGGGGCCTGATGCTTGAGAGCAGGGGCCCAGAGGTCAGGGGCTAACCTGTGTCCCTCCCCTCCCCCCCGCCAATTTTCCCAGCACCCATTCACAACCCAGCAGCTCCCCCGGGCCCTCCTCATGCAGTTATTGGACAAAGCCAACGACCCCCACCTGGGAACGCCCTCCCCAGATGACTGTGATCTGGAGGTGAGTGGGGGGTGGGGGAGCTGGGGAAGCAGGTCTTGCCTGGCCTGGTTGGAAGGATACCTGAGGTCAAAGAGGGCAAGGTCAGTTTAGTGCGAATGTTTCCCGCACAGGGAGTCTCCCTCCAGAGAGTTGAACCCACCCATTAGGAATCACTCCTGAACCAGAGTAGGGTCCTGCCTTCCTATAGCCCCCTGCTCCCCACCTCCCACTCCAGATAGGCTGCTGCCCTTGGGCCCAGACTGACCGTGATACTCGCAGAGCCATCTTCTTGCTCTCTGTGTTTATCCTTGGCAAGTTACTTGACCTCTCTGTGCTATTTTCTCCTCCGTGAAGTGAGTGACAGTGTATCTCCCAAGAACCTTAGAGGGTGGCTGTGAGAATGAAGCACACTGATGGGTGGAAAGCACCTGACGGATACCTGGTGTGGAGCAGGAGCCACGCTGGGTGACATGCCGCTGCTTCTGTCCTCTCTTAGACTTATGACATGTTCCCTGACACCATCCACTCCCGGGGGCAGCACGGCCCGGCCGAGAGGACCCCCTCGGAGATCCAGTGTGAGTTTGGTGGGGTGGCTGCAGTTGGTGGGGGTGGCCTGAGACCCAGGCCTCCGTAACCTCTGTCCTGACCCTTGTACCCTGGGTCTCCCAGTTCACCAGGTGAAATTTGGCGCCCCTCGCAGGAAGGAAACAGACCCGCTAAACGAGCCGGTGAGGGTGTGTTGGGGGAGTGCGGATGGGCAGGGGTGAGGGGGGCAGGGTGGGTCCGGGTGGCACAAAGGAGGGGGTGCTGATGGGGGGTGAGACTTTCAGCTCAAGAGAGCTGCAAAACGGGCAGCAGTAGAGGTGAGTATCAGAAGCCACGTTCACTTTGGCCATGATGTGATTTCGTGGTTAGTCCGCGCTACAGCAGGTGCTGAACATCTAGCGTGGCACACGAATGCTCATCTTCAAAATCAACGAGCTCAGCCTTGACCCCACGCATAATGCAGATCTGACTCCTCAAAGACAAAGCCGTACTGTTGGGTGTTTTAGAGATTTTCCTGTAAATAATACATTTGATAACAACAACAACAAAACGACAAAAAACAACAAGAGGGGCAGCTGGCTCTCAGGCCTGGGAAGGCTGCGGGAGCAGGTGGCCCAGCCTGGGACCCAAAGACCGGGAGCTCTTCCTGGGCCAAGCCCCTGTGGACAGCCCACTGGGAGGCCATACTTTCTGGAAAGCCTCCCTGCTCCTCCCTCCCCCTTCCTCCTCGTCTCTCTTCCTCACCCTCTCACGTCTAGTAATTTTTTTTTTTAAGATTTTATTTTTTTAATTTACTGCCCCCCTCGGTATTTGCGCTCACTCTCTGTTCTGTGTCTGTTCATTGTGTGCTCGTCTTCTTTTTCAGGAGGCACCGGGAACTGAACCCGGGACCTCCCATGTGGGAGGAAGATGCCCAGTGGTTTGAGCTACCTCCACTCCCTCCCATAGTCCTTTGAGTCTCTATTTCTTGCTCTTGCAGTTGCCCCATCTCTGTCTGTTCGTTCCTCTCTTTCTCAATCTTTGGTTTCTCTGCCTCTCTGCCTTAACAGGTCTCTTGCCTTTACCACCTCACTGTCCGTCTATCTTCTCTCTCGAACAATCTCTACTTTTTTAAAAAATGCAGTTTGAAATAATTCCAAACTTAACAGGAGATATGCAAAAATAATACAAAAAAAATACAGAGAACTCCCAGATACCCGGATTTACCACCTTGGGTGTTTTGCCATGTTTGCTGTACCTTTCATTTCTTTTAAGTTATCTACTTGTTTATCATTTATCATCTATCTATTGACTCAGCATTTGAGGGTACATGACATGTCTCGCTTCTCTAACACTTGATATTTCTGTGTATCCTAAGAATAAGGATGCTTCCTTATGTAACCACATTAAATATGGTTTTCAGGTTCAAGAGATCCAACGTTTATTAATATGTATCAATAAAAATCGATGTGGAAAAAGAAATCCAACGTTGCTAGAAGGCTCACAATCTATATTCCAATTGCTCAGTAATGTTTTTTGGGGCCTTCTCCATTATTCAATCTGGGCTCATGTATTGCACTTAATTGTCATTATTTTTTTAGTCTTTCTCTTTTTTGTGTTATAATATACATACAACTTAAAATTTCCCACTTTTCATAAAATGTACCACTCCCAACCGTACAACTCCGTGGCATTAGTTTTGTTCACAGTGTGCTCCTATCGCCACCACCCGTTACGGAAACGATTCCCTCAGTCCAGGCAGAGACCTGTACCGTTAAGCCTTGGCTCCCCATCCCCCATCCCCGCCCCTCCTAATCTGAACTCTACTTTCTGTTCTTATGAATTTGTATATTCTAGTTATTTCCTGTAAGTAGAATTATGTAATGTCTGTTCTTTTGTGTCTGGTTTATATGTTTATTTCACCGAACGTGATGTCTTTAAACTTCGCCCATGTTTTAGCATGGCCCACAATCTCTGGATTGCTCTCTTACTTTGCTTTTCTGTCTCTGCCTCTCTGCCGGTCTCTGGCTCGGTTTCCTCGCAGTGGGAGGAAGAATGGACGCTGCTGGGGAAGGAGGAGCTGAGTGGGTGAGTGAGGGGAAGCTGCTGGGGATAGCTGGGGGCGGCGGCGAAGGCTGCCCTCTGAACCGCTCCCACCCTGCCCAGGAGCCTGCTGCAGTCAGTCCAGGAGGCCCTGGAGGAGAGGTGAGGGAATGGGGTCGGTGGGGGGGGAGGTGACCAGCCCTGGGTCCCAGTTCCATCTCACACGTTCTTTTCCTCTGGTCTGTCCCCCCACAGGAGTCTGACCATCCGACCAGCCTCGGACATGCAGGTTGGGGGGTGGGGGGAAGGCAGACTGGGCAGGGTGGGAAGTGTGCTGCAGGGGTGTCCCTGGGTGGGGTAGGGTCACAGGGTCCCCCTCCTGCCAGGTGCTGGACTCCCCAGACGACGCCATGGGAACCATCAAGCGGGCCCCTATCTTGGGGCTGTCCCCCCCTGAGCCTCCAGCTGAGGACCTTCTGTCCAGCCCTCCAGGTGAGTCCCAGACTTGGGAGGCCAGAGGCCGGCCCGGGCCGGGCCTGGGGCTGGAAATCACAGCGGGTCTGTGCCTGCAGGGACCCCGTCCCCGCCTCCACCAGGCCCCGACAGCCCCCCACTGCTCCCCACTGCGTGGGCCACCATGAAGCAGCAGGACGGTCCCGAGGTGAGGGGGCCACAGAGGGGTTGTGGAGATCGGGGGCTGGGGGCTCACCTCAGCCTGACCCCTTCTCCACCCACCCCCAGAGACCATCCTGCCACGGGCTCCCGCCGACCCCCAAGGTGCACGTAAGTGTTTGCTCCGCGGCCCGCAGCCCTGCCCCCCCGGCCCCCGCCCGCCCTCACCAGCCTCGCGCCTCCCCACAGATGGGCGCCTGCTTCTCCAAGGTCTTCAACGGCTGCCCCCTGCGCATCCACGCTGCTGTCACCTGGGTTCACCCCATCACCCGGGGTAGGCCAGGGCCCGGGAGCCAGGGAGGAGGCAGGAGCGGGGGACCGCCCCAGCTTGGGCCAGGGGGGCGGCCCCCCTGACCCCCGATCCCATACCCAAACCCGCAGACCAGTTCCTGGTGGTGGGGGCCGAGGAGGGCATCTACACGCTCAACCTGCACGAGCTGCACGAGGACACACTGGAGAAGGTGAGGCCGGGCGGGCTGAGGAGGGCGGATGGCCTCTGGGGCCTGGCGCTGACCGTCAGTCCGTGGGTGTCTGTCTGTTCCCTCCAGCTGATTTCACCCCGCTGCTCCTGGCTCTACTGCGTGAACAACGTGCTGCTGTCGCTCTCAGGTAGGAGCCCGTGGCGGTGGGGGCGGGGCCGGCAGCTCCCTGCCCGCCCACACTCTCCCCGTCCTTCTCCCTGGCAGGGAAATCCACGCACATCTGGGCCCATGATCTCCCCGGCCTGTTTGAGCAGCGGCGTCTACAGCAACAGGTTCCTCTCTCCCTCCCCACCAACCGCCTCACCCAGCGCATCATCCCCAGGTCAGGGGCGCCGCCAGGGAGGGGGCCTGAGTGCGGGGGGAGGGTGGGGGAAGCAGAGGGACCTCGCCTGATACTGAGACTTGGCCTCTCTGAGCCCAGTTTCCTCATCCGTCAGGGCAGTGCTGGCCCCCCACGCCCCCCGCAGACTCGAAGGCAGAGGATGTGAAAGCGCTTTGCAAATCGTGGGCCCTGTGCGTGTTAGGATGTGGGCCTTTGTGCGACAGTTAAAGGTTTACTGAGTACCTATTTCATCCCAGGCCCCGTGCCAGGAGAGGGAGAGTGTTAGGGACAGGGAGAGGGCGAGGGAGAGGCTTGGGGACATAACGAATCAAACACATCCTTGACTTCGAGGAACGGGAGAGGTGGACCCATTAACAGACACCTGGGACCTGATACTGGGGAGAGCTGGGAGAGACTGGGGAGCCTTCACACCTCCTGGTGGGAAAGTTTTCCAGGCAGGGGAAGAGCAGGTGCACTCGCACGCGAGCTGAGGCTGTCCGGCCAACCTGGGAGCACCAGGGTTTTTTGGCCTGAAGGAGAAGGGCAGAGCAGCAGAGAACCAAGCTGCACAGGTGGCGGAGCCCTTCCTTTGGTGCCAGGCCAAGGATTTGCACTTTGGCCCACTGGCGGCAGACACCGTGAGCGTTTGGGGAGGATCACTGCATGTGTCAGCAGCATTCTTTGCATTGCAGATGATTCGACTCACTGGCTTCAGCACAAGAGGGGATTTAGTGGCTCGTGTAACTCAAAGGCCAGGAGTCTTTTTACATCTCTTGGCTGTTTCCATCTGTTGTCTTCGTTCTGTCTAATGCTGCCCGCCTGCAGTTCCAGGCCGGCCTTCCACTAGCTAAACCGCCCAGTAGAACTAGAGCCTCTGTTTCCCAGCAATTCCCCCAGAAACCCAGGGCTGATTCCCATGGGTCTGGCTTAGGTCCCTGCCCGGCCTGGAGCCAGCTCACTGTGGCTAGTGACCTGGCCTGGGTCACGTGTGCTTTCCTAGTACCCCCCTCAGAGGAGAACCCAGGGGCTATTAGCAGGAAGAGATGCTGGACAAATAAAAACAAGAGGCATGTACTGGGCTGGCTGCGTGGACGGAAAGGATGCCTTGGAGAGTGAGGCAGGGAAGAGAACCCAGCCGACCCGGGGACAAGAGACGGGGGGCAGGCCAAGGGACAATAACGATGGACTCGAGCAGTATTGAGGAAGTGGAATTAACAGGGTTTGGGGACTGATTGGAGTTGGGGTGAGTGGGGGGTGGTTGGGGGCCTCCAGAGGAGCAGCTTATGGAAAGAAAACGAGCCCACCTTTGTCATGGGTTTTTTGAGCTCCTGGGGCACGTCCCAGGGCAGAGTCATCACTCAGTCATCCAGTGACCATCTCCTGAGTCCCCCCGTGACTTCCTTGTGGGGGAAGACAGACAACAAACGCAGACGTAGGAAAGGAGTGTGTTCAGTGGTGAGGCAAGAAGGGAGGGCAGGGCGAAGGGAGGCCAGGAGGGCGAGGTGGGGTTGTGGTTTAAACAAGGTGGTCAGGGAAGGAGTTGTTTGAGCAGAAACTTGGAGGAAGCGGGGGCAGAGGGGCTGGCCCGTGCAAAGGCCCTGAGGCAAGACCTGTTGGAACACGAAGGAGGCCAGCGGGGCTGGCTGGAATGGACGGAGGGAGAGGGGTGGTCTGGTCGGGCCTTGCAGCCCCAGGGAGGCCTTTGGCTTTGACTCTGAGTGGTCTAGAAGCCTCTGCCGAGTTGTTAGCAGCAGAGGACGCAGTCTGATGGAGGCTTGAACAGGATCATTGTAGCTGGCTTGTGAGGGAGGAAGCAGGGGCACCCCCAGGGGCTGTTGCAACAATTCAGAGGGGAGGTGATAAAGGCTTGGGCCACGGTAACAGTAAAGGAGGTGGTTCTGTTTTGCAAGTAGAACTAGCAGGATTTCCTGATGGACTGGTGGTGGGTGGAAGCAAGAGATAGGAGCCAAGGAGGTCTCCAAGGCTTTTTGGCCTGGACAACAGGAAGGATGGAGCTGTCATGGCGGGGGGGGGGGCAGTGGCAGAGTGCAGTTTTGTCACATTAAGTTTGAGATGCTTGTTTAGTCAGTGGAGGTGGTTGGGGTGGGGGGTGTGGATTGTGGGGGGCAGGGGGTGGGGGGCTGGCACTTTGAGGAGTGGAGGAGCCAGGGCTGTGGGCTTAGAGGTCATAGCCAGATTGGGGGGGGGGGGGAGGCCAGGGGGTGGGCCAGGAAGGAGGGGGAGGCTGGCCCAGAGGCAAGGCAGCCTGGGAGGCCGGGAGGACCCCGGGCCCTTCCTGCAGTGAGGAGCTCGCCCTGGGGTCCATCTGGAGCCCTGAGGTCTGGGGCTTCCTGAGCTGAGTCCCCAAACGAGCCTCCTCTCTGACCCAGGCCCTACAGGAAGCAGGTGCCTCAGAGGCCAGTAAGTCACAGGTGGCTTTGGGCGTGTATTGGGAAAATCAGAGTCAAAGCATCCATTTTGAATGTCCAGGCCAGAGAACCCGAATTGTTTGGAGAAAAAGACAAATACAAAATCAGATGCCTGTGCCCGATCCGAAGGCTGGCTGGGAAAGAGGGTGAGAGGTCAAGTGGAGAGGGGCCTGCAGGGGCAGGGGCTGGGGGAGACAGGCACTGGCACTCGGCAGGGCCCAGGAGGAGGCAGGGAGAGGAAGGGAGAGCCTCAGAGGGTCTCCTGGGAGCTTGGGGTGGGGGCACCCCCTAACCAAGGCAGGGACCCCTCTGCTCCCACCCCTCCCACTTCTCCCCGGCAGCCAGGGTGAGCTGTGCCTGGCCCCCTGGCCGTGGCCTTTACTAGGCAGTGGAGGGCAGGCCGTGGCCATTTTTTTGCAAGTCATTGGCCCATTTGCCCAATTGTGAACTGAGCAAATATGGGGTTGGGACAGGACTGTGAGTCCTGCAGCTTGGTGGCCCCTTCACACTCTCATTTCTTCGTTTATGCCCTATCTTCGTCTAAAAAGGATTTTTAAACAGAAAAGCTGGCCCTTTGGGAGCACACACCTGTGCCACACGCTGCTGAGATATGCCCTCACACTTACTCATTTTATCCTCGCTGAGACCCTGTGAGGGGACCCTCCCATCATCCCCATTTTACAGATGAGGAAACTGAGGCACAAGAGATTAAATGAGTTTTCCAGAGCCACATAAAGTCAGAGGAAATTCCAGGCTGTAGGCATGGGCGCTGGACCTTCAGATCCTGGGCCCGTCACCAGCTGTGCTACCTGGGCAAGTTGCTTTGCCTCTCTGAGCCTCAGCTGTAAGCAGGGAGGAGGGTAGTGCCCACCTCCCTGGGGCCCTGCAGGGCCTCGCCCTTGGATGGTACCCATGACGCCTGCAGTTTGTCACCCCCAGGCGCTTCGCCCTGTCCACCAAGATTCCAGACACCAAAGGCTGCCTGCAGTGCCGCGTCGGTGAGAGCCGGGTGGGGGGGCAGCGAGGGGCTGGGGTGCAGGGGCGGGGTCAGGGAGGGCGAGGGGCGCTGGGTGGGGCCTGCGAGGGGCTGAGGCATGGGACCCGGCCAGCCCGGCACCCACTGCCCGCTTCCCTTGCAGTGCGGAACCCCTACACAGGCAGCACCTTCCTCCTGGCGGCGCTGCCCGCCAGCCTGCTCCTGCTGCAGTGGTATGAGCCCCTGCAGAAGTTCCTGCTGCTAAAGGTGCGGGGCGGGTGGGACGGGACCAAGGGGGCCGTCGGGTGGGTGGCGGGGGGCCTGGGAGCAGAGGTGGAGACCTGAGCATCCCTGCTGCCCCCAGAGCTTCTCTAGCCCTCTGCCCAGCCTGGCAGGGATGCTGGAGCCACTGGTGCTGGAAGGGAAGGAGCTCCCGCAGGTGTGCGTGGGGGCTGAGGGGCCCGAGGGGCCCGGCTGCCGGGTCCTGTTCCACGTCCTGCCCCTGGAGGCCAGCCTGACACCCGACATCCTCATCCCACCCGGTGAGAAGGGGGGCGGGCTGCTGTGTGTGCGCTGAGAGGGACGGTGTACAGACCAGGCTCTCCAACTGTGTTCCCCACGGCCTGGCGCTCCGTGAAGGCCCTGGGGGCCCCAGGGCAGCCGGGGGGGGGGTCCACAGCCCCCAGCCCCACTTCAGCGATCCTGCAGTGGGCTTCCAGAAGATACTTCTTTAGACCCAAGGGCTTGACAGCTGAGGAACAAACTGACTGCCCTGCCCTGGCGCTGTGCCGGGACTGTGGGGCAGAGCCAGGCCTGGGCAAGGCAGCCCCGAGGCGCCCGTCCTGAGCAGGGAAGCAGGACGCCCTGACGGGGTGTCAGGGCCGCCCAGGGGAGCCTCACGAGTGGCGGTGGGAAAAGGAGGAGGGATGGCCCTGCTGGGTGCCAGGCCCCGAGCCAGGAGCTCCAAGCAGGTTTTCTTCTCCCCGTGGCCTGGCTTAGCGTTGTGCTGCCCTAACAAAGTTCCACGAACGGGGCAGCTTAAAGCCACAGCAGTTGAGTGTCTCCCGGTTGTGGGGAGCCCGAAGTCTGAAATCCAGATGCCGGCAGGGCCGCCTTCCCTCTGACACCCACAGGGAGAAGGCCTCCAGGTCTTGTCCGGCTTCTGGTGTTTGCTGCCGTCCTCGACCTTCCCTGTTTGTTGATGCAGCACTCGGGGCTCTTCCCGTCTCCTCTCTGTCGCCAGGTTTCCTCTTCTCCTAAGACACCAGGCATCCTGGGTTGGGGCCCGCCCTCATCCACTTTGACCTCATCTGAACTAATCACACCTTCAAAGGCTCTACTTCCAAATAAGGTCCCACTCCCAGGAGCTGAGGACTTGGGTATGGCTTGGGGGATACAATCCAACCTGAAAGAGTAGGCGCCATCATCCCTGTGTTACGAATGAGGAAACTGAGGCTCAGATGGTGGAAGAGACGTGCCTGGACACACAGTGAGCCCCGAAGCCCACTGGCCTGGTTGCAGGGTCCCTGCCCTCCCCCGGCTTTCTGGGAGCAGGCCTGGCCTGACTCCTCTCTTCTCTGTGTCTTGTGGACCAGTCACTTCACTCTCGGGGCCTCAGTTTACCCAGCCGTTGCGTGTCTCAGACCTCGCAGGGATGTTGTGAGGTGGCAGTAGATGGTGGCCGAGCGCCGACTGTCCCCCTCGTCGTACCCTCTAGGGGGCAGGGTGGGGCTGGCGGCTCAGGCAGGCTGTCTCTCTTCTGTGCCTGCAGAGGGGATCCCGGGCTCTGCTCAGCAGGTCATCCAGGTGGATCGAGACACGGTCCTGGTCAGCTTTGAACGTGAGCACTCGGGGTTCACGGCCCCGGCTTGGGGGATGCTGGGCGGGTCTGCCTGTTAGAAGGGGCCACCTCACACCCGGCCCACTGGCCCTTTCCCTGAGCAGGCTGCGTGAGGATTGTCAATCTGCAGGGTGAGCCCACGGCCACGCTGGCTCCAGAGCTGACCTTTGACTTCCCCATCGAGACTGTGGGTGAGCGAGCCAGAGGTGGGGGGGCGGGAGGCTCCCCGGCTGGGAGCACGTGTCCCAGCCCAGGGCCTGGGCGGCCTCTCCTGAGGGCCCTCCTGGGCCCCCTGGTCAACGAGGGCCTCAGTGGCCCAGAGCTGGGTCCCGGGCGGGGCTGAGGGAGCAGCCTCCCCAGGCGGGGACACTGACGCCAGCCTGGCCCCTCCAGTGTGCCTGCAGGACAGCGTGCTGGCCTTCTGGGGCCACGGGATGCAGGGCCGCAGCCTGGACACCAACGAGGTGAGTGGGGCTGAGCCACCCGGCCGCCCCCAGCCCCTGGCCGCCCCCACCTCGTGGGAGAGGCCCCGCGGGGGTCGCCTCAGTCCCCTTTCCTTCCCAGGTAACCCAGGAGATCACAGACGAGACAAGAACCTTCCGAGTGCTTGGGGCCCATAGGTAGGACGGGGCTCCCCGGCCTCCCCTGCAGACCCCTCGAGGCCCGAGAGAACCTGGTCACCCCAGGGTGCCCTCCCTGCCCGCTCCCCTCTGGCTTTCTCTCCCCTCCAGAGACATCATCCTCGAGAGCACGCCCACCGACAACCCCGGGGCTCACAGCAACCTCTACATTCTCACGGGCCATCAGAGCAGTTACTGAGCGGCGGCCGCCCCCTCTGCCCCAAGCCTTAGCTGCCGGCCCTCCGGGGCCATGGGGCCCCTCCCGATCGGGGAGCCCGGGCCCCTGGCCCTGCTGGGCTGCAGGGCAGAAATAATCCTGGGAAGTATTCGGGCCGGAGAGGGGAGTCCACCCTCCACCTCGGCAATAACTGGACCGGAGGAAGCTGCTGTCACCCCCACGCCTGCAGGCAGCCCAGGCACCGCAGGGCATCCTGGGCCGGGCAGGGCTGGGCCCTGGGTGATCCATTCCATTCTGTTCCACCTTTCCTTTCCCCTCTTCTGCCAAGAGCCTGGCCCTGCGCTCTGTGCTGGGGAACGTGGTATTTAAGAGAGAACTATATTGTATTAAAGATGACTTGATTTTGCTCTGCTGCTTTCTCTGGGTTGGGTGGGAGCCGAGCCCACTGCCTCCTCTCCCTCCTCTTCCTCTCCTCCCTCCAGCCCACATTTCTGGGGGCGCCTCATTCACGGATGGCAGGCTGCCAGCAGTGGGGGCGGCTTTGAAATAGGGAAGCAGGGCAGAGGTGGGGGACCAGTGGTCCCCAGCAGGCATCCCAGGGCCCTGTGTCTTCCCGGGCTCCCCTCTTGGGGATCCAGCCCCCAGCTTTGCAGTTTGAGACCTCTGTGGTGGCTTGACACCCCAGGGAGTCATGCAGATAGGTGGAGCTGCTATAGAGGCTGAGGAGCCCCAAACAAAGGGACTCCCGTCCAGGGCCCCCTCTGCCTGACGTGGGCCCTCACCAGGCAGCCTGTGAGCCGGGGAGGCTGTGGGCCTAACGAAGCTGGGCCCCCCTCTGGGCCCGGGGCTGCCTCCCTGCCTCCTCCCCTCTGCCACGGCCGTGCCTCTGTCTCCAGGCCTGTATCAAGCCAGGAGTGACTACACAGACCTGATCGGGCTAGACTAGGAGGATCAGCCTGAGGTCCATTTGTCCATTTAACACATATGCCCCAATACTCGATGTCAGGCCGGGCTACCTCCAAGATGTGGACTGTCTGCCGCGGCCTGCGTCTCGAGGGCACGTCCAACCATGCCGACCTGGTGCTTTATGTCCTCATTCCTGGGCTTCCTCTCCGAGGACCCCGGGCCAGGGATGCTGCTGCCCCAAGTGCTGGCTGGGCTGCTCCTTAGCAGAGCCAGGGGCGGGGCCTGCGGGCAGGGTGGGAGCTGGCCTCGAGGGAGGGGCTGCGGAGGGCGGGAGGGCCCTGGACGGGCCGAGCTTGAGCCAAGGCCCAGCAGTGCAGTCCCAACTTTGGCCGGGTGGTCACTCTGCTCCTATCCCGGGCTTCTCTACACCTGCAGGGTCCCAGCAGCTATCTGCTCGATGAACAGAGGGACGAGCCGGTGGGTGGTGGGGAGAGGGTGGCCCCCTGAAGAAACAATGGTGCAGTGGTTGCCACTGTCCCTGGGTCACCCCTTCCGCAGAGCCCCACCTGCTCTGACCCCTTCCAGCGAGCAGGAGGGATTCTGGGCTGAAATGGGACCCAGATCAGGGAGGGGACCCAGCTCCTGTGCCTGGGCTCTCCCATGTGTTCTTGGTGGGACCCCAAGGAGGGGAAGAGGCACCTTCCAAGTGCTGAAGGTTGGTCTGCACTTGCCCAGGAGGTATCTGATGGACCAAATGATGGGGCAACGGGGATACAAAGGGAATTCCTAACTTCCAACTCCAGATTTCTTGGAGTCAACGCGGGATTTAGCTGAGCTGTGCCGGGGCGGCAGACCAGTGCCGCCTTGTGGTGGCTCTTCCCAGCCCGCAGCTGCTGCTCATGTCGGAATCAGGAAAGCAGATGGGGGTGGGGGGTGTCAGCGTCTTAAATGCCAAAGTTGTGGGGTCGTGGCAAATGCAAGGCAGTGTGGCCTATGAGAAAATGTTTGCTTCCAACAAAAGTCAAAAAGCTGGGGAATATGCACTGAAAGACAACTTAAATTACTTTTAAATAGGTAGCACTTGCCCATGGTACAAATTTCTTTTATTACAGAAAAGATACCAAAAGTCTCCCTTTTCAGTCCCCTGCCCTCCAGCCCCCCACGTCCTGGTGACTTATGAATCCTAGAAGTCTTTATGCATATTTAGTCAATTCAATGTTTTATTCTCCTCCCCACCCCCTTTTAAACATACACACAGCATTCTCCCCCCCCCACCCCGTTAAACATACACACAGCAACATATTCCATATACCGTTCAGACTTGGCCCTTTTAAAATGTCTTGAGGATCCTTCCATCATCAGGGTTTCCTCCTCTGTTCCTTATAGCTATAAGGCATACCACGGTATGGGGTTCCAGTAATCAACGCTAATTAACTGTAGGAGATGCCTACTGATGGAAATTTAAATTGTGTCAATTACGTTGATATTACAGACAGCTATTATATCCTCATGCCAGTGCCACTCTACGTATTCAAGTGTTTCCATGGGATGAAGTCCTGTTAGTGGCAGCATTGCTAGGTCAGAGGTGGCCGTGTTTGTCATTGTGACGGCTACTGTCAAATTACTCAACTCAGGCTGGGGCCTCTGACCTGGGTCAGATCAGCCTAAGTCATTTCTGCGGCTAAGTGGAAGATGCATGGGCACCCCAGGATGTTGGGGTAACTGGCCCTTAACCCCGTAGTCCTGGTGGTGAGGGCCAAGGGTGAGGTTACAAGCAGCATGTGCCTTCAGGGGGACAGGGCATTTGCCACGTTGGCTGTAGTGGGTCCAGCACTGGCTCACAGGAGACCCCGGTGCTTTCCGAGTGAAGGAGTGAACGTGATGTGGGGGCAAAGGGGAGGTCCTGAGCTGGGCTCCTGGAATGGGCCAGCTGCCCCATCTTGCTGAGATCTTCCCACATAGACAGTATGGGGTGCCTATGCAAAGTTCCAGAAATGCATTGGCTTTTATAAAGGGTGTTTATTTGTGGTAAAAGTTTACAGTTCCAAAGCCATGAAAAGTCCAAACCAAGGCACCATCAGGGATGCTTTCTCACCAAAGCCAGCTACTGCTGATCCTGGCGTGGTGCCACACGGTGAAGCAAGATGGCCTCTGATCTCTGCCAAGGTTTCAGCCTTCCCCTCTGGGCTCACCCTTTCCTCTTGAGCTGCTCTGGGGTCCTGCCTCTTGGGGCCTCGTGCTTAAGTCATCCTTTCTCTTCCATGGCAGGAAGAAACATGGCAGCTTTTTTTTTCCTGCGCTGTCCATTTATATCAGATTCAGCAAGGGGGCGGGACACGTAACCTTAGCCAACCCTCACTGATGTAGTTCAATCCAAAGCCCCAAAGCGATCTTATCAAGTCATCTAATCAAAAGCCTCTCAATTGAATTTAAGGCAAAGATATCACACCCAGAGGGAGAGATTAGTTTACAAACATCATCTTTCTCTTTTTGGAATTCATAAAGTCATCTTGAACTGCCACATATGGTATCTTAAATTTACCTGTGGGGCTGTTAGGAGGAGTGGAAATAATATACAAAATATGCAGATGACTCTTAGAAATTTAATACTGAATTGAAACAGCAAATTGCCTTACACGATGCTTGCTTTGATAACATTTTTATAAAGTTCAAAATGCATAACCAACCATGTAGTCTTTGGTTTTCCATGTACTCGTGATAAAACTCTACTGATTAGAGAGGCATGGTATTCACTTCTCTCCCAGAAAAAAATAGCTAGATGACAGGCATAAATGGCCTGGAAAAAATGTTTGAGGGTTTAGGACACTTGGGGAAGGCTGGACACCACCCAGAAGATAAAGGGGCAAAGGGAAAGAATCTTGGCCGAAAAACTATGAGTGAAAATTTAAGTTGCAACTGCTGGCGTTCTTCCCCCACCCTATGAGCAGACAATTTTGAATTCTCCAGCCTCAGAGCAAACCATCGCATACTAGGGATACCCAGTAAGACTTAGTGCAGACTTCTCATTAGAGACCACTGAGGTGAGAAGACAGTGGTACGATATAATTAGGATACTGAAAGAGAAAAATTGCCAGCCGAGAATTCTTTATCTGGCAAACTCATTCTTCAAATATGACACTGAGTTTAAAATATTTGCAAATAAACAGAAACTAAGAGAATTCATAAAAAAGAATCCGTCTTTGCAGGAAGGAGAGGGAGGCTTTGAGGAGAGTGTAGAAGGCAAGACTAGCAGAAAGTATAACTAAGAGAGTAAAAAGACATGAAAATAAAATATTACAGTTGAAAATCAAAGAATATGGTGGAAGATAATGCATTTACAGTAATATCATTGAATGTGAGCAGATTAACTCCCCCAATCAAAAGATAAAGGCTGACAGAATGGATTAAAAATTATGAGCCATCTATATGTTGTCTACGGGATACTCACCTTAGACCCAGGGATTCAAACCAGCTTAAAGGGAAAGTGGGAAAAAGGTACTCCATGCAAACAGTAACAGAAGAAGAGCAGGGGGAGCCATACTAAAATTGGACAAAACAGACTTTAAATGCAAAAAAGTTGTAAGAGATACAGAAGGCCATTCTATATTAATAAAAGGGACAATCCACCAGGAAGAAATAACAGTCATAAATATCTATGCATCTAACCAGGATGCCCCAAAATACATGAGGCAAACTCTGGCAAAACCAAAGGGAGAAATAGACATCTCTACATTAATAGCTGGAGACTTCAACACACCCCTCACATCATTAGATAGAACAACTAGACAGAAGATCAACAAGGAAACAGAGAACTTGAATAATACAATAAACGAGGTAGACCTAAAAGACATACAGAACATTGCGTCCCAAATCAGCAGGTATTACATTCTTCTCAAGTGCTCATGGATCTTTCTTCAGGATAGACCACATGTTGGGTTACAAGGCAGGTCAAATAAATATAAAAAGATTGAGGGAGTGGATATGGCTCAAGCCATTGAGTGCCCCCCTCCCACGTGGGAGGTCCCAGGTTCAGTTCCTGGTGCCTCCTGAAAAAAAAAAAACAACAAGCAAAACAAGGGAATAAACCAACTCAGGGACATCAGTGTGGCTCAGTGGCTGAGAGCCAGCCTCCCACATAGGAGGTCCTGGGTTCAATCCCTGGCCCCTGGTACCTTAAAAAACAAAATTGAAATTAAACAAAGCACCTTCTCAAATAATAATGGAATGAAACTAGAAATCAATAATAGTCAAGAAAGGGGAAATTTTGCAAATGTGTGGGAGCTAAACAACACACTCCTAAACAATCAGTGGTCAAAACAGAAAGTGTGGGAGCAGATGTGGCTCAAGCAGTTGAGCACCTGCTTCCCACATGGGCAGTCCCGGGTTCAATTTCCGATGCCTCCTAAAAAAAAACAAAACATCAAGCAAACAAACAAACAAATAAAACCAACTTAGGGGAGCCAATGTGGCTCAGTGGTTGAGTGCCAGCTTCCCAAATGCAACATCCTGGGTTCAATCCCCACTCCCAGGCACCTAAAAAAAAAGTGTAAGAGAAATTAGTATATATATTAGGAATATGAAAATGAGAACACAACTTATCGAAACTTATGGGATACAGCAAAGGCAGTCTTGAGAGGGAAATTTATAGCCCTAAATGCCTATATTAAAAAAGAAGAAAGAGCTAAAATCAAGGATCTAACTGAACAACTGGAGAAATTAAAAAAAAAAAGAACAGCAGACCATTCCCAAAGTAAGCAGAAGGAAAGAATATTAAAATAAAGATTAGAGTAGAAATAAATGAAATTTGAGGGAAAAAAAAAACAATGGAGAAAATCAGTAAGACCAAAAGCTGGTTCTTTGAGAGTAAAATCGACAAATCTTTAGCAAGACTAACAAAGAGTGCAAATAAAATCAGAAATGAGGGAAACGGACTTGGCCCAGTGGTTAGGGCGTCCGTCTACCACATGGGAGGTCCGCGGTTCAAGCCCCGGGCCTCCTTGACCCGTGTGGAGCTGGCCATGTGCAGTGCCGATGCGCGCAAGGAGTGCCCTGCCACGCAGGGGTGTCCCCTGCATAGTGGAGCCCCACGCGCAAGAAGTGCGCCCGTAAGGAGAGCCGCCCAGTGCGAAAGAAAGTGCAGCCTGCCCAGGAATGGCGCCGCCCACACTTCCCGTGCGGCTGAAGACAACAGAAACAGACAAAGAAACAAGCAAATAGACACAGAGAACAGACAACCGGGGGAGGGGGGGATTAAATAAATAAATAAATCTTTTTTAAAAAAAAAATCAGAAATGAAAGGGAGAAAGTTACAACTGGCCCCACAGAAATAATAAGGATCATAAAAATTGTATGCCAACCAATTGGACAACCTACAGGAAATGGAAAAATTCCTAGAAATGCACAAACAACATACATTGACTCTACAAAAAACACAAGAAATTAACAAATCAATCACATTTAAAGAGACTGAATAGTCATCAAAAATCTCCCAATAAACGTGGGAAAGTATGGGCTATGATGTGGAACACGGGACATGGGGTGCAGCGATGCCCGGAGATGTACTCACCAGACGCAATGGATGTGACATGATGATGGGGGAGAGTGTTACTGTGGAGGGAGTGGTGGGGTGGGGATGGTGGGGGTGAATGGGGACCTCATTTTTTTTAATGTAATATCTTTTAAAAAAAATGAATAAATTGAGTAGAATTTGGAAAAAAAAAAATCTCCCAATAAAGAAAAGTCCCAGACCTGATGGTTTTACAGGTAAATTCTATCAAGTTAGAGAAGAATTAATACCAATTCTGTTTAAATTATTCCAAGAATTTGAAGAGAAGGAAAAACTAACCTGACACATTTTATGAAGTCATATCACCCAAAGCCAGATAAAAATATAACAAGCAAATTACAGACGAATCTCTCTAATGAACAGAGATGCAAAAATATCAACAAAATACTTGCAAATAGAATCCAACAGCATATCAAAAACATTATACACCTTGACAAGGTGGGATTTATTCCTGGTATGCAAGGGTGGTTCAACATAAGAAAATGGCTTAATGTAATATACCACATTGGCAAACTGAAGGAAAAAAATACATGTGATCATCTTGATCAACGTAGAAAAGGCATTCAACAAAATCCAGCATACTTTCTTGATAAAAACATTTTGAAAGATAGGAATAGAAAGAAAATTCCTCAATCTGATAAAGGGCATATGTGAAAAACCCACAGCCAATATCATACTCAATGGGAAAAGAATGAACACTTTCCCTTTAAGGTTGAGAACAAAACAAGAATGTCCATTGTCACCACTGTCATTCAGTATTGTGGTAGAAGTTCTAGCTAGAGCAATAAGACAAGAAAAAAAAATTAAAGGCATCTGAATAGGAAAAGAGGAAGTAAAATTCTCACTATTCGCAAATGCCATGATTCTATATTTAGGAAATTCCAAAATGTCTACCACAAAGCTGATTGAGCTAATAAACAAATTCAGGAAAGTGGCAGGATAGAAGATCAACTACAATATCAGTAATGTTTCTGTACACTAGTATTGAATAATCTGAGGAGGATTTCGGGGAAAAAATTCTATTTACAATAGCAACAAAAAAAAACGAAAATACCAAGCAATCCATTTAACCAAAGACGCACAGGATTGGGAAGTGGACTTGGCCCAGTGGTTAGGGTGTCCATCTACCACATGGGAGGTCCGCAGTTCAAACCCCGGGCCTCCTTGACCCATATGGAGCTGGCCCATGCGCAGTGCTGATGTGCGCAAGGAGTGCCGTGCCACGCAGGGGTGCCCCCGTGTATGGAAGCCCCACATGCAAGGAGTGCGCCCCATAAGGAGAGCCGCCCCGTGCAAAAGAAAGTTCAGCCTACCCAGGAATGGCGCTGCACACACGGAGAGCTGACACAAGATGACGCAACAAAAAGAAACACAGATTTCCAAGCTGATTTCCAACAAAAGGGGACAAAGAAAAACAAACAAAAACGCAGCAAATAGACACAGAGAACAGATAGCTGGGGTGGGGGGGAGGGGAGGAGAGAGAAATAAAAAAAAATAAATTATATAAAATAAAATTTAAAAAAAGAAGTACAGGACCTATATTCCGAAAACTACAAAACAATGCTAAAAGAAATCAAAGATTCCATGTTCATGGATTGAAAGAGTAAATATCATGATATCAATCCTACCCAAACTGAGTTATAGATTAATGTAATACCAATCAAAATTCCAACAGCATACTTCTCAGAAATAGAAAAGGCAATTAACAATTTATTTGGAAGGGAAAGTACACCTAAATAGCTAAAAGCATACTAAAAAAGAAGAGTGATTTGGGAGGAATTTAAATGCCTGACATTGGAACATATCACAAAGCTTCAGTGGTCAAAACGGCATGGTGGGTGGAAGCGGACGTGTCTCAACTGATAGAGCATCCGCCTACCATATGGGAGAGTCCAGGGATGGATACCCAGGGCCTCCTGACCTGTGTGGTGAGCTGCCCATGCACAGAGCTGCCATGCACAAGGAGTGCCATGCCATACAGGGGCGCCCTTGCGTGATGCCCCATGTACAAGGAATGCACCCTGCAAGGAGAGCCGCCCTGTGTGAAAAAAAGCACAGCCCGCCCAGTAGTGGCGCCGCACACACCCGACGCAACAAAAAAGAGACACAGTTTCCTGGTGCCGCTGAGGGTGCAAGTGGACACAGAAGAACACACAGCAAGTGGACACAGAGAGTAAACAATGGGGGGGGGAGGCGAGAGGAATAAATAAATCTTTAAAAACAAAACAAACAAAAAAATGGCATGGTTGAGTGCCTGGTTCCCAGGTTCCCATATATGAGGTCCTGGATTCAATCCCTACTACCTCCTTAAACAAAACTAAACGAAACAGCATGGTATTGGCATAAAGATAGACACATGGATCAATGGAATAGACTTGAGAGTCAGAAATAAACCCTCACCTGTACAGTCAACTAATTTTTGACAAATCTACCAAGTCCATGTTACCAGGACAAAACAGTCCTTCGACAAGTGGTTCTAGAAGAACTGGTATCCAAAATCAAAAGAATGAAAAAGAACCCCTATCTCACTTCTTATACAAGAATCAACTCAAGACCTAAATATAAAAGCCAGGACCATAAAGATGTGGGAAACATCTTCAAGATCCTATGGTAGGTGGTGGTTTCCTGGATCTTACACCCAAAGCACAAGCGCAAAAGAAAAAAAAGATATAAGGGACCTCCTCAAAAGTAAACACTTTTACACCTCACGGGACTTTGTCAAAAGGGTGAAAGGCAGCCGACTTAATGGGAGAAAATATTTGAAATTGCATATCTGGAAAGGGTTTTGTATCCATAATACACAGGGAGATGCTACAACTCAACAATAAAAAGACAAAAGACCTGGCAAAAGACTTGAATAGACATTTGTCCAAAGAAGAAATCAAATGGCGAAAAGACACATGAAGAAATGTTCGCCATCACCAGCAATTAGGGAAATGCAAATGAAAGCTACAATGAGATACCATTTCTTACCTATTGGAGCGGCCACTATTAAAAAGACAAAGAACTAAAAGTGCTGGAGAGGATGTGAAGAGATAGGAACACTTATTCACTGTTGGTGGGAATGCAGAATGGTACAGGCACTGTGGAGGACTGTTTGGCAGTTCCTAAAGAAATTGAATATAGACTTGCTACGTGACCTGGCAATACCACTACTGGGTATATACTCAGAAGAACTGAGAGCAGTGACATGAACAGACATCTGCACACTGATGTTCATAGTGGTGTTATTCACGATGGCCAAAAGATGGAAACAACCCAGGTGTCCATCAACTGATGAACGGATAAACAAACTGTATACACACAATGGAATATTATGCAGCTGTAAGAAGATGTGCAGTCATAAAGCATATGACAACATGGATGAACCTGGAGGACATTATGTTGAGTGAAGCAAGCCAGACACAGAAGGACAAATACTGTATGATTACAGCACTATGAACTAAATACAGTGTGAACTCATGGAGTTAATAACTAGAATATGGGTCATCAGAAAATAGAATGACGTTAGAGAATGGAAAGCTTATGGTTAACCTGTGCAGAATTGGTCGAAAGGTTGTTGGTTAATCTTTGGAAATGAATAGAAAAGGTGAAAGCACATCTTAATGTTTGTAACTAGTAGTGCTATTATATGGGTATGACAGTAGTTGAAAGGGAAAGTCTAAGGTCATATATATTATTAGAAGGAAAGCTGAAAAAATGTAACAAGGGACTGCAGAGCATAGTAAACGTTATGCAAAATATGAATACGGGTAAGATTGCATATATGACTGTTTTTCTTTTAAACAAGATGTAAATATCAGGCAAAAAAAAAGACAACAATATGCTAAGTGAAAGAAACCAATCACAAAGTACTACATATTGTAGGATTCCATTTATATAAAATGTAAATATAAATCAATTTATAAGAATGAAATTAGATTAGTGGTTATGTAGGGCTGGGGAAGGACTGCTAAGGGGTGTGGAGTTTTTCTTTTTGGAGAAATAGAAATTGTTCTAAAATTTTTTTTGTTGATGAATGCACAACATTGTGATTATACTAAAAGCCAAGGATTATACACTTTGGATAGTTTGTATAGTATGTGAATATATCTCAATAAAACTGCTTTAAAAATAAATAAATATGCACGTATAGCCAGAAATAGCAGCTATGTACAACAGAGGAAGCATAGATTGAGAGATGACAAATTTTTTTGTCTGTTTTTTTAACTTATTGAAATAATGAAAATGCTCTAATAATGATTGAAGCGATGAATGCACATCTATGTGATTATACCAAATACCATTGATTATACACTTTGGATGGATTGTATGTTCTATTAATATGTACAAATAAAAGTGTTCTTTTTAAAACATGTTACTTCACCCATCACATAGGATGTAAGCATTTGTATCTCTCTATCCTACCACCCAATCTTGGTCCTCTCTATCCACACCCAGCATTTGGGGTGCGTGGCATAGAGATGTTCAATAAATGTAACCTGGGTTGACTTGGAAAAAAAAAATTGTGGTAAGTGAAAGAAAACAGACACAATACATATATATTGTACGATTCCATTTATATAAACATATATTGTCAGACTTCATTTATATAAAATGTAAATATAAATCAATTTAGAATAAATGGTAAGTGGTTTAAAAAAAACCTCTATGAAGACAGCAAGAAAAGGAAAAGCACAAAAATTCAAGATAGCAGTCGTATGAGGAGAACCGGTCTCGGGATGAGGAAGGACCCGGGACCTGTAAGCTTGCTAGGATCTTGACTCTCAGGTTGGGTGGCAGGCTCATGGGTGTTCAAATTGCAACTGAGTTTCTGACTGTCACGGGCACCACACATCTTGTATGTGTACAATTTCATATAATACAATGCAATTCTCAATAATTTAAAATAACCACTCAAATAATGTGAAACCTTATAAATGCTTTTAAAAAAATAATCTTTTCCTAGATGATGAAATCATCACGAATGATGAATTCACGGTGAAAGGCTGATGCAATCACCTAGGAATTACATCAGAGCTCTGCTTTGCAGAATTGTGGGCAGAACCCCTACTGGGTAGCTGCTTTTTTTTTTTTTTTTAAAGGCTTTGAGGCATAACTGATATACAATAAATTTTGCACTATTTGATGAGTTTCGACATCTCTGTACACCCATGAAACCCTTACCGCAGTCAAGATACTGAATATATCCATCACCCAAAAGTTTCCTCCCTCCCTTCTTGCCTCCCTGTCCCAAGGTAACCACTGATTAATTTGTACTTTCTAGAATTTATATAAATAGAATCATACAGTATGCACTTTTTTTTTTC
This sequence comes from Dasypus novemcinctus, assembly GCF_030445035.2. Classification (NCBI taxonomy): domain Eukaryota; kingdom Metazoa; phylum Chordata; class Mammalia; order Cingulata; family Dasypodidae; genus Dasypus; species Dasypus novemcinctus. The sequence goes on from NC_080682.1 coordinate 9,946,999, forward strand.
CTGGCTTCTTTCACTGGGCATAATTGAGATTCATCCATGTTGTTGCATGTATTAATAGCTTATTCCTCTGTATTGCCAAGTAGCATTCCATTGTCTGGAGGGCCCCACAGTTTGTTCAGCCATTCACTTATTGAAGGACACCTGGGATTAGTTGCAATGTGGCATTGGTACAAATAAAGATGCTGTAGGGAAGCGTATGTGGTTCAAGCAGTTGGGTGCCCGCCTTTACATGGGAGGTTCTGGGTTCGGTTTCCGGTGCCTCTTAAAGAAGACAAGCAAGACAGCGAGCTGACATGTTGGGCTGGTGTGGCAAGCTGATGCAATAAGGAGATGCAATGAGGAAACACAATGAGGGAAGCAGATTTGGCCCAATGGATAGGGCATCTGCCTACCACATGGGAGGTCCAAGGTTCAAATCCAGGGCCTCCTGACTTGTGTGATGAGCTGGCCCATGCGCAGTGCTGATGCATGCAAGGAGTGCCCTGCCACGCGGGGGTGTTCCCTGCATAGGGGAGCCCCACGTACAAGGAGTGTGCCCCATAAGAACTGCCCAGAGCGAAAAAAGAGCAGCCTGCCCAGGAAAGGTGCCACACCACAGAGAGCTGATGCAGCAAGATGACTCAAAAAAAGGAGACACAGATTCTGGGTGCCACTGACAAGAAAACAAGCGGGCACAGAAGAACACAAAGCAAATGGACACAGAGAGCAGACAACTAGGGGCGGGGGGCAGAGAAATTTTAAAAAAAAGAAACACAATGAGAGACACAACGAGCTGGCAGCAGGGGCGGCTCAAGCAATTGGGTGCCTCCCTCCTGGATGGAAGATCCCAGTTTCGGTTCCCAGTGCCTCCTAAAGACGAGCAGACACAGAGAGCAGATAACAAGCACAATGAGGAGGGAGGGAGAAACAAAATAAATCTTAAAAAAAAAATAGATCCTTTTGTAGTTCATAAGCCTGATGAATGGATATTGATACACTAATGAGATGTGCCTCCCTCAAACCTTGTTACGATGTTCATGCTCAAGTTGGTGTGTCTATACATATTTCCTTTTCTCTTGGGTAAAAACTTTAGAGTGGAATGGCTGGGTCGTGTTTTTGATAATTTTTCAGGAAACTGCCAACTGTCTTCTGAAGTGGTTACAACACTTTACATTCCCACCAGCAGTGTAGGAGAGTTCCAGTTCTTCCTTGCCAATACTCGGTCTGGTTAGTCTTTCTAAATTTCTTGTATTTATTGAATAAAGATTTTCTTTTCATTTTCAAAACAATTGAGACATCAAAGTTTTTCCTTTCTTGTCCACAATATTAGCTTCATTTTTTTTTGTTTATATAAATAATACTTTCTCCCTTTCTATACAGTGTATGAACAAAAAAGTAAAGATTACCTGAGATGCCACCATGAGAAATCTGGTGACTGTCCATTGTGAATCTATTAATGCCTATGCAGTTATACAATGCTATATAAAGGACTCGTGACTAGTAATGGAAGAAACTGTAGCACTGATGTGGAGAAAGTGGCCACAGTAGTTGTTGAGGGCAGGGAGAGGGAAGAAGAGATGTGATGTGGGGGCATTTTCGGGACTTGGAGTCGTCCTGAAAGCAGGGACAGACGCTGGACATTATATATCCTCCCATAACCCACTAAATGTACTGGGGGAGAGTATAAACTACAATGTGAACTATAATCCATGAGGTGCAGCAGTGCTCCAAGATGTATTCACCAAATGTAATGGATGTGACTCAATGATGAAGAAGGTTGTTGATGTGGGAGGAGTGAGGGCAGTGGGATGTGGGGTATATGGGAACCTCATATTTTTTAATGTAACATTTTGTGTGATCTATGTATCTTAAAAAAATACAATAAAAAATAAATGCTCATAAAAATAAAAGTATTCTGGAAGGCAAAAGAAAAAGGATTTGTGTCTACATTTTTTAAAGTATAAAGCATACTTTTTAAAAGTATGTTGGATTCTTAAAATGTGTTAGATAGGGGAGCAGACTGAGTACCTGCTTCCTATATACAAGTTCTTGGGTTCGATCCCCAGTACCTCCTAAAAACAAAAACAAACAAATGAAAAAAATCAATTCTCATTGGGTGGTGGATGTAGTTCAGTGGTTGAGTGCCTGCTTCCCATGTTAAGAGGTCTTGGGTTCAATCCCTTGTACCTCCAAAAAAAAAATATATATATATATATACACACACACACACACACACATATTAGATAACTTCCAGGCTTGCTTAACCCCCATCCAGTGTCTTCACTGGGAATCACATACCGTGTCTCCTTCCCTAGCTTTCTCCATATCACAGAATCCCACATGAATGTGCACATATGCATAGGAGGTTTGTTTTGCAAAAACAGGATCACAGAGTATATATTTCTCTGCTTCTTTTCTCTTTTAATAACACTTCAGCAGGAAAGTCCCTCCAGGTCAGTTCATATGGACTAACTCCTTTGCAAGATTGCCTAATAGTCCAAGTTGTGGATATTCCAGTGTGTTCAACTATTCATAATTGCTTGAAAGTCACTTTGATTCCAGGTTCTTTCCTACCCTTGCAATAATCCGTTCAAATAAAGTCCTTACCAAATTCTGATGTGTTCATTTGACACCTGCCTATTCATCTTCTTTGCTCATTTTCTATGGTTTTTGTCTTTTATATAATTAATTTTGAATTGTTATAGATATTAGCTGTAGCTGTGGAAAATATTTTTTCTCACCTATTATTTTACTTTTACCGCATAATTTAATTTTTCTTGAGAATCAAGTCATTTTTTCCTTTATTGTTTCAAATTCCTTGCCTTCACAAAGTCTCTTAACCCCTACCTTACTTTTATGATCTCCTAAATGTATTCTACGTTTGCTCATTGCTTACATTTAACACTATTCCATTGGTTAACTAAATCGTCTCCTTACTGAAATAAAATACCACCTTTGTGTTATTTCTACCTCTCTCTGGGGAAACCTTATTTCCGGACTCTACCACGTTCCACTAATACGGCTTTTCTACAGCAACATCGCAGTGTTTTCATAAGTGTGTTCATATATACCATGTTTACTATCTGAAAAAGACAAGCTCCTCAATGTTTCAATAAGCTTTTCCACTATTTGAAGTTATTCATCTATATAATTTTAAGATGATGCTATCAAACTTCCCCCAATCCCGTTGGGATTCTAGTGGAATATTTGCAAATTAATTTTAGAATCGACAATTGTATAGTCTTCCAATTAAGATTTTATGTCCTTCCATGGGCTCAGATATTGTTTTACATCTTTCGATTAGACTCTATCTTAAAACGCTTCTATTTCCAATTTCTGCCGCGCCCCCCCCCCCCCACCAATCTTTTACCAGCAGCGTCAACGGACCTGGTTTTCGGGCACGCGCCGGCCCCTCCCCCTGCCGCTCCACGGTTCCGGGTTACCATGGGAATCGAGGCTTGACGTCACCCAGGGTTTCCGCGCCAGGCCCCGGATTTTGACCGCAAAGAGCGGCGGAAAGGCAGCTCGGCCATCTACGCCTGCGCACTTCCAGCCCCCGCCCTTTCCGCTCCACCCCGCCCCGCCCTCAGTCTCGTTCCGGCCCGGGCTCCTCCGCCGCGACCTCTCTCGTTCAATCCGGGCAAAAATGCTCCCCGGGGAAGGGGAGGGGAACAGGAATCAAACGAGCGACAGCCAATCCCACGACACTACGACGCAACCTAAATTGATGGACCCAGTAGCTCTCAGCCAATAAGGGGGCGCCTCCCGCCTACGTCATAGAGTTGGCCCCACCCCGCTCCTTTCTTTCAGGCCTCGGAGCTCAGCTCGCGCAGTAACAAATGAAGTGCGCGCTGCGACACCTCCCTGTTCGCTAGGCTCCGCCGCCATTTCCTTTCGGGGCCTAACGGTTCGGCCAATCCCGACGCACATCGAGCAGGGCTAGGGTTCCGCCAATCCGGGGCTGCCGATCCCAGCCTCTCGCCTCGGTCCGGGCCAATCAAGGCCCCGGCCCTGTCGCCCCCGGCCCGCCCCCGCGGCGCCCTCTCTCCTCCCTCTTTGTGCGTCTCGCGCCGCCGCCGCCGCCCGCCGCGTGAGTGGACGGGCTCCGCGCGCTCCGCGGCAGCGCAGTCGGGTCCCCTCCCCGCGGGAGATTCGCGAAGCCGTCGCCGTCGTCGCAGAGGAACAGGAACCGCCGGCGCCGGTCCCCGGGGGCGCCATGGCGACCGGAGCGAACGCCACGCCGCTGGGTAAGCTGCCCCCCCCCCGGCCTCCCCCCCCTTCCGGGGCCCAAAGGTGGCTTCGAGCCGGGCCCGCCGCCTGCCCCCGGGCCTGGGGCGGGCCTGCCGGGGCCGGGGCCGCCGCCGCCGCCGCCGCCCGGGGGCTCGATGGGGGCCCTGACCGCGGCCTTCCCCTTCGCGGCGCTCCCGCCGCCGCCCCCCCCCGCCGCCGCCGCCGCCCCAGCAGCCGCCGCCGCCGCCCCCCGGCGCCTCGTACCCACCGCCGCAGCCGCCCCCTCCTCCGCCGCCGCTCTACCAGCGCGTGTCGCCGCCGCAGCCGCCGCCACCACCCCAGCCGCCGCGTCAGGACCAGCAGCCCGGCCCGGCCGGCGGGGGAGGAGGTGAGTCGGGCCGAGAGAGCGCGAGAGGCGTCGCGCGGACTGTCCCGGCCGGCTCAGGGGCCCGCGGCGGCGGCGACGGCGGCTGCCCGCGGCCGGGGGCGCGCGCGCGCGCACGGGGATCTGGGCTGAGGCGCCGCAGGGCGCGCGCGGCCCGGTTCCTGGGCCCTGGAGCGCGCGCGGGGAGGGGCGGTGGGAAGGTCTGCTTCGCGCAGGCGCAGCGCGGTGGCCAGGCCTGCTGGCGCCCTGGGTGTAGGGGAGCCGAGGTGTGGCCAGGCTTGGAGAGGCCCGGAGGGCGCGGAAGGGTCACCTGGCGACGGGGAAGGTCCTTTTCCCGCTTCCAGAAATTGGGCGTGTTAATAAGTTTTCCGAAAAGGAGGGAAACGACAAGACTAGTGTCTTTATTTGTACAGTGAAGCACGGTTTGTTTCCCACGGAGTACGAGAGGGTTTGGGAGATGTACTTTCAAGATTTCCACATAACCACCAGTTTTTACTCAGTGACTCCTGCATTTGCCGCTCCTTGTTTTGGTGTATTCTTAACAGCATCGTTCTCCATGAATGCCAGGTGTCGTTTGGGCTTGTTCTTTGGTGGTCCTCTTTTGGGGAGAATTTTCCCGTTTACTCCACCTTGGCTGGCTGTTTATTCCCTAATCTCCCCCTATTTATCCTAGGGCCTTTCTCAGTCCGTCGCCCCTCCCCGCATTACTTTCAAGGACCGTCTCCCTGGGCCTGTATCCCTTGGGAAATAAAACAGCTTTTGTGAAAGTAGGAAGTTTCTGCCTTTGCATTAGGGAAGAAGTGTTTGGCCATTTCCTGTAGTTCATTCTTTATTGGATGTTTGGTAGATTTCTTAGGAGTTTAGATTAAAGGTCTGGGCCAGGAAAACTGAGTGCTAATATTGGTTAAAACTTAAGGAAAAGATGAGCTTGTTGAAGAGTCGGACTTTTTCACTTAGTAGTTCGTTAGGATAGGTTGTGTTAAGCCTCCATTTAGAAAGAGATGGGGAGGGGGGCATGGAACAAGCCATCAATTCTCCAATAAGGCTTTACAGACTTGTTTGTAATTCTTCAGTCTACTTTTGTTCTCTTGGAGCTTGCTTCTAAGGCCCTCCTGGCATGTAGTGTCTATCTTTTGAACAGTCTCATTATCTGAAACTTCATGCACTCAAATTTGTTAACCTGGTTTGCCCACTTCATTGTTTCTTTGTAGGAAAATTGTAAATATGGATTGTTTAACTTTTCTGATTCAGCTCCAGGTACCCTTGTAGAAGCCATATATTTGCATCTTTGACTTCCTGAGGTTTATCATCTTTGCTATTTAAATTTTAGATTAAAGTTTCAGTTCCACTGTCTGCCAAGATTTATATGCTACATTAAGCATACTCTACTGTCTGTTGGTAGTTATCTGATTTGCATTTGCATCTGATGGATTTTATCTGCCTTTAGACTTCCCAAATAAGAAGCGGAAGAGGAGCCGCTGGAACCAGGACACAATGGAACAGAAGACAGTGATTCCAGGAATGCCTACAGTTATCCCCCCTGGACTTACCCGGGAACAAGAAAGAGCTTATATAGGTAAATACACGTTCTGCATCCAGATGCATTTCTACACTGTTACTGTTGATTCAGAGCAATATTTCTATCAATTGCAAAGCTTGAGGTTTTAAAGTTTTCTGTTTTGAAAAAGACTTATGGTCAGATGTACTTTCAAGGCTTTCACATAACCATCAGTTCTTACTCAGTGAGTCTTGCATGTGCAGCTCCTTGTTTTGGTATATTCTTAACAACATGGTTCTCCATGAATGCCAGAAAGGTAGAGGGGCCCACGCAGGCGTGAAATAGTTCCCAGGCCAGAAACACCCCCACACACACCGCAATCCTTTTCAGCTGCTGTTCAGTTTCCTTGCCAGTTGATGAGGTGAGTGCCTTGTGCCTCTGGACACAGCCCCAGTGGTGAACACTGCAGGTATTGTAAATGCGAGTACCTTTTTCACAGCATGGCCTTTTACCATAATTTCATATTCCTCCCTTTCCCTAAAAACATGGTGTTTTACTTTTTATAGGTACTTTTTGAGAGGGGCAGGGGCAAACTCAGTTTGAACAAAAAGTGTTTCTGAAAGCGTGTTTATAGTAACACCCATTTTTACCATTCTGTTGAAATTAACCTTCCCAACATCTTTTCTGGTTTGGTTTCTAGAGAGCTGTCTTAAAATGAAGGCTCTTGGATTTTTGCTAAAGAACTGCGCTGGGAAAGGGATATTGCTTGGAAATGGAATGAGATAGTAGCATAAAAGATCTTAACTGTTGGGAAATTTCAGGAATTAAGAATGTCCACACTGGAATTGAAATTAACTTCAGAATTACTTTTGTTTTACTACAAGGTTTTTAATGCAAGTTTTACTTTTATGAACTTGTGCAGCAGTCTCAGAAATATTCACTTGATAAATATGATTTTCTACTAAACAAAGATACATCCCCTTTGGAGGAAATTACAACCAAGGCCTTCTAGATGTATGAGACGGGCCTTGGGACAAAAAGCTTCAAGGCCAGCATGTTATTTTTGAGGATCTTAATTTCCTGTGTTTTTCAGACTGCTGAAAATTTTGAGGCGTTGAAATTGTCTGTCTCCTTTTTGCAATGCTGCTAATAATTTTTTCTTTCCCCATTGCTTCTCTCTACTCCCACCCAGCCCCTTTCTTTTACATTAGACCCATTTGGGTCTTTTCAGCGTTGTGAAAATGCCCCCTAGTGGAGTGATACCCCGTGAACAAGAGCAGGCTTAGAAAAACAAACTCGTTCTTTGTATCCTGGTTCTCTTCCCTAGGGCTAGTAATGCACTAAGCCTTAAGGGGGTGTTTAAAGCTATAAGCAAAGTAATAGAAATCAAAGCAGAGGCTGGTGTAGCTCTGCCTTCCCTTAGAACCACAAAACAGGAGACATGTCATTAACAGGAAATTGCCTTCAAGCTATTAGCATGAGGTCTTTTTCCAGAAGAATGCAAAAGATAGCATCACTTTTGATGTATTCTTTAGTAACAGCTGTTTCTTCAAAATAGACGGTACACTCTGACGGTTCAGATAAGAGGGCTGCCTTTCCTCCTATGAAGATGTCTTTCAACCTTGGGTGTTGAGTTTGGTACATGACTGCTAAGTCAGGACAGTAAAGGAGTTTAGGGAACTATGTGTCTTTTTCATCTTCTGTCTCCCGTGTTACAAACTGCCTTGTCCAGAATGCCTCAATACTTCTCTTGGTGTTAAATGGTTCTGTGGTGTAGCCCTGTGGTATGTTTTTAAAATTAAAGGCCATCCAGAGTTGGGCATGGCCTTAATCCCATCTTGGGGCAAACTTAACATCCATCCAAGCCAATAGGACTAGCCCTTATTAGAGATGTTTGTTTAAAACTCAGATGCTACAAAGGTAAGAAAATAGGTGGTTACTCAGCATGCTGAAGAAAGAGGGTCTGGCTCCACAGTTACGTTGTCTTGGGAAATCAGCCATGTAACATTTCTCCAGAGTCACTGGCAACTTTTATGAAACCCTCATTTCTCTCTCCATGTACAGCCTCAAATGTCAAGGTCTGAGGGCCACACACAGTATCCTTGACCCACACTTTGCATCCTCTACACCTCCTTTTGCTCCCTACATAGTAGCAAGTTTAAAAAAAAGAAAAAAAAAGATTTCTTGCATCTTTATGGGTACTCGTTTATTAAAGTACATGGTTTGCCATCTAACATTTAATTAAAGCAAGCAGGTATTGGGAAACCCTTCCTAGTACGGGTCCGATCGCATAGAAAGTATATATAAACTTCTATAAAGTGTTGAAGTGGTTATTAAATGTTTTAGTTGTTTAAGAAAATTTAAGCCTGGTGTTAATGAAAATAATCTTTGTTCAACTGATTTATTTTTTTCTTGTCCCATGTTAATTGGGTCTCATTTTGGGCCATGTTTAATATTTTAATGAAGAAAAATAAGCTTTTGCCCTCAATCTGGTGGGTATGGGGTATCGGTGTTATCAGATGGCTTTGGTTCTGGGTGCCAATTGTATAGCAAGCCTTGGTGGGAGGGAAAGCCTTGCTTTGATGTTAGCATTAGTGAACAGTCTTAACTGCTAACCCCTCTTCCAACAAACTGTTTGCTTCCTTAAGTGATAACCATTTTGAAGTGAAAAAACTTATAGATGTTAAGTGGACTCCTGCCAATAGATGGTTGGGGGTTTGCCTCAATGTGTTCACTGATCAGTCATCCCTTTCAAAGTCTCCGAGTTCTTCATGCTTGTTGTTGAGATTTGAGATGTTTTTTGGTAACATTGTCTTTTTTCCATCCTTTTTTTTTTCTTTCCTAACCTGGTTTCTTCCAGTGCAACTGCAGATAGAAGACCTGACTCGTAAACTGCGCACAGGAGACCTGGGCATCCCCCCTAACCCTGAGGACAGGTTGGGAAACAGTTTTAACCAGCTGACAGTAACGCTTTTACCTTTTTCTCAATACGTTTTACTGGTGGCAACATATTGTGTCAGTTCGATAAAATTCTAATGAGAAGACTGGTACTCTTGACCATTCGGGGAACTAGGGTTTATTAGCAATATTTATGATCAGTTAATAGTTAGGAATGGAATGGAAACTTAAATTACTAGCAAAATAAAAAGTTACAGGAAAATGGACAACTGGTTTCCAATTGGTAAGCATGTAGATTTTAACCTGATTTACCCATCCATAGAGACAGTGAAGTGGCTTGTTAACCTGCCTTTCAGTACCTGCTTTGGCTGAAAGCCCAGGGTGTACAGTTTTTTCACAGGTACACGATGCAGGGATTAAGAATATTTTTGAGCATCACTGAATTTGAGCAAGCCAGAAACCCAGTCTGGTCAGCTCATTGCTGTCTTCTCCTGCTCATGGTTTTGAGATGGCTTTAAAATCAGACAAGATTTCTAACCAACTTACTTCACTGACAGTTAATTTTCAGCCTTGGCCATTGCCTGGGGATGTTGGGAAGGGACCAGGACATTCTCACCTGTTGTGGGATAGCAAGCAGCTAACCCTAAATTATATTTTTGTATTGTTTTGTTAAGGGGCGTGTGGTCCTTGAACAGGTGTGGTCATGTTCTTTCAGTGTATCATTTCTTTAATTCCTTTGAAAAGTTTAAGGGAAATGAATTTTTTTTAAAAAAAAAAAAGACCAAGAATTTTATTGTCTCAGTTGGTGTTTGAACAGCTAAAATCTGATCGTATCATAGAAGGGCAATAAACCCCCTGCCCAGTGAAATTTCTCTTAGTGCATGCACTTTAGTTGAAAACACTTGGCTTTTAAAAAGTGGTGTTTTGAGCATGTTTACCCAGTTAGTGCATTAAATTTAGAAAGATGATAAAATGGCTTTAGAAGCCATTCATTTATGCTTTTTCTGCTGCCCTTTGCCAAAAAAGAAGCTTCTTTATTTCTCCATATTGATCCTTTAATTTTCTTTTTAAATTTTATTTTTTTCACCTGTAAATTTTGGTTGAAAGGTTGTGTTGTTTTATTTCACTTTTTTATTTGAATGGGTTTTTTTTGGGGGGGAGGGGGGGTTATTTTTTGTTTTTCTTTTTCCCACAAAGAGATTTACATTGTAGTTTATAGACCACAAGTGTCCAGTGCCTTTTGGGCCTTTTTCCCTTTATTATGTCTTACAGGTTACCAGGCAATTTCTCAAAAGGTTGAGTTTTTAACAAACCTTTGCTTCCTAGAGAGCTGGGATTAGAATTTAGTTGATCTAACATGCTGCCTACTCGAGGTGAAGAAGTTGGCCAGTCTCACCTCTCGAATATTAGTTTCTACCTTTTACTTCTTTGGTTTGGGAAGAGGTTAAACTGTTGTGAGGCTTTTAAATGACAAAAAATTGTAAAGCTTGTTTTGATAATTCAGTTCAGAAATGCTTAACTCTAGACAGCCGTGGGTGGGAATTAGAAATGTCAAACATTTTAGAAATAAAACCAGAGCAGTTTTCCTCACTTGTATTCAGTTTGAAGGAGGCCCTAATGCCTGATTGGTTTTGCTTTTGAGCCCAGGTTGGCGAGAAATGCATGAGTTTCTTACCTTAAGATTATTTTTTAAGAAGTTGTGCTCTCAAAATTAAGCCACTATGTTATTTTGATGTTGCTTCAACAGTTAAAAATGTTTAAAAAATCTTTTATAGAATTAAATGTGTAAGATGTTAGTCTAATGAGCTGGGGTATGTTTGCTTTTTTTCATTATTACTGAATTGTGCTAACAGTTTACAAATGCTAGAAACGGAGGTGTCATTTAGCCGTCATTAGCCATGAACAAACCTGACCTTTTATTTCATCGTGTGTGTAACGTGGTATGACATGGTTCCCTTTAGGCTGAAGACAGTGGGAGCAGCCGAGTTCAGTCCTTGCTCTCCAACTAGGCAAGGTTCTCTCAACTAAACCAAGGGTGTAGGAGTCTTAACTACTTTCAGGATGTTTTTTTTTAATAACCTGATCCACATGGTCTCTTCCCTTCTTGCAGCTGCTACTAAATTTTCATTCAGAATATCAAGCTCTATGGTCCTTTTTGTAATCTTAACAAAGAATTCTAGGAGTGTAACTTCTCTTTTTTTATTACCGCAAAATCCAGCTGTGGTAAACTGACCATTTTATCATTACTATTTTTTATTTATAGCAACAGCATTTTACTCATTAAAAATGAGAGAGAGAAAATCTGCTTTCTGGACTTGTAAACTCTGGTGGAGAAACATAGGTTTTCCCCTTGCTGTTTGCAGGTTCAGACCCTAGACAAGTATTTGACCAAATAAATCTGCATTTGCAGCCTCTCTTAGAAGCTGCTGTAGCATTTTAACGTTTTTCTCTACCCAGACTCCCCAACCTCGAACAGCCAGAAAACAGGTTGACTCCTGGGCCTTGGACACAGCCAGTCAGGCCATTGAAGGAAAAGCAAAGACGGAGCCTTGAACCATCTCTCTCCATTGTGGGGGCCAAGTAGCTGCAGTAGCCTTGAGTCCCAGTTGCATTGGGTTAAAGAGCTCATACTTACCATGTGTTAGAGGTACAGATGCTCTTCCTGATAGGGCATGAGCTCTCCAAGAGTTACCTAAACTTGGGGTTTCCATGGCTCATAAAATGAGTTCTAATATTGTTTTTGTTTTTTTTTTTTTTTTAATTTTTTCAAATGAAAGAAAATCCATAATTGGCAAGAAGACTCAAGAGGATGATACTCTCCTTGCCATTTTCAATCCAGAGATTTTCCCCCAAAAGGACAGTTTTCCCTCTCATCACTTTTAGAAGCAAAACCATTTTTTTCCTTTCTCACACCCCTGTCCTCCCCAGTCCCCCTAATGATAAGCCAGCTTCATCTTCCCATTCCACACGATCTTGAATGGCACACGTTATGGTCGGTTCCTCCAAAGAGTATTGTATTAGGGACTGAGAGGCAGAAGGGCTGGGGAAGACGTATTATAGCCCATGTGGGAATGAGAGAGGGTGGGGCAGAGTAATAATGGCCATCTGTCTCCCACAGGTCCCCTTCCCCCGAGCCTATCTACAATAGTGAGGGGAAGCGGCTGAATACACGTGAGTTCCGCACCCGCAAAAAGCTGGAAGAGGAGCGGCATAACCTCATCACGGAAATGGTTGCACTCAACCCTGATTTCAAGCCACCAGCAGATTACAAGTAAGTAGGGAGCTGGGGCCTCTGGAGTAAGAACACATGCAGGTCCCGCATAACCTGAGAACAGTTTTGGTACTGACTTCTTACCTCTTGGCTCAAATCACCTATAATTACCAGTCACCAAGGTTTAGTTCTAGAGGAGCTTTTGGTCTTTTTTTTTTTTTTTTTTTTTTTAATAACTCCCAAAATTTTGCAAAGGAGTTGACAGTCTTTTCTTTCTTAGACCTCCAGCAACACGTGTGAGTGATAAAGTAATGATTCCACAAGATGAGTATCCAGAAATCAATTTTGTGGGACTGCTAATTGGGCCCAGGTGAGTAACTGCAGTTTTCTGAGATACACACCCTTGTCAGACATGTTTATTTTGTACATTATTGGGTGTCATTGGTTTGCCTTCCTGTTTCTGGTCAGTGACTAAGTTTGGCTGGGTTATGCCTTTCTGGGAGAAAATCTCTTTAACTTCCTCATTTTGCTGCAGAGAAGTCAAACCTACAGGATTTCCATGACTGACCTTAACTTAGAGATCACGGAGCTCTTGGTGGGAAAACCCAGTTTCTGCACTTGTTTCCCCACCAATGTCCTGTACAGTCCATCCTTTGTCACCTTTGGTGTGTGCACTTGAATGCCAAGTGTGATAATTTGATCCCTTTGCCGTTTGCTTTCTACTTCTGATAGAGGAAACACCCTGAAGAATATAGAGAAGGAGTGCAATGCCAAGATTATGATCCGAGGGAAAGGGTCTGTGAAAGAAGGAAAAGTTGGACGCAAAGATGGCCAGATGTTGCCTGGGGAGGATGAGCCACTTCATGCCCTGGTTACTGCCAACACCATGGAGAATGTCAAAAAGGCAGTTGAACAGGTGAGAAAACTGGAAAGGACACTGCTTGCTGGAAATCTGGGTGGTGGCCCCAGCACTGACATGATATAATTGTCCACTGTCTTCACTAGATAAGAAATATCCTGAAGCAGGGCATTGAGACCCCTGAGGACCAGAACGATTTACGGAAGATGCAGCTCCGGGAGTTGGCTCGCTTGAATGGGACACTTCGGGAAGACGACAACAGGTAAGTGAACGGCTTAGAGTCAGAGACCTGAGTGAGGAACCATGAGTGCAGGGAGATGCTGTTTGTAGCGCCTGTGTTGACTTTTATTTTTTTTCTTGCATCAGAATCTTAAGACCCTGGCAGAGCTCAGAGACCCGTAGCATCACCAATACCACAGTTTGCACCAAATGTGGAGGGGCTGGCCATATCGCTTCAGACTGCAAATTTCAGAGGTAAGGGACTGGCAGCTCGGGGTTTCCTGGTAGCCCGCAGTGTCCAGGGTTGCTCTTTAACCCTGGGTTGGTTGTCTTACAGACCCCAAGAAAAGTACACTCTGTGGGTGTGGTCTGTGTTGTGTGACTTCAAGCCCAGGACGGTTAGAAATGGCCTTGTCTAGATGCGCCTGCATTTTATCTTGATTCTAGAAAAACTGCAAGAATTCTCGTTTGGGTGTAAATGTTTTCTTTTTTTTTTTTTTAAAGATTTATTTTTATTTATTTAATTTCCCTCCCTTCCCCCGGTTGTCTGTTTTCTGTGTCTTTTTGCTGCGTCTTGTTTCTTTGTCCGCTTCTGTTGTCATCAGCGGCATGGGAAGTGTGGGCGGAATGTTTTCTTTAGGACTCAGTGTTCAGTTACTTGCCTTTGCTGCTTAAGATTCATTCATCCAAGAGGACAAAACAATTGGTTTTTGACCAATTACAAACTAGGACTTAATATCAGCGTTTTCTACTTTGGCAAATATATAAGGTTTGTTAAGGGAGTCCTGCAAGTTCCAGTTTTGCGTAGATTTTCTTTCCCGCGAAAGGGCAAATGTAGATTTTGATGAGAACTGTTAGTTGGGAGTACACATGCTTTTCTGCAGGATCCCTGGTTATGGTCTGGTGCTCACTGTTTCCTCTTCTGTAACCTTAGCCCATGGTCTCTGCAGGGGGTGGAGATACTCCTGAGAGTCTCAGCTGGGACCCTTAGCACTGAGCCAAAGATCTGACAGGACTGTGAGCCATGCCCACTTAAGTGCTCAGAGGAACAATCTGACAATTAGATCCCTCCCTATTTTCTATATATAAATTCTTCAAGGTAAAAGTGTTCTTCCCCCCACCCCACTCTCAGGCCTGGTGATCCCCAGTCAGCTCAGGATAAAGCACGTATGGATAAAGAATATCTGTCTCTCATGGCTGAATTGGGTGAAGCACCTGTCCCAGCATCTGTGGGCTCCTCCTCTGGACCTGCCTCCACACCTCTGGCCAGCGCACCTCGGCCCGCTGCTCCTGCCAACAACCCACCTCCACCGGTGAGTTTTGGGGGCTGGTTCTTGGGGGCTGGTTTCCTGTTCTCTTCCTCAGAGACAGGGAGCTTTGGGTGGAGCAGGTCGATGGGCGTGGCTGGCAACATTGTTCTTCCGGGATGTCAGGCCAGTTTGGAGACTTCTCACTTTGGGGAGACCTTGCCCTTGTGTTCTGGTCTGTGATCTAGCCGAAAGAACAGTGTTGCCACCAGGGTGAGCAGGCGGGGACGTTGGCAGGAAATGCTCTCACATAGTCTCTCATGTCTACTACCCAGAGCCGCCCCCCCTGGATGAATTCTGGCCCTTCGGAGAGTCGGCCCTACCATGGCATGCATGGAGGTGGACCTGGTGGACCAGGAGGTGGCCCCCACAGCTTCCCACACCCGTTACCCAGCCTGACAGGTGGGCATGGTGGACATCCCATGCAGCACAATCCTAATGGACCCCCACCCCCTTGGATGCAGCCACCGCCACCACCGATGAACCAGGGCCCCCACCCACCTGGGCACCATGGCCCTCCTCCAATGGGTAAGTAAGTGTCAGACCAGAAACCTTGGGGGCTTTGGGATAAGGAAGGGTTTACATCAAGTTGCTGCCGGTCAAAAGCAGCTGTCATAGTGGCTAGGGGAGGCAGTGGGTCTCCCCGACTTCTGAAGAAGCAAGGTTCCTTTCTGGTCTGGGGAATGAGTACCTTGTGAGGTAGCATAGGCCACCCCCTGCAGACGCTTTCTCAAGCTGTGCGACTGGATAAGCTTTTGGTCGGAGGGGGCTGGGGCGGGGGGGTGGTCTTTCCTGGCCAGTTCACATGTCCTGCTAAGTCCCTGCTCTTTCCTTCCATCAAGATCAGTACCTGGGAAGTACGCCTGTGGGCTCTGGGGTCTATCGCCTGCATCAAGGAAAAGGTAATGGAGCCACGTGCCTCTGCTCACTTAAGTCCACACCTAAGCCTGGGAGCATGTGGGGTCTCCATCCCAAAACTGCCCTTTCCCTGAAGCCTCCCCTTCGTCTCCATCTACCTGCAGGTATGATGCCGCCGCCGCCTATGGGCATGATGCCGCCGCCGCCGCCGCCTCCCAGTGGGCAGCCCCCGCCCCCTCCCTCTGGTCCTCTTCCCCCATGGCAACAGCAGCAGCAGCAACCGCCGCCACCCCCTCCGCCCAGCAGCAGTATGGCTTCCAGTACCCCCTTGCCATGGCAGCAAAGTGAGTGGCATATTTTGGGCTCGTGGGGGTGGGTGGGATGGGGGGGCACTAAGGATTAAGGGATGGTGGGACTGGGGTGGGGTGGGGCGGGGCGTGTGCTGAGAGGAACAGGAGAACCTCAGCTCACGGCCAGACCTTGGGGGGTGGGACTCTGGCCAGCAGTGTCTTTTGGCTGGGGGAGGGGGGGCGGTCGATGGAAAGGAGGCTTCTGGCCCAGTTGGTCTTAGGGAGGAGAGAGCTGATGTCTGGTGTGGTTGTGTTTGGGAAAGGTCTGTGGGGGGCTTGAAGAGGGAGCCTGCTATTGTAGGTAGGGTGCCAGGAGCCCGGGCTCAGGCGGAGCGTGCTGGCCCAAGCCTTGTGTATGTGGCCAGGGTGGGTGGCGCACGCGCATGCTCTGTGGAGAGGGATGTGATTGGGGCCTGAGAGACTGCAGGGATGGGACTGGGGACTGGGGAGAAAGCAGCTGTGGCCTTGAGATCGAATGTGCCGTTCGGTGGTGGCGGCGGCAGCTGGGCGGAGGGACTTGAGAGCGGTTCTTGTGTCTGGTACCTTTCCCTGAGCCCTTCCAGGGGCATTGGTGACAAAGGGCTTACTCCGCTAAGCCCAGAGACCTCGAGGCTGACCCCAGGGTAGTCCTGTCCACCCCTCCACTCCCCATCACCAGGACAGCCCTCCCGCCCGCCCCCCACCACCGTACCGCATGCCAAGCAAGGAGCAGGCGCCCCTCGCCCCCATCCCAAGGCAGCAGCCGCAGAGAGCCGCGGTGTGCCCCCGCGCGTGTGACCTTGGGCTTCTTTACCACCCCAGATACGACGACTACCACCACGAGCGCTGGCACAGGGTCCATCCCGCCATGGCAACAGCAGCAGGCGGCTGCCGCAGCTTCTCCAGGAGCCCCTCAGATGCAAGGCAACCCCACTATGGTGCCCCTGCCCCCCGGGGTCCAGCCGCCTCTGCCGCCCGGGGCCCCTCCCCCTCCGCCGCCTCCGCCGCCTGGTTCCGCCGGCATGATGTATGCCCCGCCCCCTCCTCCTCCGCCTCCCATGGACCCTTCTAACTTTGTCACCATGATGGGCATGGGGGTGGCGGGCATGCCGCCCTTCGGGATGCCTCCAGCTCCCCCACCGCCTCCACCACAGAACTAGACTTGTTTTTTTTTTTTTTTTAAGAAAATATATATTATATAGAGAGAGAAGTGGTCTCATTTAAACACGCCGAACCTCACCATGTGGAGCCAGACATTGGGACGCACGCATGTGATTGTGTGTGCACGCATGTGTGTGTATGCACGCACTGGGCTGGGCCAAGCGACCGAGGACTTGCTTGGGAATGGGCAGGTGGTAGTAGGGGCGCCAGCTTGGGCTCTTCTGGCGCCCCGTAGCATCGAGTGTCTTCTTTGTCTTCTTTCTCTCCTCACCCAACTCCCTTTGCCTCTCCCCAAATCGGGCCGCCAGGATCCCTCCCCGCGGCGGCGATGGCCCGAGCCATGAGAGTGAGGACTTTCCGCGCCCATTGGTGACTCTTCCAGGCAGACAGCCTCAGCAGCGCCCCTGGTGGACAGGATGGTTCGGCAAAGCAGCCTGAGTTGTTTTTGTGGACGGAATCAGAACACGCTGGCTCCATATCGTGAAATTTTTATTAATTTTTTTTCCTTTTCCTTTTCCTTTGTATTTCCTTATCTCTTCCTTTCTTCAGACTCCGTCCAAGGAGATGCTCTCCCCGGTCTTCTGCTGCAGTTAGAGTCCTTTCCCTTCACTCCCCGTTCCGCCCTTTCCCAGGAGAGGGGAGCAAATGGTTTTAGGCACAGGCTTTGGACATTCCTGTCAGGCTCGTGGGGGGTGGGGGTGTTCCTTTGGTTCTAAAGTTTTCTATAAAGTTGGGGATTTTATCTCTGCCTCTGGAAGGGGGCCTTGTAAAATCGCAGAGGATAGGTCAGTCTCCAGGATTCCGGGGTGCCCATCCATACTGGGGCCCCTGCCAGCAGTAAGTGGGTGGGCAGCCCAAACCGCCTTGGGCTTGCCTGCCGCCTGGAGCCCTTCCCATGTTCCCTGACCACTGAAGCTGCCTCAGATGCCATTTGTTTCTCTCCTTCCTAAAAGGCTTCCTTTTAAATTTTACTTTCAATTCCAAATGTCTGAATGTTTTGCAGTGTCCAGGGGTTTAAACCCCTTGTTCTCGGTTCTGCTTCCCTCCCCTGCCCCCCCCCAGCCCCCCTCATGGAGTGATTATGTTGACAATAACGTATGATGTGTGTTCGCTTCACTGGTTTATCTGCAGAAATTTCTCTGGGCTTTTTTTTCGATGTATGATTTGACACTGTGTTAAAGGGGGAAGTGCCATTGAATAAAAGAGCAGTGTGGTTTTCTGTCTCTGTTTCCTTTTTTCCTTCACCTACCTCCCCCTCCCCACCAACAGCAGCAGTTACTTTTCGTTGTATTCAGCACCTGGCGCAGGCCTGTGCTCCCTAGGGTGAACGGTGGGGTGTCAATTAAGGAGGCCCACCACCTGTCTCCCTGTGGGTGGCTCCACGGTCTCCCACTTGTTTTCCCACTTGTTTACTAGTTTATATAGCAAGGAATCTAGTTAACCCCTTCGTGGTTATCCCTTATTCCCCTAGTCTCTCCTCTCTAAGGCCTTTCTCCGGGGTGGGGACCCGAGTTGTGGTTTATGCCTGGAAGGTGCAGCCTCCCTGAGTCTAGGGAGGCCTTAGCACTAAAGGACAAGCCAGTTAATCCTTCTTGTCAGGCACAGAGCTGCTAAAATTAAAATTGCCAAGTGGCTTTTTCTTTCTCCACTGGTGACGTGTGGCCTGCCAGCATTCTAGGGGGTGGCGGGGGCAAGGTAGAGTGCCCTGCCTTGTGCCCTGTCAGCATTTCTTTGCAAAGGGTCTTAGGCTGTTTTGTTCTTTCAAGGCTAGGGTAGTGGACAAGTACTCGTGGGATCAGAAAAATCCATGTTCTGTCGCAGCTCCAGGAGGAGTGAGATCCTCGCCCAGCTCCTGCTGTTGCTTGTCTCTGCCGCCTCGGGGAAGAAAGGCTCGCTAGAGCCTGCCCATCTTCCCGGGCTGCCTTGCCTTCAGGGAGGCGTAGAGACGGGCAGGCTCCTCCTGCCCCCGGCATTTGTCCAGTGGGGACAGCAGTTCTGGCCCGGGCTGCTGTCCAGCCCTGTGCTGGAGCTGGCGCCTTGTGTTATGTGGGGTAAGTCTAGGTGTCGGCCCTGTCCAACATGCCTTTACTGCTTTCCTGTAGTCCAGTGGGGGTGTGAAGAGCCTCAGAAAAGAGGTTCAGTGGGTTTCCATAGTCGAGCCCTGTTCTTCAGTCAGCTAAGAGCTGGGAAAGGTTTTTCTCTCTGTCCTTCACTGAGGGGATGGGTCTGGGGCAGGCAGGGCCTGGCTGCCCTCTTTGACCTTGGCTTCACCTCACTGCTTTGACCACAAATCTGGTGTCCCTGGGGGGCTCATCGGGTGGCTAATTAGCTCTTTGAAGCTCTGGAAGAGGCAAAGCGGTGCTATGTGGGTTTTAGAAATAAAATCAATAGGGACTTAACCACAGCCCTGCCATCTCCTGCTCTCCCCTGGGGCCAGCTCCATTCCTGTACTGCTCACTCCCTCTCTGCTCCCTGCTAAGGTATTTGAGGGTAACAAAGGGGCTGACAGGCATCACTCTCAGGCCCTGCTCCAAGCTGCTCCAGGGTCCCAAATGGAAAAGAGACATCAGGAAGCACCTGCCTTTGTGGCAGAGTCCGGAAAGGAGAGGCATTTGCACCTGCCTGAAGACACTCAGTACTGGAAAACAAGGCTGGCTCCTGTGGTTGCTGAGCACCTCGCAGCCCCCGTTCCAGTTTCTGCAGCAGCAGTGGCGTCGCCCCACCCCCTAGCTCACTTGGTGAAAGGAGTGCAGGTTGGGAAAGGTCAGCGATGGGGCTCCGTTACTGAGACCTGGCCAAGCGCTCGGCCTGGAGAAACCCAAGATTTGTCGCGGGGAGGAGGCAGTATTTCTGGTTAGAAACACACAAACAACCCTGAGTTGGTTTCCTGTGTAAGAGTGCTTTCAGAGTTCATTATATAAATCTGTACATGCAACACTGAGGGGCGGTGACAGGGTAGAGGGAACGGGACCCTCCAGCGGGATGTTGTCCTGGGCTGGGGCAGCAAAATAAAGGACGGGGTGCTTCAGGTGGCATCACTCCTGCAGGGAGAGCCTGGGAGGGTGAGTGGGGGCCAGCAGCACAGCGAAGATGGAACCCACAGAGATCCTGGATAGCTCAAGAGTAAAGTACGTGCTTTCCAGTGGAAAGGTCTGGCGCCAGTCAGTACCTTGAACTCACAGGGAGGGAGGCGATGGGCTGAGTCGGCCTGCAAGGTGTGCAGCAGGTGGGACTGGAGAAACATCCCAGATGAGCAGAAAGGGCTGCTGCCGGGAAAGGGTTGAGAAGTGGGGGAGGCAGGAAGAGAAGGTGGCAGCAGTCTGTTGGAACCAAATCCTAGTGGCAGGAGAATAGTCTTGCAGGCAGCAGGGTCTTCAGAGGAGGGATGTGTGGCCAAGGTGTGCCGCCACATTGGTGTGAGACGACAGCACTGACATCTGCCTTTGTTGAGTGTTGATTGTGTGCTCTGGCGGGGGCAGCCCTCTGAGGGGGGTGAGGGAGGTAGGCCAAGGTGAACCTCAGCTGCTGTGAGGTGCTCGTGGGTGGGGGGTGGAGTGCATCCTAAAGAGAAAGCCTAGGAGAGGCTGAGTGCCAGTCACCAAGTCAGTTTCCATAAGGTATAAACATTTTAGGGAAGCAGATGCGGCTCAAGCAGTTGGGTGCTCGCCTACCACATGGGAGGGTCCCTGGTTCAGTTCCTGGTGCCTCCTGAAAAGAGAAGATGAGCACACAACGAGCAGACTGAGTGCAAACAAGAGTGGGGCGGGGGGAGATAAAGTCTTAAAGTAGATTTATTTTCAAGAAAAGCTGAAAATATGGGAAATTTGAACATTTTCTACAGTCTCACTACTTCAGTGTAGGCTCGAATGATATTTTAGTGCTTTCATCCTGACCATTTTTCTCTTCCACACGGCCCCTCGATTGCCGTTTGCGGGCAGGGGCAGAGCAGGGCTTGGGAATTCGCAAACCTGGGAAGGACTTGCAGTTTGGCCCGCACGCTGCGCTGGGTCAGCTGTGGCTCGAGGAAACAGCTTGGCCTTCCGCGAACCACGGGGCTCTCAATAGCATCCTGCAGCTGTCCAGGCCTCTGACCTGCTGCCTTGGCTCACAGATCAGAACAACCAGTTCTCAACCTGCCCACCGCCTGGGAGGCTCGGGCACCCTTTGAAGGAGCATGGGGTCCTGGGCTTCTTTGACTCAAGATCAGAGCAGGACCCAAAGTCTCCCCCACCTGGTTAAGAGGGCGGATGGGTGAGGCAGGGATTTATTCTCTCATTTGAGTGTAAATTTGATGAAGGAATCCCAGGCTCAGAAAAGTAAAGCAACCAACCTAAAGTCACACAGCAAATGAATGCCGCAGCAGCCGAAACCTCAAAGGGAAGAGCTGGGAGCTGCCAGGCCAATGGTATAAAGTCCCCTTGGTGCTGGTTAGGCTCCCATTTTACAGGCAAGGTCACAGCGGGGAACCCTGGCCCTCTACATCCCATTGCCCAGCCCAGGGTGTGGCCCCAGGCGCGGGGGGGGGGGGGGGGGGGGGGGGGGGGGGGGGCGGGGAGTGAGAGAAGGCTTCCAGGCACTCACCTGGTAGCGGAACCACGGGGAGCCCTCACTATGGTTAACCAGTTTTGGGGTGCAGGTGCTTCAGGTCCTCCCACCCTTGAGGGCCCACAGGACTACAGTTCCCAGGGGCCCCTCCTCCAGGCTGGGGGCTGTTGGCCAAAGCTGGCCTGTAATCCGACTGCCCTTCTGGAAAGGTCACCCCAGAGCTCCTTGAGGGACAGCAACAGGGGAGCTCAGAGTGGCTCAGCTTTGGTGGGGGTGGGGACGGGGCAGTGGCCCTGCCTCAGGCACCCTCCCCCCAGACCCCCCCAAAAGCCAGGGTGCTGGCCCCCCCTTTCTCTCAGATGCCCCATGTCCCCTCTGATATCCAGGGCCCACTGACCCTCCTCTCCTGGACCCTCAACCTGCAGGGAGCTCCCGGCGCCTCTGGCCACACAGGTCGCCTCCCCTCCCCAGCGCAGCCAACACCAGGCCCTCTGTCCCGTGCCACGGTGGGGAGGGCCTCGATGAGGGGCCACCGCGGAGGCTTTCCCAGAACTCCTCAGCCCGCCGCCTGCAGTCCCTGGGCGATGCATAAACACAAGGCTCAGCCTCTCCGATGGAGAAGGAGGGCCCGGGGGCCAGGTCTCCTGTCCCTCTCACCATTCCCCTAGGCTCCTCCAAGGAGCCCACGCTGACAGCCCCCCCACTCCATTCCCGCCCCTCACCTATCACCCAGGAGAAGGGCCCGGGGAGGGGGCACTTTATCCAAAGCCATGCGGCCAGCCAGGCTCCCGGGGCAGCCCCCTGCCTGCTGGACCTCGGGCAGGGCTAGGGGGCCCCGTGCGGAGGAAGCGGCCAGTGCGGGACTGTGAGCAGGCCGGGCCCCTGTGGAGGCTCGTCCCTCCCCACACCTCCTCCCGTCGCCCCAAAATAGCTCCTGAGCGGCCAGGCCAAGACCCTCCCCCTGCAGGGGCGGGGCGGGTGGCCGGGCCAGGCCTTAAAGCCCCTCGTGGCTGGGGATCTCCACTCCCTGGCTGGAGGCACCGCCACTGCCTGCCTTGTCCCCTGTCGGTCCGGCCCGCCCTCCCGCAGCCATGTCCCGGCCCCTGTCGGACCAGGAGAAGAGGAAGCAGATCAGCGTGCGCGGCCTGGCCGGCGTGGAGAATGTGACGGAGCTGAAGAAGAACTTCAACCGGCACCTGCACTTCACCCTGGTCAAGGACCGCAATGTGGCCACGCCCCGGGACTACTACTTCGCGCTGGCGCACACCGTGCGCGACCACCTCGTGGGCCGCTGGATCCGCACGCAGCAGCACTACTACGAGAAGGACCCCAAGGTGCTGCTCGGGACCCCCCCCCCCCGGGGGGCGCGCGGGCTCGAGGTCCCCTTGGGGAGCCGGGGCAGTTCTGCCCAGGGCTGGCCCCTTCCTGGGTCAGGGTTTGCAGCGGCAAAATCAAAGGTCACTCCAGTTCCAGGGGTGCCGGGGGTGCGGCAGATGTGGGGGTGCGGCTCAGAGGGAGGGCCCCGGGGTGGGGACGGGGCGGGGGGCTCGGGTCAGGTCGGCTGACTGCAGAGGCCTAGCAGCCTCTGGGGGGACTGCTGGGGGGGTGGGGAGGAAGGCCCCAGTGGCCGGGGGCAGACCCCAAGTGGAAAGCCTCGTCATTGGACATGTGCACGCGTGTGCCAGGGCAGCGGGCTGGGTGGGGCTGGGGCAGCTGGGTGGCAGGGATCAAGTGTCTGGTGGGGTCACTGGTAAATGTCAGCAACCTAACACCCCACGGGGGGCAGGGAGGGCACCCAGGAAGCCAGGAGACCAGGCTACCAGCATCCCGGATCCTGGTGCCTCCCCATCTCCTACTTGGGAGTGAGGCTTGGGGACCGGGGGTGACTGGGCCCTGCACGGCCAGGAGGTGTCGGACTCAAGCCCTGAGTCACCGTGTGACCTTGAGAAACTGTCTTCTCTTGGGCCCGGCCTTCGCCTCTGTACCCGGGAGGTGCTTGCCTGCATCCCGGTGGGGAGGCCGGAGGGAGACGGCGGCAGGGAAGCAGCTTTGATCTCTCCCCAGTTCCTTGCACCCACGCTCCCTTAGTCCTTCCCGCTCTCCCCAGGGAGGCACGGCCAGCCCCGTTTTCTAGGCGAGGAAACAGGCTCAGAGAGGACAAGCAATGGGTCTAAAATCAGGGACTGAGCCATCCCCGTCGGGCCCCAAAGCCTGAGCTGGAGTAGGGAGCTATTCCTCGGAGTAGGGAGAAAATCTGGGGACCAGCAAGCGTCGGGCTGGGGCCCGGGAGTAGGGCAGGAGGGTCGCGGGGTCTGGATGTCGGCGGGCGGCCCTGACCCCTCCCCTGGCGCCCCTCTCGGGCAGAGGATCTACTACCTGTCGCTGGAGTTCTACATGGGGCGGACACTGCAAAACACCATGGTGAACCTGGCCCTGGAGAACGCCTGCGACGAGGCCACCTACCAGGTGCGTGTGGGTGGCGGGCAAAGGGCGCGAGCCCCGGGGTGGGGGGCGCCGCTGCCGGGGCGTGGCTCCGACGGCGGCCTCCCCTCCTCCTCTAGCTGGGCCTGGACATGGAGGAGCTGGAGGAAATCGAGGAGGATGCGGGTTTGGGCAACGGGGGCCTGGGCCGGCTGGCAGGTAAATGACGGGGTTGCGGGGAGGGGGGCAGAGGAGCACCTTCGTGCTGGGTGACCCCATGTCCCTACACGTCCCTAGCCTGCTTTCTGGACTCCATGGCAACGCTGGGCCTGGCTGCCTACGGCTACGGGATCCGCTATGAGTTTGGGATTTTTAACCAGAAGATCTGCGGAGGGTGGCAGGTGAGCAGCCTTGGGGCCTGATCCTGTGGGGTCCTCATAACAGAGGGGACCCCCCACTTTGCGGTCATCTCCAGACAGCTCCCCGGCCAGCCCCAGCCACGGCAGAGAGCGTCCTTGCCCCCTTGTCCTGCCAAAAGACAGCTGGAAACCCCAGCCGCAGGCAGTCCACTCCCGCGGGCTGCTCGCACCCCCCCCCCCACGCGCCAGGTCCTGCTGATCTCTCTCCAGACCGGCCCCCGCCAGAACCGGCCCCCTGGCCCGCTGCGGGGGTGTGCCTGGCTCTGACCCTGCCCTCCTTCCTCCCCCGACCTGCCTTGGGCTCAGATGGAGGAGGCTGATGACTGGCTCCGCTATGGCAACCCGTGGGAGAAGGCCCGACCCGAGTTCATGCTGCCTGTGCACTTCTACGGCCGCGTGGATCACACCAGCCAGGGAGCCAAGTGGGTGGACACACAGGTGAGGAGCGGCCAGGGGCTAGGGCAGAGGCGGGGAGGTGGGGAGAGGACCAGGAGGCTCCCCGAGGAGGCAGGAAACAGGGAGACCCAGGGAAAGAGCCCTGGTGTTATCTCTTTTACAAGTGAGGCCACTGTGGCTCAGAGAGGTTAAGTGACTTCCTCAAGGTCACACAGCGGGAGCCTGGAGAAGCTGGAGACAGCGTCCCAGCGCAACCCGGCCAGGTCAGCTGGGAGAGAGAGGCCACTCCACCAGTGTCCCTCCCCTGCCCTGGCTCCTCCCACCCAGGTGACTTCTCTCTTCCATACATCTGAACTGGGGGACTCGACAGGAGGCAAACAACAGCCCAGAAAAGGGGACAGGGGAGAAAATGAAGGCCTTGAGAGGGGAATCGACTTGTTCGAAGTCACATAGCAAGAGCAAAAAGAAAAAAAGAAAAAAAAGAAACGAGCAAAAAGAAAACACAAAAATAATCGTTAAAAAAAGGTCGCATAGCCAGGTGGAGGGAGCCTAAAGCCACACCACGTGCCCAGATCCCAGTTCAGCCAATCCTGCGTGGCTGCAGGTCATTAGCCTCCAGCCGGGCTGCAGGGAAACCTGTGGGCCTTCGGGACTGGGCATTTGTTTGACTGGCATCCAGGCGAAGGTCTAGCGGGAGCTGCTGGCAGTAGAGGCCGGGTGCACGTGGCAGCCTGGCAGAACAGCTCTGGCCAGAAGGCCCAACACCCGGTCCCACCCCGCTCTGCCAGCTTAGCGGTGTGCTTCCCTCCCAGGGGGTCCCCTGGAGGCGTGGCTGTGCCCCTGGCATCGTGGGAGCAGGCACTTAATGGCAGCAGTTCTCGATGGTTGCTACTTGTGGAGCCAGCATTAGACACATGAGCCCTGTGGTCCACCAGGTCTAAGTGCCTTAGATGGACTTGATCTCCGATGTCAGCCTGGCCCCAGAGCCCCCAGCCCTTCCACGAGTCCGGAGTACCCGTTCGGTTTTGCTCGGGCCGGGAGGACCAGTCCTGTCACTGCCAAGCAGCCACCAAGGCAGCCCCCACCGTGGGCCCTGGTCCCCTCACTCAGGCCTCCCCCACTCCTTCTCCCAGCAGCCCTGCGAGGCAGGGGTGGGGAGTGGGGGGTGTTAGGGGGTGTCCTCTCTTAGCGATCAATGCCACGGTTAGGACTGGAAGCTGGGGGTGGGAGGCGGCAGGTGCGGGGGCAGAGCCTCGAGTTGCAGCCTTCAGGCAGACGGCCCAGCCCCTGACGCCGTGTGCCCTGCAGATGGTCCTGGCCATGCCCTACGACACACCGGTGCCCGGCTACCGCAACAACATTGTCAACACCATGCGCCTCTGGTCTGCCAAGGCCCCCAACGACTTCAACCTCAAGGACTGTGAGTTCCGCCACCGCTGGGCCAAGCCCGCCCCCTGGCCCCCGCTCAGCCCAAGCCTGATCATGTCCCCACTCTCCCCCCTCAGTCAACGTCGGGGGCTACATCCAGGCTGTGCTGGACCGGAACCTGGCCGAGAACATCTCTCGTGTCCTCTACCCCAACGACAACGTGCGTCACCCCCCGGGCAGGGAGCGGGAAGCCTGAGTCCCTGGGAGAGGGCAGGGAGAGCTGGGGAGGGACGTGGCCAGGCACACTGAGGGGACTGTCCCAGGCGACACCCGCAATACTCTTGGTCCCTATCGGCCCCCTCCTGACACCCCCCCACACACCACTTCTTGGTGGGGGTGAGGGCAGTTGTAGGGCTCAGGGGTCCTGGTGCAGGTGGGACTGTCCCCTCGGCAGCTGGTGGCCACGCCCCTGCCATCTTGACTCTGCCTTGCCTGGCACTGTCCCCCAGTTCTTCGAGGGGAAAGAACTGCGGCTGAAGCAGGAGTACTTCGTGGTGGCCGCCACCCTCCAGGACATCATCCGTCGCTTCAAGTCCTCCAAGTTTGGCTGCCGCGACCCTGTGCGCACGAGCTTCGACGCCTTCCCTGATAAGGTGACAGGCGGGGGGGAGGGCTGCCCTCTGCTTCCCTCTGCATCGCTCCTCCAGCCCCCGCCTGCCAGCGGGTTCCTGTGCCCCTTCGATAGCCGAGGAAGCCGAGGCTGGGGCGGGTGTGCGGGCGTGACTTAGCATCTTCAGCCAACATGCAGGGACCTGGGCTTCCCACCTTCCCGTCGGGCCTCGCAGCTGCCTCCAGCTCAGTCCCAGAACCACTCCCAGCCCTCTAGGGGGCTCTGGAGAGGCCAAGGACCATGTCCATGGGCGCTTGGCCCGGAGCCCCGCCTGACTGCCAGCCCCTCCCCCCAGGTGGCCATCCAGCTCAACGACACCCACCCCTCCCTGGCCATCCCGGAGCTGATGAGGATTCTGGTGGACCTGGAGAAACTGGACTGGGAGAAGGTGAGCTTCAGGGTCCCACCACCCGGGTCAGCCTTCCCTGGGTGCACAGGGGTGGGGAGAGCCTCGGGGCCCACGGAGGCGGGGAGGTGGGGTAGGGGCAGTGGGTCTGATGGGGGGCCCTGACTCCCTGCATCTGCTAGGCATGGGAAGTGACAGTGAAGACGTGCGCCTACACCAACCACACGGTGCTGCCCGAGGCCCTGGAGCGCTGGCCCGTCCACCTCTTGGAGACGCTGCTGCCGCGGCACCTCCAGATCATCTATGAGATCAACCAGCGCTTCCTGAACGTGCGTGGGGGCGGGAGGCTTCGGCCCGAGGCCCGGGCCTGAGGGGGTGGACAGGGGATCCAGCCCAGGTTCCCAGGCGTAGCCCTGCGGGCACGGGGCTGGGGCTGGAGGCCCGAGTTCTTGGGTCCCAGTCGCAGCCTGGTTTCTCCGGGACAGAGGGTGGCAGCCGCGTTCCCGGGGGACGTGGACCGGCTCCGGCGCATGTCGCTGGTGGAAGAGGGCGCCGTGAAGCGCATCAACATGGCACACCTGTGCATCGCGGGCTCGCACGCTGTCAACGGCGTGGCTCGCATCCACTCCGAGATCCTCAAGAAGACCATGTGAGCCCCGCCCTCCCGCCGGCCCCGCCCCTCCAAGCCTCCGCTGCTCGTAGGCCCGCCCCCTCACCGCCCTGAAACTCCTCCGATTGGCCCTTTCCGCAGCAGGGGTCAGCAGTGCAAGCATCTTAGTCCCGCCCAGTACAGTCCCATCTTGGCCCCCAGCTAACTCCGTCTTACCGCACACGTGCGCGCGCGCGCGCGCGCACACACACACACACACACACAGACTGTCCCCCTCCAGGCCTCTTTCAGGAAGAAGCCAGAGTAGGGCCCCCGGGAGGGGGGAGGAGGTCTTCATCCTCTGGGGTGAGTGATGAGCTCCCCCAAACCCCTCCTGCAGCTTCAAGGACTTCTACGAGCTGGAGCCTCATAAGTTCCAGAACAAGACCAATGGCATCACCCCTCGGCGCTGGCTGGTTCTGTGTAACCCCGGGCTGGCGGAGGTCATTGCCGAGGTGAGAGGTCACTGTGTGGCCAGCTGCGGTCAACCCAGGTCACTGCGGGGATCAGTTGGGTATGGCCGTGTAGGTCGTTCACTGCACAAGGGTGCCAGCTGAGGGCTGAATTCTTACCCTGCCCTGCATCCCCAAGCCTTGCGCCTGCTGGGGGAAGGGGCACCGTTTTCTCATTTGCACGAGGGTGCCCTATGGGCCCTGAAGCTCAGCCTGGTGGAGTTCACAGTCAATGGGTCACATCCAGAGTGAGGCTGGGAGGGGACGGGGTTCTGGTGGAGAAGCCTCAAGGTCATTGCCAGCCTTAGGAAGAGGCCAGGAAGGCTGCATGGTGGGGGAGGAAGATAGGTGGGGCAGCACCGCGAGCTGCTGGGAGGCCAGAGAGGGAGGCGCTGGGAGGATGACCAGAGCAATCAGCCGTGTGGATGGGCCTGGGTGCCCCAGAAAGAGAGACCTCTGCGTCGGGAGGAGGGACGAGGGGCTTGCCTGAGAGTTCTCTTCCGGCAGCGCATCGGCGAGGACTACATCTCCGACCTGGACCAGCTGCGCAAGCTGCTCTCCTACGTGGACGATGAAGCTTTCATCCGGGATGTGGCCAAAGTGAAGCAGGTGGGCGGGGCTGCGACCTGGGACACCGAGGCTGGGGCTGGCACCTGGAGAGAGCTGGCGGGGCCAGGAATCTGGCTCAGGGATGGCAAATAGAGCTTGTCTCTCCTGCCAACCCCAGGCCGTTGCTGGAGGCTGCCTGGAGGCCGTGGTGGGAAGGCATCCTCTGAACTCACTGGAAGAGTCTGACATTGCCAAGTCATGTCTGCCCTGGGACAGGAGTGGCTGGGAGAAAGGGGCAAATGAGCCTCCTGCCATCTGCCCTTCTGGGCCTGGGTGAATGGAGAAAGTGGGATTTCTTGAGGCTGACGCCATTTGGTGAGCCCTCTTCCCTTCCCTGCTGCCTCCAGGAAAACAAGTTGAAGTTCTCTGCGTACCTAGAGAAAGAGTACAAAGTCCATATCAACCCCAACTCGCTCTTCGACATCCAGGTGAAGCGGATCCATGAATATAAACGCCAGCTCCTCAACTGCCTCCACGTCATCACCTTGTACAACCGTGAGTGGCAGGCACTCCTCTGTGTCCCTGTCCTCCCCTCCGGCACCTCTCAGCCTATGACATGCCTCCTAGTCAATAGCCTTCGGTCTCACCACAACTCTTGGGATGTGGGATTATCCCCATTTCACAGATGGGCAAACTGAGGCTGAGAGAGGGGAAAAGCGACCGATCTCAGGTCACGTCGCAAGCGATGACCCAAGTCAGGCCTCCATCTCTCATCCCGGACCTCGGGCAGGTGGATGCTGTCAGGTGCTACTGCCCGCAGGGAAGGGCTGGTCTACTTGACCCCCCTCTTTTCTCCACAGGCATCAAGAAGGAACCCAATAAGTTTGTTGTGCCCCGAACTGTGATGATTGGAGGGAAGGTGAGAGGCTGGAGGTCAGACCCCTGCTCTGGTCCTTTGAGGTCCAGGTTGAGGCCGGCCTGGTGGGATCGTGGGGTAAGGGGTGGGGCTCCGGGCTGTGGAGCTGACCCTGGGCTGTGCCCCCACAGGCTGCCCCTGGGTACCACATGGCCAAGATGATCATCAAACTCATCACGGCCATCGGGGATGTGGTCAACCATGACCCCGTGGTGGGCGACCGCCTCCGTGTGATCTTCCTGGAGAACTACCGGGTCTCACTGGCCGAAAAAGGTGGGCTACTGCCAACAGAGGCCCTGGGAGACTCCGATTAGTTCAATCCCAGGTAGAGGTACTAGTTACCCTGAGAGAGGACAAGGCTCGAGAGTGTCCCTCTACTGGTGGAAGTTCAGAACTGGGTGAAATCATAAGGCAGATGGGCTTTGTTGATGCTGCTCAAGTCACACTACCAGCGGAGAGGGGGGGCATCCAGGTTGGATCCCAGATGTTCAAGAAACAACGGGAGGCAGGGGATGGGTGGAAGGGCCCCTGGCTCTGGCTTTGCCTAGGACCACCCTCAGAGCCCCAGAGTCCCATCTGGAGTGGGGCATTTCCCTGAGCTGACCTCGACTCCCTGCTGCTCCCCCTCCCCCAGTGATCCCTGCCGCCGACCTCTCCGAGCAGATCTCCACTGCGGGCACCGAGGCCTCGGGCACTGGCAACATGAAGTTCATGCTCAACGGCGCTCTGACCATTGGCACCATGGATGGGGCCAACGTGGAGATGGCAGAAGAGGCGGGCGAGGAGAACTTCTTCATCTTTGGCATGCGGGTGGAGGACGTGGACAGGCTTGACCAGAGAGGGTAGGGGGGTCAAGGACTCCGAAGTTCAGGGCCCATGGGTGGGAGGTACCAAGGTGTGCCTGCTTGCGGGGGAGGGGGATGGCACACGAGGAGGAGATGAGGAGATGTGCCTGAAAAGTTTGGTGCACATGGCACAAGGTTTTAGCTAAGGCCCTCAGGGATCGGGAAAGCTAATGGAATGGGGGTGGGGGTGGGAGAAGTAATGCAGAACTAAAAGAAAAGGAAGAGAAAATTATATCAATCCTAAGAGATAATATTGTTTCTGGAATTGGATGTAAAATGAAACTCTTAGCTCCCTGGCAGCCATGGCAAAAAGAGAAATATGAGCACAGGAGTTAAAACTGCGCTTGTGGTCAGAAACACAGTTCTTCATAGGAGACATTTTGCTGGTAATAGTAGATTTTTTAAAAACTTCTTTTAAAATACGATTTTTTATCATAAAATTAATGCATGCTTATTAATAGGAAAACATTTTAAAACCACAAAGATTAATATAACTATCATTCCATCAACTAGATATAAAGCCATAGACCTCTGTTTCTATGTGTTGCTGTGTATATATACGTATCTTTTACCAATTGGGAATATGTACACATGTACCATTTTGAATCCATTTGAATTTAACATTCAAGAGGCATGTCCTACGTTATTAAGCAGTCATCAAAAATATTTTCACTGTTTGTAAGTGCTTCTTCCTATGGACATGCCATAATTTATTGAGTCAGTTCCTTACAGGTGGACATTCAGGTTGATTTTTCATATCCGAGTCAAAAAATGTGAAAGTTTTTTAAGTCTCTTAACACAAATTGCCAAATTGCTTTCCAAAAAATTGGCATCAATTGACACTCCCAGCAGCTGACGAGAGCCAGCTTTATATGACTACGGAATTTTTTCTGTGAGGCTGGATTAGAAAGTTCAGACTTTTGTCCTTTGGGCAGGAGGGGGCCAGGGAATGTTTTGAGCAAGGTCAGACATGTTCAGAATTAGGCTTTGGAAAAACAAGTCTGGCTGCAGGATGGAGGATGGATTGGAGGGGGCCAAGTGGAGGTGGGGAAACCTGAGTGGAGGCTGGCGCCACTGTGCAGGGGTCAGTGGGAGGGACAGAGTTGCCTGGCCCCGGGCAGTGACAGAGATGGACTCTAAAGCAGGGGGCCATAGCTTGAAATTCAAAAAAATGTTTTCCTTTGGGGATGTGTTAGTGCGGGTATATTAAATAATGCACAGCATAGTGTGGACTTACTAAGGGGTCTTTGGTTTTCACCTGACCAGCAAAGGGGTCTGTGGAACAAAAAAGGTTAAGAACCCCTGCTTGGCCTAAGGAGGAGGCTTTGGGGCTGGCTGGACGTGGCGAGGGAGGGAAATACACAAGACTGGCCTGGGGGAGGGTTTTGAACTGGGGTGGCTGAGAGGTAAGCTGATGTCTCAGAAAGCGGACCAGGGTGGAAGCTGGGGCGGCGATGAGCTCGCTTGGACCCCGAGTTTAGGGATGTTCCTGAGGACATGTCAGACCTGCTGGCTCCCGGAGTGAGGACAGGCCTAGACTTGGCAGAGTGGGGGGACAGAGCCATTCGCGGAGGCAGCAAACCTCAGGACTTGGGGGGGTGGGGGGGGTGTTGTGAGAATGGGCTAGGGGGAGAAGAGCATTTGCTTTGGTGCTTTGGCTGGGCCTCCTCCAGGCCTCGACTTCCTTGTCCACAAGGCAGGGTGGGTTATACCAAATCGCATTGACTGTACACTTCAGATGAATTGTATGCTTTATTCATATGTATCAAGAAAATGGATTTGCTTTAAAAAATAGGGAAAAAAATGGGGTGGGGAGGGTGACGAGCCAAGCTGGAGGGAGGGGGTTGCAAGGAGGGTCAAGGAAAGACCCCGGACCCCAGAGGGGTGTGACAGCTTCCCGGAGCCCAGCGGCCGGCTGGGCCTGGGTTCTGACCCTGGGGCTTGGGACTCCGTCAGTTTCCCTGGAGGGGCTCCCAGATCCCCTTCCCGGGGTGCGGACCACAGCTCTGCCCCGCAGGTACAACGCCCAGGAGTACTATGACCGCATTCCCGAGCTCCGGCAGGTCATCGAGCAGCTGAACAGCGGCTTCTTCTCCCCCAAGCAGCCTGACCTGTTCAAGGACATTGTCAACATGCTCATGCATCACGACCGGTGAGCGAGGCCTGGCCGGAGGGTGGCGCGGGGGTGAGTGGAGGCCGCTGGACTGATCCAGGCTCAGGACTGAGCCACTCTGCAGGTCCCCAGCTGTCCCCAGGGACAGGATGGCCTTAGCCCTTGCCCTCACGGACCTTCCTGCCTCTCCATTCCCCTCCAGGTTTAAGGTCTTTGCGGATTATGAAGACTACATTAAATGCCAGGAGAAAGTCAGTGCCTTGTACAAGGTGAGGGGGCCGGGCCTGGGCAGGGCAGGGCGCTGGTGACCCTGGCTGGGATGAGGCCCGAGGTCAAATCGCTGGGCCCTCCGTGGGCTCCCTCTTGGCCTGCAGAACCCACGAGAGTGGACGCGGATGGTGATCCGGAACATAGCCACCTCTGGCAAGTTCTCCAGCGACCGCACCATCGCCCAGTATGCTCGGGAGATCTGGGGCGTGGAGCCTTCCCGCCAGCGCCTGGCAGCCCCTGATGAGGCCATCTGAGCCCCCAGACCAGACCCCAAACCGACCCCAACTCTGTTTGCAATCCCTCATCCAGGAGGGAGGCTACTGGAGTTAGACCTCCCAGCCCCCTGTGGAATCCCCAGTTATCTCCAGCCTCGAGATCCCAGTGTCCAGTGTGACGAAGGACACTGCTGCCCTCCTCCTATTTATGGGGTCTGACCAACTGCACCCATTCCCCAATAAAATGATTCTCTTTGGGAGCCTCCTTCCTCCTCCCTCGGTCGGGAAATATTTTTAGCTCTCAGCGGGGCACACTGGCAGCTGCGCCATCACCCCCCCCCCCCCCCCCCGCCCCAGGTGCATCCCCTCGGAGGCGGGCGGGGGCGGGGGCGGCCCGGCGGGCGGGGCTCCTCCGCGCCTCCCTTCTCGGGGCCGTGGCCATACTAGGTCAGCGGCCGGCCAGGCTGGCCGGGGGCGGGGCGTGCGCCCGGGCGACGCCCGCCGGGGCTGGGAGCCCAGCCCGGGGTGGAAGCCTCCCGGGCTCCTGAGCAGCCCCGCTGCCGGGAGTGGGACCCGGAGGGGGAGGAGCCTGTGGTGCCTTCTTGGCTCCGCCCTTATCCCCGCCCACTGCGGCTTTTAAGGGTCTCTTAGCAGGTGGCAATGCTCTATTCAAAGCTGGGAGCACTCCGAAACCCGCTAGGCTAGGTCAATGTCGCCCCCCCCCCCCCCCAACCAGGGGACTAGAGCAATACTTCCAGGCCTCGCAGGACTGCAACCGACCTGGGGAGAGGGGGAAGTCCCCACTCTCTGGCCCCGAGGCAGGGAGTGGTAAGCTTCGGAAGAGAGGTTTGGGGCCACGGTTTCTGTGCTTTCGAACCCAAACGGCCGGAAACTGTTACCCGCTCCTCTAGGCTCGGTTTGTGGGGACCCCAACCGCCTGCGGCTGCCCCTCCCAGGTTCCTCCCCGCTAGGGTCCAAGCATCCAGGCCCCCGCCCCCGCGCGGAGAACCCACCCGCCCCCTGCCGCTGCCCCTCTCCATCTGGGCCCCGCGTGCCCGCAGGAAGACGCCCGGCCCGCGGCTGCCTTAGCCCCGTGGGAACGGTTAGTCGCGAAAACAGGAACCCGGGCCGGGGGCTGGGCGGGGCGCCCCTTCCCCACCGCAGTCCGCTTCCTGCCCCTCCCCGCTTCCTCCGCCCGACACCCAGGCAGGGCGGGGGGCGTGGGGGCGCCGGGGTGGGGGAAGAGGGCTCGGGGCTTAGCGCCCCCTCCTCCACGTGCCGCGCGGCCTAACCTCGGCTCGCCCACCCCCGGCGCAGCCAGTGGCGCAGCCCCCAGCCGCGGCCCGGGCCTGCGGCGCGGCGCGGCAGGGGAGGGGTTAAGCTGCCGCAGGGACCGCCGCGTGCCGGGTGGAGGGAGCCCCCGGTGGGGGAGGCGCCGCCGGCGGTGCGGAGTCGGGCGCAGGAGAGGGGAGGGGGCGGCCGCGGCGCGGGGGCGGGGCGGCGGGGAGCGGGGCAGCGGCGCGGAGAGCGCGCGGGAGCCGCAGCCGCAGCGAGGCCGGCGGGCGGGAGCGCACTGAGGTCGGCGGGGCCGGGCGCGGGCTTCGTGCCGCGGGTCCCGAGAGTGAGTGAGCGAGCGCGGGCGGGACGCCGGGCGGAGGAGGGCCGGGTCCCTCGGGGTTCCCCGGGGGGCGCAGATCTGCGGCGGTGTCGGGGGCAGAAAGAAGCTGCCGGGAAAGCCGGGAGCCTCTGCCGCGCACCCAGCTCTTCCCAGGCACATCTCGGCGGGGTCTTCCCCCGAGAACCCCCATTTGACAGATGAGACTATTGAGGCTCCGAGACGCCAAGTGACTGTCAAGGTCACCCAGAGTGGAAGCAGCAGCGCCCAGCGGGGACAGCTCTGGTTGGCTTCTAGGAAAAGTGCGCCCACGAACTCCGTGGAAGAGCGCCCGTTCCCAGCCTGGGGGTCCTTCCGAGCCTGGGGGCACGTGTGGCCGGGGTGGGAGACCTTTCCGTAGGGCAAGGTTCTGCCACGGCCTGGGGTGGGGGGCGACAGGATGGCTCTGGACCGCAGAGGAAGGAGGTGGCGGAATGGGCGTGTGCGCGCCCCCACGGGGGGTGTGCCTGTGTGTGTGTGGAGTGTACATGCGTGTGGATGCACTGGCTTGCGTGCGGGCACACGTGTGCGGATGTCGGTGCCGCTGAGGCCGCGGGACCCGAGGCTGATCTGGCTCGAGAGACCAAGCAGGTCCGGGAGCCGGCGCGCGCCACGGGTTTGCATTCTGGGGTGGGTGAGCTGGGTCTATGCGCCGAGGGTTCCTCCGCGCAGGTGTGCACAGGGTGTATGGGAGCCCGAGGATGGGAGGCGAGGGACTGCGCCCTAGGTGTGTGGAAGAGGGTGTCTTGCACCCCACTGTGGAGCCTTGCACATGGAATGTGTCTGCCCCCTGTGTGGGTCCGTGTGACCCCGCCCCTGGAGCTGCTGGTGGTGTCATACACGAATTCGCCACCCCCACGGCGCTAGCGCCCCCTACAGGGAGCCCCACTCTGTGCCCCGGCGTGGCCGGCCCGGGAGTGCCTTCCCACTTCGACTGTGCCGAGGTTGGGGAGGCAGAGGGCCAGTGCGAGTCGGGAACCCTGGGGCCTCCGTGGAGGAGGTGGCCAGGGACCTCCGGTTCCCAGGCTCAGGCCTCCCGCTGACGCCTGGGGACCGCAGCAGGCTCCCCCCGCCCCAGGAATGTTCCTCTCTCCGCCCCAGCCCGCCTCCCCAAGGGCAGGCCCCAGGGGGCCGCCCTAGCCCCGCCTCGCCTTCCCGGGTGCGCCGGGGAGGGGACGACGAGGGGGGCAGGACGCCTGGGTTCTCCCGTCCCTCCTCCCATCCCAGAGAGAAATTCCTCCGAGGTCCCCTCAGGCTCCGGGTTCCCAAAATAACCCTGCGGGGGAAGGGAGGCTGTGGAGGGAGGGAAGCGGGAGGGGCGGGAGCGGAGCCGCAGGGTGCTGCAGGTGCCTCTGGGCCCTCGAGGCGGGGAGGGCCTGCGCGGGCCGGGCGACCTGCCTCGTCCATCCGGGGGAGCCCCCTCGGCCGTCCGGCGACTCCGAGGGAGGGCCGGAAGCCTCTCGGCGCGTCGGTTTCCCAACTGGCGGGTTGCACCATCCCCGGCCGGACCGTTTAACCCCGGGAGAGGCCGGGCCGAGGACTCCGCCCCTGCCCAGCAGGGGGCGTGCCGGCCCCGCCCCGTTCCTGCCCCGCCGGCGGCTTCCCCGGCCCGCGCCTCCGCGGACTCGCGTTCTGCCTCTCCCGGGACAGGGGACCGGCCGAGCCCTCGGGGAGGCTCCGGGGGCGCAGCTCGGGCCCAGCGCCTGGCGCCGGCGGCCATGGCGGGCACCCTGGACCTGGACAAGGGCTGCACAGTGGAGGAGCTGCTCCGCGGCTGCATTGAAGCCTTCGGTGAGTGGCCCTGGGGGGCACCCCCAACCCGGAGCCGGAACCCAGGCCCCCGCCTCCCCGCTGAGATCCCTGGCCCGGCCCCACCCAGCTCTGCACCCTGCGGCCCCTGGCGAAAGCCTCACTGTCCCGGGGCGCACGCTTCAGGCAGATGCGCAGGTTTCGTCCCCAGTCGGCCCCAGCCGGCGTTGAAGGGACAGCCCGGGTCCCCAGACTGACACATGAGGGACATTATCTGTCTCCTGGGGGAATCCGGAGGAACTCGCCATCTCCGGCCTGGGAGCCGTTTCCGGCTGATGGGGGGCGGCTTATCTGGTGAAGGGGTGCCCCTTCCCCCAAGCACTCAGGAAATGACCTCTGGATCCTTGATCCCGGGGCACCCAGACTCCTTCCGTCCCAGCTGGTTCCCCTCCTGACCGTGGGCCTCGCTCGAGCTCCCCTCTCCCCACCTCCTCGGGTCCCCCCCTCCTCGGGTCCCGCCCTCTACTCCCACCCTACCTTTTCTTTCTAATCTGCCCCCTGTTGGCGGAGTTCTGGGAAAGCAAGAGGTGGGCAGGTTCAGGCGTGCGGCGGGAGGGGCGAGTTGGGCAGGTGGGCTGCGGGTGGGCTTGGGGGCCCAGAGCGGTGGGACCAAGGGTCAGCCGTCTTCTCTTTGACCCCCGGGAGCTAGATGACTCCGGGAAGGTGCGGGACCCGCAGCTGGTTCGCATGTTCCTCATGATGCACCCGTGGTACATCCCCTCCTCTCAGCTGGCAGCAAAACTGCTGCACATATATCCTTCACCCCGCCGGGGCCCCTGGAGTCCTGAGCGAGCCCCGCTGCCCATCCCAGGCCGGGGCTGAGCGCGTCGACCCTCCTGCACCCCAGAATTCAGGATTCGCTCCAGCCGGCCTCTGTCCCTACCTGGGCCTTGCCCTCAGCCTCCCTTTGGCCTGACTCCCAGCCCAGACCCGGCCTCTGGCCTCGCTCCCAAAACCCAGGCCTTGGCCTCAGCATCCCTGAACCTAGGCCCCGCCCCCACGCCGCCCACCCACCGCGCCCCGCCCCTTCCCAGGCCCACACCAGCCTTCTAGAGGTGGCCTCCATCCTTGCAGTTCCTTAACTCTTGTTCACCTACCAACAATCTCGGAAGGACAACTCCAGCTCCCTGCAGGTGAAAACGTGCCACCTGGTCAGGTGAGTCCCCTGGGGCTCTGGCCCCTCCTGCTGCTCCCTGCTCAGATTTCAGCCTGTGATTGGCCTGAAGGAGTGGAAGGAGCCGCGCTCTGGAAGTTGGGTCTTGTGGGGTTGAATCCTGGCCCTGGCCACGGTGGGCTGTGCCTGCCTCGCTCAAGGCCTTGGTTTTCTTATCTGTCCAGTGTGTGTGTGTGGCGGGGTGTCTCAAGGAGCTGATATACACTTGGAGGAAGAAAGAGCTGGGTGGGGGGTACCTCAGTTTGAGGCACGGCAGGTTCTCTCTTTGGGGACCCACTACAATCTCAGACCCATGGGCAGCTCCCTCGGGGAAGGTGGGGGAAGCGCTGCCCTGGTGACCCTGCCCTCTTCCAGGTACTGGATCTCCGCATTCCCAGCGGAGTTTGACTTGAACCCCGAGCTGGCTGAGCAGATCAAGGAGCTGAAGGCTCTGCTGGACCAAGAAGGGAACCGGCGGCACAGCAGCCTCATTGACATCGAGAGCGTGTGCGTGGGGGAGCACGAAGGGCTGAAGGGCAGGCAGGCGGCACTCGGCGTCCTCCACCATCTGTGCTTAATAAATGTTTGTTGAGTTGAATGAGTGAGGATCATGTCACTCTCTTGCTTAAAAGCCTTCCATGGCTCCCTATCGCCTTCAGAACAACTCAGCTGGGCATTCAAAGCCCTTCACAGCCTCTGGTCAGCTTGGCTTTCCTGCCTCATCTCCCGCGGCCCACCGCCCATCCCATGCACCTCGTACCACAGCCATGGGGGCCCACTTCCCAGGCTCTGGCCCCAGCGCCTCCTTCCTCATCACGGTGCTCCACTCCTCTGTTCCCCTTGCCTCCTCCTCCATCTTCTCATGACTCAGCACAAGTGTGCCGTCTCTGGGCTCTGCGGGCTCAGGCGGCGTGTGTCATTCCTGCCTTTGTCCTCCCGTGGCACTTGGTGCGGACGCCTGTACCAAAGACCCCTGTCCCCGTGGCGCACTGTTTTGTGATCGTTTGTTTCTGTCTGTCTCCCCCAGTAGACTGTGAGCTCCTCGCGGGCAGGAACCGTGTCTTGTTCACCTCTGTGTCCCCAGCGCCTAGCACAGTTGCCTGGCCCAGAGTACGTTGTTCATAAACGCGTGTTGAGTGCTTGAGGAGGGGGAGATAGGAGGCGTGGCTGGGAGTGGGGACCGCAGTGCCTAGGATGGTGGCCCGCAGCGTGGAGGCAGGCACTCGGATGGGTGCGTCGGTGTGAGTGTGGGGGCCACAAGGGACGGGATCCTCAGCAAAGGGCTCACTACCCCTGCCCCCCCCCAGCCCCACCTACAAGTGGAAGCGGCAGGTGACCCAG
This sequence comes from Dasypus novemcinctus, assembly GCF_030445035.2. Taxonomy (NCBI): domain Eukaryota; kingdom Metazoa; phylum Chordata; class Mammalia; order Cingulata; family Dasypodidae; genus Dasypus; species Dasypus novemcinctus. Next base: position 9,986,064 of record NC_080682.1, read on the forward strand.
CGGAACCCTATGGGACAGAAAAAGCGCAAGATGTCCCTGTTGTTTGACCACCTGGAGCCCATGGAGCTGGCAGAGCATCTCACCTACCTGGAGTACCGCTCCTTCTGCAAGATCCTGGTGGGGCCCTGGGGCCTGCAGTGCTGGGTGTGGGCTGTGGCCTGGGGCAGGGGTCCCAGGAGAGGCGGAGTCCCCGGGGTGGGCCAGGAGAGCCCGGCTGGGTGCTGAGGCTGCTCCCGCCTCCAGTTCCAGGACTATCACAGCTTCGTGACGCATGGGTGCACGGTGGACAACCCAGTCCTGGAGCGTTTCATCTCCCTCTTCAACAGCGTCTCACAGTGGGTGCAGCTCATGATCCTCAGCAAGCTCACGGCCCCGCAGCGGGCCCTGGTCATCACGCACTTCGTCCACGTGGCAGAGGTGCCGGCCTCTCCCCGCGCCCCACCCTCCCCGAGAGCCAGTCAGGGAGTGGCCTGGGGCCCCTGCCCCTACCCGCTGACCCCAAGTCGGCCCGAGCCCCCTCCTCTCCACGAACCCCGGGTCTCCTCCAGAAAGATGGGGCTAACTTCCGGGCCCGTCCAGTGACTCACGGCCTCCCCCTCTCCCTCCGCCTTTGCCCCCACCCAGAAGCTGCTGCAGCTGCAGAATTTCAACACGCTGATGGCGGTGGTCGGAGGCCTGAGCCACAGCTCCATCTCCCGCCTCAAGGAAACCCACAGCCACGTTAGCCCCGAGACCATCAAGGTGCCTGGGAGTGGGGAGCAGGACGGGTCGGGGGAGCAGCCTTCTCAAGCCCCGCGCCCAGCACTTCTGCACTGGGGGGCTGGGCACCGCCCTCCCATTTGACAGATGAGGAAACTGAGGCTCGGAGATGTTCATTGCTTTTCCCAGGTTGCGCAATGCGAGTGACAGAGTGGGGACATGCAAGTCTGCCTGACTCCAAGGCTTGTGCTTTCTCCTTCTATTTTTCTAACACACCCAGTGCATTAGAAAAATACACGTATAGGAAAAGATATAAAACATAGGTGTGGTTTCAAGAAAAATGAAAAAGAAGTGCCTGTGTAACCACTACCCAGGTCAAGAAATAGCAACTTGCCAGGCCCCAGAAGCGTCCAGCGCCTTAGCGCATGACTCCCCCAACCGAGGTGACCACAGATGTGACTTTGCTGATAGGCTGACCTTGCTTTTTTTTTTTTTTTAGCTTTACCACCTGTGTGCATCCCAGAGCAATGTGGGCTTTTTGTGGCCTGTTTTTAAGCATTCTATAAATGGAGTCATGTTGTATATGTTATTTTATGTCTGGTTTCTTTCATTCCATATAGTTGTACGATTCTTGCCTTTGGTTGCCATCTATACCCCAATTATGTGTCTTTTCTGTTGTCGAACGTGTGGGGTGTTTCAGTTTGTCTATAACAAACAATGTAGCTAAGGCCATTCTTCTAGTTCATTGTCTTATGCTGCCATGCCTCTCTGAGCCTCAGTTTCTTCTTCTGTTCAATGTTGGTGATAACCTGTGCCCAGAGTAGAGGTGTGACCTTCGGCAGTGGGTGTTGCTTGAACCTGTGACCTATGAACTCTGACCTCCAGGAACTGATGTTGGGGGCAATTAGGGAGGATTTCGACCTTTCCCCTCTGCCAGACCCTGGCTCCTCAAGCTCTCCCACATTTCTGGGGCTGGGGGAGGGGGCTGGTTGAGCCGGCGGCCTGTGTGTGCATGGGTGACCCTCTCTCCCCGCTGCCCGCTCAGCTCTGGGAAGGTCTGACGGAACTAGTGACCGCCACGGGCAACTATGGCAACTACCGGCGCCGGCTGGCAGCCTGCGTGGGCTTCCGCTTCCCCATCCTGGGTGTGCACCTCAAGGATCTGGTGGCCCTGCAGCTGGCACTGCCCGACTGGCTGGACTCTGCCCGCACCCAGCTCAACGGAGCCAAGATGAAGCAGCTCTTCAGCATCCTGGAGGAGCTGGCCATGGTGACCAGCCTGCGGCCTCCCGTGCAGGCCAACCCCGACCTGCTGAGCCTGCTCACGGTGAGTGCCCGGGGGCCGGCACCAGGCCTCAACAGCTGCGCTGGTCCTGGGTGTCCCCGAGGCTCTGGGCTTGGAGAAACCAACGGGCTGAGATCTAGCCTAGCTCCGAGGGCTTGGGGAGAAGTCTGAGGTGCCAGGATCAGGGTGGGGCTACGGACCGAGCTCTGACCTCTAGGTGGGCACGTGGACTCTAGGCTGGGCCCTGGGTTGAGTGCCCGGCCCTGGGTTATATTCAAGGTTTAGGGCCAAGTTCTACGTTCTGGGTGCCAGGGTTGGCTTCTAGACATGGCCCTTGGCTCCGAGATTCTCAGCTCTGAGCCAGGTTCTGGGCTTGGCCTCAGATTCAGTTCTGGGGGTCTAGGGTGGGAGTTGGGTTCTTCTGGACATGGTTGAATTCTTAGCTTCTTTGCACCTCCAACTTGGATTCTGGGTGCTGGCTGGGGTTCTGAATTGGGGATGCATTTCAGAGCTCCAGGCTGTGTTCTGGCCCATCTTACCTGAGATCGTGGCCGTGACTTGTGTTCTGGGTTTGGGACTCAGCTGTAGAGCTGGGCTGGCTCGAGGGTGCCAGTGTGTGAGCCGAGCTGTGGCCTCTAGGCAGACCAGCGGCTCTGAGCTCTGGGCAGGAGGCTGTGCGAGCGGCAGGGCTGGGAGGCTGAGTGAGCCCCTGTGTCCCAGGTGTCTCTGGATCAGTATCAGTCGGAGGATGAGCTGTACCAGCTGTCCCTGCAGCGGGAGCCACGTTCCAAGTCCTCGGTGAGGGGGGCAGTCCCCGCTGCCCCATTCTGGCCCATTCTCCATCCCACCCGGGACTCCCAGGGCGAAAGGACAGGCAGAGCTTTAAGAGGTGGCCTCATCCTGTTTATCAGACAGATGGGGCCACTGCGGCCCGGGGGGAGGGGCTGGCTTCTTTCTCCCCCAGGGGTTCCCCGGGACCCCCTCCACACTGGCCCTAGCCCCAGGCCTGGCCATTTCACAGCCAACCAGCCCCACAAGCTGCACCCCGCCTCCCCGGCCCCCCGTGTTGGAGGAGTGGACCTCAGCCGCCAAACCCAAGCTGGATCAGGCTCTCATGGTGGAGCACATCGAAAAGATGGTGGAGGTGAGACTCCGTGGTGGCCGGTCCTGGAGCCTGAGGGGTGAGGGGAGAAGCTGGCCAGTGGATGTCGTGGTCCACGAAGGCAGGGTTTGCCGGAGCACTGCTTTGGGAGTCACCCTGAGTACCACATTCGAGGGCCAGCACCGTCTCTGGAAGGCAGAGGGCGTAGCCTGCGAGCCGCGGGGGCTGAGGGGCTGACAGGTGGGGTTGGGGTGGGGTATGGAAAAGGGAGCAGGTGGGGGGGACAGCCAGCCTCCCGCATCCCCGGGGACACTCTTTCTGCGCGGTGTGGCCTGGGAATATGGGAAGGGGCGGGGCCTGATGCTCCTTGTCTTTGCCCCTCCCCCATCCTGTGTGTCCCCCCCCAGTCTGTGTTCCGGAACTTTGACGTTGATGGCGACGGCCACATCTCACAGGAAGAATTCCAGATCATCCGTGGGAACTTCCCTTACCTCATCGCCTTTGGGGATCTCGACCAGAACCAGTGAGGAGGCTGGGAGGGCACGGGACTGGGGGAGAGGGAAGGCAGCCCAGCTCACTTCCCCCCTCGGGTTTCAGTTTCCTCATGTGCAAGAGGAGGCCATTGAACCAGACGACCTTGGCAGAGGAAGGTCCCTCTGTGGGGAGGGGCTCTTATTTTGGTGGGGGGATGGCATCTGCCGAGACCGCGTGTCACCTCACTCATTCAGACAGATGAGGGGCTCTGCCTGAAGTTTGCAAAGACTTTGGCCTTGGGGCTAGTGCCACAATAATGCTCTTTTATTTGTGGAACTCTCAGTTGCAAAAAGTGTGGGCAAGTGAAGTTCCTGAGTAGCCTGTTTCAATGAATAGATAAGAAGGGCCTGGAATTAACAGCATCCACTTGCTTATCAACAATTCATATGCTGACGATTTGGAAAAACAGCTGGTTCTCTAAAGCAGATTCAGCATGCCCCTGCAACCATGCCCACGTGCCTCATTGGCTGAGGAGACAAAACTCGCATCAAAATTCACAGCCCATCCCAGGTTGATTTTTTTGTTCATGTTATTGGTGTTTCAAAAGTTTTTTTTGTTTGTTTGTTTACCAAATTACAAAAATTCATGGGAAAAAGACAATTTGGGAATAAAATAAATTTATAGTGAACAAAGCACATAAAGTAAGAAGTAGAAGTTCCCTCTTTGTTTTCCCACGGGCAGAGAGAGGACCACTATTTAGCACTGTTAGCAATGTTAGTGATTTGGCAATCTGTATCTATCCTTCCAGTCCTTTTTTTTCTTTCTTTCTGTGCATGTGCAAATCAATACAGATTTTGTTGCTTTGGTGTCTGTTTCATGGACAAACAGGATTATGGTACAAATCCGGTTCTACCCTTGGCTTTTAAACATTTTTAAAATTTTTCGTATTCTTTTCATTGTTTTGTTTGTTGTCTGCTCATTGTTTTTTGTTCCTTGTCTTTTTGTTTTTTTTCTTTAGGAGGCACTGGGAACTGAACCCGGGACCTCCCATGTGGGAGGTGGGCACTCAACTGCTTGAGCCACGTCCACTCCCTGCTCTTGGCTTTTGGCTGTAGTTGCTTTGTTTTTCCTCCCAGTGCCGTGGCAGAGGTGTCCACGTTGGCTGTCTGGGCTGGTGGGTGGGTTTTCCAAGACCACCCTTTCAATGGGAATGCAGCTCTTAAGACCTTTGAGAGCCTTAACCTGAAAGAAACCTCCACCTCCCTGGTTGGCTCAACTTAGCACTTGGCTCATCGAGTTTGAGCCCAGCACCCCCTCCCGGGGCAGCTACAGTGCTCGGCCCCCTGCTCACTACCTCATCTTGAAGCTCCTTCTTTGTTTCTGGAACCATTTCTTTCTTGTTAACTCCCCAATGCGTTTAAAGCAATTTTTTTTTTTTTAAAAGATTTATTTATTTATTTAATTTCCCCCCCTCCCCTGGTTGTCTGTTCTTGCTGTCTATTTGCTGCGTCTTGTTTCTTTGTCCGCTTCTGTTGTCGTCAGCGGCACGGGAAGTGTGGGCGGCGCCATTCCTGGGCAGGCTGCTCTTTCTTTTCACGCTGGGCGGCTCTCCTCACGGGCGCACTCCTTGCGCGTGGGGCACCCCCACGCGGGGGACACCCTTGCGTGGCACGGCACTCCTTGCGCGCATCAGCGCTGCTGCATGGCCAGCTCCACACGGGTCAAGGAGGCCCGGGGTTTGAACCGCAGACCTCCCATATGGTAGACGGACGCTCTAACCACTGGGCCAAAGTCCGTTTTCCTAAAGCAATTTTTGATGTACTTTAGCCAGCATTTCTAGGTGACGGTAGCAATGGGGTTCAGGTTTTTAAAAAATAATCACTGTCTTGATGGAATTGCACACCTTGCTTCTTCGGTTTTATGTTTGCCGCTTAACCCTCTATCGCAGACATCTTTCCATGCCCGTTCTTGTAGAACTGCCTCATCTTTTAGAACAGTTGCAGAGTCCACTGTGAGGCTGGAGCCTCACTTACCTTCCTGTTCTCTTGCTGATGGATGTGTAGGTCGGTCCCAGTGTTTCCACCCTTCTGCAGTAAGCATTCTTGGACCAAAGCCCTCGGGCCAGTATCACTGTATGAGAAATTCCTAGAAGTGGCATAATTGGATCAAAAGATATGCACATTTCAAATTAGGTGACAGTTTGCCAAACCGACCTCAGCCGAGGTTGTACCAGTTTGCACTCCCATCAGCAGTGTAGGAATGCCCATTTCCCAACTTCCTTGCCAACGCTGGGTGCTATAATAAGCTTCAACGTTTTGCCGAACTAATTGGCCAATGGTCTTGGTTAAATTTGCATTTCTTTCATATTAGTGGGAGCAGGGTATCTTTCCATGTGTTTACTTGCCATTTATATTTCTCCTGTTAATTGCCTGTTCATATTTCTTTGTTCATTATTCTACCATGTGGTTGCTCTTTTCCTCATTGATTTTTAGAATTACTGTAAATGGATAGTAACCCTTTGCTGTTGAATGTATTTGTGAATATTTTCTCCAAGTCTGCGTCTGTATTGTCTTTTTCCATATAAAATTTAAAAATTTTTGTGTGCTCGCCATGTCCGTCTTTTCCTTTATGGCTTCTCAGGTTTGTAGTATGTGCAGATGTGCCCTTATCATTTCAAGATTACAAAAATACTCTCCTGTATCTTTTCAGATATTTTATAATTTTATTTTTCACATTAGTGTCCCAAGGTCCCAATGAGTTGAAGGGCCACCTAGACCACACTGGGGAGCTCCAAGTACAACAGGTGGAAGTTTCAAACTTCCCAAGGGGCCAGCAGTGCGCAAGGTAGCTCCTGTGGGTCGAGAAACTATTACCTACACAGGCACTTGTGTAAACACTTCTCACGCATCATCTAAGCCTCACAAAAGCCCTGTGCGGTGGAGGAACGTTCACTCTCCGGTTTATAGTGAACACACTGGGGCGCCGGGAGATTCACCAGCCCCCGGTCACGCCGCCAGGAAGTAGTAGCACTGGATTGCACTGAGGCGTACCTGTCTCCAGAGCACGTGCTCACTCGTCCCTTAAAATATGGTAATAGGTGGCAAAAGCGTTCCGTGGGAAACCCTGGCCTATAGGTGTCTTTCCTGCAGGATTATGCACGAGTTAGGCAGGTACAGCTTTTCCCATCCAACCTTTCCTAGACGCGGAGCTCATCAGAAAGCTCTTAATTCTCAGGGCTCCCGACAGGTGTTCCTCAGAGCACACTTCGGGAAAGGGAGGTTTGCCAAACCTCACTAACTCTGTAAAGTGAGCTGGGCTGGAATTTGTTCCCCATTTTTCTGAGGAGGAAGGGGGGGGGAGTGGCTTGTCCAAGGCCACTCTAGTAGTTGGTGGTAGCCACCAAACCTGCCTAACTCCAAGTCTAGGGCTCTTTCTTTTCCTGCACCGGGGTCCAAAATCAGGGGTTCTGATTGTTGGCCCGTTCATTTGCCGGGGTTCCCCCGCCTCACCCTCCCCCCCAGGGATGGCTGCATCAGCAAGGAGGAGATGGTCTCCTACTTCCTGCGCTCCAGCTCCGTGCTGGGCGGCCGCATGGGCTTCGTCCACAACTTCCAGGAGAGCAACTCCCTGCGCCCGGTTGCCTGCCGCCACTGCAAGGCCTTGGTGAGCCCCGCCTCCCCGGCCCGGGCCCCGCCTCCCCAGCCCGGCCCCGCCTCCCCGGCCCGGGCCCCGCCTCCCGCATTGCCTGTTGTCTCCGCCCCCGCAAACCAGCAAAGGAGGTCGATTCCACCTGCCTTTACTCTCCCGGCTTTGCAGTTGACCTGAGCCCCGCCCTGAGGCACCAGGGAGTCAGTTCCAGCCCCTGTCCTTAAGAAGGTGGGGCAGAGCCATCCTTTCTAAATCCCTACTCCCCAGCACAGGCCTTCCTCTGTTTCAGATTCTGGGCATCTACAAGCAAGGCCTCAAATGCCGAGGTGAGACGTCATGGCAGGGCAGCTGGGCCGCGAGAACTAGAAGGGTTTTTTTGGGGGGGAGGAATGGCCGTGTGGGTGGGGATTCTTAATTTATTGGGGGCACTTGTCATGGGTGGCTTGGAGGGGATGCAGGAGGTGTGCCAATTGACGTGACAGGGATGTCCTTTAAGAGGCTTTTAATTTGGTGAGGCAACTGCTCAGGAACACGGAACTTTGGAGAGGGCAGAGACTGGCAAGTAGGATGAAGAGAGCACATTGAGAGAATACTCTTATTTTGGTGGGGCAGTTGCTCAGGACCACAGGCACCTGGAAACGGTGCAGGCTTGCAGGATGGGATAGAGGGTGTTCTAAGCAATGGCCCTGCCCAAACTCCCTGTCTGCTCTCTCCCAGCCTGTGGTGTGAACTGCCATAAGCAGTGCAAGGACCGCCTGTCGGTTGAGTGTCGGCGCCGGGCGCAGAGCGTGAGTCTGGAGGGCTCTGCACCCTCCCCCACGCACACCCACCACCGGGCCTTCAGCTTCTCCCTGCCCCGCCCAGGTAGGCGAGGCTCCCGCCCTCCAGGTAAGAGTGGGTCTCATTCTGTACTGGCCTGTGCAGGTGGCAACATAGCAACATATGAACCTTTCTGGGGTGGGAACCACTGGGGGCTTGTAATTCGCTTACCTTAGAGGGGTGATGAAGAATTAGACAGGTCAGGGTTCCATAAGGTGGCCAGGGAGCTGTTGTTCTTCTGGGAGGCTTACTAAGACAGGTAAGATGAAAAGAGTCTTCAAGATCCCAGTTGCACTCTTATTTTGTTAGGGGGATTGACAAAGGATTGTAGAAGGAGTTAGGTGAGCCATTTGCCTGCATTTCCCTTCTGGCTGCTCTGGAGGCCACTCTGAAAAAAGCCCTTGCTCTTATAATCTCCCAGCAAATGCCGTGGGGTCTCTGGTAGTTTTAGGTCAATTTGCTGAATGACAATTTGCAAAATGATTATTTTGCTGAGAACAGTTGGGGGCAACCATGTTAAACTGGGATCTAAGGCCGTTGACCACAACTCTTTGGGTTGGCATAAGTCTTCAAAAATAGAAAAGATAAAACCATTTGCACCGAGCCTTCCAGAAGTGCCGGGGTCTAAAATATGAAATCCACACAAAATTGACATTTAAGCAAACTGCACCGATAAACCTGTGGCTGCGACAAAGTTGTGGCAAAACTGAAAACTTAGAAAAAGAGCCTCAAACGCTGGGCCCTTCGGTCATTCAGTGAGTTCATGTTTTGGTGGGTTGGTCTGTTTCCGGGATGGGGCAGGGTGTCTTGGGGTGGGGGTGGGGTGACGAGGGAGGGCAGGGCTGCTGTGGTCACAGAGACCCAGGGTTTGGTTCTGTGACACCCTTCCACCCTCTCAGAGATCCGAGAGGAGGAGGTGCAGACCGTGGAGGACGGAGTGTTTGACATCCACTTGTAATGGATGGTGAGTCCTCCCCTGACCTGCCTGGGAGCTGTCCCCAGACAGCCGGGGTGGGGACGATGGCAGGAAAATGCTGCTCAACCCAACGGCCCCAGGTGGGCACTTACTTTGTCGGGGAGGGTCTCCCTCACAACCTCTGTTTTTTTTCCTTCCCAGCTGTGACTGGATCAAGGACTCATGCCTGCCTTGGAGGAAAGACTCTCGGAGCAGAGCAGGGAGCCTGGGGGTGGGGGTGGCATGCGGTGGAAGGCAGGGCCGGGGCTGTCCTCGCGAAGGCTGTACAGACTCTTGTGAATATTCCTATTTTCCAGATGGAATAAAAAGGCCTGTGTAATTAACTGCGGACCTTCCGACCCTAGAATCCTGGGGTGCTGTAATCCAAGGGGACTGGTATCTGGGGCTCTAGAGTTGAATAGCCAGGGAACCTTGGGAGGTCTCGAATCTCATGTGTCTGGAATCTTGGGGGGCAGGAATCTTTCTGGAATAGAACCTGAGAACCAAAACACTGGTTTTTGCGGGGGGGTGGGGGTGGGGTGGGGTGGAATGTGTGTGTGTGTCTAGAAGGAAGCCAGCATCTAAAATTTGAAGGTACCGGATCTTTACACCCCGGAGTTGCTGGGTGGAGGGGTCATCTTTAACCACTGCCTTCAGCCTGCGGCTGCAGGGGCCCTGCTTGACAAGTGGCCTTTCAACCCCTGCTTGAACACTTCCAGCCCTGGCGAGGGATCTGGGGAGGCTGGGAGGGCGAGGGGCAGCCCGAGTGCTGGCTGTAGGGGAAGGGCCCCGGGGTGGGGGCTGCACTCACTGGGCCTGCAGCCTCCTTGCCAGCCGGAAGGACGGTGACTTCCAGAGGAAATGCATATTGATCCTGCTCTCAGCCTCCTGCAGCCTCTCCCAACCCGGCTCTTCCCTCTAGAGCTTGCAGCGTGGAGGTTTGGGGGGTCACACTGCCCCTTCGAAGACTGCTCCAAGTGGGGAGGGTGGGCTAGGGGTCTGCTGATGGTTCTGGGCCAGCCCCCACCGCCCAGGCTCAGGAGACTCCAGATAGCAACCCTGAGAATGGGAGCTTCCCCCCTAACCCCCAAGGTGGGGGTGCCGACAGCAGCTGCGGGATTGCCCTGGGGGTGGAGGCCTAAGCACCCCTAATTCCTGTCTGCCAGGCATGATATCAGCAGGCCTGGTGGAGGCATCAGCTCCCCTGTGCATGCCCCAGCCCTCCTCCCCTAGGGCGCCCCCAGTCTCTGCCCCCCTCTCCCTTGGAGACCCCACGCCTCCTGGCCTATTTCTCATTGTGGGTCACCCTTCCCCCCATTGTCACATCTCAGGGGCAGCCTTGCCCCCTATGGGCTCCCCAGCCCTGTCCCCCATCGGGTCCCCTGCTCTGCCCCTCCTTCTGTCCTCGGCCCCCTCCCACCCCTCCCCCTCTGAGGCTGTAATATCCGTTTCACGATTTGGGGGCTGTGTTGCTATAACAACAGACGGCGATTGTGTTGTGAAGAGCAGCTCACTCCCTGCGCTGCCGCCCGCGCTGCCACCATCCCTGCAGCCTGGTCGCCCCGCTCCCCACCCCCCCAGCCCCAGCCTGAGCCCCTGCCCCTCCAGGCCTCTTCCCAGTGTGTGTGCAAGTGTGTGACGTGTGACTGTCTTTTCCTGTGGCAGGATCTGGTGTGTGAGCTGCACATCGCATGTGGGTGTGTGCCTGGGTGTGCACGGACACGCACGCTGCGTCTGCTGCGGCTCCCCTCCACGGGGTGTCCCCACTGGACTGGGTGCGAAGGGGGAGGGGCGTGGGTGCGTGTTGGGAGGGGTGCATCTTGAAGCAGTGGGTCCCAACTACTCTGGGGAGTCTGAACCTCGGCCCCTGGTGGGGCACATCCCTGTGGCTGCAGAAGGGCAGGGAGGTGCAGCGGTCTCCAGGTGACCTTTCCTGCCCTTGGTGGGCAAAGGTGGCCCAGAGAGCCGCGGGTAGGGACAGGAGAAGTGTTCACTTTCACCTCCTCCCTGCCCCTGCCAGACCCCCACCCCCCATTCCCAGGCCCGTCCATAAGGGCCTGGGAGACAGTCTGTCTGTGAGTCACTGCACCTTCTGTCTGTCCCTCTAGCCCTGGCGTTTGGACAGACAAGGCTGTGTGACAGCCCATGCTGATGAGGCTGTCCAGGGGCGGGGCGGTGGGGGATGGGCAGGGCAGTGGGCTGCGGGGTCAGGGAGGCGCTTTGGCATCCACGGGCCTGACTCAGCAGTTCCCTTTCTCTGGCTCCTCTGGTGGCCTTGGTGGGGCCGGCTTGAGGGTCTCTCCAAGGTCAGAGCAGGCCCGACATCTGAGAGCTGGCTCAGGGATCCCTCTTCCTGACCCTTAGGGAGCAACCCTGCAGCCTGGGTTCCCTCTCACCCTGGTGGGTGGGTGCCCACGCTCACCCACTTAGTAACTGACCCCTCGGTGCCAGGTGCCTCGGGGGGTGCACGGTGACCCCACAGGCAGGTCCCCTGTGTGCCCGTTCCCCTGGGCATGCCGTTGCCCTGGAGTGTGAAAGACCCTGTGTGCACAAGTTGGTGTGCGTGCTTGGCCAGCATGTGCTTCCCGTGGGGGTCTCACCACGGTTGGGCATTTCTGCAGCTGTCAGGCCTGCACATGCGTGCACCAGTGGTTTATGGGAGTGTTCTTGCATGTTGCCTCTGGCTAAGTAGGCGCTGACCACCGCAGGCTGTGCAGATTACAGACCCTGCAGCAGGATCAGGGACCTGGAGCGAGGCGGCAGAATGGCAGGTGCACACACACACACTAACTCATTCGGAGGCCCAGTGTCCAATTCCGGCGCGTGCCCTAGGTGCCGAGTGAGTGGCTGAGTGAGTGAAGGGGTGTGCAGTCATGAGCTGCCCTTGCAAGGAAGGCCTCCACCCCAGTGCCACACTCAGCCACACTCTGCAACTCATGGTGTGGGGGAGAGGAGAAGAGGGAGGGGGCTACTGCCAGCTTCCCTTCAGTGGTCCAGGCAATGTGCAGTCGCGTCTCCGCCCCCCAAACCGACTCCTACCGCAGCCCAGGGTTTTTGGCAGGCCTGGGAATCCCGCTTCCAACTCTGGGATTCCCATGAGGCAGGGCTGGGAAACCCCAAGCCCTAGGTCGATCCTACCCCCACTTCTGCCTTTCCTCCCCCAACCCCTCTGTCCTTGTGCTAGACCAGGCCCTCCCTCCCCAGTTCTGGGGGCTCCAGGCCAGGGGGCCCCGGAACAGTGGGAGGCGAGGGCCAGGCTGCCGGCTGGAAAAAGTGCCCAGCAGGCACCGGCGGTGTCCGGCTTCCCCCGGGCTCCCCGCAGCCGAGGCCCGCCCGGGGCGTAGCCGGCAGAGGGCGCTGCAGCCCAGGCCCCGCGCCGGTCCTGCTTCCCCGGCGGCGCGGGTCGGGGCCCACAGCCTCCGCTCGGCTCGCCCGGCCCTGGGCGCTGCCACATGGCTTCTCCGGCCTGGAGGTGCGGGGTCCAGGGCGCCTGGGTTCTCGGAAAATGCAGAGGCCAGGTTGGGGTCTGTCTCGTCGGGCCCCGGGCTGCTGGGCGGAGGACCGAGGGGGGGCGAGGAGGAGCTCCGCGGCCCTGGGGCCGGGACGCCTGGGTCCCGTGCGGGGGAGGGAGGTGGGCCAGCAGAGCGGCGGGACCCGCGGCCTCTGCGCCTTCCCATTGGCTGCGCCGCTCGTCCGTTAGCGCAGCGCGGCCCAATGCGCTCGCCCGGGGGGCGGGCCCCGTGCTGATGCTGCCGTCAGTCGGTGTTGCAGGGATGCGGCGGCGGGAGCAGCCGCCCTGACTCGCGGAGCATCCTCCTCCGAGCGGCACCGCGGCGGGGCTGGCGGGCGGACGGGCGGCGGGGACGCGGCGGGGACGCGGCGGGGAGCGATCGAGGCGCGAGGCGGCCGCCACCGCTCGCCCGGCTCTGCCACCCGCAGGGGACCGGGCGGCTCCGGGGCTCTGATTCCCACCCTCCAGCTCCTGGCGCCCCCAGAACCAGGTACCGTGGGAGGTGGGGGCTGCGGCGGAGACGGGTGTGGGGGGGTGGGGGCCGATCGGGGGAGGCGACCGGTTCGGAGGGGGCGGGGGAGGCAGGAAGGATGGTTTGGGGGGCGGGGGCGCCGCGCGGCGAGGGCTGGCTCTGTGACAGCGAAGAGGCTAAGCGACTGGGGGTGGGGGTTTGGGGGTCGGAGGCTCCCGCTGGAAGGGGCACTGGCCCTGAGCTGGAGCCAATGGAGGGGGTCGGGAGGGTGGGTCGATGGGGGAGGGGAGGGGGCGAGAAGGAGGGGCATCTAGAGGGCTGTGAGTGGGGATAGGAAGGGGGGCTCCCCAGTCTGTGCTACCCACAGGCGCTGGGAGCGTCGGGAGACTGGAGGGGCTGGGAGCTTGCTCTGAAGGGTCTAAAGAGAAAGCAGTGAGGAGCTGGCTTTCGTGGGAGGCGGAGGAGGAGAGGAGCTGGAAGAGAAGGAGAGGGAAGAAGTGGAGAGGAAAGGAGCAGGGGCCAGGCCAGGGGCTGGACTGGGGGAACCACTGAGGACTCGGCTTTACTGGGGGAGGGGAGCCAAGGGGAGAGGAGGTTATTGGGCGGGAGCAGAGGCGAGTGTGCCAAGGCGCTCGAGGCAGAGATGGGTCTGTGCTGGTGGAGAGCCGGGAAAGATGGGGGGCCGGAGGGAGAGAAGCCGAAGCTTGCAGGGGGAAGGTTGGGGGTGATGAGGGAGGGAGACTGGGAAGCTAGCAGGAGGGGGCTGTGCAGGGGTGGGATTGCTCTGGGGCCAGCAGCAGGGTTATGGTCAGAGAGTGCTGCAGGGGGAGAGGAAGCTGCAGGGCCCTGGGCTGCTCCCCCACCCCTAAAGAGGGGCTCGGTGCCCATGTCCCAGCCTCCTCCCTCAGTTGTCAGAGCCATCTGCCTGGGTTCTTTGGGCTAGGCTGTGAGCCCTTGAACCCTGGATGGGCTGTTGGAGGCAAAATTGGCTTTGGGGAGCAGTTGTTCCCTTTACTCTCAACCCCCGCCTGAGACTGGGGGGCAGCCCTGGGAGAGAGCATTTGGAGCTTCATTGAAGCAGCAAGGGCCGGGAGGGGGCCCTGGTGCCTGGGGCGAAGGGGGAGCTGTCTAGACTTGGAGCCATGAAATCTTCCGGGGTGGATCTCCAGACCTCTGACTGCCTTGGGGGCTTCTGTACACCCCCGTTTTTATATGTGCTGTGGCGTTGGGGGTGGGTAAGGACCGTCCCTCATTCCTGCCCCTCCCTCCCGTGTACCTTCCCAGTGTCTAGGTGTTCCTTTGGGGGGAGGGAGGGCTTTAGGGTTTTACATGCTCTGTCTTCTGCCAGAGAAGGAGAAAGAGAGAGGGAAGGAAGAGAGAGAAGGGCAGGCGGCTAGTCCCTGAACTGGGAGGCCTTCTGTTTCGTGGGTGCTTCAGCTACTCAGCTCCAGGATGGCTGCATCTGAGGCTGGGCTGGCTCTTTCCAGGGGGCAGGGGACAAGGCTCTGGCTGGGGACCCTTCATTCCTGCTTGCGGAAGTGTTCTCAGACCCCCTGGGGTGGATCTAACTGCTGGACAGGCGGAGGCCCGTGCTCACCAGGGGGCTGGGGGATTCTCTCCAGGAGTCTGGGCCCCTCTTGGCTTCTTGACCTGGGCTGAATCCCGAGAGGAGGGGCAAGGAGGGGGCTGGGTTCTGGAGGGACTGTTGGGGACCTCCGTCCCCCTCCAGGCTCTCAGTCTTTACCCAGGTCCAGCTGCTCCCTCCCACCTGCCCTTGCCGGTGACACAGACACCCTGACACTGATATACACGCTCCGTGACGCTCCCCCAGACACACACCCACACAGGCGCACACACCTGCGTATACACAATCCACCTCCCGGCAGCACGCCACCCACACTCCCCGCCCAGAGAGACTGCCACCTCGCCGCCTGCCTGCGAGACCTCCCCAGGCGCCCTGCTCTCCAGCCCAGGGTGCGCGCAGGCCTCTCCACGCCCCCAGGGCCTCCCCACCCTGGGGTGCCCAGCCCTCACCCTCAGACGGGCAGCCCCCGGCAACCATTCACCTCCCCGGATTGACAGTCATCTCGGGGTGCACTTGTACTCCTCCCCTCCTTGCCCCTCCCAGACGCCCACTGCTTCCAGGTACACACTGCCGTGCACACACACATGCTCCCAGAGCCCCCCCGCCCCCCAGTCATTAAAGACCACATGCTCACCTCGGTCCTAAGCACGTGGTCCCAGGCCTTTGTGGGTGTGCGTGGACGTGTGCACACTGATACACGTGTGCTAAACACACCCTTTCTGTCTCTCCGCTTCAGTTCTTTCCCTCTCACTCTCTCTTATCTTTGAACTCCAAAGAGACCCTGCCACCCGAGGCCCTCCGACCCTTCTGGACCTTGGGCATGATCCCCCATGGTCTTATCCAGCTGTCAGCCACACCTGGCCTCCCCAGAGCCCTCCCCTTTCTAGCCGCCACTCCCCTCCCCCTCCACGAATTCTCCCACACAGGGGCTCCCCCCACCCCTGCCTGGCACTGGAGACACACTGCCCATTCATTCACAGCTCGGGAGCCCGGCCCCCGCGGGGATGCCCCGCTTGTGTGTCCTCGCGAGCCACCCACCCTGCTGCTCCATCTGTCTGCGTGGCTCTCCCGCCCCGGCCCCTTCCACACCGACGGGCTTTGTGGGCTCTCGGAGACTCATTCAACAAATAATCCCGAGCAGGCTCTCCAGCGCGCGCCCGGCGCCTCGTCGTTTACAAAGCGGTTCTGCGGCCTCGGCCACTGTTTTACCGCCGTGGGTGAGGTGAGCCCCCGTGGGGTCAGCTCTGCCCCTCAGTGAGCCTCAGCTTCCTCATCTGTAAAATGGGACCCTCATACCTACCTCGTGGGGTTGTTATGAAGGTTAGAGGTGATGACGATGATGAGAATAATTGCTGTTACGACTGTTTCTTGTGCCCCTACTGTGTGCCTGGCTCTGCGCTAAGGGGGCTGAGAACTTCCCTTTGTCTACTGTGTGGGTCAGGCATGGAGAAAGCCCCCAGTAGATGGGGGCTATTTTTATCACCATCATCCCCCCTCCCCTTCCCACACACACCTGTCATGGATACCTTGAGGAACACTGCCAGTCACCCCAGCTTACTCACGCGGCCGCCTCTGGAAACCATCTGTCCCCTCTGCATCGCTGGGGTGCACCCACCCAGCCCGGCGCCCCCACTGCGCACAGCTCGGCGTCCATACCCCTTCCACTGCCTCCCACCCCATGCTCCCAGGCACCGGGGCTCCAGCCCCCACTCCAGCGAGTCATTCATTCACACCTCAGTCTCCAGCCCACCTTCTCCATCAGCCCCCACACCTGGCACACAGCCCCGCCACGCACAACTCGAGCTGCCAGCCTTGTGCCCAGCCCCCTTCACGCACTCCTCCACAGGTGCAGACACCCACCCACTCCCTGCCCACGTGGTGGAGGACTCCCACCGATCTTCAGACCTATTCGTGCATTCGCCTTCCTTCCTAGGCAGGAGGGGGCACCCAGCAGAGTGCAGGCGAGCACAGAGGACTCCGGGCTTGCCTAGAAATAAGTCTCACTCCCAGCTCTGCCCCCGATGACCTTCACGACCTTGGGCAAGCCCCTTCCCCTGAGTGTCAGTTTCCCCATCTGTAAAAAAGGGACAGAGAGAATACCTGCCTTTCCTCTCTACTCTCTGATCAGACTCAAAGGAAACATTACACACGTGTGGTTTTGTAAACTGTAAAATGCTAACGTGAGCAGGTTTAAAAGTAATTATTAATACACCACATACTCTTCCATACGTTATTCCATGCTAGGTACTGTTTTAAGTGCTTTACATGCATACACGTATGTGAACATTTACATATGTACGTATAATAATTCTAATTTTGACAACACTGCGATTTTCTCTGTTTCACACAGTGAAAACCCGGGAATGGAAGAGGCTACGTAACTTGCCTAAGGCCAGAAAAGGGTAGAGCTGGCATTGAACCCAGGGTCCAGAGCCACTGCCTCTAACTACTAGGCTGTCTTTTTTTGCCAGCCCCTGAGGTTGTGGCTGGATGTGGGTGTCCTTGGGGGTCTCCCCTCATTTGTTTTGGGCCATCAGGGCTGGAAGGAAGAAGCAGGAAGGGGTGGTGGGAACTGTTCTCAGCCCACCAATCCTGCCTATGGTTTCAGGGAGGAGAAAGGATCCTCAAAAACACATTTCTGTAACTGATCTCTGGGTCAAGTAGTCTGATGTGCCCCTCCCATATGCTCCAAGAGCCACCCCCTAAGCATCTCTGGGCAGTAGTCATCCACCTCAGCTTGTATACCTCCACAGACAGAGAACTCACCACCCCCTGAGGCAGCCTACTCCACTGGTGGAAGGTTTGGATTGCCAGCAAGTTTTTCTTTAGCTGGAGCCAAAATCCACCCCTCCACCCTGCCCCCAAAACACACTCTTCTCACACCTATCCATGGGCTGCCTTCTGGGGCCACCAGAATGTGTGTAAACCCAGTTCTTCCTCTCTGGGAGCTGGGGGAGGCCCCTGCTGTCTCACTCCCAGCTGGCATGAGAGGGAGCTGGCGTGAGGAGAGCCAGAGGGGGGCTGGCGTTCCCACGGCTGGAGGTGTGCTTGCGTGCATGTATGGGCGTGGCCAGAGTGGAGGCTGGGCTGTGTGGTTGCTGGGAGCAGGGGAGGGCCCGCAAGGACCTGGAATGGCCCTCGGGCCTGGCCTGCACTCTGCCAGGGGGCATGGTTCATCTGGGACCAACCAAGTCCCAGGGCTGGAACACACATTCTTTTGCTCAGTTTGCTCTGGAGGTCTGGTGGCCCAGGCAGGCAGGCAGGCCCAGGAATGGCGCCACGGGTTCAGCGCAAAGCATCTGGTGTGGAAGGCCGATAACCTTGGTCCTAGAAGCTTCTGGTATGGAAGGCCAGTAACTTTGGTTCAAGTCTTGCTGTACTGTGTGACCTTAGGTCAAACCTAGCCCCTCTCTGGGACTCTGTTTCCACCTTGTGAAAACGAGAGGGGTGGAGTCCAGGAGCTCCGAGGTCCCTGTCTCTCTCAGTCCTGGGGGCTGGAAGTCTGGGGCAGTGTCCCCTGAGCAGGCGAGATCTGAGAAGGGAGGGCTCTGAGCCCCGGACACTGCCCTGAGGTCTGTGGACAGTGCAGAGGGGAAGAAAGGCCCCAGGCCTCGGAGCCAGCAGATCCCACGTGGTGACGGGGTCGCTGGGGGTGAATGCGGCATTCCAAGCTCAGTCTCCTTGCCTTAAGCCTGGGGTGATGGAACTACCTCCTGGAGCCATGGGGATTAAATGGGACAACGCACACATTGGTCCGCCCTGTATCTGAGACAGAATGGGGAGCCATACATTTTCAGCTCACATGCTACAGCGGCATTGACTTGGCCATGGGAAGATGAGGATGGAGCTGTCCAGCTCGGGAGGGCCCAGAAAGCATCACTGGGAGGGAGAAGCAGTGAGCGAGAAAGTAGCCAGGGACCCTGAGGGCGGCCTAGCCCCCCGTCCCCTCCAGCTCTGCTCACCACAGGCCCAGGGCGGCAGAGCCCATCTGTGGAAAGGAGACACCAGGGAGCTGATGGGGTGTGAAGTCCCAGGATGACACAGAGGGCAGCTCCCCAGAGGGGCGATGGCTCTGGGCCAACAGAGGCTGGCAGTGCACGCTGCACTGACGTCAGGGAGCGGGCCGGATGTCCCGGGGCTGCTCCACCAGCGTCCCTGCACTCGCAGTGGGCACTGGAGCTGTCGACTGGGTCTTGGGGGCCGGGCCTGGACACGGCCGCGGGTGCAGAGGGGACTTCCACGGCAGGGAGCACTGCAGACAGAGGGACCACTGCCTGCTCACCTCCGGAGAGCACCACTTCCTTGCTGCATTTGTGCAAGGCAATGGCCCGGGCTCCTGGGAGCAGGTCTCTGGGGATAAGGGTTTCTGTTGAGGCCAGAGAGTGGAGTACCAGGAGTCGAGGAAGGGTGGTGCATGAAGTGGGACAGTAAGAGAGCATCCTGCCTCCTGCGAGAAATGGTGGGTCCAAGACTGGGCCAGCAGAAGTCTAGGTACAGGGGTCCTGGGAGGGGCTGCAGAGAGGAGAAAGCAGCGTTTCCTGGGAACTGTGGGGTGGAAAGGAAAGGACCCAGGTGTCCGCTTAGCTCATGCTCCTCTGGGGGCTCTCTCGGCCTCCCAGGTTCATATCTGCCCTGAGGATGGGGAGGGGGTGCTCCCTCCTGGCCAGCCCCACAGCCCCGTGCCCTCGGCGCTGAGCCTGGCTGGCCTGCGCTGCGGAGCTGTGGGCTGTGGGGAGAATGAGTTATCAGCCCTGTGGGGCCGCAGGCCCAGCCCCTGCCCCTCCCTGGAGGCACCACCGCCGAAGCCCTGCCTCTGCCCCCATGGCCGGCTCCCAGGCACCCGCCCGCCACCAGCCCCTCAACACTAACCACCTTCCCCCAGGCTCCAACCGCATCCTGACCCGCAGGCCTGATGGAGGGCCTTCCTGGCCCCTGCCCCTGCCCCTTTACCCCCGTGTCCCCCAGGGAACACACCCTCTAGCTGCGGGTTCTCAGGCTCCAGCCCCTATCTTCTCCCAGGCTCTGGAAGGCTTCCCCACCATCCTTCACTCCGTATTCTGCCAACTTCCGGGGACGGGAGGGAGATTCGGCCCTTAGCCTTCTTCAGTGAGACCCCCCTGCCCTCCCCCTAGGGGCATCAGGCGGGGGTGGGGGGTGGGGCAGGGGAACGAATCCCCTCCCTCTCTCTAACCAGGGAGAGTGGACAGCGGCACGCAAGCCCATTCCCTCCGCCAGCGGAAATCAATAGCTAATTAATTCCCTCCCCAAAATAGTGTCTGGAGGTGGGGGTGGGGGAACTGGGAGGGAGGCAGACAGAGCCGGGAGAGACAGAGACCCTGAGTGGGGTAGAGAGAGGGAGGAATGGGCACTCCACTGGCCACCAGGGCTGAGGCCTTTGCTGGGGAGGGGTCTCTGCCCCCCCTCAGGAGAAGAGGGGGGCTTTGGTCTTTCCCTCCCCCAAGGCTGAGGGACAACCCTCCCCTGCCTGGGGCTGGGGCGGGGGTGCATGTGTGTGTGTGGGGTGAGGGCATCAATCAGGCTGGGAGCAGGTGCTGCATTTAATTTGATTGGCTAATTAGCCCGCGCATGTTAATTATCCCCATTACCCAATGAGGAGAGGCAATGGAAGAGCTATATATAACCCCGACGGTGTTTGTAGGAAGTAGGGGTGGCGCAGGCTCGGGCATCCTCCACCCCTGCTGGGGAAGGGGCAGCCCTTGGAGGGGCCGGGGGCAGGTGACTGGGGTCCCTGCGGGAGCCTGTGGGATGGGGGTGGGATGGGCAACAGGCTCAAGGAGTCACATGGAAAGAACGGAGGACTGAGCCTTGGGAGCCTCTTAGAGGTGGTGCCCCAAACACTACCGCCAGCCTCCCCAGGCCCCCTTTCCCCACCTGCCTTCTGCGTACATGTCACTCCAACCAGCCCTGCCCCCCGTGGCTCTCTGTTCACCCCCTAACTACTGTGTTTCAGGGGAGCCCTACCTTTTCCCCTTTCATACCCCAGCTTCCTTCCACACGGCTCTCCTCACCCCATCCCTCGGCCTTCTTCCTCTCCAGGTCACCCAACTCCTCCTCTTTTGAGTCCCACCTCTCCCCAGCTACACCGCTGGCTGCTTTGCTTTTTGTCTCCTTCCTGGATCTAAGTCCTAGTTCCCTGCTGTCTAGCTGTGTGACCTTGGACAAGTCTCCAAACTTTTCTAAGTTGGTTTCCTGAATGCCTAATGGGAATAAAGGGACTTCTCAAAGTGATTAGGTAAAATGACAGTTGTAAAAGTGCCCAGTGCCCAGGGCCTTGACAAATGCTCTCTGAATTCGGAATTTAATTTTCTTCCATCTTTCTTTTGCTTCTCTCCCATCAGACCACCTTTCTCCTCCATTACTCTTCCGCTTCTGTCACTCTGCATGTGCTTCCTCTCCCCCCACCCCAATCTTTCCCTGTCTTTTCCTAAACTCCAGCTCCTCCCTGCTTCTCTCTCAGGCTTCTCCCCACCTCCTTCCCTCCCTCCCTCCCTCCCCAAAATAAAATCAATGCAATATTCAGGAGGGTTGTTGGATATAAATAATTACGACTCAGAGTTTAACGAGATGCAAATTCCCCTCCCCGGCGTGGGGTATAAATTGCTCTCTGACAGCCTGTTACAAGGGTAATCATTTCAGAAAGGCAATTTTATGCAAATGAGCCTGCCTGCCTCCTGGTGGCTCCCCCAGCCCTGGTACCCTGAGGGTGGGGGAGGACTGAAGTGTGGTGAAGAGAACCGAGGCAGAGGGGCCAGGCCTGGGCTGAGCCCTGGGAGCTGGCTGGAAGCTGAAGAGGAAGGATCGGCGGGTCTGGAGCCTGGGAAGGGGGGCGAGTGTGGTTTGGGGGGAATTGGAGATTTCAGTGGCAATGCCTGTGTCCCTGTGTGGATGGGGAGGGCTTTGGGGCCTGGATACCTGGGCCCTGGTTGGCCCCGCCCCCCTTCTCAGCCGGCGATACCAGTGATACCATTGACGAATTGGCATTTAATTAATCCCAATGAATTATTTAGCAACTTCATTATCCACCATCAGGGGCTGATGAGGGAAAGCCTCGGCTGGAGGTGAGAACCACGCTTAGAGTTTGAATGGCTCAGAGAAGAAGGGGTTGGGGGTCACCAGCCGCCAGACCCCGAGCCGCACGCGTAGGAGCTGGCCCTGGTGCTGACGCCTGGGGGCTTTGGGAGGGTAAGCGTCTGGGCAGCCGCGCTGGGTTCCTACCGAGCTCTGTGGTGTCACTGCGTGTGTCACCTTCCTCCCCTCCTGTCCGTCTCGCAACACCCCTAGTGAACGCCGTCGCCCCCCCCTCCCGCCCCCAAGTGTTGGCTTTCAGGACCCCGGCCAGTGATGGTGTCTCCAGGTCAGGGCCCGCTCAAGTTCGGGGCCAGTTTCCCAAGTTGGGCGCCTGCTAGGGTGACGGTAAGGGGCCAGCTACCGACGGCCCCCTCCCTCGAGCCCCTCAGTAACCCTTTCCTCTCTGTTCTCCCGCAGGCATCCCTCCTCCACCTGTCGCCCGAGCCCGCGGCGGGGGAGGGGCGCCGCCGCAGCCGCCTGGGGAAGCCGCACCTCAGCCTCTGCGCCTCGCCCCGCGGCCGGGCCCATGGCCTTGTGAGCCTGCAAGGAAGCCCCGCTCGGCGCGGGGGGCGCCCGGCCCCCTCCCCGCCCCATGCGCCCGCGGCTCTGAAGTCTGAGCGGGGCCGGGGGCCGGGCGGGGCCGGGACCGCCGGAAGCATGACGCCCGGGAGCCGGTGGCGACCGCCGCTACCGCCGCCGCCGCCGCTGCTGCTGCTGTTGCTGGCGCTGGCGGCGGGTGCGGGCGCCCTGGAGTTTGGCGGCGGCCCGGGCCAGTGGGCGCGCTATGCGCGCTGGGCGGGCGCGGCGAGCAGCGGCGAGCTCAGCTTCAGCCTGCGCACCAACGCCACGCGCGCGCTGCTGCTCTACCTCGACGACGGCGGAGACTGCGACTTCCTGGAGCTGCTGCTCGTGGACGGGCGCCTGCGGCTGCGCTTCACGCTCTCGTGCGCCGAGCCCGCCACGCTGCAGCTGGACACGCCGGTGGCCGACGACCGCTGGCACATGGTGCTGCTCACCCGCGACGCGCGCCGCACGGCGCTGGCGGTGGACGGCGAGGTCCGCGCCGCCGAGGTGCGCTCCAAGCGGCGCGACATGCAGGTGGCCAGCGACCTGTTCGTGGGCGGCATCCCGCCCGACGTGCGCCTCTCGGCGCTCACGCTCAGCACGGTCAAGTACGAGCCGCCCTTCCGCGGCCTCCTGGCCAACCTGAAGCTGGGCGAGCGGCCCCCCCGCGCTGCTGGGCAGCCAGGGCCTGCGTGGCGCCGCCGCCGACCCGCTCTGCGCGCCCGCGCGCAACCCCTGCGCCAACGGCGGCCTCTGCACGGTGCTGGCGCCCGGCGAGGTGGGCTGCGACTGCAGCCACACGGGCTTCGGCGGCAAGTTCTGCAGCGAAGGTGAGCCCCGGAGCCGCCGCCCGCTGCGGGGGCGGGGGGCTGGGGGTGCCCCCGGGGGCTGCGAGGCGTGAGAGTGCGGACCCCAACGGGTCCCTGCGAGACGCGTGTGAGAAGCGTGTCCGGGCAGGAGAGTGCGTGCGTTCGGTCAGGGAGCCGCGGGAGCGGGCGCGGGGCCGTGCGGGGAGTGCGGGCGCGGGGTCCGTGGCGGGCCGCGGCGAGCTGCGAGTGGGCCCGAGGCCTGAGTGCGCAGGTCCTGCTAGGGGCTGATGAGAGGGTGAGCGTCGGGCACGTGAGGCGGGGGCCCGGGTCGCCGAGGGCTTGAGGGGCCGGCCAGGGCCCGTGGATGGGGTCTTACGCGCGCCGCGGACGAGGCCCTGTGCGCGGAGACTGTAGGAGCTTAAGGCCCGGGGGCTCTTAGGCTGCCCCGAAGAGCAGTGGGCGGGACCTGCGGACAGGGGGGGCGTGGTCTGCCCAGGGGCCCGGGGCGTGGTCGGCCCAGTGGGCGGGGCCTGAGGGACCCGGGGCGTGGTTGGCCCAGTGGGCGGGGCCTGCGGGCGGGGGGCGTGTTGGTCCGTGGGCGGGGCCCAGAGTCGAGCTGACTCGACGAGGAGGAGACGCCTGAGAGGGCGGTGGGCGAGGGGCGAAGGGAGCCAAGGCCGGTGAGGGCCAGAGGGCCTTGTGAGGTTGTGCCGGCTCACGGTGCCAGCAGGCGCCAGAGCCCCTTCGAGAGACTGAGGGAAACCTGAGGGAAGGAGTGGCGGGAGCTGCCCGGGCTGCTGACAGGAATTGACTCTCCTGCCGAGGCACACAGGGCTGGTAGATCCCGTGGGAGACTGGGAGTGGCGGCTTTAGTTTTGAACACGGGCGGCCTTGCGAGTGCGAGCTCTAGAAGGGAGGTGACTGGGCTGAGAGGGGTTGTTAGAGCTCCGGAGTCTGGGCTTGACTATGAAGTACGGCCTTGAAAGGGCACTGGCAGGCTTGAGAGAGGCAGGGGTTCCGCCAGCCCCCCGGCTCCACGAGGCAGCGTACTTGGCAAAGAGATGGTGACGTGAGGGGCACAGGTCACTGGGCTGAGCCAGGCCTGGAGCCGGGCTGTGATTTCAGTGGGAATGGGATAGGAGGAGCTTTGAGGAACCTCTTTTACTTTGGTTCTTTTGGGGGGTGGTGGAGGGCTCCCCCATCATTTGGGCGCGGGGCATGTGGACTCCTTCATCTCTTGTCCATGGCACCTGTTTTCTGGGCAAGCGTGTGCAGACAGGCATGCTTACCTCTCTCTGGGAACTCCTAGAAGTTGTGGGTCCCTGAGTGGTTGCGTGTGCGTGTTTGTGTGTGACTTTAAGGGGAGCAGCCCTGGGGGGAGGCCTTGGGATGGGAGGCCTTGGGATGGTCGTCCTTGTGGCTGCATTTGCTGGTGGACAGCTGTGGGAGGAGCTGAGTCTGTCGGCACGGCCTGGGGTCTGGGAAGTCCGCACTTTACACAGTATTTTGATTGTGCATCTGTTGTTGTGGTCGATGAATACATAAGGCAGGTTTTGTTTTTGGTTTGTTTTCGTGGGGTTGTTTGTATAAGGTTGTTGGATGTATCTGTAGAGAATTGTGTGTATTAAGTTAACCTGACACCTTCTCACCTTTCCTCCAAGGAGTTCAGGTGCTCCCTAAGCTGTGAAATTGTGTGTCTGTGTCTATGCCTGCATGCAGAGGCCCGTGCATCTGGCAGTGTGTAGAATGTGTGTGAATGGATCTGTTTGAATAGTGGTGTTTATAGATAGAAGTCCAATGCCTAGTGCACAAGTGTGAGAGTGCATGTGAGCGCATAGCTTCCTGTGTCCCTGTTTTAATGTGAGACCTCAGTAAAGCACCTGGACACTAGGAGGAATTTTTCTCTTCAGGACCTTAACCTGATTCCTTGGTTTCTGTGACCTCCCCTGCTGCCCCCACTCCCAAGCCTTCCTGAAAAAATTGGATGACCCACCCTTCTAATCAGACAGAAGGAAAATCTGAGCCACAGGGAGGTTATAATCTTACTTGGCTGAATTGGGGCTGGGTTGTATAAAAAAGCAGCCAGGGGCAGCCTGGTCACTCAGAGTCCTTGTATACATTCCCAGAAAGGATTCCTTGGCCAGAGGCCCCAGGGGAATCAAACAGGTGTGCATTTCCTAATACAGGTTGTGTAGTTGTATGTGTAAGATGTATTTGTGTACTGGTGTGTTAGAGGGATGGTTGTGTGTTAGAGGGATGTATCATATGGGTGTTCCAAATGTGTATCAGATGGGTATGTCAGCTGTGCTGGGGCTGTGAGAGATAACTGTTTGTGTATCTGTGTACCTGACCCATTGTGAGGTGAGTATATGTGTGTGTGTGAGATTCATGTAAGAAAGGGGCAAGTGGGTGTCAGACAACTGTTAGGGGAGGGTTGCTTCTGTGTGTGTATTTGCATGTGTGTGTGAGAGAGAAGCGGGGGATGAGAGAGAAAGAGAACAGTATCTCTTGAAGAGTGGCACGTTGTCTGTGATAAAAAGGCAGGGATTGTGTCTTTAGTCATCTCTCTATTCCCTGCACCTCATGTAGTACCAGGTACTTAATGGGTGTTTGATAAAGATTTATGGAACGAATGAAGAGATATTCATAAGAATTTGAGAGAATATGGCATTGGGGGTAAGGCTGTGTATATGAAAATATGTACATGTATTTCCAGATTTATATTGTGAATGGGCATGGGGCTTGTAAACACGGATTGCTGGGAGTGCATCTGGAAGTGACAGGCACAGTGGTGACACAGTGGGGATTCCCCTCCTTCCCCATCCCCCAACCTTATTCCTTCTCCTTATATTTATTTCTTATTTCCTGGGAAGCTTTTATAGTACTGTGTGTATTTATACCTCTTTGAGTACAGTCTTATCCAGTCAAGAGGAGAGGCATGGGTTCCCACTGTTGGGTATTGGGGTCGGGGGAGAAAGACAGATCCCAGGGCCAGTTTCCAAGCTTCCTTGGGAATTACAGTCGTTTCCTTACTCCTTGCTTTGACCAGTCCCCAACTTTTCTCAGATCAGGGGCATTTTTAAAAGTCACAGCACCTCTTCCAAAGAGTAGTTATTAATTTTACATCTGTTTATTGTGAATATAAATGACTGAAATCTGCTGTGAATTCAGGAATGCTTTTAGATGACTGTGACATTATATATGCCATTGTGGTTATAAAATATACTTTAGAAAAAAATAGTTTTAGCTTTATATGCAAGGCATCCCAATCTGTCTCCAGATAATGTTTGGCAGACATATGGGTTTGTGGATCTTTTGGAACCCCACCTGCCTTCCTGGGATCTGGGCTTGCCCATTGGCTGAGAACTACCATGCTAGGAAATTCCCCCCACCCCCCTTCCCTGGGGTCTGGCCACTGGTAGTTGAAGTCAGAGCTAAGTGTGAGTGATTGAGTGTCTGTGTACCAGCTGCTGAGTACCTGTGAGAGCTGGGATAGAGTCAGTTGGGACAGTGCAGGAGATTGCCTGTGAACCCTTCCTTGTGTCACTCAGGTGTGAAGAAAGGACTGAAACGTGATAAAGGAGACCTGTTGTAGTGGGGCACAGGTGCATGGGACGGTGTGTCAGGTGTATGCCTTGCTCCCAAGAGCAAGAGGAATGTGAAACTAGTGGTGATGTGTATGCTTGCAGGGAGGTAGACACGTGTCTCGTGTGTGTTTAGTAAGTTTGTTGGCCATCTGATTCAACAGATAGGTATGGAGGCTTCCTTATGCGGGAGGCTGAAGAAGAGCCCGAGATAAATCAAAGGTCTCCCAGTGCCCTGGGATTTGACTATTTAATTGGGGAAGTGGACGAAAAAGCAGGACAATGTAGTGGTTATGAATACAGATTCTGCAATTAGACTGCACAATTAAATTGTGAAAATTAAATGTGCTAATTCATGTAAAGTGCTTAGATCAGTGCCTGGCATATAGAGAGTGCTCAGTAAATAATAGGAAAAAAACCAGTTCAACATAGGGTGGGATATATGCTAGTGAGATGCAGCAAGGCGATGGTGCTTAGTGGTTATACTAAGCAGACTCTGGTGGCGCAGATCTGGGTTTAAATCTGTCTTCTCTGTTCTCTAGGCATGTGACAGCAGGTGTGTACCTAAGTGTAGATGAATTTTCCCTTATCTGTAAAATGGGGATAAGCATCCTTCTCTCATGAGTTTGTTGTGAGAATTGAATGAGTGTCTGGTACATCCTAAGCAGTGAGTAAGTGGTAGTTATTAAGAGCAAAGTGCTTTTGGGTTTCCAGGAAGGTGAGCATTTACAGGTTGGGGGACCAGTCATGGGTTTAAGAAAAGCATGCAATTTAAGATTGGCCTTGAAAATGGAGTAGTAGTAAGCTGGTTTTGGGGGAGGTCATTACAAGCAAAGGGACTGGTAAGAACTAAGGCATAGAAGTGGAGAAATGCAATTCCTATTTGTAGAGGGGCAAGCAGGACTGTAGGGAGTAGGGAATCCAAAGCAGGAGAGGTAGGTTGAAGCCAGATCTTCAGCGATTTGACTGAAGCCATTCAACTAACACTTACTGAGTGCTGATTTTGGTCAGAGAATTGGCAAATGGGACCACACAATAATTTGGAGCAGATTTATGAATAATAATAAGAATATAATGATAATCCATTTAGGAAGCTTAGAGTAAAATGGTTTATAGAGGGTAGAGTTAAGTGGTGAAGAAATTAGTTGGGAAACTGTTAGAGAAGTTCAGGAGAGGATATTGCAGCCCTGGACCTTGGTTGTCATGGGGAATGATGAGGACAAGTGGTGGCAGCTGTGATGGCAGAGGTCGCTGAACACCATTGGTGAGCTTGAAGCTGTGGAGCTCTGCCTCCTGGATGTAGGGATAGGGAAGGCATCATAGAAGAAGAGTCAAGTTTGTGTGATTGGAATGATGATGAAGGGGTGTTTTAGTTTTCCTGGCTGTTGAAACACATACCATGCAATAGGTTGCTTAAACAAGAGGACATTATTGGCTCATGGCTTTGAAGCTAGGAGAAATCCAAATCAAGGTATCACCAAGGCGATGCTTTCCTCTCAAAGACTGTCATTCTGGGGCTGGGGTGATCCTTGGTCCCGGGCTCCGCAGTCACATGGCAGTGCACATGGTGGCCTCTCCCTTTTCTCCTGGGTTCTGTTGATATTCAGCTTCTGCCTGCTCCCTCTGTGGCTTTCTCCCTATCTGAATTTCACTCTCTTATTAAGGTCTCCAATAATAGGAGTAAGATCCATCCTAATTGAGTTGGGCCACACCTTCACAGAAGTAACCTCATCAAAAAGTCCTACTTAACAATGTGTTCACACCCACAGGAATGGCTTAAATTTAAGAACACGTTTTTCTGGGGTACCTAACTTCAAACCACCACAAGGGGTAAAGGAAAGAGAGAAGTCAGGCGGGGGTGTTGGTTTGGGGTCATAGATAATACATGTTGAGTCATGGTGCCCCTTGGTGTCCCTTGGCAGAAGTGGTTGGGAGTGTGAGACCAGAACTTTTAATGGAAGACAGGGTAGCAGATGGAGACCAGAACTTTTAATGGAAGACAGGGTAGCAGATAGTATTTGAAACTCTGGGATCAGAGGAGGTGGCCAAGTGAAGGAGGAGTTTGGACCAAGAGAAGAACTGGTATCAGACAGCAAAGAGAGGAGAGAGAGGGGACTAGCAGCTAATGAGCATTTCACAGAGGGTGAAATAGAGGCTCAGCTGGAGGAAGATCTGGGATCTGAGCCCTGAGCTGATTCCAGAGCTTGTTGCTCCCCACCTGTCCATCCTGCTTCCAAAAGGGAGAGTGGTCAGCAGTGTCCACTGATTACCTGCATTTAACTTGTTGGGGCTCCACCTAGGGACAATGTTTCATCAGAACCAGTAACCATCCCAAAATCCTAGAGCCACCACTTCCCCTTAAGCTAGCATGTGATGAGGGTGTCCCCATATTTGTCAGTCAGCTGTCACAGAACTGAGAGAGGGCAATGCAAGAGAGGAGTAGACTCTCAGTCTTCTGGAGCCTCGGGGAGGAACTTACTCTGAACAGCAGGGCATTATCCCATTAAAACACAAAGCTCACCACAATGTAAGGCATTTCAGAGGAAAATCTTTCTAAAATTTCTTGCTTACTCTCTGCCTCCGTAAATGTAATGTCTGGAGTGTGAGTTAAGCTTTTCTCGATGACTCAGCATTGTTGTGGTTCCCTCAGGCATCACACCACTGTCATCCAGTGGTCTCTTCACTGAGGCCCATCCCTGTGTGAAATGGCCCTTGCCTGTTGTGCCTTGCGTTCTTATATTAGCTTTTTATAGTTTTTCTATCTCCGCCCTTAGGAGGCATTGTCAGGTGGTACCCATCTGTATGTGTGTATGTGTGTGAGTGAGTGAGTTGAACCAGCATTCCTGAACAGGTTAGAATTGTATGTCACTAAAAGTGAATTGACTCCAGTTAGGGTCCGAGAGGCTCTCCTATGAGGGTTTTTGAATGCACAGGTGCTGTGATGTCTGTTTCAGGTGCTTAGAAGTTGGCTCTTTTGTGTGTGTTTTTTTCTTTTGTTCCAGCCTCTACCACTGTCTTTGATAATGAATCTGTTAGAATCCTGGGTTCCTGTTAGGCTAGACAGTACCATCTATGACAGAGCCTCTGCCCTCTGGGGACCTGCCAATACCTATATGTGGGAAAGTTGAGGAAATTAGGTCATGTGTGTGGAATCCCTTTGTTAGAGTTAACATTCATTACCTGAGGTCCTTACAGTTTCTGCCCTTGGAAGCTACTCTAGGCAGAATGTGACGACTGTCCAGGAGAGTGGTGCAGGACCCATTGTTGAGAGAGAGGGCCCCTAATAAAGTATCCTATGGCATAATGGTTAAGAGCATGGGATACCTGGATGTGAATCCTGGTTTTGCTACTTGGTAGCCATGCAAATTTGGATAGTTTACTTATTTCCATTATTTTTCAATGCCCTACTCTGGACAATAGGGGTAATAATGGTGCTGAAAGGACTGAATGAGTTAATGCATGTACATCCTTTATAATGTGCCAGGCACTATTCTAAGTGATCAATAAAACACCTAGTAGAATTACCCCTAGTGATCAGGAAGGCTTCAAAGAGGAGGTGGGAGATGGCTTCATCTTGCGGGATGAATGAGTAAGATTTGTAGAGGGGGATTGGAAAGGGAAGGGTTTTCCTGCCAGGAGAATAACCTAAGCCAAGACTTGAGGGGATGTGAGTTGAGTGTATCAGGGATAGTGAGGAAACCAAGATGGTTGCAGCTTTGTTGGAGATAAAATCAGAACTGTAGCTAAAGTCAGATTCTAAAAGTCTTGATTTCTGGGCCAAGAGTGTTGCCTGTTGAAAGTTTTAAAGCCAAACAGATTTGGGTTCGAGTTTTGACTCCCTCCCTCACCAGCACTGTGTGATCTTAGATGAGTTGTTTTCAAATTCTGAATCTTGGTTTCCTCATTCCTAAGAGGAAATAATAATAATAATATCCACTCACAAGGTAGAAGAGGTGAGTAAACGAAACAATTGCCCATGAAGAGCCAGGCCTACTCTAAGTTTTCAATACTTGATAAGTGGTTTTTTTTTTTAAAGATTTATTTTTTCTTTATTTCTCTCCCTTCCTCCCCCACCTCCCCCTGCCCAGTTGTCTGCTCTAGGTGTCCATTCGCTGTGTGTTCTTCTGTGACTGCTTCTATCCTTATCAGTTGCACCGGGAATCTGTGTTTCTTTTTGTTGCGTCATCTTGTGTCAGCTCTGTGTGTGTGTGGCGCCATTCTTGGGCAGGCTGCACTTTCTTTTGTGCTGGGCGGCTCTCCTTATGGGGTGCACTCCTTGTGTATATGTGGGGGACACCCCTGTGTGGCAGGCACTCCTTGTATGCATCAGCACTGCGCATGGGCCAGCTCCATACAGGTCCAGGAGGCCCGGGGTTTGACCTGCAGACCTCCCATGTGGTAGGCGGAAGCCCTATCCATTGGGCCAAGTCCGCTTCCCAATAAGTGTTATTTTATTATTCGTTTAACAAACATATGAATGCCTGTTTTTGAGCCAGGAACTGTGCAAGCAGTTGGATAAAGAGAGATGAACAAGACAGTGTCCTTGCTTTTGGCTATCTCACAGTCCAGTCAGGAAGCAGACACATAAAGACAATTGCAGTATAGATTTGATAAGTGACATAGTAATAAAATGTACAAAAGAGGGGGATGATCAGCTCTACCTAGGACGTCAGTTCACAATACAGATGGAGGTGTGTTGACCTGGGCCTTAAAGGAAGAGGTGACTTCCTTAGGCAGTTTTAGGGGAGGAGATGGGAATGGGGAAGGGTGTGTCAAGTAGAGGGAACAGCATGTGCAGAGACCCAGCATATTAAGGAAACAGGAAGAAATTTGGTGTGGCTGGAGTCAGGATTGTTGCAGAAAAGGAGGTTGGAGGGAGGTGTGGCCAAATTTTGAATAGACTTTCTTGAGAAACCTGAACTTTATCTGTAGGCAGTGGGAAGCCTTGAAAAGTTTTTAAACAGGGTTGTGCCATTGTTGGACCCCTTTTGTGGTGTTCGGAATCTGAATTGCAGGGTGAAAAATCTGGCTTTTGGGGGAGATGAGTTGAGAGGCTTATTAGTGTTCTGGGGAAAACTGGCCAAGGGCCTGGGCTCAGAGCCATGCCGTGGGTGATGGAGGGATGGAATAGGTTTCTAGTTTCATTTAGCTTTCAGGGCTTGAGAAGATGGAACCAAAAGGACTTGGTGATGGGTATTAAACAAGAGCGAGGCTGATTTGGGGAGGCTTAGTTTGCCTAGAGAATAGAGACAGGAGGATAAAGTCTGGGGAGAAGGGTTTTAAAGTCCATCTTGGCCATCGTGAGGGTGAGATGACCATGAGACATTCGGGTAGAGCTGCTTAGAAGCAGATGCATATAGAGGTCTGTAGCCCAGGGAATCAGGGCCACTGGGAAGTTCTAAGTGTGTATGTGAATGTGTGTTGATCACAGCTGTGTATTTAGTAAGTTCTCTTGGGTGTTGGTGCCAAGAGAACTGGGCCGGAGATGGGCAGGGAGACCTACCAGAAGGAGGCTGGTGCAGTAAGCCAGATGCGAGGGGCTGAAGGTGTAGGCTATGATGCCCTAGGACTGCAGTGGACAGAGGCAAAGGTGATTTTGTGCTCCTGGGCCAATTCCTTGTGTACAAAGGAGAGAGACATACCTACCTGTCTCTCTCTGGGTCTCTGAGAGGCAGGACCACCGTGATGACTCAAGTAGATGACCAGTATGGTGCCAGTACCTGATTTCATCAATCCCTGGAGCCTGGTAGAGGGAGGGCCATGTAGTGGGTGCTCCATAAGTATTCATTGAAAGCAGTGCCTTTGCCAGCTCCAGGGAAATGGGCTCCTCTGTGGTGAGGGTGGGGATGGGGAGCATGGATTCAGAGGTGGAGTTTAGATGTCTGGGAACCGTCGAGGAGTTGCTGAGTAGACTGTTGGGGATGCAGGACTCTTCCTCAGGGAAGAAGTCATGGCTACAAATTCAGGTTAGGGAGTCCCCAAGCCACAAAGTGAGTGATGACCAAGGAAAATGGGTAGAAGAGAGGCAGGGGCAAGCCTGAGGGTCCTGTTTGGTGGGTGATGGCTTCTGTGGATCAGCAGAAAGCAAAGGGCAGCAGAAGAAAGTAGGAAAATGAACCTGCAGTTGTTGTTTCTTGGAAGCCAGGGGAAGGATTCATGCAGAGGGTAGAGCATCTTTGGCCGTCTCACCTTCCTGAGCGTAGCACGATGCATGTCTCTGGCAGGTGGAAATAATTTTTGAAATATCTGCCATGGATTATCTAAACATCATTGTGCCTTTGTTTGCATAGGTGCTGGAGAGATGATTACGGTGCCTGAAGGGGGCCTTGGCACACCACACATGGGTGCTTACCTCACAGATTTTCCCCAGAGCTCCTTTACCTAGTCAACTCCCCCTGTAAATACAGTGCAATTCAGTTTAAGAAAATCATTCTATACACAGCTTTTTAGGGACACAGCTGTCCGGTAAAAGAAGCTCTGTTATGTAGAGGTGTGTCTGTTAAACAGGCGGGCAGGCAGAGGCTGGTTTGTGTAGGTTTAGGAAATGGGATACATATGTGTTCAATGTGGTCTTTAGCCACTGAAAAAGGGTAGGATGGTGGTGGGGGGTGTTTACGCCTAGTATTATGTGTTTGATCATGTGTGGTATTGATGTTTGCATTCAGGCTGTGTGTGCATTTGTGTGTGTGTGTTGTGGGTGGTATAAGGTATGATAAATGACAGTGTTTGCTTTTGGAGTATGGCTACCTCCCCTAAGAGTGAATGAACAAATAACACAAAATGGGGTCGGAGGTAGGAGGAGACAGAGTATGAGTGAGGGTGTACTGAACACCGTTGCTGTACCTGGGCCCTGTGTGTGTGCGTGTGCATGCACATTTCCCCACTGGGCTTATGTTTGCATGTCATATTGTTTCTCACTTCCTGCCTGTTCTTTCCTGTCAAGGCTCCCAGGAGGTGGGATGTTCTGAGTTGGGGAGCCTTGGTCTTGAAAAACAGACCAGAGCCCAGCCTGTCTGGGGAGTTGTAGCAGAGTTGAACACACCACCTCTGCCCTCGCTTCCTTCAGTCTTCTTTCTTGCCCAGCTCAGTGAGCCCTAAGGCCAGGCCCAGGCAGTCCTCTAATAGGAATGGGGTGACTGCCCCTGAATCTCAACCTATCCCACCACTGAAACCGACTGTTACTAAGGCACTTACCCTCGACTCATATGACTGGAGTCAAAAGGGGCCTCAGAAACTGTCTAGTCTACCCCTTTTGTTTTTACAGAAGACAGACTGCGGGCTCAGAGGGGCGAAGCCACTAGCACAGAAGTCACACAGCGCTCTGCGACCATGTTTTCTGACTGCTAAGTCAGAGCTTTCTGCATACCAATGAATTTTCCCCCTGGGTGGGTGGTGGGCTCGGGGATGGCCAGCTCCCTGTGGCCAAAGGCTTTAGGTATGAGTATGTAAGAGATTTTATGCGCCACCGGATTGCAGAGTGCCTGTATGTGTCAGTGTGACTTGTGTCTGTGCAATGGAATGCCGGGGAAGGAGCCTGCTTGGGGGAGTCTGTCCTGGCCCTGCCTCTGATTCTCCATGTGACCTGAAGTGCCACTCCCCGCCCACCCCGGCCTCATTTTCCTGAAATGTAATGTGAAGGTTGGTGAGATGTGTGCTGAGGGCCTTCCCAGCCCTCGCCATGGTCTGACCTCCTGTGAGTCACTGACTTGGGGTACAGCCCAGTCCTTGTCTGGTTCCCGGCAAAGATGGAGTTGCTCCCTGAGATTCTTGCTCTCCAGATAGGGTGTCTGGGATTAGGGTGGGCTTGGGAATCTCAAACCCATCATTTTCCTTGGGGCCTTATCCTCCATACCCTTGCTAACAGCCCTCTCTTTTTTTTTTTCCTTCTCTTTTTCTCTGCATCACCCCTTCTCGCTACCTCGCTGGCCTGTAGAGGAGTACCCCATGGAAGGTGAGTGGTGCCTTTCGGTCATGGGGGTAATGGGTCTGTCACTGTGGGGTCCTACCCCACCCACGTTTGAGTCACTCTGGGGAAGGATGGCTGGGTTTCCTCTTCTTGGCTGCCTTGGCCCCACCTCTTGTCTGCTCCCTCTTTATTGGTGTGGTGGGGGAAGCTGCCAGGCAAAGGGCAGACCCTCCTGCTTGCCCATCTTTGGCTCTAGTCTGCCTACTGACCTTTCTTATTCCTTGAAGGAAAGGGAGAGGGGAAGAGTGGGGTTTGGAGGTGGAGAGTTTGGGGCCGACAGGATCCGAGTGACCAGAAGTGAGTGGTAGACAGCCGCCTTTTTGCCCAGCCCATGTTAGAAGCTTAGGAAGGCGACATTGCTGCCCCAGAAGCCTATGCTTGGATAGAATCCTCTCTGGCTCTGGTGCTTCTGCTCCAGGGCTCAGGGGTACCGGAGCGCTGGTGGAAGAGTGCAAGCAGAGGGTAGGCAGGGGGTCCTCAGGCCTGGGGTGTTTAGGGTGGGGAATGGACTCTGGGGCCAGCCCCTCTTGCTGGCCCCTCTCACCAGCCCCAGTGGGCTGGTAGGTACAGCTGGTCTGCTTCTTCCTTCAGCCCAAGACCCAGTGGCGGGGTTGGGGGGCCTCTCTTTAGGGTCTCAGTCCATTCTTGCCCTGTCTTCTGTGTAGTCTGCTTTCCCTCTCTTTCTTGTTTTTGTCTTTGCCTCCCTTTTCTCCGGGGCTCTGTCTCTGGTCCTCTTTCTTTGTCTCTGTCCTTCCCTAGGCTCTCTTGGGGTTTTGGTCACTCTCTGAACCTTTCCCTTTAGTGTGAATTTTACTTCTGTTTCTTTTCCTTCTTCCGGGGAGGAGCAAGGCCAGGGGGAAGGAAGATTGGGTCAGATGGCCTGGGCTTGCTCTCCCCTGACTCCTGAAGGCTGGGTTCAAGTTGAGCTTACAGGGCCATTGCAGAGAAGGCAGCAGAGTGGATGTGAGCTGGGATCCTAGGCACCAAGCCTGCCCCAGGTTCTCTTCTTCTAGAAAAGCAGGGGTTGGGAGTGGAGGTGGGTGCACTAGGAAGAGTGGAAGAAGGTATTGAGGATGTAGACCTGGGAAAAAATAAGGGGAAGGAACTGGTTCTTACTATCGGGCTGGGGTCTGCTTTTCCTTGTGGTGTGTATGGTTTGGCTAGTCTTTCTCCCTGGATGTCTCTTCATCATGGGTGTCCTTAGGTCCTCCAGTCCTGGCAGGCATAGATACCTATGTGTGTGTGTGT
Source organism: Dasypus novemcinctus (assembly GCF_030445035.2). Classification (NCBI taxonomy): domain Eukaryota; kingdom Metazoa; phylum Chordata; class Mammalia; order Cingulata; family Dasypodidae; genus Dasypus; species Dasypus novemcinctus. The sequence continues at coordinate 10,021,874 of NC_080682.1, forward strand.
GTGTACATGTGCATGTGTGTCTACAAGCACACAGAGCCACACAGCTCTGCTAGTCTATTGTGTGTCGTGCCTTTGTGCACGTCTGTTGATAATGTGCTTGCGTACATGTAAGATGGATTGGGGTCTGAGTGTGTGTGTTTGCCTTGGTGTGGCCCTCATCTCTGTGTGCCTCTGTAGTTGTGTCTACGTCTGTGGCTTTGTGTGTTTGCATCTGTGTCTATGCCTGTCCTGCCTGTGTTTGCATCTTTCTGTATTAGTGTTTACCTCTGTGTGTGCTTTTGTGTGAGAGAGTCTGCATGTCTGGCTAGACGCAGCCTTCTGAGGGCTGGAGATAAGATTTAGTGCTGATGTGACTTTTACTTGCTCTTGATGTCATGTCTCCTCTGGAACAAAGGGAGAGAAGGAGGGAGGAAGAGAGAGGGGAAGAAATGATGGAGAAGAGAGGCTTGGAGGGAGGAAGAAGGGAATAGAGAGGCAGGTGTAGAGAGGGGAAGTACAGAGGTAGAAGGAAGAAGGACTCAAATGGAAGGAGAGCAGAAAAAAGGGAAACCAAGAGGAAGAGATAGCTGGGTAGGCTGGAAGGAGGAACAGAGGAGAAAGGCAGGAGGGCTGCTGGGGAGGAAAAGTGACTTGGAGATAGGAGGGGAGAGAAAAGGGGATCATTCTTTCCCAAGACTGTGGGATAGACAGGGACAAGAAGAGAAGCTGGCCTTTGGGGACAAGTGGAAAATGACATGTGGACCCTACCTAGCTATTTCTTAGGAGTGACATGGTGGTCTGCTGGTTTAGATGCTGTGTATCTGTTAGTGGTTCTGCAGGAGTGTGTATCTGAGGCTGTGTGTGAGTGTGTATGTATGTACGCACCTATGAATGTGATACAGCTGTGTGCCTCCCAGTGACAGTTCTGCATGCCTGCTTTGGTGTCTCTCCATCTTGTCTCCTATAATTCCCCCTCTGCCTTAGTCTCCTAGGGTTATCATAACAAAATACCACAAATTAGGTGGCCCGAAATAACAAATGCATTGCTTCACAGTTCTGGAGGCCAGAAGTCAAAAACCAAGGTGTCTGCAGGACTGTACTCCCTCTAAGTCTGTAGGGAATTATTTGTCCCCTGCCTTCTCCTGGCTTGCTGACAATCCATGGTTTCTTTCTTTCTTTCTTTCTTTCTTTCTTTCTTTCTTTCTTTCTTTCTTTCTTTCTTTCTTTCTTTCTTTCTTTCTTTCTTTCTTTCTTTCTTTCTTTCTTTCTTTCTTTCTTTCTTTCTTTCTTTCTTTCTTTCTTTTTCTTTCTTTCTTTCTCTCTTTCTCTCTTTCTCTCTTTCTTTCTCTCTCTCTCCTTCCTTCCTTCCTTCCTTCCTTCCTTCCTTCCTTCCTTCCTTCCTTCCTTCCTTCCTTCCTTCCTTCCTTCCTTCCTTCCTTCCTTCCTTCCTTCCTTCCTTCCTTCCTTCTTTCTTTCTTTCTTTCTCTTTTTAAAAATTAAAGTTAATAGATCACAAAGAACATTACATTAAAAAACATAAGAGGTTCCCATATAACCCACTCCCCACCCCCTTACCCCCATCATTTTTGTAAATTGTATTATTTTGAAGATACATACATCACAAAAAATGTTATGTTAAAAAACATAAGAGGTTCTCATATACCCTCCATCCCCCCACCCCACTCCTCCCACACCACCAACAACCTCCTCCATCATTGTGGCATACTCATCGCACTCGGTGAACACATTTTGGAGCACTGTTGCACCATGTGGTTAATAGTTTACCCTGTAGTTCACATTCTCCCCTAGTACATTCAGTGGGTTATAGCAGGATATATGGCAGGATATATTTGACCCTGCAATATCCTTTAGAACAACTCCAAGTCCCAAAAATGCCCCCACATCACATCTCTTCTTCTCTCTCCCTGCCCTCAGCAACTACTGTGGCCACTTTCTCCATCTCAATGCTACAATTTCTTTTATTACTAGTCACAATATTTTTATAGTAGAATATCAGGAGTCCACTCTAATCCATATTTTATTCCTTCACCCTGGGATGGTGATGTCCACTCCACCTCTATATCAAGAGGGGGCTTAGATTCCGCATGGATGATGGATGCAATTCTTCTGCTTGCAGTTATAGGCACTCTTGATCCCTGGTGTGGTGGCTGACCATCTTCACCTCCCTGTTAGCTGACCTGGGTAAGTCCAACGAACTAGAGAGTAGGAGCTGCAACTCTGCTGAGGCTCAGGGCCCAGCTGGCACATGGGTAGTCCAGAGATTCAAGTCCCCTGAGTGTGCACCATCCCTAGCGCCAACCGCGGTTTCAGTAAAAGTGACATAAGAGGCATGTGTAGAAAGATCACATCTGAGTCCAGCTCCATCACACTCAGGAGCACAAATTCCAAAGTAGGACCCTCTGGCATGGCACAGAACTCCAAATCCATCTGCCATGACCACATACCCTGTGAGTCTCCATAGCCTTCAGGAGAGCCAGTACTAGGGTTGTATCTACAATTTGTAGCTTTTTCTGCCCCAGTCATCATGTGGTGTTCTCTGTCTGTCCGTGTTCCTGTTTTTTCTTCTTGTAAGGACACTAGTCATATTGGATTAGGGGCCCACCTTCTCCAGTATGACCTCATTTTAACTTGTCTAGTTCTCTCTGTAATGCCCCTATTTCCAAAGAAGATAATATTATGAGGTACTGGGGAGTAGAGTTTCAACGTATTTTTCTGGAGGACACAATTCCATCCATAAAAGTCTGTCCCTTAGCCCTCCAAATTCATATCTGTCCCACATGCAACATCTCAACATCCCAAATGCCTTAAGTCATCCAGCCTAATTCTAGGTCCAAAATCTCATCTAAATCAGTTGTGGGTACAGTCTGTCCTGGGGCACAATTCCTCTCCATCAAACAAACAAGTTACCTGCTTCCCAAATACAGTGGTGAGACAGGCATAGGTTAGACATTTCCATTCCAGAAGGGAGAAATTGGAAGGAAAAAAGGGGTCATGGGTCCCAAGCAAGACTGAAACCCAGCAGATTTCAAGACCTGAGTGTCATCTTCTGTGGCTCAAGCCTCTGTTCTCTTATTCTTTTGGGACAGTGGCCCCATCCTCTCCAAACAATGGGGTGGTGGCCCTGTCTTCTCCACATTTTGCCCTCTTGGCTCAAGAAGGTCCTTTCTGCTCAGCCCTTTGCATCTACAGCCCTGCCCTCAGAGTCATTCTTCATTTCATCCCATGTCTCTCCCTTTCAGGTCAGGCTGGCAATGTTTCTTCTGATATAAAATTCTCAAAAATTTTGTTGATTGTTTGTGAGGTTCGTGGGGGTCCAAGACGTCAGACAAGGGCGTCTACCACACATCTTTCCTGGCTTCTGCTGAGATGGTTGATTAGATCCCTGCGTCTCAAGCCTAATCTCTTTAGCAAGCAGTTGTGCATCCACACCCTAGGCCCTGTTTCTAGAGCACGCTATCTGGATAGACCCAGAATTGACCAAATCATCAAATGCTGGTTCCTTTTTGTTTAACAATTAATTCTTCAACTTATCTCTTTCTTCTCACATGTTACTCTCAGCAGAAAGAAGAAACCAGGCTTCACCTCCCATATATTGCTTGGTAATCTCCTCAGCTAAATATGCAAGTTCATACAAGTTCTGGCTTCCACCCGACTTTAGAACATAATTTCCACCAAGTTCTTTGCCTCTTTTTAACAAGGATCGCCTTTCCTCCAATTTCCAATAACACATTCCTCATTTCTTTATGCAGCCTCACCAGCAGCACCTTTAATGTTCATATTTCTAGCAACATTCTATTCATGACAATCTATGTATTCTCCAAGATGAGAAAAACTTTCTCTGCAGCTCTCCTCACTTTGTTCTGAGTCCTCACCAGAATCGCTTTTAACATCCATATTTCTACCAACAGTCTCTTCAAGGCAATCTAGACTTTTTATTATCAAGTACCTCAAAATTCTCCCATTCTCTACTCCTTATCCAATTTCAAAGCCAAGTCCACATTTTTAGGTATTTGTTATGGTAGCACCCCACTTCCCAGTACCAAAAACTGTCAGTTTCTTAGGGCTGCTGTAATAAAATACTACAAATCGGGGGCTTAAACCTACAGAAATTTATTGTTGCACAGTTCTGGAGGCCAGAAGTCTGAAGTTAAGGTGTTGGTAGGGCTGTGCTTCCTTGAAGCCTGTGGGGAAGTAGCTGTCCCATGCCTCTCTCCTGGCTTCTGGCAGTGGCTTGCTGACAATCCCTGGCATTTTCTACCTCAGTCACATTCTCTCTTCTGTCTGTGTCCCAAAACCCTCTTTTAAGGACATCAGTCATTGGATTAGGGCCCATGCTACTCTCGTGTGACCTCATTTTAACTTGCCTAATTCCATCTGTAATTTCCAAATAAGGTCACATTCTGAGGTACTGAGGATTAAGACTTCAAAATATCTTTTTTGGGGAACACAGTTTAATCCACAGCATGCTATTTCTTCTTTTGATGTTGGTAGTCTCTGGCATTTTTGTGAGAATGTGGGGGGTGAGACTGAAAGTGGGGAAATGGGTTTGACAGGTGGTAGTTTACAGTGGTAGGTGGGGAGCCTCTTCCATGGTCTTGGGCTCTGGACCCTACAGGTCCCCCTTAAGATCTGAGGAGTTCTATGCAGCTCTCACCTGCCCCCATCCACTTTCTAAAATATCTAGGATCCCTGATGCTGTGCCTCAGGCCTAGATTTCTCCCAGGAGCCCAGGCATCCTGCTCCCAGCCCCCTGCTAAACTAGGACCTTTTGGAGATCCCTTTCCCTGCCCCTTTTTTTGTTTTAGCCTCTTTGGCAGGGAGAGGAGATCCAGAAGCAGCCAGATAAAGTGCCCTAGGAAAGGACCCTTCGTAATGTCATCCATCATTGCCAGCCTCCTTTCCAGTGGTGGGAGGAGGGGTGGATGCCACAGGTGAGCTATGGGGAGGCAAATGCCCAGGTGAGGACTGTGGGGCATGAGGAGGGAGCAGAGATTTCAGACTGAGGTGGGGAGACATGCTTTAGGGAGAGGACCCTTGGGCCAGGCTGGGACTGAGCCATAGGGAGACAGGAAAGGGAAATGGTCTCCCCTTCACCAACATGGCTGGTGCTGTCACGCCTGAGGGAGCTGAGCAGCTGGTTGCCGTGGTGACAGAGGGAGAGTGCCGCATGCTAATGAGGCTGGCTGGGAGCTGGGCAGTGGAAGGGTCTGGGAGGGGAGAGATGTGGTTCTCTTCCAGCAGCAGGACAGGCCTGTGGAGGGACAGAGGTGGGTTCACAGGGCACCTGGCTTCTGGGATGGAGGAGTGGGGTCGAGGCCTGAATTTCTAAGGGTGGAAGCCTGAGGGCAAGCATATTTCTCCTAGAGAGAGGTGGATGAGGGTTTAGGGCTCTGGGTCTGGACCGTGCACTTAGGGAATCTGGAGGAGGATGCTGGTAGTTCTTGGGGAAAGAGCTGGAGATGGGGGGTGGGGTGGTGTTCAGAGCAAGGAATAAGGAGACTCAGAGTCCAAATACCTTGGTCCCCTAGGTGCCAAGGGGATACCTTGGTTTTTTGGATAAAATTTGTGCCTCCCAAGAAACATTCTGTTCTGGGGCTGCCTTTAGCAGCGGTGGCCTCCTTACCCAACTGTCCCCAGACCCAGCAGTGGAGAGAAATCAACACGGAGAGATGGGGAGAAGAGGGCAACGGGAACCACTGTCTGCAGAGTTGGGCCTTTGGCCCCAGGCTGTGTCCTTCCTGGCCTCCTCGCTGCCTTTCCTCCTAGAACCCAGGCATCCTGGCTCTCAACTTCATCCCAGAGACACTTGTAGTTCTTTTGCCCTGATACTTCCACTGTGGCCTCATCTCTCCGTAGAGCAGCATCCATCGCCACAGCAACTAGTGATCCTGCAGGGCTATTCCCTTCCCCCTCCTTTTGACCAGTTACCACAGGGCTGAGAATGGGGAGTGGAGGGTTGGAGGTGAGGGGATGGGGTTTAGGGGGGCTGGCTGGTGATCGCAGGGGCGTCCTGAGTGCTGCCAGCTCCTCTGGGAGAGAGCTTTCCTTGGCAGGTACCCTTTGAAGATCGGGGTACTAGGCCAGTGGGCCAGATTCTCTCTCAGTAGGGCTGGGCTCTCTCAAGGGCCCAGGGTAATCCTGGATGGAAATCCTAAGCTTGATCTTACCCTCAGTCGTGGACAGGGCTTCTGTTTTCCATTTTTGAAATCCAGCATTTGTGTCATCTCAGTGAGGTCCTGGCCATAGAGTAATTTGTTTACAAATAAGGCCTTCTGTCCTCTCAGAAAGCCAGGCTCCTGCCCATGGGACTTGGCTATCCCCTTGCTATGAGAGCTCTGGACTCTTAGTCCCCCTTTTGGAGGAATCTAAGCCCCTCTTTGCTCCAGTGTTTCTCTAGATTCTTTGTTTTCCTACCAGCTTCCTCTCTAACTTTGTCTTCCAGGGTCTTCTTAGAACCCAGCTATGCGGGGCCTTACTCTGCCTGCAGAAGCTATTGAGAGGGTGGAGCTGGGAGTGTTCGTGCTGGCCAGAGGTCTGCCCGAGCCCCTCTTGGGTGGGGGATTCCTTTTAGGCCTGGTTCCTCATGCCCTTCATCTTTCCCCTTCTCCGCCAGGGTCCTAGGGGCAATGGGAATCGGGGGTTGGGGGTGGAGGTTGGAGGTCCCCCTTGCCCACTCAATCCCACGCTAACAAGACACTCTCTCTCTCTCCAGGTGGCTTTGAGTTTTGTGTTATGTTTTATTTTTTCCTCCATCTGAATTGTTTTTCTCGTTGACCGTTTTTTTTTTTTTCTCTCCATCTCCTGGAAGAAAAAAAAAAAAAAGAAAAAAAGAAAAAGGAAAAAGCAACCCTCCCAGCCTCATGCTTCTCCTCCTTTTCCTTTTTTTTTTTTCCGGCAAGAAGAAAAAAAAGAAACCAAAATCTCCTCTCCCTGCTGCAGTGACTCCCTGCCCTGATCCTTCCTCTGGTTCTGCCTGTACCCCTCTCACCCTCTCTGGTGCCCGCTTACCTCTCTTTCTCTCTCTTCCCCTTTCGTGCCCTCCACCCTCTGTTTCGGCATCGGGCCCCTGTCCTCAGCTTCTGGGCTGGGGGTTTTCCCCCCGATGTCTGTCACAAGTTAAAAAGGGTTTTTAAATTGTGGCAGCAAAAGCTTTTTCTCCCTTCTCTCCGGCTGATTTTGATGACTTGTGTTTTCTTTGTTTCTTCCCCTTTTCTTTCGTTTTTCTTCTTTTTTTTCTTTCTTTCTTTCTCTCCTTCACCTTTTCCAAGGTCCGGCTCACCTGACGTTAAACAGCGAAGGTATGGTTTGAAGTTTTGGTTTGGTTTGGATTGGATTGGATTGCCCCCAACCTACGCCTGGAGTTTCTGTTCTTTTCCCTTGTCCCCACCCCCACCCCATTCCCTGCCTCCTTCCTTCCTTTCCTACCCCCTTCCTCTGCCATTTCTTTATTTTATTTGGGGGGTGCTGGGTGGAGACGGGGGGCGCGTACTTGTCTGTGCTCTCCCCTCTCCCTTACCTGCCCTGCCACACTCCATCTGCCCTCATCTCACCTTGGTTTCTGACATCAAGAGATGTTTGAACTCCTGCCGTTGTCTCCAGTCACCTTTTTGCGTTTTCCTGGTAGTGTATCTCGCTTTTTTTCTTTTTCATGGTGGTGTTTTTTTTCCTCCCATTCATTCTCATCATTCTTTCTTTTCTATGAACCCAAGTGAAAAGAGAAAAGCATGGGCTGGAGAAAGAGAATTTTAGGCAGCCTTATCCCCCCTTACCCCTGCTGCTATATCCAGAATGGGAAGGAAGAGGGAGAAAGTATATGTGTGGGTGGATGTGTAGGGCACCTCCCTGCCCATAGCTGCTCACGTCCACGTCCACTCTTGTAGTTTTTGAGCATCTGCTAACCCTATTTGAAAGATGAGGAATTTGAGGACCAGAGACTGTGAAGTGACCACATAGCTGTTAACTGGTTGTACATCTGGGACTGGTCATCTCATTTTAGCTTCCCTTCTGCCCGGTCCCTACCCTCCTTCAAGATCCCAGTGCTAAGCACACCTGGAGACAGAAGCCAGGAGCTCTGACCCGGATCCCCCCAGCAGTTCTCTCCCCTGGCCCTCCCTGTCACTATTTCCTCTCAGCTCAGGTATTTGGCCTTCCAGACGCTTGGGCCCTGCTCTGCCAGCCCATTCAGTCCTCTGTTGGGGCTCATTGTGCATGGGGACAAGGTGGGGTCCCTAACCTGTAGTACAAAGACTGGTTGGTTTGTGGGGGTGGGCTGTGGGGAGAGACTCACATAGATCTGAAATTCGGGTTGGTTTAGGTTTGGGGAGGTAAGAGGCTGGCATTCACACAAGAAAGGTGGGGAGAGGAGTTCTCAAGGTGGGGTGTCAGGAATAGAATCCCTGGTTGGTTCCCTCACAGGGTCTGGTTCTGGGGGTGCCAGCTGTGGGTTCACCTTTGTTGTTGATAAAGGCCCAAAGAATTCCAGCAAGCCCCTCTCCCTGGAAAAGTGCCAGAGCTCAAGGGTTATTCTAGTTCTGGAGATTTGGGATTGGGGTTGGGGTAAGAACCCAGATAGGGACTTTTTTAAAAACTCTATTCCTAAGTTCCCCTCACCTCGAAGCCATCACATGGAGGCTGGCAACGGGTCTGGGTGTCTGGGAGCCAGGCTCTGAGAGTACATGTTTGGCGACGGGGTGGGTGGAGGCTCCAAGCCTGCCTGGATCCCTGAATGTTGCTGTGTGCCTGCAGGCACCTTTGGCTCTGGAGGGCTTCGACCAGGAGGCTGGGTGTGGACAAGCTGGGGAGTAGAGAGTGGGGACTAATTTCTTGGGAATGGGCTTCCCTGCATTCATGACGACTCCTCCTTCCTTGATGTACATAGGTGCCTTTCATCAAGACAGAGGGATGAGGAACAGTCCCTGGGGAAGCTCGTGGTCGACTGGCAGAAAAGCAGACAGAGGAGACACTGGGCCCTTCCACTGTTGACAGTAGAGCCCGTGGGGGCTGAGTTTAGGGGCCCAGAGGATGGTACAGGCTAGAGGAGGATTTGATGTGTAGCTCAGGGGAGTATTCTTGGCTGAGGGGTGCCTGGGCTTAGGCTTTTGAATGAATCAAAGAATATGAACTCTGACCCAGCAGAAAGGGCTGGAAACATAGATGCAGAGGAAGAGAGCCAGCCTCAGAGGGGAGGTGGCCAGGAGAACGTGGGGACAGGAGGGGCTTCTCGAGGTGGGAGCTCAAGTGACTATAGGCCTGAGGTTGATCCCTTTGTACTTTGTAGGGCAGAAGGAGTCTGGACCAGAAGTGAGGGCCTCTGCTCCTCTGCCCAGCTCACTTTACTCCTGGGCCCCTGGTACAAGTTGGTGATTTTGAGTTGGCAGGAGTCTGGGGAAATGGCCCTTGGTTTGTCAACTGGATCCTTCCCTAGGGGTCCCAAAGGCAAGAGAATTCCCACAGAAGCCCCTCCTTACCTGTGCCTCCAAGCAGAACCTTTGCCCTGGAGAAGGTCCTCCATCACCTCAAAGCTGGGTGGGGCTGGCTGGGTAGCCCCCTGTGCCTGACTCCCCAATTCTGCTTCTCCAGTAGGGTCCTTACTGTTCTCCGAGGGGGGGGCCGGGAGAGGAGGAGCCGGCGATGTGCACCAGCCAACAAAAGGTCAGTGACCCACGGTCCCCAGAGAGCCCAGCCCTCAGCTCCCCACAGGCTAGCCACACCTCCTGGGGGAGGGGGGTGAGGCAACGAGGTACATCCCCTCCCACCCCATTCTGAATGCTCCAGACCCAGCCCTGGAAAGAAGTAAGGAGCTGTAAACCTCTACTTCTTTCCCAAAGCCTAGTTCTGATGGCCTCTTTCTAGAACACAGGTGCCTTTTTCTGTGGAAGTTGTTCAGATCCATCCCTAGAAAGTATCTGCTTCTCTGGTAGAGTGGTTAGGAGCAGAACCCTCCTCCCCCCATATAATCACCAAAATCTGGAAACCTGCTAGAGGCCCAGTGCAGGGGATGCCAGTTGGCAATGTGGGCATTTGTGCTATGTATGTCACATGTGTTGCTCCTTTGTGGTAGGGCTCATTACCCTCATTTTACAGATGAGGAAACAGACTTGCCAACCCCCTACCTGCACATGCCCCTTTAGCCTGTCTCAGGGCTCTAGTGGGTAAGCTCCTTTTTCCATACTGACGCTGCTTTTCTTAAGAGAATCTCTTCTCTGAGAAATGTACTGGCCAGTTTAACTCCAGTTGGTGCCAGACGGTGCTGAGAGTTTTGTCTCTCTTCTTTTGTACACACTGTCCTGTCTGCCTCAATTTTCACCATGTCCTGCCCCCTCCCCCAACTGCCTGGTATCTCTTCAGCTGGAAGTATCAGCTGACTCTGAAAAAGCAGCCTGGCCACCCACACAGGAGGCCTTCCTGAACTCCCCAGGCAAACCTAGACACTCCCTGGTGTTCCCTCTGCACTGTTTCTACATATCCATTACAACACTCCTCACTCCGCATTGTAACCATCACTTCTCTTTGCTTCTGGAGGACAGCGATTGGGTGTTTTCATTTGTAGAGTCCTAGAGCTTTGCTGGGCACATCTGTCGGAGTGTCCTTGGTCAGTGTATTTTAAATGGGTAGATGGTCTCTGCTATCCAGGGGCTCAGGGAGGCCCTAACAGATAACTAGAGCAAAGTGTGTACATGCAAGCAGAGGGGTACATGAAAGGCATAGACTTGGTTCAGAAGAGTTAATTTATTCATCGACACACAGAAAGTTACATGCCAAGGCAAGAGCCACTATCTGTGGCATGGTTTGCAGTTTATGAAGCTGCGTCCCAGCTGTTTTCTTTCTAGATGCCCACAGCAAAGGGTGAGAGGAGCTCATGATGAGCTCCTCTTTCCAGAGGAGAAAACGGGCTGAGAGATGCTTGCTGGGTCTTGGCCAAGGTCGCAAAGCCAGTGGTAGAGCCAATCCCTGCACCCAGGTCTTTCTCACATCATACTTCCTCTCAAGGGAGCAGGACAAGATGTCACTGGGCAGTAAGTGCCAAATGAGCAGAACGGACAGCTGTAGTGGTTGAGAGTAGGGAGGGTTTAAGGGAGGCTGGAGGCGCTGCCCAGAGGGCACCGAGCTGGGCCCGGACAGGAGGCAGTTCTCTCCCTCTTGGTGCTTGGATATCCAGGACCACAACGATGAGTCTCTCGCCACGTTTAGTGTGACTGGGGACACGTGTGGGCTCTAGAGTCCCCAACTGTGGGAGGTAAACAAGTGTCAGCTGTAACCGCCCCCCTTCCTGTGCCAGGAGCTATTAGGAGCGGTAATTGTTCTGAGCTCCTGGGAGTTGTAGTTTCGAGTTCTGAGGGTGGCGAGATGGGGGAGAGCGCCCCCTGGTGCTTCAGGTCTTGTTGGTCCCAGGTCAGGGGTGTGTGCTTCTAAGCAGCTGGGCACCCCACATCCCTACCACAAAGAGCGCTCCCCCAATCCCTTGACCTCCTGCTCCCCAAACCCTCCACTTAGGTCTGTTCCTGTCCACCCCCTCATCCTCGGTCTTTTCCATATTTGTGCATCTCTTTTCTGTCCCTGTCCTCAAATTCTTTCAGGCTTCCCCTGGCTGCTCCTTGCCTCTGTCCACCTCAGGCCCACCCCTGCCAGGTCTCTGGGAGTAGAGAGTTCGCAGACTCAGGTTCCAAAGTGACTGACTTTGCCTCCTCTCCTGCGAGCCCCGAGGCAGGAGCTTGAGGAGTTGCGCACTGTCCTTAAGCCTCCTCTTTGCCTGGGCAGCCGTGGTCCAGCCCCTCACCCGCCTGCCTCCTTTCTTCTTGCCTCTTTTGTTCTGCCCCAATCACTTTTTTTCACGTGGTTGCCTTATTCTTTCCTTTCTTTCCATTTGACTCTCTATTTAATGATATTTTCTTTGCAGTGAAGGTGAGGGAGTAAACGGGAGGCCTGGCTTGGGGAGGGACTAGTACGTGTGGGGACAAACCCAAGGTCAAACACATTCCCTTTCCTGGTCCTTGAGCCCCCTGGCCCTGCCAGTGCCTGGGCAGCAGGCCTAGTTGCCATAGAAACAGTAAGGCCCTGAGAAAACCTTGCCTTTCATTCCCTAGAGGTCCCTGTCCCCCTTTCCTCCCTGGCCTTCTTCCCGGCACCCTTACCTGTCCCCTCAGGCTCACTCCTCTTCTTTAACTACATTGCTTCCCCTTTCAGCTCTTGGTCCCTCACAGCCCTGAGCCATCTCCATGTCCCTTCTGTCCCTCCCTGGTGGTTACCTTCCTCCCTCTCTACCACTTCCCTCCCCGTTGCCATCCATTCCCACCTTTCCCTTCTCATCTCTGCTTGGTTCCTTACCTTTACTTTCTGTTCCTCCCCACTTGAACCCTAAGGAAGACTGGGTGGGGGCAATCTGCCTGTCCCAGTGTTGCCCATGACCCATGGCCTTGCTGCCTTGTGGCCTCAGGAAACCGGGCCTTGCCAGCTGCAGCGAGGGCTGTGCCAGGCTCCGGGGCAGCAGCTGGTGCCTTGGCAGCAGGAGGCAGTGAGGACTGAGTCTGTGGGCAGCCTGCCCAGTGGGAGAGAAGCAGGCCTGTTGTGGGTCGGGGATGAGAATCTGCCGAATCTGCACCCAGAGACACACTGCTTCAAATAGAAGCTTCTGCTGCTGGGCCATGCGTGGGGACCATGCGTACGCCCCGGTGTTGTGCCCTGCTGTTACCTGGGCCTTGGGGGCTTATTGTGAGAACCCTGTATGTACTTGGAGAGCTCAGCACTCTTCATAAAGACTTTCCACCCCACAGTCTTGTTCACCCCTCATCTCATCCATTCCGTGAAGTAGGCAGGATGAGCTGTTGTGGCTCCTTCACTGGGAAGGAGAAGCCAGCCACTGTCTTCTGGTCTCTCTGGTCTCTCCTGACTCCATCTCCGGTTCTCTTCCCTCTGCTGGTGCTCTGGCTTTGAAGGGATGGGGTGGGACTCCACCTTCGCAGTACCTCTCGCTTGTCACCATGCATGGAATGCTAAGTCGTGCCCTGTCATTGCTACTTCTGCGTAAAAAGTGCCAGTGGAAGGAGCCCTGTGCCGATGCCTGACACACACCACACACTCAGCACACACACACACACATCACACACACCACACACCGCACGCATCATATACCACACACACTGCACACATACCACAGGCTCACCACACATCAACAACACAGCCCACATCGCGCACACAGGCCCCCCTTATCCCTAACCTCTGCTGAAACCGCCCAGCACACAGTTTCCACCCCCTGGCATGCTGGAACACCACAGAGGCTCTCACCCAGGGCTTGTACTCTGTCCTTCATGCCTGGAACAGAGACTGGGTGGGGTGATAGCTGGCATGGTGACTATGCACGTAAGCTGCACCCAGTGGGCCAGTCCTAGCTAGTGCACATCCCCTGTCACCTGCATGGCCTTCCCTTGTGTCTGACACCAGCCCTTTCCCCACCCTTCCCTATTCTCCTTGCTCACTGCTCAACAAGCCTAGCTGTCCCATTCCTTATGGTGAGGCTGGACATTGTCCCCGAGTACTGGGAATGGCAGGAGTGGGAGGTGGGCCGTACTCAGGAGACCCTTGGTACCTGCACCATAGGGAAGGAACTCCCAGAGAGAAGTCCCATGCCTTCTTGTTTCTCTTCCGCGCTTTTGTTAAGGGGAATGGCCAATGGGCAGGTTGGTGGTGAGAACCGACTGCTTTGCCTGGCCCTGCGGCAGCGTAATTGTCAGTTGTCAGGGTGAGAGCCACTTAGCAGCCTCCTGGTTCAGGAACTGGACACAGAGGAAGTTGACTTTTAACAGGCAAGATGGCCAGGCCCAGGGAGGAGGGTTGACAGGCTGAGGGAGTGGACGAGGGTCTGAAGCTGAGAGTTGGATGGCACTCACACAACCAGCGCCTGGTTGCTGGGGGGCAATGGGGAGGGTCTGGGGTGCCCTGGCCCACTTGGCCTTCTCCCATTTCCCCAAACCGGCGTCCAGGGAAGGAGGAGTTTGTGGCGACCTTCAAAGGCAATGAGTTCTTCTGCTACGACCTGTCCCACAACCCGATCCAGAGCAGCACGGACGAGATCACGCTGGCCTTCCGCACCCTGCAGCGCAACGGGCTGATGCTGCACACGGGCAAGTCGGCCGACTACGTCAACCTGTCCCTCAAGTCCGGGGCCGTCTGGCTGGTCATCAACCTAGGCTCAGGTGCTTTCGAGGCCCTTGTGGAGCCTGTCAACGGCAAGTTCAATGACAACGCCTGGCACGATGTCCGGGTCACCCGAAACCTGCGCCAGGTAGGGGAGCAAGAAGAAGGCCAGGGGACAGCGGCATCCATCTGTGGTGGATGAGAGCAAGGGGAGAGGGCTGCCTGGGGTGGGAGTGGGAGGAAGGGATGGTTCTGGAGAGAATGAGGCTTGGGGCAGTGAGGGTTCAGGAGTGGGTGGCTTTAGAGATTGATTGGGTAGTGGGTAGGGAGGAGGCTCCAGAGCTGCCCATGGGCAGGAGTCCGGGAGAGGAAGGGCTGAGCTCAGGCTGGTGTCTAGGGTTTGGGCTAAGAGATGAGGTGACCTGGCTGGAGGGCAGTTCAAGAGGTGGGCGGAGCAAGCTAGAGCAAGCATAGTGCATAGCATAGCAGTGCTAGCTGTGGGGAGGGAGTAGACCCTGGCTTAGTGGATGTCCTGATACTAGGGCAGAAAGGCACAAGTGAAAGCCTGAGATATGGCAAAGCTTTTCAAGGGGGAGAGGCAGGGAGGTGGTCTGAGTAAGGTGGAGATGGAACAGGTTGGGATGGGAGAGCAGGATCAGAGAGAGTGCTGGGTCCTGCTTCCCCTGGGGTGGACACTCTCTTCTGCTTTCCCTTCTCTTCTTCTCAAAGGAGTGCAGCCTCTCCTAGCAGCCTCTTTCTGGCTCCCTTGGGCTCCTAGGCCAGCCCATGCAGGTACTCCGAGGACACGACCCTGGGTCAGCCCCTTGCAGACAGGATAGGACTGAGCTCCGCAGTGTCCCTTCAGCAATTTTCTTTGGGCTCACCCACAGGAGAGGTGCAGAAGCTTCTGGGCATTGCCTCTGTCCTCTTAGCAGTGGTGACTTCACCTCCCATAGGCCCTGGGTGACCTCTGCAGGTGAGGCCACCTCTTTGGCTGGGCTTCTGCTCAACAGCCCTGAGAAGCTCCTGTTCAAACAGGGCCCATGCCAGACTCTTCTTCCCAAGCAGGGGGTGTAGCTGTGCACCTCATGCCTCCTGTCTTTACCTCCTCTGTCCTTTCCTTGCTTGCTCCACACCGGGTTGCAGGTGCTCAGACTTTTGCTGGTTCTTTTTTCTCATGACTAGTGGTAGGGAAACTAGTCCAGCTCCACCTCTAGCAGTCTCAGTGCCCCCAGGAAGACTGAGCCTCCCTGCCCTTTTCAGCTCCCTCTTAGCCAGTCTCCTACTGGTCACCTTCTCTTGTGCTTCATGGTTCTGGTTGTGTGGTGGCTAGTCTTCTGTTGCTTCCTCTTTGTCGTCACCATTGTCTTCTCCTCCTCTACCTCCTCCACCCCTTCCTCCCACAGAAAGGCTAGTTAGTGGCACTCAGGGTTCTGGCTGACCTCCCATTCTTCTCACCTGCTCTTATTTTACATCACTGAGTGATGATCTAATGGGGATTCCTCCTCATTGAATGCCTTTTCCTCTTGTTGTGAGGACGCAGTGACTCATTCTGCTGTTCCTTTCCCCAGCCTGCTGCTACCTGTTGCAGTTGGGCTCCTGCTGATGCACCTATTTTTAGTGCCCCTAGAGTTCTGAAGTGGAATGCTTGGTGGGGGCACTCCTGTTCACTGCAATGCCCCCTCTGCATGTCACATCACTTTCTTGCCTGATTACAGGGCTGCCACGTGTTGTCAGCACTGTCTGAGCAAACCTGAAGGTGTCATGTGTGCCGGCGATACTTTCAGCTGCCATACCCATTTTGTTGAGGAGGGAGATGCCCTTTGATGCTTCGTGCTCCCTTTCCCTCCCCAGAATCAGTGCTGTCACTTGGTACTGCCTTTGGCCAGATATGATAAGCCTGGAGTCCCAATGCACACATTGTATGGCAAACAAATGTATTGTGCATCCAGTGCTGGGTGGCTTGGGGGATGTAGAGGGAAAAAAGAGAGCTGATGTGGCTCAGTGATTGAGTGCCAGCTTCCCACATATGAGGTCCTGGGTTCAATCCCCAGCCGTGGTACCTAAAAACAAAACAAAACAAAACCCCAAAACCCCCAAATGTCAGGAAGCAGTTGTGGCTTGAGCAGTTGTGTGCCTGCCTACCACATGGGAGGTCTCAGTTCGATTCCTGGTGCCTCCTAAAGAAGACAAGCAAGACAGTGAGCTGATGTGATGGGCTAGTGTGGTGAGCTGATGCAACAAGATGATGCAATGAAGAGATAACAATGAGGAAAAACAATGAGAAACACAACAAGCAGGGAGTGGAGGTGGCTCAAGCTATTGGGTGCCTCCCACTCACATGGGAGGTCCTGGGTTCAGTTCCTGGTACCTCTGAAAAAGAAGACAAGCACACAACAAATGGACGTAGAGAGCAGACAGCGAGAGCAAACAATGTGTGTGTGTGTGTGGAAATAAACAAAAAAATAAATCTTAAAAAAAAAGAAAGATATGATACTTGGCCTTCTGGAACTTAAGTTCTCAAGGAGACAGGATGGATATGTTTAAAGTGAACAGAAAAAAAAAGTGAACAGAGCAATCCCATTTCTAAGTACACGCCAAGGAGACTGAAAGCAGGGTCTCTAACAGATCTCTGTACACCAGTGGTACGCACACATTGTGGAATATTATTTGGCCATAAGGCAAAATTAAGTTATAAGACATGCTGCAACATGGAAGAACCTTGAAAATATGGTGAGTGAAGTATGTGAGGACAAAAATTGTACGATCTCAGTTATAAGAGAGGACTAGAAATAGCAAATTCACAGAGATAGTAGATTAGAGTTTACCAGGGATAATGGGGGTGAGAAGGGTAGGGAAGGGGCAATGTTTGTGAGGGCTTCATGAGGCAAAAAAAAAAAAGAAAAAGAAAAAGAAAAAAGTGCAAACTGCAAGTGCCAGTGAGTAGCATCAGCTCCAAATGTTCTAGGAACTGGAGGAGCAACCTAGGGGGAGGGAGAGGTCTGTGGCCCTGGGTGAGGCCGGCCTTGGGTGTAGACAGTGACTGGTGATGGACCTCCCGCAGTGCTTGCCAAGATACCCTCCAAGGTGGTAACTGGTGGAAACCCCTTCCCTCTGGCTCATTCTGTCAGATGGGTCAGAGCAGAATCAGGCCACATTGACCTCACGGCCAAAGAGATGGTCTGTTTAAAGACTTTTCTTGAGAGCCTTTTTAAGAAGGGCTTTCTGTGGGGATTTATTTGAGCCTAGGCCACTTCTGTAAATGTGAGGGGCAGAGAACTGGTTATTATCAGGAGGAAGCCCTCAGGGCGGGCCTCTGAGTTCCCTGCTCTTGCTCAAGCCCTAGTCCAACCTCCCCAGGCCCATCGTGTGCCTTTCTTTCAGGGCTTCTGAGAGTCAGTGAGCGGGTCTTGTCTTTAGAGGCATGATACTTAACTGGGGGCAATCCCTCTCCCCCCAGGAGACATTTGAAAGTGTCTGGAGACATATTTCATGGTCCCAACTGGGGTTTGCTACTGGCGCCTTGTAGGTAGTAGCCAGGAGGCTGCTACACATCCTACCATGTTAGGGCAGCCCCTTATCCCAAAGAACAAGCCAGGCCAAATGTCAGTGGTGCTGAGGTAGAGGAACTCTGCTCTTAAGGGAGGGACTTACCCTTATGCAAGGTTATGCAGTGTCTAGATGACACCCTAGGGTCAGGAAAATCCTTTTGTGACTCAGGAGTGTTGGGTTGGGCCTGGGATAGTTTGAACCAGGGACCTGTCTCCCCCAGGTTACGAGGGCCAGGAGCAAGGGCAGGGAGGTGATATAAGACATGACATCCAAAGAAACAAGACGCAGCAAATAGACACAGAGAACAGACAACCTGGGTGGGGGGAGGGGAGAGAAATAAATAAATAAATAAATCTTAAAAAAAAAAAAAGACATGACATCTGCCTTCACCTTTGCAGGGTAGGTGACCTGGATCTGAGGCTGCCATGGTTCTACTTTATTTTCTCCCAGTGATTAGAAGGGCCAGGGAGATGGCCTTCTCGGGAAGAGCCTGCCTCAGAATGAGCAGGGAAGGAGAGTGGGTTGTACTTGTCCTTGCTTCTGCAGCCATGGGTAGGTCAAAGGGCCAGTTTGAAAGCCAGGAAGGAGGCAGTATATATATATTTTTTTCCTTTTTTCTCACTGAACTCCCAGAATCATCAAGAGGCTCTTGGAAAATAGCAGCTAGGACCAGAGGAGGCCCAAATGAGATAGAACCTCACTCTCTGCCTCCTTCCTCTTCAAACCCAGCCCTGGGGCCATTGTAACCGGCAGTCTTTTGGGGCTCTTTGCAGGAATGATGTCCTCTGAGGAGTCCCTGAGGCCTATTTTTATCCTGAGCCCACTTTCCTCCCATACCGGGTACTCTTCCTAACTGCCTCCCACCACCATCCAAGCAGAGCGCAAACTCATTTTACCATTAGCCAGAACCAAATTTGGAAGACAAGTTGGCTGCCAAAGTACCACACGTGCTCCCTCCCATCCAGTTCTGATGCTGATGCTGTTCCTCAGTGCAGAAATTTCCAGGGGCTCCCCAGGATCCCAAGGCTGGGGTCAGCTGCCTAGTCAGGCATTTCAGGCTCCATCCCCACCTTCCTCCCTGGGCCACTCTTCTGTTTTGTCACACACCTGTCTTAGGGCCTAACTGTGCTGCTCCCCATTTTGTTCTGTTTTCCCATAGTGTCTTGCTGAAATTCTAGAGCTGGGGTATGAGTCAGACAGACTGGGTTCAAATCCTGGCTCTGCCTCTCTTTGTTGGAGTGACTGTAGGCAAGTCATACAGCCTCTCTGGGCATCGGCTTCTCACCTGCAAAGCGGGGGTGAATGGAGGGGCAGCCTGAACGTGCCCAGGCAGTTGGGAACTATGGGAGCACTGAAGGGCTCCCTGCTGCTGGCATTAGCATCAGAATTTTGTTTTTGTTTTTAAAACTCTTCAGGCCCAGCTTAAATGCCAGCTTCTCCAGAAAACTTTCCTTGGTCCATCCCTCTAGCCAGTCCCCTTTCTTTGCTTTCAAACCCTTGGGAACTCATGTTCTAGCCTTATTGTATTCTGCCCACAAAGTGGTCAATATTTAGGTTCCTTTCTTATCTCTACTCCTTCAGGGCTTAATGCCAACAACTTTTGAATAGTTTTAGGTGTTCTTTTAGTAACTTTTCTGGTTCATTTGGACTCTTCCTGGAAGACTTTCTTTTGACCAGTCGCCCAGTTTGTGAGATTTTGGAACTGAGGACCCAGCCAGCAGGCTTAACTATTTTACACAAAATTGTTTAACTATTAGTATCCTGGAAAAAAAGACTCAAATAATGCCTTGTCTCACTCCTTCCTCTGTCCTTCCCTTATGGCCTTTCTCACATTACTCTGTAACTGTCTTCTCCATTAGCCACTGAGTTCAAGGGCAGCCACCAACTTCATTTCTCTCTTGTATCTCACCTAATTTTTATAATGATCCTGTGAGGTAGGAGATATTATTCCCATTTAACCAATAAGGAAACTGAGTCTCAGTAGGCTAAAGAACTTGCTTATGGTTATCCATTTGGGAGGTGGTAGAACTGCGAATCTGTCTGCCTTCAAAGCCACTCCATTTCTCTGCCTCCCTGGGAGGGTCTGGTTGTTGTCACTGATGTAAAATGCAAAGGATGGGCTATATAGTTCTTGTGGCACTGTCATTCTTAGATGTTTCCAAATCTTGAAACCATTTGAATGTTCTGCTTGTGTCTCTGAGCAGAGTGGGCCCCTCTTTTCTTTGTCCTGAATTTCCCTTGCTCAAGTTCCACAGAGATTGCCTTCACCCCAGAGTTTCATGATTTGTGTACAAATACAAATCACAGAGTTCAAGGTGGATCTGAGGTGTAGTCGGGTCCAAAGACCCTAGGCTGTAGTAAGTTACTGCTTGATATAATGAATGACTTCTCCCCTTGATGGTTTTGATCCCCTTCGCCCTCATTATGCTTGTCATTCATTTCTATGAGTGGGATGGTGCCTTCTTTGCTCCTTTTGACAGTCTGAAGCCTTGGCTTGCCAGAGCCTGGTATGAGGGAACTCATGGACTGCCATGTACCCCTCCATGTATGTCCCAGACTACGAGAAATGTCTTATCTTGGAAACTCCACTCAAACATTTGACTACAGTGGCCCTCTCAGGCATGCTCACCATGGATTGGGCACTAAATTCTCAATTCCTAAGTCTTAAGAGATCTGTCTCATTTATTCCAGCTCTGCTGTTTTTCAGAGGAAGTGTGGATCACATGACAGATTAGTGGAAGATCCAGACTTTGACCTCATGTCTTCCTTCCCAATCCTATTTTATAATTTACTCTTCTACTTGTTAAAATTAAACCCTTATCCATGGAAGTTGAAACACTTTTCCCTCTAATTTTATTCTGTGACAACCTACCCTAGTTTAAAAAGAGTAGTAGTTGAAATTGTACCTTCAATGCCTTTTTGTTTGCTTGTTTGACTAGTGCGATAATACCAAATGACTCTTACCTTTTTTGTGCAATTGGTTTAGCTGCCCTGAAGCTAGTTGTTCCTTGTTCTGACTAGTCAGCCTCTTATTTTCGTGACAGCCTTACTAACTGGAGGTACTAATCCTCTTATCACCCGTTATCCCTGTGCTCTAATCACTGCACCTGCAATTAGATTCTTCTCCTGCTTTGTAAACTGTCTCCACATCACTAATAATTATTTATTGGTTATTCAGCACTTCTTCTAACTGCTAAATATGGAATTCTGTTATTTTTAATTATATGAGGCCCTTATTAATTGTCTTACTGAATTAGTCCTGGTTATAATAACTCTCTAACTAATGGATCTGTCCTTAGAATACCTCTTCTTCCCACAATCACATTCTAGGGTGTGCAATTTAGTATTTAATGGACATCAAGCAATAGTGTTCCTCCATCTCCGATACTCTAAGCGAAGCTGCCAGTCCCTGTGATATCTCCTTCCCAAAGAGCAGCGTAATTTTGAGGGTGGTGGTTGCTGCTGGCAATAAGAAGAGAAAATAAACTTAGAACTACATAGGGGTGGGGACTCTAGAGATTGGGGTAGAAGTAGCTGGCGAATAGCTTAGGGAGAAATAAAGGATTTTAGAGGTAGGTGTGTGTTGGGGCAGTGAATTTCTGGTTGGATAGCCTTACCAATTCCAGAGACTTGCAGGAGTGGTGGTGGGGGGTACTTAATTCTGGGGGGCATGGCTTCCCAGAGGAGAATAAGGGAATGGGGAATCATGCAAAGGAAGAACTGGGAGAACTTGCTGGGAAATGTGGGCTCTGAAAAGTCAAGTTGGGTGGGAAGGAGGAACATCTTTGGGTGGGAGAGTGGGGGGAGTGGAAGGAGGGTCTGGGATGAGTAGATACAATGTGAGCGTGAACCCCCTGCCGGCCCATGGGGGGCAAGGTGTCCTTTTCCCTGTTCTGGTGGCAACTCACTCTCTTCCTTTCTCAAGGAAGAGAAGCAGAAAAACAGAGAGGAGCTGCCCGCCCCCCCCATGCCCCATGACTCCCATGATCTAGTTGCCTATGCCCCAACCCAGGAAAAGCAGACACTCGTTTCTCCTGCTGCTATGCTCTTTGGGAACCCTTTCCCTTTGCCTCCAAATAAAACTGCCTCTCCTCTTTGCCAGTCCTTTGATTTGCTAGGGGTGCTGGCCACTCTTCTCTCAGCCTGATAACCAACTGGCCCATCACCAACCAGTTAACCTATTAACCCAACATGGCCACTGGCATTAACTCACTCTTTAGTCATTTCTCCAGAAAGCCATCTGGTTGACCAGTTAGTCAAGAAACCCATCAGTCTATCCTTTCTCACACCCTTGTTCCCCTCCCTTCCTTACCCCTAACTCCCTAACATTTCAGCTGATAGGACTTACTAATACTGCATAATTAGGTCTGCTTCTTAACCTCCTGCCTTCCCTCTCTCACCCTTTGTTGGAAAACCCCGTTGCCGACTCTGTGTGTGTTACTAACACGCTTATAACCTGGGGGGGCCAAGGGATGGGGCAGGGACAGGTGGGACAAGGTATGAGTGAAAAACCGAACTAACCTTTCTGTCTCATTTGCGGAATGTCGGCCATCTTTAAGTCTTTGCTTTCTTGGTCCAGTTCTTTTGTTGTTTTCTCTACTAACCAAGGTCTCTAACTGTTCCCCCTTCTCTGCAGATGGGGCTTTTTGGGGAGGGGTTGGGGGAAAAGGAATCCAGAGGAAGGGTGAGGGAGGGGTTGGGAGAAGAAGGAGATTTAATTTGTATATATGTTTTATTTCTCCCTCCCATCATTTAATTTTCTTTTAACAAAATACTTTAACTGGACCTAAGGTGGGAGGGTCTGAACAGACAACCAGATATATGTGGGTATATATTTTTCCTCCTTCCTTGAGTTTCACAGTTGGTCATTTTATTTTTCTTTTCTTTTCGTTCTTTCTTTTGTTATTGTCTTTTTTTTTTTTTGACACTCCCCTCCCCCCATATCTCCGGTGAAGCACGCAGGGATTGGACACGCTATGGTAAACAAACTGCATTATCTGGTAGATATCACTCTAATTGTCTTACCGTTTGGTTTGCCGTGGGTTTTTTTAATTGTTCGATTCTCCCTCTTTTGTTTCCTTTCCCTTTTTGGTTCTGGTTGTTTTGCTCTTCCAATTGTTTTTTGCGTCCTGGACAATCTTTAGATTTTGGCTCTCTCTCTTTCAGTTTTCCCCTTTCCCTTTTCCTTCTTTTTTGTCCAAACACAAATCCAAAAGACAAATGGAAATCAAAGAATTTGGCCTGTCCCTGTCCTAATCCCTGACTCCTGAATTCAGATTCCTGGCAAGAGAGACCTGGAGGCAGGCCCCGTGTTCATCGGCTCTGGTTAGACCAGCCCCGATGCCAGGCTGCTTTTATTTTGATTGCTTTATTTTGTTCCTTCCTTTCTTTCTTCCTTTCTTTTTTTTTCCTCCCTTATTTTTTCTCTTTGATTTAGTTTCTTTCTTGGTCTCCTGAAAATCCATGGAAAACACCATCCCATGACATGCTACGCCTCTGCTCATTGTCAGCTCCTGGAGGGGCCCCTCAGGTTGGGGAAGAGGGTGGGGGTGAGACCTCCAATGGCAGCCAGCTGGGTGGGATCCCCAGAGGGGAGGGGAGTGACCTTGGAACAGGGTATAGGGAGATGAGACCTGCCTGGGATTGGTCCAGATCTCATTGAAATCAGGTCATGTCAGCTTGGAGGCTGCCCCATGCTGGCTGCCAGGGGAAAGGTGACAGCCCCTCCCTTACTTCTCAACCTCGAGGGTTCCTGGTTCTGTCTCCCCCCACATTTTGCATGGCATGAATGGTCTTTTCCCCCACCAGGGACAGCGTCAAGTTCTCCCCTAAACCGCTCCGCTCTGACTAACACTGTGTATCTCACTGTCTTCCTTCCCTTCATCTCCCCCCTCCTCTTGGTATCCCCTGCCTCTACCGCATGGTCCCTGAGGAGGGCTTGGTTTCCTTCCCCATCAAGGGGAGTGAGAAGATGAGGCCTGGCAGGGGCAGAGTTGGGATAGACTTGTCGCCAAGCTCCTTGGTTTGGGTTGACTCAGCCTCGGAGAGTGTCAGTGTGGGTGTCTGTGTAAGTGCAGCTGGTGTGTGTTGGTGTGTGGGTGTGGCTGTGTGTAAATGTTGGTGTGACATTTAGGGAGTGTTAGTGGAAACCTTACTGTGTGTTTGTGAGCCCCTGCTGGGTGCATTGGGGGATGCATGCCTGTGTGTGTTTTCCAGCCTGGTAAGGACTCTCTGTGGAGGTGAGCTGTGTGGGCTGACCTTTTTGTGCCAGGATGAGCAGAAGCGGGAAAGGGGCTGGCGGCTGGCCCTTGGCTCCTCGTCTGTGCCTGCGGGCCCTGCTCTGTGAGATCCCCTGGGATTCCCTCATGCCTGCCCAGTCCTGGCTCTGCGGCAGCAGCCGGTTAGTCATCGGTCTATTAATAATGCAGAGTGATTGAGCACCAGGCTGGGGACCCTGCAGATGGATGTGTCTGCTCTCATGGGGCCAGTGCTGCTTGGGGCAGTGCCTGGCCTTCTCCCCCTCCCAGGTCTGCATGGCTGGCTGGCTGGTGAGGAGGGAAGCATGACAGGTAGGGCTCCCACCTTCCCATGCCTGATCTTTCCTGAAGCTTTCACAGTTCTGTTTCTCTGCAGCCACAGAAAGCTGAGGTAGCCACCTCCTCTGCCCTGTCCCCGAGTTAGTGCCCATGGACAAGCCCTTCCAGCCCTCCCCAGTCCAAGGCCAGTCTGGCCACTCCCAGTCCTCTCAGTGTTCAAATGGAGCCATCCAGTGAGCTCAGCACCTCTCCTCCACAAACTCTGTTCCTCCAGCAGCTCTCCTGGAGTTAGTGGCTACCTGCCCTGGTCAGGCCAGACCTTTGGGTACCTGGGGATTTGGAGTTCTTTCTTTACAGGACTTCACTGGACAGCTAGCCTGTGACTTTGAGGACAAAGGGGAGGCAGGATAAACCCATGGGGTATACCCTAAGCACCTAGGAATACAATCCTAGAATTAGGACCTGCAGATCTTCCTTCTAGTCCCAACTCAGCTAACGATTGACTGAGTGAGTTGGGGCTGCTAAAGCTCTGTTTGCTGGTCTACCAAATGGGATGATACTATATTTGCATTGCCTATTTCCTTGAGGTCAGTATGAAGGTTAAATATGACAAGGAAGTAAAAGCATTTGGACTCTGTAGAGGGAATTATAATTTAATTAAACTTTATAAAATGTTAACGATTTTCTCAGGGTTTCCATAGGCAGGGATGTTGTTTTGTAAAGCAATTCCCTTTCCACTGTAAACCCTGGGGTACAGCATCTCTGGCCCCGCTGGAGAGCCTATTATTGTCCCTTCTTAGGAATCGTCCCAGAATAACTGCCTGAAACCCCAGAATGCTTTAGGAGTTGGGGGGGAGGAGGAGGAAAGGTGGGTTGGCTTGGTTGAGTCTGGTGAAGCAGACAACCTTGTTTGGTTTCAGCCCTGGTGAAGAAAGTAGCTGTTAAATGCAGAATGTGTAAAGTCCTCATTTTGCTGTGTGAGTGAGCGCAGCTTGACGGAGAGATCCCAGCATCCTCGTGTTCCCTCATAAACCTGTCCTGGCTCTAGGCATGAGTTCTTTCAGGCCAGGACTGGAGTGACTGCTACAAGAGGTGGGGTTCAGTGTGTTCTGATTCCCAGGCTTTTCTCAGACAGGTTTCATTTTGTTTGGTATTTAGTTTTACTAAGGTATTTATATGGATTCTTTTCTTGTTACCTGACCATTTCTCCTTGAGTTGGGAGGATTGGATAACAGACAAGAAAAGGCCACCCAGTTGAGAAGTCTGATGGAGTCTTTCTTGTGGGAAAAAAAAGTTATTTGCGCACATACTGGGGTCTTCGGTTCTTTTAATCAGCTTTCACATATTGAATATCATTTAGTCTTGGCGAATGCCTGGGTTGCAGGCGGCAGGCAGAGATTATTCCCAGCTAACAGACGAGGAAACTGAGGCTGAGAGAAAGCAACTTGACTCGGGTCACATGACCAGTTAGGGAAGAGCTCAATATTTTCATTTTTGAGTGTGGAAGAAACTGGAGGGACAGAAGCTGTTACACTCCTTTTACAGATGAGAGTCAGAGAGGTAAAACGATTGCTCTGGAAAATGGCAAAGGCTACATGAGGATGCAGGACTTCTGACCTGAAGGTTATTCTCTAAGTTCCCAAACTTTATCAAATCCAGAGCTCAGGATTCCCCTACAGGTCTATAACTACCTGTCAGTTCATTTTCTGGGTGTGTCTTTCCAACTCTTTTCTCTCTCTGTAGTTTCTCTTCCTTGACAAACAAGTGGCTAAACTGAACACTTAGCAGAACTGCATCACCTCACTCAGCCTTGAAGTCCTTTCCCCTGCTCCATCCCCTATTCCCACTCCATCTCAGTCCTAAGGCGGTGAGAGGACTTTTTCCCTAAACTGTTTGTTCTTCACCACCTTTGGTTCCTGGGTCCCTTTGAGAATTTGGTGATAGCAGTGGATTCTCACAGGGAAAAAAAGCCCATTGGTTGAGTTTTGCCTACAATGCTGAGAACATCAGAATCCCGGAAGCCCATCTAGCCCACCCACCAGGTGGAAACACCTGCCTCAATCCTATTCTCCCAGAATAAGCCCCTCAACCGAGGAAGCAGAGACCCCATGAGCAGGGCAGGGAACTGGGCAAGTCTCCAGACCATGCCATAGGGGAAATTCCCTTCTTCCTCTGCCTTTTTTTCCTGGGGCATTGTGGGCATGGGGTGCCCATGTGAGAATATTTGTGACCAGGACCAGGTTCCACCTCAGATCCAGCCTGTCTAAGGGGAGGGGAGCAGAACAGAAGAGGTAGGGCCAGCAAGAAGGGTGGAGAGGCTGCCCCTTCTGGCCACCTCCAGGCATGCCCTGCGCCCCTGGGATTGGAGTGGAGGCTGGGCACTGGACTGCTGCTGCTTCTTGGCCAGACCCGGCTCTTCCAGGGCAGCATGGTGCTTCACCACTCTCGGTCTGCACAGACCCTTCCCTGGGCCTGGCTTGTCTGTGGTGAGAGGACCAGCGGGCGTTGGGTGCAGAGTCTCTGCTGTGTGTGTTGGGTCCTTGCCGTAGTCCTGGTGACAGAAAGGCTGCCGCGTGGAAAGGAGAGTCAAGTCTTCCCCGGCTGCCTTGGGGAGCCTGCAGCAGCGCGTGTGTGGTGTGCGGCAGCATCTGGGTGTGCGCAGGTGTGCCTGGGGCTGCTGACCAGTGTTGAATGGGTAGAAGCTGGGAGCGTGAGGCCCACCCTCTGGAGAGGAAGGTCAGAGTCTAATGTTCCTCAACCTGGCAATTCTGCCCAGTGGCCCTCCTCTCTCCCTCCTCCATGGGAAGGAAGCATCTCCTTGCTGCACCCCTCAGCTCTTTCGCCAACATCTCTGCTCTTCCCCTCTCCCTGCCCCGCATGACTTCTCACTGGCTGCCTTTCTCCTGCATCTCCTGCTGGCCTGGCCCCCCACCCTCTTCCTCTAACCTGCATGGGTCCTAGCTGCAGGGGCTGTTCTGTGTTGCATGGCCCCCTCCCCTTCCTCCTCCACCCTGCCCCACCTCTTCCAGAAGCTGCGCGGGGGGATTGGGGGGCAGGAGTATCATGAACCCTTGGGGTGGAGGGGGACCAGGGGAATTACTCCCCTGTTTCCTGCTTTTACTAACGAACCTGCCATTTTTGTGTCTGGACTTTGATTTGTCTGAGGGAACAGTCGGGTTTTACTAATCCAAGTCACCTCCCTCCTGGCCTTTCCCAGAGACCTTCCCCCATTCCCTCTGCCCCTGGCTTCCTTTCCACTTGGTACCTACCTCCCTCTTTCTCCTTCCACTTTCCCCACACCCAGTCTGACTTCCTTTCCCCTGGGCACCTCCTCGTCTTCCCTGCCTCCTGCTACTGTCTCCCTTCAGCTCCCTTGGGCAGAAAGCGCTCTGAAAAAATAGATGTGAATTTGGAGGGCAGATAAGAGGGTGATTAAGGCAGCCCTCCTCTGGTGGGAACCACCCTGTGGAAGTCATTTTGGCCCTGTCTGGAGGGAGTCAAGGAGGACACCCCCACCTCCATCTAAGTCAGGTCCTTCTATTAATAATTGGAAAGGCAAAAGGGGAGGTGGCCTGGACAAATGGAGAGGGCTGAAGAGAGCCCCTAGGGTGAGGAGCATGGCCAGTACTTGGTGGCCTGACTTGTGAGGCCAGGGCAGGAGGCAACAGCTATGTGGCTCGGGTGGGATAGGAGGCCAAGCCGACTAATAGAGGATGAGGAGAAGCGGCTTCCTGGGAGCCGTGGGGCCAGGAGAGAGGCTCCTGCTGCAGAGAAGCAGGGTGCACAGAGCCCTTGTGGCGGACCTGGGGCTCCAGGGCCTTGGGGTTCTGCAGGGGGACACAGACAGTGAGAGGCCAGTGTCGCTCTGGGTCACAAGGCGACTTGACATTTACCGGTAATGACCATGTGTTGTATCCCCTAGCTGTGCTGGGGTGCCTGGCCTTGGGAGCTGACCATGTAGTTGGGGTGAGCAGACTTAGGCTAAGGAGATACCTAGTGTCCCCATTGCTGATTATCTCAGTATAGCATCACAGGACGGGAGGTGGAAGGTGGGCTGGAGATAAATTTTCCCCAGGGAGTCCCCTTCCCTGCTGTTTTCCTTGTCTTACCCTCATCCCTCACCCTGGTCCCCTTCTTCCCTCTCTCCAGCCCCTCTCTGCCCGCTCTGATCTTGTTTGCATGTTTTTGTGACTAATACTTTGACCCTTCCCTTTTCTATCCAGATCCTCACCTCCCAATCTCAGGGTGGGGTAGAGGGAAGAAGAAATAAGCTATAATGACTATCCTCCTCTCAGAACAAAACTCAAAAGCTTTCAAACAGCCCCTTCCACACAGACACCCCCTTAACTCCTACCTTGACCCTAGTTTGCCCCAGCACAAGGTTTGATGGTTCCCAGGAGCTGGCCCTCCTTCAGCCCTCACTTCACCTGGCCCACCCCACTCACTCTGAGGCTCCAACCAAGTGCCAGAGGGACATGTCCCTCTGGGGTGGGGGTGTCCCTTTGCTCTAGTTCTTCCCTGTCCCTCAGGCATTCCTAACCTCACCCTCAACGTCCCCTACCCCCAGCGGAAGTGGAGCCCTGCAGACCAGGCGCTGGAAGATGGCTGGTGGCATGTATGTATGGACTGGCAGGGGCAAGAACATCATAGATGCGACCACGAGGTCCCACTCCTCCAGACTTTGCCCCAAAAGGGGTTCTTAGGCCTATCAGGGGTGCAGGAAGTGGTGGTGAACTCTGGCCTGTTGAAGCACAGTATGAGGGTGAAAAAACATGGCCCCTGCCCTCTTCCCAGCTGGTTTCCCTAAACCACAGCTTCCCTAGAATGGGGGCTCCTGGTTCCTTAGCCCTGGGGCCTTCCCCATAACCTTGCTCAGCTCTGGAGCCCTGTGGGCTATTCCCATGACCAGACTTTTCAGGCGCAAGGTGGGCATTTGCCTGGGGGTGGGCAGAGGGTCCCCTGGACTTGTCACTGCCCCCCTGAGGTCACTTCTGCCTCCTCCAGACCACTGCCAAGCCTCTCCCATCTCCTTGGAGTACCCAGGATTGCCCCATCCCTACCCATCTTGCTTTCTTACCTGAATTTTCAGCCACTGTCAAGGTATTTGTGAAGTGTGCCCTGCGCCAGGCTGTTCCCCAATCTGGCCCCGATACCCTAGAGAGCTGGGAAGGCAATTAGATGCTAAGAAAGGAAAGACCAGGCGATGAATGGGAAAGGGCTGCCTTCTCTTTTGGAGGCAAGAGAGAACCCTAATAGGGGGCGCCCTGAGGAGGGAAGAGACAGACTCCGGCAGGGGTCGAAGCTTGAGTGGGAGGGCTAGGAACCAGCCCTGCAGGGCTTTATCAAGCCCCAGGAAGTTCTAAGACTTCCTCAAATATCTGAGTTCATGTTCCTCATGGCCCTGCTCTCTTCCATCTCCCTCCTGGGCTAAGGCTGAAAGAAAGTCCCAGCACCCTGAAGAGAGAGCTGCAGGTGAGTATAAGCTGCAGGGTCCCTGGAGACTTCCTGTTTTCTGTCTCATTCATGAAAGAAGCTCTGAAGTCTCATGTAGGTGCAGAGTGTACCTTCAGGAGGAGAGAAGTGAGGGTGCCATTAGCACTCCCCCCATAGTGGGGTCTGTCCTGGGGTCCCCAGGCCCTTTCCAAGGATTTCCAGGAGCCGCCTCCTGGTGTTCTGCATGGTGAGACCTTCAAGTGTCCTTCAGGCCTCTGCTGCCAACTGGGGGCCAGAGGAAGGCTCAGCCTCCCTGAAACCATCAAATCTTGTGCTGACCCTTTTCTTCCTTTTCCCTCTATCCCCACTGTTCCTCCTCTGAGACAAGCAGACATAAAAATGGGGTCCCCTTCCCCCACTGCCCCCTGGCCCCTGCCTTGCCCAGCCTGTGGCGCTTCTCAGGGAGTTGATGCCGGTTGTCTCCTTGTCTCCCCCTCCCTCCCTGGGCTGGGCAGGTGACCATCTCGGTGGACGGGATCCTGACCACTACAGGCTACACGCAGGAGGACTACACCATGCTGGGCTCCGATGACTTCTTCTACATTGGGGGCAGCCCCAACACGGCTGATCTGCCGGGCTCGCCCGTCAGCAACAACTTCATGGGCTGCCTCAAGGACGTGAGTAGGGCTGGGGAGGCGCGACGCCCCCGTCTTCGTTGTGACCTGGTCTGGCCTGGTCAGCTGGCATTCTGTTCCTTCCAAGTTCAGGGCGGGAGTCCTCCCCTCTTCAAAACCTCAGGCCCACTGACTGGGTCAAGAGGCTTCTCCCTTCTTTCCTGTGTGCCTCGGAAGCCCCCATCTTCTCACAGGCTCCTTCAGGGCAGCTGTGGTGCCGAGGAAAGAATGTTGGACATGACGGCTAAAGACCTGTGTTTGAGTCCCGGCTCCTCCACTCACTAGCTTTGACTTTGGCCCAGTCCCTTGTGACTCTTGGTTTCCTCACCTGTGAATGAGTGGTCAGTACCTAACTCTTCAGCTTGCCATGAGGATTAGATGAGAGATGGTATGTGAAAGTTCTTCTGCAGTTAGAAAATGTCAAGCAGAAGTTAGCGGCAGTTGTCTGCCTTGTGAGTATATTAACTAATCCAGCAGCACTGCGTGCTCACAGGCTGAGCTGCTGTGCTAGTGCTGGTTCTGAAGACAGGGAAGAGTGAGTAGGCAGGGCTGGGGAGATGTTCACAGCCTCTCTGTGAAGGTCTAGAACGAGGCCCAGGCCGAGAGGTCTAGTGGCCCAGAGCAGGGGCCAGGAAGCATGGGCGGCAGGGTCCCATGGTGGTTGGTTGCTGCTGGGTGGGAGTGGCCAGGCCCTAGGACGCTTTAGCTCATGTGCACCCCAATTCCCCTCCCCGCCACAGGTGGTCTATAAGAACAATGACTTCAAGCTGGAATTGTCCCGCCTGGCAAAGGAAGGGGACCCCAAGATGAAGCTACAAGGGGACCTGTCGTTCCGCTGTGAGGATGTGGCTGCACTGGACCCAGTGACCTTTGAGAATCCCGAGGCCTTCGTGGCACTGCCCCGCTGGAGTGCCAAGCGCACCGGCTCCATCTCACTCGACTTCCGTACCACCGAGCCCAACGGGCTGCTGCTCTTCAGCCAGGGCCGGCGGGCGGGCAGTGGGGCCAGTGGCCACAGCCCTGCCCAGCGGGCTGACTACTTTGCCATGGAGCTGCTGGATGGCTACCTCTATCTTCTGCTGGACATGGGCTCTGGGGGCATCAAGCTGCGGGCATCTAGCCGCAAGGTCAATGACGGCGAGTGGTGCCATGTGGATTTCCAGAGGGACGGGCGTAAAGGTCAGGAGGCCTCTGGACCCTTCCTCTTGCCCCTGCCCTGATGTCCCCTCCTCAGTTGTTCTTTTCTGCATAATTTCTAATGTTCCTCTCCTCCTTTTCTCCTCCACCCCTCCCCTGAAGCCTGCCCTGTTGCTCTGTTGCTTCCTTGCGGCATAGTGCATCAGTGGGGAGAGCACAGCATTTTTGAGTGGGTCAGACCCAGGAGCACGCCTTGGCCCTCCAGGCACAGCGCATGCTCTTGGAGCCCCAGTGTCCTCAAGAGGAACAAATAAGAGGGCCTCTGTCAAAACATTAGCATATTGCCCAAGAGTGGCGATATCCCATTCTTTTTTCTTCTTCAAACAATCTTCCCAACCAGGCTTCTCTTTATCTAGATCAATTAACTTCCTTTTATTAGCTCACTCAACAACTACTTATTGAGGACCCTCGTATGCCAAGTGCTGTCTGGGTGCTGGGGATGTACAGATGGCAGTGAACTAGTCTTCGCTCTCCTGAAGCTCATGTTCGGGTTAGGCGAGATAGGCAGTGAACAGCCAGACACTTTTGCCTGGCAGTTGAGGGCTCTGATGAACAGAAACGCAACAGAGTTGAGAGAACTGGGGGCTGCCAGGTGCTAGTTTTGACCTTCTGTCACTTCCAGCCATGCTCTCCTCCACCTCTCTTTTTAAGACCCCCTTTCTTATCTTCTTGTTTCCTGCTGACGAAGTCTCTCCTCTTTACTCTTCTCCCTTTTGTTCAACACGAGAATTATCCAAGAAAGAGAGAACGGAGATAAACAAAAACTGACACAGTATCCAGTTGAGGTATTTATCAGTGTCAGCTAAAGTGATGTGTTTCCCTTTCACCACACAGGGCCTGCAGGTCTGGTGGAGATGAATGCGCCTCTGCGTGCAGGGAGGAAGGGGGCTGGCTGCTATGGCTCCTGGAGTTGTCAGCTTCTTATAGCCTTCTTTTTTTACAAAATTTTTCAGTCCTTGCCCCCAAGATGGCTCCCTCATCTGTCTGCTCATCTTCTTTGGAGGCACCGGAAACCAAACCTGGGACCTCCCATGTGGGAGATGGGCGCCCTATTGCTTGATCCACATCTGCTCTCCTCATAGGCTTCTTGTTCTATCCTCCTCTTCCTTTTCAGAGAGATGCTGCCTTTCCCAGGTTGTACATTACATGGCTTCATCCCTGGTTTTTCTATCATGATGGCGTCAGTGGGTCTTCGCAGGGTCCTTGCTGCCTCCCAGGGTTTCCACACAAGTCTTCAGTCACTCTGTAGGTTGGAATCCATCCAGGCTTTGCAGAGAACTGCAGGGCCTTCCACTCCTCCTTGCCTTCCTGTGAGCCTCATCCAGAGCTCTGGAGCCCAGATACCAGATCCGGCTGGTTCCTGGATCACTGTCTTGATCAGTGCTGCCCCTTTTGGTGGCCCACCTTCATATGTGCACAGAAACACAGACTTGGCCTTTCATTCCAGCGGAGCTCTCACTGACATTTCTCCCTTTTTAGAATGACCATGGAACAGAGGTCTGTATTCCACTCTCATTTCCTCTCACTGACTCTCCATTATACATCCCCTTTCCCATCTCTTTTCCTTCCCTTCCTTCTTCCTTCTCCAACATTTGGTTCAAGTCAGAAAATACCTGTTCGGAGTCCAGTGTCAGGGAGGCCCTGTGGTAGGTGGGGAGAGCAGGCACCCAATGAATCTGACTCCAGTTGGAGGTGTGCAGGGCCAGACAGTCTGAGTCTGGGGGCCTGGCAGAGGGAGTGGATTTAGCAGCAGGACTGTGGGGCATTTGACTATTGAGAGAGAATGAGCAAGGGACCCTGCTGTTAAAATGCAGCCTCGCAAAATCGCTTTTCTGGTTCAGATGAGTTTTTGAGCAGAGGACACTCTCCAAGTGAGGAGCGTTGTCTGGAGAAAAGGTCCTGATCTGGCCCCCTTTGTGCCACCACCCACATGTGCACACCTGATTTCCTATCACCAGGAGTCCTTCTCCCCAAAAGACCTCTGCCACGTTCAGCCTAACGTGGACCCAAACTCTCCTGGCCTCTCTTTGACTCTGCTGAGCTAGGCTGACTCTTTTTTTTTCCTTTTTAAAGAATTCCTCCAAAGTTTTGAAAGGAGATGGGAAAGAAAACGTCTCAATAAAAAATACAAACAGAATAAAAATGCTCTTAATGAACAGGTTTCTGCTTCTTAAAATCTTAGTAAAGGCTTTCAGCTCCTACTTTACCTCCATCTTTTTTTCTAAGATCACCAGCCTCTCTGTCAAAGATCTTGTAAGACTCATAGCTCCTTGCCTGCTTCCTTTCTTCTGGATGTGTTGAGGTTTTCCAGGTGCAGGCACTGGGGCCTTGCTGCCGGCATCATACTGTAGCTGCTCCTCACTTGTGGACTCTCAGGCTCCTCAAGCCTTTCTCCCACTGTCCAGTGGGATCTTAAAGACCAATTTCTTAGGGTCATTATGAGAGTTATGTCAGATGACATATGTCAAGTGCCAAGTGCCCAGCCTACAGGCACAAGAGCTCAATAAATGTTAGTGGGGAAAGGAGAACAACTTTGGAGTCTAACTTTTGGCATTTGTCATGTTCTCTGCCCTTGGTTCCTGGTCTAAAGGGCACAGGAACTCCATGGCACGACCCTGAGAATGATCCGGCCCTGGCAGGGTTCACATCCTCAGAGCCCTTGCTTAGGTGGGAGAGAAAAGCATGCTGAGGCTAGGCTGGGTGGGTTACACACATTCTTGAACCTGGGGACCTCTGCTAAGCAGTAGCCTTGGCCAGGCCGGTGGCTATGGCTCGAGCTCCTGAGCCTGCCATGGGGTGCAGGGTGGAGAGGGCCCAGCTCTGATGGGGGGCTTCCTCAGAGGGCCAGGGCACCCCCTCTGACCCGTGGCCCCCTGCCTTCCCCACTGAGGCCCACTCTCCCTTGGTCCCCAGGCTCCATCTCCGTGAACAGCCGCAGCACACCATTCTTGGCCAGTGGGGAGAGCGAGATCCTCGACCTGGAGAGCGAGCTGTACCTGGGCGGCCTCCCTGAGGGCGGGCGGGTGGAGCTGCCCCTGCCCCCGGAGGTGTGGACGGCGGCGCTCCGGGCTGGCTACGTGGGCTGCGTGCGAGACCTCTTCATAGATGGCCGGAGCCGAGACCTAAGGGGCCTTGCCGAGGCACAGGGGGCTGCGGGCGTCGCCCCCTTCTGCTCCCGTGAGACGCTGAAGCAGTGTGCATCTGCTCCCTGTCACAATGGGGGGCTCTGTCGGGAGGGCTGGAACCGCTTTGTCTGCGACTGCATTGGGACCGGCTTTCTGGGCAGGGTCTGCGAGAGAGGTGAGGCTAGTCTTCATCCAGGTGCCCCACCATCCCCGTGCCCCTCCTCAGGGCCCCCACTCCCCACCTCCATGCCCCCTCCTTGGGTTGCCCCTAACTTC
The DNA here is from genome assembly GCF_030445035.2 of Dasypus novemcinctus. Taxonomy (NCBI): domain Eukaryota; kingdom Metazoa; phylum Chordata; class Mammalia; order Cingulata; family Dasypodidae; genus Dasypus; species Dasypus novemcinctus. The sequence goes on from NC_080682.1 coordinate 10,056,797, forward strand.
CATCCCTGTGTGCCCCCCTTCTCAGGGTCCCTCCTCCTCAGGGTCCCCCAGGCCCCATCCCTGTGCTCCCCTCTTCAGGGTCCCCCACTCCCCACCCATGTCCCCCTCCTCAGTTTCCCCCCTCTTCAGGGTCCCCCATTCCCTATCCCTGTGTCCCCCTCCTCAGGGTCCCTCCTCCTCAGGGTACCCCACTCCCCACCTCTGTGCTCCCTCCTCAGGCTCCCCCACTCCCCATCCCCATGCCCCCCTTTTCAGGGTTCCCCCCACCCTCTACCCCCATGTCTCCCTCCTCAGGGTGCCCCTATAGACCACCACCCCCAGTCTTGTCATGCTTGTACTGATTTTCTCTCGGTGTCCTCTCTCCCTCCATGGGCCTCTGTCTGCCCACTTCTTCCCTCTTCCCCCACTCCCGGGCAGAGGCCACGGTCCTGAGCTACGACGGCTCCATGTACATGAAGATCATGCTCCCGAATGCCATGCACACGGAGGCGGAGGATGTCTCTCTCCGTTTCATGTCTCAGCGGGCCTATGGCCTCATGATGGCTACCACCTCCAGGGAGTCCGCTGACACCCTGCGCCTCGAGCTGGACGGGGGGCAGATGAAGCTCACTGTCAACCTCGGTAACCACCCCATCCGCCGTGTCCTGCTCTCCCCTGCCCTGGCTCTGGCTCTGATCCACACCCCCTCTGTCTGGAGAAGCTGGTGGTGGCACCAGTGAGAAGTGCCCTCCACACACTGGGGAGGTGCCAGCCTGGGCTGGAGCCCTTGAGGGCTCTATCCCTAGTGAGGGTGCAGAGCACAGGGTGGTGCTCTGTGCCTGCCACTGCCGTGAGCAGATGACACCCAGAGCATGGCCGATGCCCAAGGGGATCTAGGTGCGAGAGCTGTGCTCCCAGGACCCTCATGGGAGGCTGGGCAGTGTCGAGAGACATAGAGACAAAACCTGCTCATAACGTATCCACTTGCTCGTTCATGGGTGCATTCATTTGGGGAGCAGCCCTGATGCCTCCTGTGTCCTGCCCTGAGCTCAGAGCCGCGGTGGCTACAGAGATGAGAAAGACCCAGCCCCTGCTTCAGCCCCGCTCATCCACTCTGTCTGTGCCACACAAGCACTTAGAAGTCGAGGCACTCTGTGCCTGCCCTCTGTCCAGCCCTGGGTGCCTTCACATTTGGGTCCTTCCCATTAGCTGCCCCGGGAAGATATGAGAAAGGCATTACAACCACTGCTTTATAGATTAGGAGTCTCTTATATGGCCTTGCCCCACATTTCAAAGCCAGTGATGGCGTGGGGGAGCCTGGACTCAAACCCAGGTCGTTTGTCTTAAGGTTTGGTGTTTTACCTACTGCCTTGCCCAAGCCCCACCCAGGGTCCTCTACCAGAAAGAGGGTGGCTGGCCTTTGTTGCTGGACAGCTCTGTGTCCTTGCCCATGCCCATATTTAAGAGCAGCCTGAGCTCTGCTGCACCACGCAGGCCCTGGGGTGTCCAGGGGGCAGACCGGGGGCCTGTTAGGCTCTCTCCATGGTCTCAGGTATTGTGGCCAGGGTGGAGTCACAAGCTCCACTCATTCAGCCAGTATTTGTGGGGCACCTTGTTAAGTGTCACGAACATTTGGAACCCTGGAACTCGAGGAGGGAAGAGACCCCACACTGTCCAGGGTGGGGTCATATCTGTCTACCTCGTCTGTTTCCCAAGGGCCTGCTCCGTAGGAATGCCCTCAGGCCATCAGGGTCACCTAGTCAACTTCTACATCCTGACTTGGAGAAGTAGGGTCTCTTCTCTGTAGACTAGTTTCCTCAGTTGCAGAGAAGTGTTGAGCTTTTAAATATTTATCTGGCATCTCCTCTTAATATTGGTCTCCAAGGCACTTATGGGCAGACTATGGCCTTCCTGGGCCTGTTACCTTGTTAATAACTCTCTGCTGTGTCTTTTCCTTTTCCTTTTTTGGCCACCTAGGCTTTATACCCCTGGGATTTGCTAAGATAGGAGGGGTCTGGGTCTGGGGAGCTGTGTAGGCAGCCAGGGCCTCTATTTGCTCAGAGGGTTCCCTGAAATATTTCTGCTTCTATCCATGATCACAGCCTATCGAGAGTGGATGGTGGGTACAGCTCTGTGGGGAAAGCAGACTGGGCAGTGCCTTTTGGCCAACCCCTGACAGGTCTGCACAACATTCCCTTGTGCCCCTGAAACTGTCACAAGAGGGCGGTGCCAGCCCAGGATGCCATGAGTGGCCCTGTACTCATCAGACTACCCTCTGTGCACCCAGCAGGAGACCCCTGCCAGGTGTGTGTGTCTCTGGGGGCTAAACACAGGGCTTTATGTGCTTGGTGGGAACACAGCAGGGAAAATCTGGGGCCCTCTATTTGCACAGAAGGCCTTAGAAGGCAGGTGGTTTCTACCTTCCTTGCACTGACTTAGGTCCCCTGGGAAGCTTGGGTTTCTCTCGATCAGTTGGTGGGACCTTTCTCCTTAGCGTCTGCCCCTCCTTCACAGGTGGGTTCTGTCTGTGCCACGCAAGCACTTAGAAGTCGAGAACTAGGTGGGCCTCCTGGAGACCTGGTTGTGCTAAGCACAGCCTTCCCAGCTGGCCAGCTGGCAGGACTGTCCTTCTGTACCCACACCCTGGGTGTGCCCCTGCCCCACCCACAGAGGTGTAGGGGGGAGGTACCAGCTCTAATGAGCCGTTGGGAAGCCGTGACCAAACACTTGGTGCAGATGCATCTGTCCACAGGTACAGCTGATGTGTGTACACATAGGCATGTGGCCACCACATAGCTGCCCCCAGACTCAGGTGACCCACCCACAGCCCCTGGTCTCAGGCTGGGATGGGAAGAGCACTAGGCTGGAAGGCTGGGTTCTGCCTCTGGTTTCCTAGATAAGGCATTTTCCTTTTCCGGGTCTCAGTTTTCTTACCTGTAAAATGGGGATAAGAATCCTTACTCTGCCTGTGTTTTTGAGGCTCCAATGGAATAATGGGTGTGAAGACAGTGTACAGATGCAAGACACATAAGTAGAGAGCCACCCAGAACACCCAGGCCGGCCTGCCTCAGGGGGCCCATTGTGATCCCTCCTGACTACCACCCAGGACCTGCAAGGCCTCACAGTCAGCTCTGCTGATTGAACTCTAGGGTTCCAGTGCTGGACTGGACTTGCTGCTGGGGAATGGAGAGGGGCTGGAGAGGCTTGGGCTCTGGCCTCTGGTCACCTCCTCTAGGAAGGAAGCCAGATAGCTTCCCTCCAGGTGGCAGCTGTGCAGCTAAGCACCTGCTCCCGGGATTGATAGAGCCTCTGAGCTGAGCCTCATCCTGGAGAGGGAGCTGAGGTTGTCAGTGACAACTTGGGGTGCTTGGGAGAAGGTGCCCAATGCCAGCCTCAAGAGATGGGGTATTTGCTAAGCAAGAGAGCCAAAAGCACTGTACCTCCTTCCAGGCAGAAGATACTGGAGGAACTGGATTGTGCCTCCTGTCTTGTCCTCCAGCCTCCACCATGCCTGCAGACACTGAGCAAGCCCTCGGGGCCCTCTGCCATCTGCAGCCTCTGAGCAGGGCAGTGGGTCTCATCCATAGGGAACCACAAAGTCCCTGGACTCTTGACCCTCTTCCTGTGTGGCCCTGGTGTGTGGCCTTGGGACCAATGCCAGCCTAGCCTGGCTTCTTTCCCTCTCCCTGGGGTTGCCCCTGCCATGTGTGCCCAGCCGTCCCAGCTGTCCATGAGGCTGACGTAAAGGGTGCTTTGCACTTTAAGATACTCTGAGCTGGAGAGGCCCTAAGAAACTGTGGGGTTCCACCCACCTGCAGTGCAAGTCACCCAGCAGTCCTCACCAACACGAGGCTGTCTCTAGTGTCAGGGCCTCCCACCTCCGAGATGGCCCTTCTAATTGTGCGGTCTTTCTACCTTGGTGTCAAAACCCTGCCACCCCTCCCCCCCGCAAAGTGCGCCCTTGAGCTGTACGGAGCAAATCTCACCCTCTTCACATGTGAAGCCATTACATTCCAGGGCGCTCCAACCCCTGGGGCCACGAGAGGAGTGCTGCCTCCTCCCAGGCCCCTTCATTCTTTCCCTGGTTTTCTGGAGCCCACCGCCTCCAACCCTTGGGGTCTGGGGAGAGGGGTCCAGAAGCCTGTGTCTTCTCCTCAGGTTCCTTTCAAAGCAGATTCCTTTCTCCCACCTGTCACATTGCACACTCACACCCTGACCGTGTCTCTACGTGTAACCGCAGCTTGAGGCCCAGGCTGCTAGTTAATGTTCCCTGAACTGTTCTGGGCAAATGTGTGCACTGAAGGGCTGTCCCCCCCGCACTCACAGTCCTGGCTTTCCCCTGGGCCACTGCCGAACTCCCTCTGGGGGTGCCCTTCCCCTGCGGGTACCCTCCCTCTGGGGTTGCCCACATTCAGGGCATTCTCGCTCTCCTTTGCGGGGGGCGGGGTCACTGCAGGGTGGACCTGGAGCAAACACCTCTTCTCTGGACAGATGGACTGCCCCATTCCTGGTGCTTCCCTGCCGCGGAGGGGAGAGACTTGAGCTTCTACCCTAGAGCCTCTTCCCCAGCAGGGCACCAGCCTGCCCCGCCAGACCCTTTTTTCTTTTTGGACCCTTCATTGGTGAAGACTCTGCTGGCCCCGAGAGAGCCCCCGTGACCTGACTCCAGGGCCTGGCACCCTTCCACACCCTTACCCTGCCACTCCTCACCCTGGGTCCAGCCTTTCCTTCCCTCTGCTCCCTCTCTACCTCTTCCTCCTTTCTCTCTGCTCCCTCTCTACTGTCTTCCTGTCGCATGACCTCTGCCTTCCCTCTGTCTGCCCCTGGGCCTTTCTTTGCCTCTGTTGTCCCTCCCTTGGTGCCAGGCTGGGGCTCAGGGTCCCGGCTGCTCCCCCACTCTTCTGCTGTGGTTGACAACGCGTGTGGAGCTCAGCTGTACCACCCGAGAGGCCTATGACCTCCCAGAGCCACAGGGGAGTTTTTTTTACCTCCACTCCAGGAACCTTTAGGGCCCCAGGGGATGCCAGGCGCCACTTCTGTTTTTCCTCTTGGGCTGTGGAGTGTGGGGGTAGAACCTGTCCTGGGGGGAGCAACAGCATGTGCTGTGGATGTTGCTGCTAACAGAGGGCCTGAAAGGGCCCCCTCTTGGAAAGGCCGAGGAAGAGCCTCCTGAACACCTGCTTTTTGACCCCAGCTCAGGATCCTCTCATTGCAAGCCCTCAGTTACCAGGGGAAGTTGAGGCTGTGAGAACAGTGACTTGATGGAGGCCACACCACACAGGGAGTTAGTGTTAGGCAGAGATCAAGACCCAGCTCCTCGGCCTCCCAGCACAGGTGTTTTGGTGGCCCTAGGCAGCCCCTCTCTCCCTCTGGCTGAGTTTGGGCTGGGTCTGATGCAATGGCACTCTTCCCCTGCAAGGGCAGGCTGACATACTGGCTGGGACCCTGGGCCGCAGGCTGTGTCGATGGTGTGCTTCCAACCACATGGGGCCCTCAGACCCTGATGTTGGAGGGTAACAATGTGAGAACTGGAGCATGGGGCAGGCGACTCGGCTTAGGGTGCCTTCTTGTCCCAGACCTGCTTTGAGTCTTCAGAGAAGCATCATTCCATCCATTTTGTGCACTGGGGCACAGGTTACTATTTAATGCTCCCCAAGCTGTTTGGAGCAAGTGTGGGCACTAAAGGGGCTAAGATTCTCCTCCTCACTCTCCAATCCAGAACTGTGATGGACAGTCATATTCAGTGTCCCCATCTCTGGGGTTTTTGCCCCTCTCTAGGAAAATGCATTAATACTCATTCCTCTTCAGAATGAAGCACCATTCCCAATCCTCAGTGGCAGCCTGGCATCCTCCTGGAGAGGAAGGGCTAGAAGGAAGGTTCCTGGAGGGGTGGCACTAGCCCACTGGACTTTGGGAGGTATATGGCCACGGGAAGGGGGCCCTGGGGCAGACCCCTCCATTGAGCTCAGAGCCCAGAGGGGCACAAGGAGTGATGTGTCCCGGGAACCTGGGCTCTAAGCAGGGAGTCGTCCCAGAGCAGGGGCTGCAGGGACCCAGGCCCTCCCCACCAATCTCCCTCCCAAAGATGGGGAGATGTGGGGTTGGTCAGCCCTCAGTCCCCCTGTGATCCCCTGTACGACTGGGATACCCAAGGTGCCCATCTCCCCCAGACATGAGGGGCCTGTGCCCCTCTAAGAAGGGGGACGCAAGCCTTCTTCCCATCACCTGACTGCCCTCCCAGCTCTGGGGAGGGTTAAGCCCTCTTGGGGGCAGGAGGGGCAGGGGTCCAGGAAGGGGAGAAGGCACCTGGGCACGCGTGGTCCCCGGAAAGTGGCCCCGGGGGGAACCCCGCCTGCAGACACCCCTCCCTGTGAAGGATGTAAAAAAAAAAAACCTTGTTTTGCCTTTTTGTCTCCCCTCACCCTCTGCCCGCCCCATGGCCCCCCCAGACTGCCTGCGCGTCGGCTGCGCACCCAGTAAGTGGCTTCCCTCTTCTTCTGCAGAGGCCCAAGGGGACTGGGGCGCTGGACACTGGGTTTTGGGGAGGGGTGGGGGGTTGGGGAGGAGAAGCCTCGATTTTTAGCTTGTATGGGGAGCTGGGCGGTGGGTGCAGGGAGGAGAGCAGGTGTTGGGGGTCGGGGGGGAAGGGGGTGGTTATGGAGAGCAAATTCGTCCAAACGAAGCAGAAGGCCTGTGTTCAGGAAGCTCACCGGGTTCTGGAAAGGGGAAAGCCAGGAGACCTTGTCATCCCAAGTCAGCGGGAGGTGGGGAGGAGGCAGAAACCTGGGTGGGGGCAAAGACTTGGTGGTACCTATTGGCCAAAGGAGCCTTGAGAGGGGCTGGGGATCTTTTGCTGCATCTCCAGAGGTGGCCACCAGGGGGAAGGCGAGGCACACGGGAAAGAAGAGGTAGGACGGAGGCGCTTGTGTGGGGGCCTCAGCCCTCCACAGCTCCTGTGTTCAGTGGGGGGCAAGTTTCTGCCAAATGGGGGTTCTTTCATAGGTGACAGCGAGGGCTCTCAGCAGGGGTCAGATGGAGAGCGGGTGGGCATCCAAGTGTGCCTGGGCTCAGTGTCTTGTTCCAGAGAGTGTTTCTGCCTGGTACAATTGCCTGAGCTGAGATGGCGCAAGAGAGACCTGAATGTGGCTGGAGAGCTAGAAAGACTGCGTGTGCCCGGTGCATCTTGCCTTGTGTGTGAGTGGAATGCTGTATGAGTGTGCGCAGTGTTTTGGACAAGGAGCTCCTTTAAATGCCTGAGCACCCTTAGCCTTAGCTAGTGTGAGCCCTGAGGGACCTAGATGACCAGGAGGGCTGCAATGTCCAACATTTTAAAGATAAATACGTTTTATTTTAGACTTGGGAAGCTAAATAATAGTAATAATAATAATGCTGGTTTGAATAAATGGCCATTCTGTATGTGTGGTTGCAGAAAGGTCACCTCGGGTGCCACCATAGGTGGGGTAAGTGTGTGGAGGTTGGAACTTGTACTGACAGTGATGACACTGTGCTGTGTATTTACACATACATCCTCTGCCAGGCTTTGTGTCTTTTCGAAAGATTTTAGTCTGTGCATCGACTCTGGGAATTTGGCTGCTGGCTACACTCAATGAAGGCCCTTGGGGGTCTCAGGGAAGAGTGTGTTCATCGTTGGTGCAAGCCTCTTTGTGCACGGCCTCAAGGCACAGCTCCAGGGAGCACCTCAGAAGTTGTACAGAGTTGTATTGCTTAGCGTGTCTGTGTGTGCCTGTGCTCTGGGTGTGAGGTGAGGCTGTGTGTCCTTGTGTGCAGGAGTATGTGCCATAAGGTTGTGTGATGTCCATGTGTGCACACATGTGTGCAGAGGTGAGGCTGCCTGCGTGCCTGGGGTGGTACCTGAAGGCATTTGTGAGTGTCCAGGTGCTGTGCTCACTCCCCCCTTGGTGCCGCAGGTAAAGGCCCTGAGACACTCTTTGCGGGGCACAAGCTCAATGACAATGAGTGGCACACGGTGAGGGTGGTGCGGCGTGGCAAGAGCCTGCAGCTGTCTGTGGACAACGTGACCGTGGAGGGTAGGTGATCTGGGACCAGGGAGGGGGACAAGTCTCTAGTGACCTGTATTTGGTCCCATTCTCTGTGGTGACCACCGACTGAGATGTCAGTCCTAGGGCACCATTCTGGCAAGCCCTCTCTGCCATTTCTCCCTCAGGGATGGTATATTATGGGAGTCTGACCCCCAGGGAACTTTGGACCCCCCTTAGGCAGCATTTCCCTGAAAGCCTGTGAGCCCCTGACTCAACAAAACCTTCAGTCCCTCCTTGACCCCTTGACCCCTGCTGAGTTCAGTGGGCCAAAGCCCCCCTCCCCCATCCCTGTCTCCTGTCCCGAGCAGGACAGATGGCAGGAGCCCACACGCGGCTGGAGTTCCACAACATCGAGACTGGCATCATGACGGAGCGGCGCTTCATCTCTGTGGTGCCCTCCAACTTTATCGGTCACCTTAGTGGGCTGCTGTTCAACGGCCAGCCCTACATGGACCAGTGCAAGGACGGCGACATCACCTACTGCGAGCTCAATGCCCGCTTTGGCCTGCGTGCCATCGTGGCAGATCCCGTCACCTTCAAGAGCCGCAGTAGCTACCTGGCTCTCGCCACGCTCCAAGCCTACGCCTCCATGCACCTCTTCTTCCAGTTCAAGACCACAGCCCCCGACGGGCTCCTCCTGTTCAACTCTGGCAACGGCAACGACTTCATTGTCATCGAGCTGGTCAAGGGGTGAGGTGCTGGGCATGGCACCACTGTCAAGGAGTTGGTCCCCTGTCCCCTGCTGATCGAGATACAGCTCCCCAGCCACTGGCTGAGAAGTCCAGTACCCCCCAAACCATGACTAGAATGCAGTTCTCCAAACACCAGCCAGGAGGCTCCCTCTGCCAAGATGGAGAAGAGGCACTCCCTTCTTCCACTCTGGTGACTCCCCAGTGGCTTCCTTGCCAGGGGTTTCTCCATTATACCTGTTCTCTGTTCACTGACCTGGTGCAGGCTCTCCTGGCCTCTCTACAAGCAGAAAGAGCCTTGCTGCTGCAGCCCTTTCTTGCCCTAGAGCAGCTCTGACCCTGCCTCCAGAGGCCTCTGCTTTCCCCACAAGCCTCTCCCCACTGCCAGCTCCTCTTCTGAGCTGGTGTCAGAAGAGCCAGCCAGCTCCTCTGCAACCCCCTCCCCACATTCTCTCCATGATGGAACTTCACATCATAGTCCTCTTACCATTGGTGCCAGTCCTTCTCCTATGGGGTGGGGTATGCTTCCCCTGTCCCTTCCTATGGTGAAATCTAGGACCCTTACGAGCCATAACTCCTTACCTGCCTCCTGGCATCGCCCCCACCTTGACCTGGTGTCTCCTCCCTACTGTGGGGCAGGTACATCCACTACGTGTTTGACCTGGGAAATGGCCCATCCTTGATGAAGGGGAACTCGGACAAACCAGTCAATGATAACCAGTGGCACAACGTGGTGGTGTCCCGGGACCCAGGCAACGTGCACACACTCAAGATCGACTCCCGCACTGTCACGCAGCACTCCAATGGTGCCCGGAACCTCGACCTCAAAGGTGGGGCCCGGGGCCTCTGGTGAAAGCCTGGCTCCAGCCCAGGTGCCCCTCCCTCCCAGCAAGATCACCCCCTTCCTGGAGGTCCCACCACTCTTGTGATTCTCCATCTTCCCCCTGCCATCGTTCTCCATCCCTCTTTCCCCTTCCCCACTGTGTCCAGCCTGATAGCTTCCTGTAAGAGGTCTGCTTAGCTCTCCTGAGTCTTTCCACTCAGCACGGAAAGCCTGAGCACAGGCGCTGTCTCATGAGGTGCCTGGTGGCCGCTAGAGCCTGTAATGGGCCATCTGGGTCTTCGAAGGGCCTCTGGGACATTCAAGGTAGAGAAGCGTGGCTTGGCTGAGGGGAGGAGAGAGAGAATGGGGAACTCTCCTGGCATATGCCTCCCCTGGGTGGGATGGGAGGGGCAGTTGATGTAGGGAGGAGGGAGTAGCCGTAGTTGGATCCCTTTCTGTTGCCCCCATCATTTATCTTGGGCATTCACTGGGCTACCTCTGGGGACTTTTTGGACCCCAGGCCTCCCCTGGTAGGCACAGGGTCATGCCAGGCTGCCACATTTCCCAGGGCCTCTTCAGCAGTCACTGGAGACACACACTTGCCTGCGTCCAGAATGGGTGTTTGAGAGAGCAGGGAAGAGGGAGCTGAGCTAAGAAACCCAGGCATTGGAACTGGAGTGAGACCAAGGCCTGCAACTCCACCAGAGGCCGCTGGGGGCAATGTGAGCTATCTCCTTGCACATGCTCAAAGCAGCCTTCCTCCCCATAGGGACCCCTGTGTGTCAGGGTGACTCAAACCGTCAGGGCTGGTAGGGTCCTTAGAGACCATTGCATTCAACCCTGCTTTTAGAGTGGAGGAAACAGTGGCTCAGAGTGGCTAGATGACTTCCTGAGTTTGCAAAGTGAACAGGTGGCTAGCTGGAACTCGTTGCATAGGGCTGTAAAGTCTCCCTACTCCCAGAAGGGGGCGGCATGTCCCAGCTAATCCAGAGTGGTAGCAAACCTAGTGGTCCTCTGGGCTGGTCTTGTGTCGCACTGGGCCTTGGCCAGGGAAGGATTGACCAGCATCTTGGCTGAAGCCAGTAGTCGAGACTGGGCTCTCTGAGCTCTGCCGTGACCTGGCCACGGCTTCCCAGGACTTAGCCTTGATGTGCCCAGTTAGTGAGGTGGGGGAATCAGGTGGCTCTGAGGAGCACTTCTCATTGTTGGATGAGGCTGGGGGAGACCTGGAGGAGTTCTGGGAATGGAAGATGGGGAGGGAGAGCATGGGGGTGGAGGGGATTGGAACTGCACATCTATGAAAGGCCCTGATTACAGGCCGGAACTGGAATCAAATGTGTGGGAGAGAGTATGGAGCAGGTTTCTCCAGCTGCTCCCTCCCTCCACCCCCCAGGCATCTGGGCTTCCCTGGGAGGGGAGCAGACAGATGGCAAAGTGGGGAAGGAAAAAGGAAGAGATGGGAGGGCTAGGCAGGTTACTGAATCCCTGTAAAGGAACTGGAGTCTGGAATGGGACCCTCTGAGCCAGGGAGGGCTGGGAGGACCCGACAGCCAGATGCCCGGGCCCTGGGAAGGGGGTGGGGACCCAGATGCCTACGTTTTGACCCCACTCCTTTGCAGGAGAGTTGTACATTGGCGGTCTGAGCAAGAACATGTTCAGCAACCTGCCCAAGCTGGTGGCCTCCCGGGATGGCTTTCAGGGCTGCCTGGCCTCTGTGGACCTCAACGGGCGCCTGCCGGACCTCATCGCTGACGCCCTGCACCGCATCGGGCAGGTGGAGAGGGGCTGTGATGGTGAGTGTAGGGTGGAGGGATTGTGTGGCCCTGCTGGCTGCAGGGGGGCCAGCTGCAGAGAGATAGACCAGGGCAGCGTAGCCTGTGCTCAGCAAAGTGACCTTCTCAGGCCTCGCTGGAGCTGGTGGTGCAGGGTCACTTGTCCTCTTCTGGTCTACCCTGGCCCCTGGTCCCAGTCTGAGTCCAAGCCCAGCAGCCCTTGACCCACCCCAACCCCCCGGCCAGCACTTGGCCCAGGGCCTCTTCTGCCTGGCCCTGAGGCTTCCGCACCTCCTGGGGAGGGAGGGGACTTGGCTGAGCAGGGGGTGTTCCTTCCTCCTGCCTCTTCCAGGCCCCAGCACCACCTGCACCGAAGAGTCCTGTGCCAACCAGGGCGTCTGCTTACAGCAGTGGGACGGCTTCACCTGTGACTGCACCATGACTTCCTACGGAGGCCCTGTCTGCAACGACCGTGAGTGCCTGGGAGGGGCGGTGGTGCCCGGGGCAGTTCCAGGCCAGTGCCCAGCCATTGGCACCACTGGGGAGGAGGGAGGATCTCAAGGAGCTGTGCTGCTCCTGTCCTCCTCATCCCTTCTTATCACGAGGGCCCAAGTGGCACTGCTGACTGCTGGCCCCTCTCACAGTCTTTTCTCTTGGGGTTGTGCAGGACTAGCTTGCTTTCCCTGAAGCTCTGGGCATGACCAGTTGACAGATGGCCTGTCTCCCTCACTCTGAGCTGGTGGCATGCTGCTCCCTTTGCCCTAACCAGTGGTGTTGGCCTCTGTGGGCCTGTGCTGGTTGCTCTCTCCGTGTGATTCTGGTGACAACCTTACCTTATTGTGCTCACAGCTCACATGGGCATGTGCTACATAGGTGGGGTGGTTACCACCCTGTACCCCCTTTCTTCCTGCCCCCAGAAGTGTGCTGTAGAAGCTTGTTATATCCGGCCCAGAACAGACTCCAGGGAGCAGGCCCAGGAGATTCCCTGCAGGCCAGGCCACTGGACAGCTGGCCCTCCTGGAATCAGGCTCTGCTGTGCTGCTCCCACCTTCTATCCCAAGAAACCCAGCTGCAGGTTGACCCTTGAGTCCCAAGGACATTCCTAAGGCTCCTCGCCTGGTGGGCATCTGCCTGCTAACTTGCATATTGCCTGAGGCCCCTCCCCAGAGAGGGCAGCTTTGGCAGCAGCCCCCAATCCCTGGTGGCTGGCGGCCAGCAGCTGGTTAGAGGTTGGCAGGGGGATGGCAGGAGGGGATGGGGGGTTTGAGGGCCCCAGGGCTGTGGTAAGTGTGGTCTCCTCAGGCTTTGGCTTGAGTCCTCTTCCCTGGGGTGGCCCTGCTGAGAGTGGGCTGCCTGGGTAAAGATACACAGGCACACGCATGGAAGGGGCTCCTTCACTTCCTACACTTGAAGACTGAGGCCTGGAAATGTGCACTGGGTTTCTGGAAGGAGGTAGGAGTAGACCTGGGGTGAGATCTGGGGTCCAGGCCCTTGCCTCTCTACCACACTGCCGAACCATCATCATCTGGGTGGGAGTTCAGAGTTTCTTACAGGATAAACCTACTAACTCTAGGGTCTGGCGCTCTTGTGGGTCTTGATTTTTCTCTCCCCTGTGGGGAAATGCCTAGCCCATCTCCCTTAGTGATTTCCTGGTGCTCTCGGGCACGGCCAGCCCTCCCCATCGCCAAGGATTTTCCTTCCCTGACCTGCCTCTCTCTATGCCGTCCAAAGCTTCCCAGGCCAGCTCGAGGTTCAGCCCTGGCTGCCATGGTAGAAACCTGGGGTTGGGTCAGGGCCTCTTCCCCTCCCAGGTAACTCAGTATGGTCCAGGAGGCCTGGAGATAGTAGCAATCCCATTGATTGTTTAGTGTTTTGCAGTTTACAAAGCCCTTTCACATTCATGACCCTATTTGATTGGACCTTCACAGAAGGCATCCTTCCTGTGTAACTGAGGAGGAAACCGAGGCTTCAGAAAGGGCCAGAGCCTTGCCCTAAGCCATAGGGTATCATGGTAGAGCTCATCTAGAACCCATGTGCCCCTACCTCCCAGTCCTGGCACTCTGCTTGCTACCTCCTGATGGTGGCATTTCTCACCCAGGTTGGCAGGGATACTATCAGGGTCAAGGATCCCTGCTGCCATCGTCACTGCTTCCTTCCTGATGGAGGGGCCCATCGCCTTCTGGGAATGGGACAAAAGAGGGATGGGGTTTACAGAGCTGTGCCACCTTTCAGCCGGGGTGGGAAGAGAGGCCTGAGCAACTTGTCTGAGTTTGGGGCTGGAGGAGTCCAACTGCTCTGGGAGACAGGGAGAGTTGGGGCAGGGGAGCAGGGCACATCTTGGGCAGAGTCACTGTCCCAGAGTCTTCGTATCCAGTGGCACAGGCTGGACAAAGCTGTGGAGCTAAAGACAAGGTGGGTGCAACCTGAGAGCCCACGTGAGCATCAGCACACTGCTCCTTCTGAGAACGCTGGCCCAGGGGTTGCTCTGATGTCTCTGCCCCTGAAGGGTAGGGGCAAAAATCCAGTGGGGTAGGGGCTCTGCCAGGGCTTCTCTCCACCAGGGCTGCTGCTCCTCCTGCTTCTGCAGTCCTGTCTCTGGTTTCTCCTGCTGCTGCTCAATGGCTCGTCTTCATGGAGCCCAGTGCTGCCCAGGTCCTGCGGGAACCTGGGAGAAGAGCCCTGCTCAGTTAGCTCTGCCCTCCAGGACAAAGACCTGGGGAGGGGGAAGGGGAGATGGCCAGGGTGGAGGGGCCTGGACCCCAAGGGCTTGGAGCTGTCTGGTGGGGGGAGAGGCTGGGGTGAGGAGCCCTCAGCTTCTCCATCTGTGACCTGGGGACTTCCTCTCTGGGAAGGCACAGGAAAGATCAAAGATCAGAGCAAGAGAGAGCTTCTTTGCCAGGGAGAGAGGAAAGTGGAGAGGGGGAGAGAGAGGAAATGAGAGTATGAAGCTAGAGAGCAAGGGAAGATAAAAGGAGCAAGGGACACATCCTGACATGTGGCTGAAACCCCAGAGCCATCCAGCCCCTAGGGCTCAGGACAGGTGCCCCTAAGAGGGCCTGCGTGCTGCGGTCTTTCAGTCTTTCAGAGCCTCTCCAGCCTCTCCCAGGCAGCCGATTTCTCACCATCTCTGCCGGGCTGCTTTAGGTCTCTCCACTTGCTCAGCTCATGCCTGCAGCCGTTGCTGGTTTCTTGTACACCCTCTGTCTCTCCCTCTCTCTGTTTTTTACTCCCTAGGTCTCCTCCCTCCCCCTGTCCCGCATCACCCCCTCCAACCATCTCCAGTTCCCACTCACTGATATTGATTGGCCTCTAGGCGATTTCCCTTCCTCTCCTCTCGCCACCAGCTCTTCCTTCCCTCCCTCTGGGACCATACATTTTCTGCCTGTGCAGAGCTGTGTCAGTCTATATTTCAGAGCCAGGTGTCCAAGAGTGGGACAGAGAGGGCCAGAGGCCCCAAGCCTGCTCCCCAGTCTGTAGTCTCTCCTCCCTCGTGGGGCCACACAATGCCCCGAAACCTCCTCTTGCCTTTTCTCCATTTCTGATGGGCTAAGGGCCACATGGGATGGGGGTGGGGTGGGAGTGGGGTGGCACTCGGGTGAGGAGCTGTTTGGGGTCCTGACTGGATCTGAGAGTTGGGGACAGCAGGTATTGGGCTCAGGGTGACAGTTTTTTGCGTCAAAACACAATTCACAATTAATAAGCAGGAAGCAGCCCTTGCATGTGCTCTCCTGCCCCTCATGCCCTTATCTCTGCGTTTCTTTTTCTCTCCTATCTCCCTTCATCTCCTTTCTTTTACCCTTTCTTTACCCACCTCTCCCCTTCACTCTTTTAAACTATTCCTTCCGTCCCTTCCAGGTCTCCTGTCTCCACCTCACTCTCTCCTCCTTCTCTACCCTCTGCCCAGCCCTCCCCCATCCTAGCAGGTTGCTGCCGGTTCTGAGATGGCCCCTGGGGTCCAGAGATCTGAAGGGAAGGCAGCTTCCCTGTACTTACCTCTTGGGCCATGATGAGTGCTTCCTAGAGGCCTCCAAAAGTCAGAGGGGGGCAGACCCCAAGGCGGGGGGGGGGGGGGGGGGGGGGGGGGGAAGGGGTTCTTGCCCTGAGTACTCTCAGGGCTCTGGGTGCTTGTTTGTATGCAAGCGGACAACGGTGTCTGGAGAGTGTGCTGCGGGGCGTCTGTGTTCTGTGTGCCATCGGCCATTCATCCCTGTGACCAAGCATGTGTGCGCGCATGCATGCCGCTGTGAGCATGTGCACAGGCCCGGCTGAGTGTGATTTCGTGTGCCCGGGTCCGGGAGCACATGTGTGCATACGTGTCCGCGGAGCCCATGTGTGCGTGCGCGCACCCTGGTGCCTCTGTGGCACGTGGGTGTCTCAGTGCCCAAGTCCACCTCCCAGCGTGCACGTGTGTTCCGAGGGGTGCGCGCAGAGGTGGCGGTGACCAGCGAGCAGTAGCGGGGTCCGGCCAGGTGGGAGGGAGGGGCGGATTTGGAGAGCGGCTTCTCTCGCTGGCCTCAGTCCTGTTCAATTATTCAGCAGGGCCCCTTCTCCGGAGGGGCGGGGGGAGGGCGCGCGCCCGGGCGCGGGGGAGGGGCGGGGCGCGAGCAGCGGAGAGGCGACGCCGAGCGGGCTAGCCAGGTGCCGCGCCGCGGAGCTGCCCAGCGCCGCCCGCAGATCGGGAGCCGCTCCGGTCCCTCCGCCCCGTCCCCCTCCCGCGCTCCCCCGCCCCTCCGCTCTCCACTCCCCTCCCTCCCTTCCTAGCTCCCTCCCTCTCCCTTCCAGCCCTCTCAGCCTCTGCAGCAACACTCCGCTGCCTCCGTCTCTCCGCCGGAATCTCGCAGGCTCGCGCCTTTCCTCTGCTCAGCCCCGCTCCCCTCCTCTCCTCTCCCCTCCTCTCCTCTCCCTCCAATCCCCCCTCTCCCGGATTTGCCTCCCTTCCCCCCTCTTCCCCCACCCCCCCCCTCCCTGGCCGCTCCCTCCTTTCCCCGGGCCTCCGTCGGGCAGCAGCGGCGCGGCCAGCCCCGGTCTCCGGAAAGCCGGAGAGCGGGGCCTCGGCCGCCCTTCTCTCCTCGAGCCCCCACCCCTCCCCGACCCGGATTTTCCGCAGGATTTTCCCCGCTCTCCCCTCCCTCCCCTCCCTCTCCACCCGGCACCATGCCTCCTCCCCCGGGCGCTTCCCCGGGTTTCTGACGGCCCTCTGCGCCGCCGCGACCCCCCCCAGGATGCGGGGGGACCCCTAGCTCCTCGCGATGGACCCAGGCGTCCTGGACCTCGGCGCTGCCGCTTCGCGGACCCCGGATTCCCCGGCGGGATCCAGTTGATTTCGTTGGCTCCGGACCGAGGCTTGGGCTCTGGTTTTCCTTCTTCTCTTCACCCCTACCCCCCTCCCGAGGCTCGGAGCCGGAGGGGGGCTTCGCGGGGCTGCGCAGCCCCCGGTCCCCGCCCCCGGCCATGGGGCTGTGAGGCGGCCGCCCCCGGGCCGAAATGCCCCCCGGGGGGAAGCGGGCCGGGGGGGTGCCCGCGCCGCCCCCCCGCCCTGGCCGGGCCCCTGCCACCGCCGCCGCCGCCACCTCTGCTGCCGCTCCTGCTGCTGCTGCTGCTGTTGCTGGGGGCGGCCGAGGGGGCCCGGGTCTCCTCCAGCCTCAGCACCACCCACCACGTCCACCACTTCCACAGCAAGCACGGCACCGTGCCGATCGCCATCAACCGCATGCCCTTCCTCACCCGCGGCGGGCACGGTAAGTGGCGCCGCCAACGCCGGCCAGCCGACAGGCCCCCCGGGCATCCGTGTTTGCGACCCTGGCCCACGCGGGCCGCACCCCAGCCTGCGCGCGTCGCTGTCCCCCCGCTTTGCGGCCCCGCACCCCCTCACCTCCCTTCTCTGGCTCCCTTCATCATAGCCCCACCCTCTCCTCTCTCTCCATCACTCCCCTCCCCTCTATCCCCCCATCTCTGGCTCCACTGCTTCCATTCCCTACTTCACCTTCACCTCCTCAGCCTTCCTGCTGGCTAGTTATCACTTCCTGATTTCTGCACTCCTATCGGCTCCCTAGCTCTGTCCTTTCATCCTGTCAACTCCCACTTCCCCACTTCTCTGCCTCTGATCATTTCTCCATCTGTCTAACCTCCACCTGGGCTGCAGGTGCTGGCCCCTGTGCTCTGTGCCCTTTATCTTCTTCTCTCTGATCCTCCTACAGCCTCCCTGTCATCTCTGTCCCATCTCTCATCTCTGCCTCTGACATGTCCCATCTCCTCATCTTTCTCCTGTCTGTCTCTATTTTGCCTCTGTCCCTTGAACAACCTTCCCGGCTTTCACCCATCATTGTCTTTTCATCACCTCCCAAACGTTCAACTCACTCCATTCTCGTCATTGTTCCCTTCAGCTCCTGCCACCCCCCCATATCTGTCCACTCTAACCTATGTCCACCTCTGACCCCCATCACCTCTCAATCGCCATAGCCCCGTCACTTCTAATACGTCCTCATTTCATCCCCATCACAGACTCCTTTTCATCTCCCATCCCAGGCCTCTGTCACCCCTCACTTACTTTCACCTCTTCTCTCAGTCCCTCTTCACCTTCCACTGCAAGTCCTACTTCATTTATCCTCCCGGACCCCACCACCT
Organism: Dasypus novemcinctus; assembly: GCF_030445035.2. Taxonomy (NCBI): domain Eukaryota; kingdom Metazoa; phylum Chordata; class Mammalia; order Cingulata; family Dasypodidae; genus Dasypus; species Dasypus novemcinctus. The sequence continues at coordinate 10,074,744 of NC_080682.1, forward strand.
CCCATTCTGAACCTACCACTTCTTATTTCTGCCCCTCATTGCCTGTCATCGCAGCCCTCTCACCATTTCCTGTCTTCAATCCCTCAGGTTCTCTGTACCCATCCCTTTCCCTCTCTGGCCTCCATTCTCTCTGCCCCCTTCGTGTCCCATCACTCTTACTCCATAACTTCCAATATCTGTACTGCCCATTACTCCCATCTGCCCTTCTTCACATGACATTTCATCCCATGTCAGCCCCATCACTTCCCATCTCAGGGCCCCCTTCACATCCCATTTCAGAGCATCTATCACCCCCCTTCCCAGAGACCCATTGCCTCCACTTATGACTTCTCTTCTCTGTTCTCATCACCCCCCATCTCTGTACTCCCCTCTCAGTATCCCCACCACCTCCTGTCTTGGTCCTTGAACATCTCCATGCTTCCATCATCTATCATCGCTGTTACCTTCATCAGTTCTCACTCTGCCCTTGTGTTTCCTCCCATTCTGTACCTCATCATCTCCCACATCTGCCCAACCATCTCCTCTCATTTTTCTACCCCATATTTGTTCCTTTGCCGTCTTTCATGCCTGAATCTTCATCACTTCCCATCTCTGCTCCTCATTGCCTCCCATTTCTGCACTCATCTTTGTGTCCCCATTGTTCTTCTACATCTGTCCATCCTTGCTTCCCAGTTCTTGTTTCCCCACATCACCTCCAATCTCTCTGCCCTTTTCTTATTCTCTTCACTTTTCTCCTTTCACATGCCTCATCCAGTTCCCAGGAGGAGCACCCTCAAACTCTCTTCCTCATCCCTTTCATCTCTCTTCCCCAACATTGTTTCCCACATGTAATCTCTGTTCCAGCTCTCCATGCAGTGCTCTCCAGGTTTTTCTCTTCCGCTTTCCCATCCCACACTTTGCTCCAGATTGTAACCCCCCCCCAGTGAACTTTCTGTCCCTCTTTACCTTCCTCCTCCCCTTCATTGTCCTCCTTCTGGCTCTCCTGAGGCCCAGTGTTGTTCCCACAGGGGCCCAATAGGACGGTCTTTCTGGACCATGAGGAGAGGGCAGGCAGGGGTGAGAAAGGAAGGGGGAAGCATGTTGGGGGAGGGGCATGGCTAGGTGGGGAGGAGAGGTGAAAGAGGAAGGGAAAGAAAGAGGAGATGGCCAGGGAGAACAAACGGATTGGAAGGAGAGAGGCCTGGGAGCCAGACGGCCAGAGGAAGGTTCAGTGAAGGCGCTAGAGTCAAGGATGTGAAGAGCTGGGGGCGAGGAAAAGGAAATGGAGGAAAAAGCATTGGGTGGGGGGCAGAACCTATAGAATGTTGCTGTTGGGCCTGCTCAGAGATGCCCACCCTGTTGCTGGGTGGAGGAGAAAAAGAGCCCAGAGGGCCAATGACTGCCCAGTGGCACAAGGTGGGAGGGGAGGAGATGATGGGTGTTGCAGGACAGTGACAAAAGGTGGGAGATGGGGTGGGGAAACACGTGAAGGGTGGGGTAGGTGGTGAAGGAGGAGGATCAAAGGAAAGAGAAGGGTAGGGAGGAGGCCACCTGTCAAGGCTGAGCCTCCTCTGCTCACCTGAGCCATGGGAGTAGTGAAAGAACAGGCTCTCCTGGGTCTCCTCTTGGTCCCCTGGAGGACCAGGCCAGTGTGGGAGACTTTTCTCGGCTTGGCTTCCTCTCTGCCCAGTGTGTCCCTAACCTCTCCTAGTGTGAGGGAGCCTCTCCTCCCCGTGCACCTGCTTCTCCACTTCCCTTCTCTTGGGTTCTTGCTGTGTTTCTCCTTGCTTTCTTCCCCCTCTTTTTACTCTTTCTCCCCATTTCCCTTCCATCCCCCAACCCCTCCTGTTACATAATGTCCCTACCGACCTGCCAGACACCCACTGACACTCCTGCACCTGATGTCAGCCTGGGGCTAGGAGGACCAGCACACCTGGGCCCTAAAAATGGGCTGAGGGGGTGACACCCTCCTGGTCCTTGATCCCAGCTCCCATTTCAGAGTCCTTGAGGATCCTTCTGGCCCCCGACCTTTATTTCTAGTACCCTCTAAGCCAGGAATGGTGGGGGAGGGGTCAGTCTCAGCTCAGTTCTGAGTCAGTAGCTTCTAGGGGTTCTGGATTCATCACTCTAGCATTTAAAGGGGACCGACATTTATTTTGATTCTGGATATGGGTGTGCTAACCTGGATTTTTGACTGGCTGGTTTATGGTCAAGAATGTGTGTGGTTAAGAATTGAGGGGATGTTGTTCTGGGCTTCTAGATCAGGAAAGCACTGAGCCTGGACTCTTGACTGGTGGAGTTCCCCTCAGGGCTGTGAGGGTCCATATACAAAGAGCTGTTGTGGGCTGTGGCCTCCTGGGATCCAGGCTTTTCGGGATTGTGCAGGACATTTTATCTGTTCATGATTCTAGAGTTACCAGAAGGATTTTATCACGACTTTGGGATTCTGCAGGTACACGGGCAAGCAGAGGGTCTGCCTATGTTTTATAACACAGGGCAGTATCCCTGCATGGCTGTTGTTTTAATGTGGGATGATGTAGGGGTCTGGCTTAGGTGACCATTATTAACGGCTGGTTGCTTTTTTTTCTGGAATGCAGATGTGTGGACTGGATGGAAGATTCTTAATCATTTAGGGCATTTTACTGGATCAGTGAATTTCTGGGTCTAGGAAGCATTGAGGGGACGGCGTGGGCAGAAATTGCTAACCCTGAGCTTTGGGTGGTGCACGCCTGGGCCTGTGGCATGTTGGGTCTACCTGGGGCTGCAGGGCTGTGCATGCTCCCTGAAATGTTATGCACAATTTAGCTCACAAGGGTTTTCCTAGAGAGGTTAACAATTGGTTTAGACCACTCCTGGCCCATCTTCTCTTGTCTTGGTACCTTTACTGGAGCCTTTCAGAGGTTCTAGATTGGTGTGGTGCCTGGACCCCATGCCTCATTAGAGGGCCAGTGCAGGCTTCCCCAGGGAACTCTGGTGGTCTGAGCAGTGAGCAGCTCATCTGGGTGACAGGCACCTCCATAGTATGGCAGGTCCTGGGGGAAGCCATGCCTCCGCCACCCCCCATCCTCCCCTCCCAGAGCCCTCTGTGCCCCGGGCAGGAGTGGTTCTGCTGGGGAGAGAAATGTCTCCCCAGGGTAATTACTGCCGCCCCAGTCCAATAAACCATTCATCCTTCACCTCTTCTGCCCAGGAAGTGTCTCTCCAGCTTGATCCCCCCACAGTGTAATAAACGCCCTTAGGCTTTAACAGGTCCGCCCCAGCCTAATAAACTGGCTGCAGTGTGAGAACAGCTGGGTAATAAATCCCAGGGGAGGCCCCACCGAGCAGGGCCAGGGTTGGGGAGCGGGGCGGCTGGTGGGTGGCGTGTGCACCATGCACCTGGGGGTAGGCGTGTGCGCGCGCGCCTGTCCCTGTTCCGCGGTGCCAGCCGCTGTCCTTGCGCCCTGAGCGCGCGCCTGCCTGTGGGGGCCTGCCTTTGTGTGCTTTTGCCGGGCTTTCGTCTGCCTGGCGCCCCCAACCTGGGGGTCTGCCTCGCCCCTCTGGCTCTTGATGTGCGGCCTGGTGCGTCTCCCATGTGGGTGTGGGGTCTGGGTGTGCAGTCACCTGGTGAGTGCTGCAGGGCACACAAGGTCGGCTCAGGATGTGTCTACCAGCCTTCTCAGGAAGGAACAGGGCTCCCTCCAGGAGGCTGTGCCGTCAAGGCTCCCACTAGGCTCCATCTAGGCTCCTGGGGTGGGGAAGGGAGAAAGGGCCTTCTTTCCCATCCGATCTGGGAGGTCTAGGGAGAGGCTTCAGGGCAGAGGGTTTCCTTTCACTGCTCTGAGGGTCGATCAAACCGCACCTCCAACTGGGGGGCACTGGAATCAGGGGGTGAAGAGGCAGCAGCCTCTGGTCAGGGGAGGCACGGAAAGGGGTGTGCTTGGAGGAAGTCAGTAACTCAGTTCCCCTAGCCCTCCCCAAATCCCAAATTTGGACATGCAGCTTGTGAGTGGAGGGGGAAGGGAAGACCCTGGGTATTACGGTAACCATGGAAACAGCCGGTTTTCCAGAGTGCTGCAGTGTTGGGAGTGAAGAGACTGTTAAAGTGGAGGCCTGCCCTTTCCAGGCAGGTGACCTGCACTGCGCGGGGGTGGGGCCCTCAATGGTGCACCCTGCCCCCAGCCACTGGGCTCTGGGGTCCCCAGGGAGAGGACCTCTGGGCCCAGAGCGGGCAGAGCCAGGTTCCCTCTGTCTTGTGGGGCATGCCTTCCAGCCACGGGCTGTGGAGAAATGTCAGTTCTCAGATTTTGAGGTGGTTCTTTCCCTCTTGACCTGCTTCCTGGGGGCTCCTCTTTCTCTCGCTGGCCCTGCCGGGGAGATGGAGGCACTGGTGGCAAGTCCCTCTGGGGTCCACAGCCCCAATCCCACCCACCTCAGCATCTCCTGGGACCCAGTCCAGCCTTCCCATCTCTCCTCAGCGCCTCCCTGGGGCCTGCAGATGGCACCTCCTCCAAGGCACTCAGGACTCCCTTAGTCCTGATTGTCTGAACTACCAGGGGACTCCTGAGTCTTTGAGGCAAGAGACCCCTAAGTGCTTGAGGGGACCTGGCCCTGTCATGACTTGCTTCTGCCGCCAAGCTCCCAGCTCCCTACCCTGGGCTCCTGACCCACTCCGGGACTTTCCCACCAGCAAGGCCTCACCTTCCTCCCCTCCTGCTCTGGGCTGTTTCTCTGGATAAGCTCACCCTCAAACCCCTCTCCTTTCCAGAAGTGCTTTGAGAGGAGTCATTAGTGGCTAATTATTTAATTAAACATTTTATGAATCTCATCTGCTCCATTTATGTTCTAAAGAACGCCAGATAGTTGTCTTCCTTTCTTTCTCTGTAGGCCCCAGAATCTCGGTTCTCTAGGCCTCCCAGACAAGGCTCCCTTCCTGGAAACTGGGTGACCAGCCCCCCATCCCCAGGGAGCTCAGTCAGCCGCAGGAGGGAACATGGCGACTAATGGGGTTTATTTTGGGGCTGAGATCGTTAGGGACCTCACACCCGCCCCCGGCAGCAGCCGGATGGCGAGGAGAAGGGGGGGAGAGGGTGGGGTGGGGGAGGGTGGGGAGAGGGAGCCTTCATCTTTGGCTCCCACTCTCCTGCTTTCTCTCACCTACACCCCTCTGTCCCTATCTGTCCATCTGTCTCTCTGCCTCATTCCTCCTCTGGCTGTCAATCTCTCTCTACCCTGCCCCCCCCCCCCCAATGTCTGTCCCTTCCTTCCTGGGCAGGGCTCCAGGACCCTGCTTTCGGACTCGGCCTCAGAGTCTTGTGGAGTAGCCCCCTGGTTGGGGGTGGAAGCAGGGAGCCCTGGGCAATCCGGGACCAGGAGGATTTCCAGGGGCTTGGAAGGGGACTGGGGGGCGGGGGGCGGGCACGGTGTGCAGATGTTGGAGGGGTGCCAGCCTGTGGGCTATGAGTCAGAGCTGAACACAGCCCCTGCTCATCTTCCCGCCATCGCCCGGGGCTCCTTTTTTCTTGGTGCCTGTTTGACTCTGACCCCAAAGAAGCACATGCCTTGAATCTGTCACCTCTGCCAGCCCTAGAAGTCAAGCTGGTCAGAATCAGGCCCCCTGGGTCCTTCCTGCCCACAGCACTCCCGTCTTTTCAGTCTCCTTGCAGCCTCTGGGCTCTCTCTGTGTCACTCTGTTACCTCTCTGTTCTGCTGTAATTAAAGCTAGAATTCTTGATGAGGCAGCTACATCTGTCTGCATGAGCAGGCTCTCACCCAGGCACCCGCCTGCCAATTGCTCTCCAGGGTTGCAGGCCTAGTGGCTGCTGTGGGGGTCACACCTTAAACCTGGCACCCAAGCACCCTGGCCACAACCCCAAGGACCTGCTGGTCTTGCCCTCCTGATGTCTCCTCTCTCCTCTCTTTGCAGCTGGGACCACATACATCTTTGGGAAGGGGGGCGCACTCATCACCTACACGTGGCCCCCCAATGACCGGCCCAGCACGAGGATGGACCGCCTGGCCGTGGGCTTCAGCACCCACCAGCGGAGTGCCGTGCTGGTGCGGGTAGACAGCGCCTCTGGCCTCGGAGACTATCTGCAGCTGCACATTGTAAGGCCCCGGGCCCCCACCCTCGACCCCTCCCTGACCCCAGTTCACTCAGTCCCTTCACTGCCATGGGGCCATCACCTCAAATCCTTCCCTCATGCAGAGTTCTCAGGACCTCTGTTCTCTGTTTCCTAGAGTTTCCTACTCAGTAGTTCTGCCTCTAGGACCTGCTCCCCTCTGTTACAGAGACTCCCAGAGCCATCCCAACTGCCCTGAATGACCTCACTCCCTGAGACCATCTGTGTCTTCTGACCTTCCCAAAATGTAGTCCAGTTGAGAGCCTCTTGGGTCATTCTCATGCAGCTGCCAGAAATGTCCCCACTGTTGGTGACTGCCCCTAAGCTACCACCCGTTCACATCTGGACCTCCTGGGGCCACCCACTCTGTCCTTAGCATCTTCTCTGCCCCAGAACAGCCCACTCTGCCTTCAGATCCTGCCCCTGCTCTGTTTTGGTCTCTCCTGGTGACCTTGAGCCCCCCAGCCCTGCCTCCCCTATAGCTTCTCTGGCCATGCTAACTGCTTGCTGGCTTCTGGGCCTGGCCCCATACGCCCATTCTGATCTCCAACTCATTCCACCCCCACCTCTGATCCTACCCAGCTCTGCTTTTGTCCTTTCTCTGCCTATCTCCTCACTGTGGGCTTGGCGCAACCATGCCTGCTTTCCTCCTTGACCCCTCTTCCTTCACAGAGCCTCCCTCTGGACCTCCTGCCATGCCTTCTGCTCCTAACTCTAGCCTCCAGTTGGCCCTTTCTCATCCCTGGCCACTTTCCCCTCTCTGGTCCTGCCCCATCTGCTTCCCTGTGACCTCTGGCCTGCCTGATTTCACCTCTGGTCTTGGCTTCTCCCCTTCACCTCCCTGCTGTCTGACCTCAGACTCCACTGCCCCATTGCCAGCCCCCAACAGCCACTTCCTTTCCTGGTTGAGCAGGCTGGCCAGGCTCTGGGTGCTGGGAAGGTTCAGGTGGGGGCCCCTGGGTGTTAGGCAGGACTGATCTTGAAGGGGAGAGAAGCAGTCCAGGAAAGGGTGGTGGGCCTGGGTGCTGGCCTTTCCCCTCACATCTCTTGGGATGGGAACATGGCTGCTGGCCCATCCTCATGCAGCAGCTTCTCAGCAGCCCAGTTTGCATCCCCTCCCCCAGCAGGGAGTGGGATGTGTGAGGAGGCACATTTTGGGGCCTAATTTTGGGTAGGACATGTTTGTGGGTCCAGAGAGCAGCTTAGTCTTTAGGAAACCCTAGGAATTCAGAAAAAAAGAAAAAGGAAAAAAAAAAAAAGAACAGAGCTGGAGTTGAACTGGCAGCTGATGGATGCTGGCTGGTGGAGGCCAGGCAGGGAAGCATGTAAGAAAGGGCCGTGGGGTGAAGAGTATAGCCTGCTGCTGGAGGGGAGGCCTGGAAGCTCCATGCCTGTGTGAGCAAGACAGACAGGGTCTGTAACTGTGAGTGGTGGCCTGTGACAGAACATGGGCTGTGCCCAGCATCTAGGACCACGTGTATGGCACTGGGAGCCCAGTGGTGGCCATGACTGTGGGAGAGAGACTGTGTCTCTTGGTCTCTGAGCATCTCTATTTTCATTTCCATGTGAAGTGGAGTGTGCTTTTGGGTCACTCACCTTGCTCTGTGTGACAGGGTATCCTCTGTCCACAGTTAGGGGAGGCTAAGCATGGCCTGGAGCAGATAGCCTGGGTCTGAACTCCAGCTCTTCCACTTCCTTGGTCTGCCCTTGGGCAAGTCACCCTATCTCTCTGAGTCTCCATTTCCTCGTCTATGTAGTGACATAGTAGAACGGACTTCATAGGGGTGCTGGGAGCATCAAGTGAGGCCCTGGTGTCAGGCACTTGGGGACCTACCAGCTGGAGGGAATCACCCATTTAGCATTCACTAACCTTAGGGTTGGCTGTGACAATCCACCGGACAGTATCTGTGTGTGTTGTGTGTCTACTGGTTTGACAACTGCTGTGTTTCTGTGCCTCTTGGTTTAGGGATCTGGGTTCCCTGGTGCTGAGAGGGGGTAGGGGGCTCTGGATGCAGGAAGCAGGCTCCCAGGCCCTGCTGTGTGCAGGTTATGGAGGTACAAGTCCTGGTGCCTGGGTGCTGCAGAGGGTAGGGAGAGTGGAGGCCTGGCCCTAGGATGGGGGGAGACTGGCAAGTCCAGGGGGCTCTGTAGGAAGTGGGGGGAGTCATGAGAGGCCAGCTTGGAGGGGAGAGCCAAGCGCCAGATGGGCTGGAGCCCTGTGGGGGCAGCCCCTGCACCCCCTCCTCCCCTGGTGACACATCAGCTCCCACCACAGCGTCATTAGCAGCCTCTCAGAAAATGGGGAGGCGGCAGCAAAATAAGAGAAAAGCAATTTGACGTTTCTAATAAAGCGTCGCTCCACTTTGCCAAATTAATTTTGACTCCCATAATTATTTGCTGTAGGAGCGGCCGCGTTCTCCCCACCGCCGCCTAATGAGGTAATTGGGGAATTAGGAATTAATGACTTTAGCAGAAGTGACAACTGACTTCACGTCGGGAGCGGCTCTGGGGAGCTGCCTTCTCCCCCGGAGTGCATGGCACTGCTGCCTCCTAGCAAACTCAGGTGTCCTGCCTCCCAGCTCCCCAGCCCACCTGGCCCTCTGCCGGCCCTTCTCCCAGATTGTGTCAGCTCCTGGCCACCAGTGCTGCCTGGCTGTCCAAGGGGCTGATGCCATTCTGGGGGATATTATTACTAATGGCAGTGACACGCAGGAGTCGTTCTTCCCCTGCCACCTGGAGGCAGCAGACACGAGCCCATCTCCCTGGGGATGTGCTCAGTCTATGTCTGGCAGATGGGTGGGGCTGGCCAATATTCTTTGTGAGGCAAGCCCAGCCTCAGTTTCCCTTCTTGACTGCATCTGAGAAGAAGAAACAAAGAATGCATTTACTTCCTCTTCCAGGTTCTTTTAGGGGGACAAGTGGACCACAAGGGAGGAAGAGATGGGGTGGTTCTCTAAGTGAGCCAAAGCTCTGCAGTCTGCCCCCCAACTCTCTCCTCAAAACCCCACTTCGGTCAGCAAAAGTCAGATCTGCGAGGCAGGCCAGCCTGCATCCCCAGTGCTACCAGCCTCTTGGCTCCATTGGCTGCAGAAGGTGGCACAGGAATGGTTCCTCTGGTCTTTCAGGAAGACCCCAGGCGTTGATTTGTTTCTGTGATGGGCTGGGTCGCTGCGGCTGTGTGCCCCAGAGATGCTGGGCGAGCCTGTGTGAGTGCCTGTCCTGTGTGGGAGCAGGGGTCTAGGGAAGAGGGAGTGCCACTGGGAATGGGAAGGGCAAGGGGAATAGAAGGGGTTCAGCTTCAGAGCCCAGTGGTCCTTCCCTGACTTCTTTAGGCCCCCCTTGGTGGAGAAAGGGAGAGGCTGGCAGTAGTGGCCTCTTGGATTACATACCCCCCTCCACCAAGTTCTGAGAGTCAGCTTTTGCCCAGTCTCATGGGCAGTGGTGGAGAGACTCTGGTTTGGGAGTCAGGTGGGGTTCAAATCTGGATTTCCCATCTTATGAGTTGTGAGATTTAAAAATGTTCCTTAACCTCTCTGAGCCTCACTTCTCTCCTGGATAAAATTGGGGGTGTTATTGGCTTCCCCAGAGCGTTGCTGTGGGGGCTGAATGAGATCATGTACATGCATGGGCCCGGCCCATTTAGGGGTTCAGTGATGCTCTCCCTCTCCCTCCAGTATCATCCGTGGAAGTCTGCCTGGGCTGGATTCTGGGTGACCTCTGCTTACATGGAAGGATTATACTTGCAGGGTCTCCTCTCCAGAGCCTGGAGCCTGGGTTCCAGAGGCCACATAGACTCTTGTTCTGCTTCTCTAGGCCCCAGTCCTCATTTGTCCTCTGCCCATCCCTTGGCTCCTGGCACATCAGCCCCATTCTGTACCCCTAACCCTCCATACTCAACTTTCCTTAGTAAATCCAACATAGTTTTCCCCTGGTCCCTCCCCATGCATGTCACCTCCAAATACAGCAGAGTTCTGCCCTGCTGCCTGCAGAGGGGCCACACCCACACTCAGATCCTGGCCTACCGCAGGCCTGACAGGCGGCCAGGAGAGGCAGGCTGGTGCCCTGGTGCTGAGCAGGCAGGGAGGGGAGGCTGAGTTTGCAGGGGAAGGGAGGGGAGGCTGAGAATGCAGGGGAGGGGAGGAGAGGTTGAGCATGTAGGGGAGGGGAGGCTGAGCTTGCAGGGGAGGGAAGGGGAGGCTGAGCATGCAGGGGAGGGAAGGGGGGGCTGAGCATGCTGGGGAGGGAAGGGGGGCTGAGCATGCAGGGGAGGGAAGGGGGGGCTGAGCATGCAGGGGAGGGGAGGGGAGAGGAGGCTGAGCTTGCAAAGGAGGGATAGGGGGCTGAGCATGGGGAAGCAGGGCTGAGCTTGCAGGAGGGGGGCTTGGGGCGGGGATATGGAGTGGAGGTAGGGGTGGTCAGGCCTTTCTCAGCACCAGGCTGCCTTCTCTGTTGGTCATGCCAGAGGGAGGCCTCGGCCATCCTCTGCTCCTTCCTGGGCGGATCTCCAGCTTGGTCTTGGTCGTCTCTGTCTGGCACTTGGCTCAGTGGTCTTTGCCCAGAGTAGGCGCTATGTAAATAGGTGTGAATATTCTGGGCGAACCAAAAGGCAAAAGACAGGTGTGGTGTGTGCAAAGGGCTCCGGGTCCAGACTATGCACCCGCTACCGTGGCTTCCCCTAAGGCAAGCCTCAGATGAATCTCTTGTTTGCATATGGGGGTGGGGGGTAAGCCCGGGCCTGCCACCTTGTTGGGCGGTTGAGAGGTTCCAGTACAGGGAGAGGTGCGTGAGACAGCGGCCAAGGGCTGCGGAGCCGGGCGGGAGTCCCAGGTGGTGTCCTGGAAGGCGTGACTGGTGGCCTGCAGGTGAGTGGCAGCTCCCTCCTGGTCGCTGACGTCTACCTCCCTGTCCCCAGGACCAGGGCACCGTGGGGGTGATCTTTAACGTAGGCACAGACGATATTACAATCGACGAGCCCAACGCCATCGTGAGCGACGGCAAGTACCACGTGGTGCGCTTCACTCGAAGCGGCGGCAACGCCACCCTGCAGGTGGACAGCTGGCCGGTCAACGAGCGGTACCCGGCAGGTAGGCGCGCTGGGCAGCGCAGGATGCGCGGTGGGCGCGGCAGAGCGCAGCCCGGGCTGGGGCGGGGCTAAGAGGAGAGCTTCCGGCAGCGGGAGGGGCGGGGCTACGGGCCAAGCTTGTAGGGGCGGGGCGGGGCAGGGCAGGGCAGGGCAGGGCAGGGCAGGGCAGGGCAGGGCAGGGGGGCGGGGGGGGGGGGGCGGGAGCGGGGTCCCCGCCGCTGGAGAGAAAGGTCGGGAATTGCAGGGCGGGGGTCAGACCGGAGAACTGAGAGGGACCAGGGTATAGCGAGGGAGGGAGAAGAGAAGAGGAGGAAGGAGGGGTGGTGACAATCTGACAGCTATTGATGAAAGGGTGATTGAGAAATACGGCCCAGGCCGAAACCCGGAGGCAGATGCAGAAACTGCAGAGGTAACACAAGAGCTATCTTGGCAAAGAGGCTGTGCTGTTCTCAGGAGCAGAGCAAAACGACCAACGTCTTTTAAAAAGAGCACGTCAAAAACCCATGTTAGAAGATTGAGATAAAGGCAGAGATGTAGCCAAGGAGACCCCGAGAAAAGGGATTCAGTGTCTCAGGGAATAAGGGACATGGTGAAAGGGAGAGACAAATGACACAAGAGTGAAAAATAGGGTCACATGCACTTAACAAACTCCACTGGCCACCTCCTGAGAAGTCTGTGCTCGGCCCTGGGAGACAGAAGTGGCCCTGGGACACAGTCAGGTGGGGAGTCCAGGGCAATGCAGACAGACCCATTTCTTTCTTTCTTTTTTTTTTTTAAGATTTATTTATTTTTATTTATTTCTCTCCCTTTCCCCCCCTCACCCCGGTTGTCTGCTCTCTGTGTCTCAGACCCATTTCAAAGCGTGACATCTGCGGTGGTCGGGGGCAGAGCACAGAGGAGGAATGGGGATGAGGACATGGTGGAAGTGAGGAGGCAGAGGAGAGGTAGAGTCCAGAGAGAGGAAAGCAGAGGGTGAGCGACAGGGAGACATGAAAATAGTTCCTGATGCATATGCAAAGACAGAGGCAGCTCCAGGAGAGATGCAGAAAGGTAGATGGAGCTGCTGACATACAGACCCAGCCAGGGAAAGAAGAGGTGGACAAAGCCTTAGAAGGGAGAGGAAGAGAGCTCAGCCTGGGAGATAAAGGTGGGGGTCGGGGATAGACAGAAGCACTGCAGGGAAGAATTGCAGAAACAGATGCTGAGGTACAGGCCGAGCCATACTGCAGTCTCACAAGGGTCGGCTGAGAAGCAAAGAGAGCATCTGCAGCCTCTGTGTCTCCTAGGCCGAGCAGGAGGCAGAGAAGATGCCTCTGCTAACCCACAGGGGTGTGGGCAGAAGGACAGTGAAGGGTGTGCAAACCCTCATGGGCCCATTGATGCTGGAAGAAAGATGCCAGGACACTGCTTACAACTATACGGGTACCCAAGCATTCCCAGGCAGCTCCAGAGAAAAGAGACCCACGTGGCCTCTAAGAAACACAGAGGCTGAAATACACGTTGGCCAACCCTGCACACAGAGGACTGCAGATAATCATGTGGTCAGACAGACAGACACATACAAAACCAGCCTGCAGAGGGATGCCAGTGAGCACCAAGGCCTGGGGTCTGTGCAGGGTCACTCAGACACACAACTGCCTCCCTGCAGTCACACACATCCACACATCTGCTGACATGGGCAGACTAGTCTGTGTGGGTGTGAATAGCCTGTGGGTATCAGGCTTCTCTCTTAAATACACATACCCCAGGACCTCCTTGGTGGCATGATGAATCAGCATGTGCTGGTCAGGGCTGGGCTGTAGGGGCATGAAGGCCTCACCATGTCAAGCCAGGCCTTGGAGCCCTGCTGGCTAGGTGCCAGGCTGGGATGGGTGGGTCATGGCTGTTCTCTTCTGCTCAGGGACCCCTGACAATCTTCTAGGTCCCTGTCCCCACCCCCCCACCCCCCACCCCCACACACAAAGTAGAGTAGCCTGAAGAGCTGGTGGCTGCCTGTGTGCACTGTTAGGTGAGTTATATCCTGAGCAACACCAGCAGGCCAGCTTAGCTGTGTGCCTGGGCCCAGAGAGTCTTAGGGAGACATAGCTCAGGGATCCCTGGTCAGCCGGACTGGGGTTTTGATCCTGGATCTATTACTGGTGAGCTGTGTGACCTTGGACGAGTTGTCTAGCCTCTCCGCACCTCAGTTTCCATCTCTAGAAGATAGAAGGATGGGGAAGATATGAGGATTTCATGAAACAGTGCAAGGAAGGTGCTAGAACATTATGGTATAGTGGAGGACTCAATCCATAGAGACTTTGTTGGAATTGTTACATACTCAGCCTCCACTGATGAGGCAGATGTATACTCTTCCCTTCCTCTCAGGACACACACACACAGGCACACAAACACGACTATCCCAATGCACAGGGTGCCCTGGGTGCCTCCTACCCTCCTGCCTCTGTGCCTCTGCCCATGTGCTCCCCCTTCCTCCTCTTCTGTGCTTGACTCCCATCTGGCTGGTTCACTGCTCCTCCGGGGTCTCTTTGGACCCCTCCCACCCTGTGCCCTAGGATTGGGTGCTCTGCGTTACCTCTAACAGAACTTATAACACCACCGATCACTTGCCACCCTCCCCCACTGGATGGGGACCCCTTGTGGACAAGGAGCTTCCCCTGTGCCCAGCTTCAGATGCAGAGCAGACACTTGGGAGACGTTTATTGAGCGAACAAACCACTGGACGATCAATTTCAGTTTAAACATGAGGGTCCCGAATCCGTAGGGGTGTCAGGGTCTCATTGCCTCATAAACACCTAAGGGGGCATGGTCCATGCAGAGGTGAATATGCAAAGTGCACACTCACAGGGGGTGCACGCAGGAGACCTGAGCCCAGCTATCCTTGGGCAGGTGGAATGGCTCTGGGGGTCTCCATAATAGAGCGGGGCAGGTCCCAGAAGCAGAACTACTAAGTAGGAAACTCCAGGAAGCAGAGAACAGAGGTCCCAAGAGCTCTGTATGAAGGAAGGATTTGAGGTGATGGCCCCATGGCAGTGAGGGGACTGAGTGGCTTGGGGTCAGGCATGAGGTCGAGGGTGGACTGGGGAGCTTGCAATGTGCAGCTGCAGATAGTCTTTCAGGTCAGAGGCGCTGTCCACCTGCACCAGCACAGTGTGGGTGGTTTAAATGGGAATCATGTCCAGATTCCCAGTGGAGATCATCCTGCTGCACATTGGGGTTACCCATGGCCCATGGACACAGAAAGGGACACAGATCCTCCCAGGCCAACCAACAAGCTCCTTTCTGCACAGGCACATGCACACACATGCACACATGCACATGCACACACACGCACACACATCCTCCCTACCCAAGGACTGGAGAGTGGAGAGTGGAAGAGGAACAGGTGGGTGTCCAGATGGGCAGCTGAGGATTGAGAAGATGGGTGGGGCTAGCATTTGAAAGGGTGAGGAGGCTGAAGGAGAGAGGATGTGGAGGGCTGGTAGGGTGAGCAAGTCAGGGAGCAGGGGCTGGGTCCTGAGGGCAGAAAGGAAAGAGGGGAACCTGGGTCTGTGCAGAGAGGAGTCTGGGGTCTTGAAGTGGAGTTGAGCTGGGGGAGGAGAGTATGGTGGGCCCGGGCTGAGGATGGAGCAGAGGAGGGCTAGGGGGGTGACTGTGGGGAGGTGGTGGAAGAGGAGGTGAGGTGACAGGGAACCCAGAGGGCTATGGGAATGCTGAAAAGAAGAGGGAGCTCTGAGGGCTGCTCAGCCGTGAGCAGGTACAGTCACCTGTTGGGTAGCCTGGCAGCCAGGTAGAAAGGGAGCTGGGGCCCCTCCAAGAAGGGAGGAGGTGTAGGGGTGGGGTGGGGAGCCAGAAGGGTGATTCAGAGAAAATGGTGTTGGGTCTGGGATGTGGTGTGATGAGGGGGGGGGGGGAAGCAGGGGAAGCTGGGAGTGTGCTGGAGGGTAAAGACTTGAAACGGCTGGGAGAAGAGGTTTAAATCTCACTGTTAAATGTGTGCTGGTGACACCCCCCTCCCCACCTAAATGCCGCATAAACCCCGCTTAACCCATCCCTCCCACTTCTAAACCGCCCTCTAAACTCAGTAACCAGCTGGGCCTCTGAGGCCTCCCATCTCCTAACTTAAACCTGCTAAATGCCCCTCCCCTGCCCCAGTGCCCCTCCTTGGGATGGGGAAGGAAGTGGGGGCCTCAACAGCTTGACCACAGATAAACCTGTTAACCTCTGACCTTTGACCTTCCAGCTGCCTTTCTTTCATTTCACTTTCCTTTTCTTCTTTTTCCCTCTATTTTTCTTTTGGTTGCTTCTGCCCCCAGCGTGGGGCTAGATCTGGATGGGGAGTCTGGGGAGGAGGACTGGGGAAGGGAAAGAAGAGGGATCAGCTTTTCTTTTCCTGGCTTTGGTGGACCTTTCCCCCTCTCCATTGGATGTTGCTGCTTACTCTGAGTCTCCTGAGAAATGAATAATTACTTTTCTAACTCCTTTGGACTTCGCCGCCTGAGAAACCTACTGTCTTTCTAAACTTTTCCAAGGAAACTTTGATAACGAGCGCCTGGCGATTGCTAGACAGAGAATCCCCTACCGGCTTGGTCGAGTAGTAGATGAGTGGCTGCTCGACAAAGGTAATTAACCAGAATTAATTAATTAATTAATTAATTAACTTTAAAAACACTATCTTAAAGGTGCAGAGCTCTCTCTTTCCCCAGCTGTGCCTTCCCCGCCCCTGCCCCCAGGGAAGGGAAGAGTGTGCATCTGGAATGCTCTCTTCCCCTTCCAGCCCAGGGCCTGTGTACTTTTGAGTGGTGGGTTTTCTGGGAGAGCAGATTTTTTTCCAGGAAGAGGGAGAGAGTCCTTGTTCTCTTTGCAAACCT
The DNA here is from genome assembly GCF_030445035.2 of Dasypus novemcinctus. Taxonomy (NCBI): domain Eukaryota; kingdom Metazoa; phylum Chordata; class Mammalia; order Cingulata; family Dasypodidae; genus Dasypus; species Dasypus novemcinctus. Next base: position 10,090,775 of record NC_080682.1, read on the forward strand.
GCTGTTGGAGTAGGCCAATCCCTGAGATCCCTGGCCCCAGAAACTCCCCTGTTGGTGCTGAGCTGGTAAATCACCACCAAGTTGGAGGTGCTGGGTGGGCAGGTGGGTTCCCTGTGCCTGAGGCTTGTCCCAGAGGTTTTTTGAAGGGGCAGCAGAGGGTGCCAGTGCCTTTAGAGGCAGGAAGGCTTCAGGGAAGCAGGGAGCAGTGAGAGGGATCCAAAGGACTGCAGGAAGATTCACCAGGCTCACCCAGGAGAGAAGGTGGGGCCTCGGATCCTACTGGAAGGCCCTGGGGGAGTGTCTGTGGGGCTGCAGACTCTGAAATGGGCCACCTAGCTTCAGAAGGCCTCTTAGAAGTGGTGCTGGCTGAAGAGAGACTTGAGAGGTAGGGGGAGAGAAGATAGCTATTCTTGTGCGCCTTGGCTGAGGAGAAAGACTGAGTAGCCCTGCCACAAGGCCCACATGTGGCCAGGTGCTGCTGGGGTGGGAAAGAAAGCTTCTTGTCACCAAGGGAGGTTGGGGACCAAGGGCAAGGCCATCTGCAGTCCTCCCATTCCCTTTGGAGGGGGGCGAGCTCTGTACCTCTAAGGCTAAACTCTAGGGGGGACATAGAACTATTAAATCTCCACTTAACCAGCTGATAACTGTGCTTTTAAATGTCCCCTGGGGCCTTCCCCAACTAAAACCCCTCAATGTAACTTTCAGCCCCCCACACAGCCAGTGGGGACTAAACATGTTGATAACCAGATGTGATAAATCTGTAACAGGACAAAAAGTTAAAGGGACTGTAACAGACGTCGCTAAAACCTATAGCCCCCAGCCACACTGGGTTGCTCTCTCCAGCGGGGTGAACTTTAACCCTTTGAGGAGTTCATGGTGGGTGGGGGCAGGGCAGGGCAGGGGCCACAGGGACCCAGTTTGCTTAACAGCTTAACCGGTATGTGGCTCCTCTCCATTACCCACCTCCTCCCCCAGAATCGCAGAGGCCAAGGGAGTAGCCTGGGCTGAGGCTGGGACCACCTGTGACCTCACAGATAGGGAAAGCTGGGCAGCCCTGTTGGGGAGTGGGGAGGGTTGTGGGGGAGACTTGTGGTCCAGACCAGGCAAGAACTCATACTCGTGAGTTCACACCTTCTCTTCAGGCCTCTATTTCATTTTCTAGAAAACGAAGGACTGGGTTAGCTCAGCTACTCCCAAAGCATGGAATGGGAACTGACTTTTGTGTGACCTTGGTCAACTACTTCCCCTTCCTGAGCCTCAGTTTCCTCCTTGATAAAAGAGAGCTTGTGATCCTTCCTCAGCCCCCTCACAGAGACGTGAGGATCAGATGAAATACGGGGCCGGAGAGCACTGGAGAAGGAGGCCTGGGTATTCTTGGAAGGATTATTTTATCATCAGTGCCTGGCAGATGGTAAATCCTCAGTAAATATTTATTGAATTAATCAGTTACCCAGTTCCAAAACATGTTCTTTGAAGCACAAGCCTCATGGACGCTTCACAATAACGAGTTTTGTGGTAAAATAAGTTTGGGAAATGCTGCATCCTGTGTCTTCCTTTTGGAGATTCTCAAGTACATTAGTTTAATAAAGGCTCTGAGAAGTCCTGTGAGAAAGAAGTATGTTTAATTGTGAAACGTTTGTTTCCCAAACTCATTTGGGCCCTGCAAACCTTCTCCCCTGTGTTTTTCTCACTATTCTTAGGCCTTGGAACATGTTGCTTTGGGGAACTTTGGATGCCGTGGTCCTCCAGGGCCTCTCTGGGGCTGGCATTCTGGGGATTAGAGCAGCCATCTGCTAGTCCTGGCCTCCCTGGGCACTGGCTCGCCCACATGTACCAGTGACCCTGCTCCTGCCCGACCCCGGCCTGTAAGATGCTGCCTGGGCATGTGAGAACCAGGGAGGTGACTGCAATGAGTGTCCATCCCTGGCCTTTTCCTGGCCTGGACGAAGGAGGTCAGGGTCAGCGGGAGCCTGTCCTTGCCTACTGTGGGAGGGTGCTGGAAGAGGAAGTGAGGCTGAGCAGAGGGTGGGAGACGCACCAGTGGCTGGTCCTTGCCTGGAGGCCAGACAAAGGCCTGGAGTGTGCAGAGGCCTGGGTATCCCAAAGAACCCAAGTTTCTGAGGAGAGTGTGGGCTTCACAAGTTGGACTATCCTCAGCCCAGGTTTGGGGGTAGCTCCAGGCACCTAACTCTAAACCAGATCTTTAACGAGGCACTAACCAGAGGCTAACAAGGGCTAAGCCAGGTCTTAAACCCCCCAGCGCCAGCCACTCAAGGTCTGGGGGAGAAAGGGGCAATGTAGTAGTCCATCTGCCCAACCCCTCCCCCACAAAAAAACAAGCCAACATCAAAACCAGTTAAATCTAAACTTAAACCTAATAAATATCTTTTCTAAAAACCTAACCAAAGCAACAAACTCAGAGGGTTAAACCGACCCCCAGATCCACTAAAAACAAACAGCACAGCCCCACCCTGGTGGGAATTCTGAGGTTGACCTGCTGAGCTAGAGTAAGATTGAGCTGGAGCGGATTTTTTGGTTGTCAGCGAGCGGAGCAACGTCCCTTTAACATTTTTCATCTCTGGGCTTGTACATCCTGGCGGGGAGGCAGGGCTCTGCTCTCCAGGGCCTGATCCCTGGGTGATGGCTGGGCCTTGGCAGGGGAGGAGAGAGGGAACCTGGGTGGGTGGCTGGGGGCTGCGTGGTGTGCCCACCTCACACGCTGTGGCCCCTGGCTCTGCCTTCTGCTCTCTGCCCTGCCCCGCACTGACTCCCCTCTCGGCCCTCAACCTCCGTCTCTGTCTCTCTGCCTCTTTGTTGCCTCTGTCTGCTGCTTCCAAGGGCTCCTGGCTTGGGGTTGGACACTGGGAGTGGCTCTTTGGGGAAGGAGGGAGAAGACGGGGATCACATGGAGGGAGGAGAAAGAAGAGGGGCCATGGCACTGGGGGCAGGAGAGGAGGGGCAAGGGGCAGGGTGGGGAAGCATGAGCATGGTGGGGAGAGGGCGCCACCGACTCCCTCTTCCCAGCCCATATGCACCCTGGGGACCCTCACCCTCTGGGTAGCCCCCGGCTGGGCCGGGGCTGCAGCTGACGAAGACTTTCCCTTTGGTTGTCTGCCCCTTCCTCGTTTCTCCCTCCCACCCCTGCTGGCTTCTTCCACGACTCCTCTTTCCTCCCCTTTCTGGTCACCCCCACTGCCCTGCCCTCCTCTGCCTGTCCTCCCTCCCCGGCCCCTGCCCCCAGGCCGCCAGCTGACCATCTTCAACAGCCAGGCAGCCATCAAGATCGGAGGCCGGGATCAGGGCCGCCCCTTCCAGGGCCAGGTGTCCGGCCTCTACTACAACGGGCTCAAGGTGCTGGCGCTGGCCGCCGAGAGCGACCCCAATGTGCGGACCGAGGGCCACCTGCGCCTGGTGGGGGAGGGGCCGTCCGTACTGCTCAGTGCGGAGACCACGGCCACCACCCTGCTGGCCGACATGGCCACTACCATCATGGAGACCACCACCACCATGGCCACCACCACCACCCGCCGCGGCCGCTCCCCTACGCTGAGGGACAGCACCACCCAGGTGAGGGCCTCGGCAGGCCACAGCGGGGGCTGGTCAGGTGGGCGATGGGCTGATGTCTGCCGAGCAACCGGGGTGCCCAGGTGAAGGCCCAAGGGCGCTGGTGGCCTCCTGGAGACCTCTTCCACAGGTGATGGTGCAGGTGAGCGACAAGGTCACCTTTCAGGAAGCGGCCTTGTTCTGGTGATCAGAGGGAGGGTGGTTGCACCACCGTTTCTAGAGGGACTGTTTCCAGAGTTGAGGGCAATTTGTGCCCCCGCCAGACCCGGGAAGCCCACTTCACCTCAGAGAGATGAAGTCTGACTAGGGGTGAGGGAATGCCCTTTGTCCCATGAAGGCTGTGTCCAGTGCTCCCGGCAGCGAGTGGGAGGTGGCTGGCACTGCTACGGAACCACCCTGGAGGGGCTAGGTGGTGGGCAGCCATTCTCTGGAGGCTGCTGGAGGCCAGGAGCTGCCTCTCCTTGTTGCCAGGGCCCCAGCCATGGTCCCTTGGCCTTCACAAGGCCTCTTGTGTGGTCCTGAGCGGCCGCCTCCACCTGGCGGGCCCTGGGGCCCTCTGGACTGGTGGTTCTGGGGAGATTGCCTGCCGACAAGACGATCCCCAGCTGCTCTGTCCTACTTTGTGCTTGCCCCACCTACTTAGGTGCTCTCCTGAGTCAGGTCAGATCCAAGGAATTTGGGTTCATCTACTTCTTTTGGACTCGGGAGGACTGAAGGGGGCTGTGCCTGGAAGCTGATGTTGCCATTGGGGCAGGGCAGCCCTGGGTTTCCCATTAGCTGAAGTAGCTGAGCGGGTGTGATTTACAGAGGCCACCTGAGGCGGGTTTCTAGTTGCTGTCACCAGGGCCTGCTCTGGCCTGTGGGCCCAAGGAGGCTGCCCCGTGGTACCCACAGGCACTCTTCACCTTTGTCCCCACCCTCCCACCTGGTCTCACTGCCTGTGGCTGTCAGGTTCTAAGCCTGGAGGGACCTTGCTCCTTCAAGGATGAGGGAGGGGTCTGGGGCTTCAGCTTCTCCTTCTAAATGAGAGGTGGGCTCCATGTGCTCCAAGGTCATCTGGGTGGGGACCTCTGTGGGGGGATAGTGGGGGTTGGGGCTGGGCAGGCTCATCCAGGTGAGAGAGACAAGTCTGTGCCTGCTATATTAGTCATTTGCTTGGCTGCTCAAACAAATGCCATGCAATGGGTTGGCTGAAACAATGGGAATTTATTATCTCACGGTTTTGAGGCTGGAATAAAGTCTAAATGAGGGCGTCATCAAGGTGATGCTTTGTCACAGAAGACTGGCGTTCTGGGGCTGGCTGCTGGTGAGCCTTGGTCCTGTGCTCCTCTGTCACGTGGCAGATGTGGCAGTGCACATGGCGGCCTCTCCTGGTCTCTCTTCTCTTCTGGGTTCTGTTGACCTTCAGCTTCTTGCTGCCCTGACTTTTCTCTGTCTGAGTTTCATTCCACTTATAAAGGGCTCCAGTAATAGGAGCATGACCCAGCCTGACTGAGGCAGGCCACACCGCACCTGAAGTAGCCCCCTCCAAAGGGCCTGCTTACAACCAGGTCACACCCACAGGAATGGATTTGGCTCCAGAACATGTTTTCCCGGGGTACATACAGCTACAAACCACCACAGTGCCCTTCCCTTCTGCCGTCAGTGCCGTGAACACTGAGGGACTTCAGACGTCTGGCCCTGGGGAGGGAGAACCCAGGGCGGGGGGAGGGCACAGTGTCTGAGGTGAGGAGTGGAAAGCTGCAGGCTGTGACCCCTCTGCCCGCCCTCACCCGACTCCTCCCAGCCTTGCCCTGCAGCCCTGTTGTCTCTTGCCAACCCTGCTGTCTCCCAGGCTCCCTTCCTGCCTGCACTTTGGGTTTCCTTTTGGGTTCCTTTTCTAATGCCCTGAGGACCCCCCCACCCCCGCCCACTCACTCATCTTGGGGACTCTCTCTCTTTGCAATCCTGAGAGAAAATGCTGACAAAGTAGACTCCCGTTGTCATGGCAACCATAGCCCTAATTATTGTGTGAGGCTGGGTTCACTCTGGCTCTGGGGAGGGGTTTGAGAGAGAGATAAGGGGTGATGGGGTGGTGAAGCCAGAGCCAGGAAACCCCTCCAGGGCTGCTCTGCCTCTTGGCTGCCCGAGCCTCGGCCCCCCCTGGTACCCCTGCCCAATGCATTCTGGGTCCCCTTGCTGTGGCCCTGCAGCCCCAGGCCTGGTGTCCAGTCTCCTTCCAGAAGTCAAATGCCTGACTTGTGCTCTCTCATTGATCCTTGGGCCTGGGGCAGGGATGGGGGGATGGGGTGGGGGATGGCGGGGAGCAGGAGGGGGTGGGCACTGCAGACCTGGTGCTGTGATGTTTCCCTTTGCACCAGAGGAAATGGGGGCCCAGGGTCATCCAGCCAGTGATTAGGGAGCCCAGGCCCTGTCCCCTATGCGCCTCCCTTCTTCCCTGCCATCCCAGGCATCAAGAGTGACAGTGGGGTCTGCTGATCCACCCTGGAATCCCCTCTCTCCCTACCCTTCCTCTCGCCCCCCCCAGAACACAGATGACCTTCTGGTGGCCTCAGCTGAGTGTCCGAGCGATGACGAGGACCTGGAGGAGTGTGAGCCCAGTACTGGTGAGTGCCTCTCCCCCCTCCCCTGCCCCGGGGCCCTCTGTGACACTGAGGGGAGGGGGCGACTGTCACCTGTCCCAAGCCCAAAGGCCTGTTGTCAGGCCTTAGCTTTCCCTGATAGTCCCCTCCCTTCCTAACAGCACCTCTCCCCCCAGGTCCCTCTAATGCCTTCTGGCAAGGCAGTTGTGATCTTTTGGTGCCCCACCCCTCAGAGGTAGAGAGTTCTTTAACTGGGGTCCTGATTTGGAGCCAGGGGATGCTGGGAGGGAAGGAAGGAGACTTGCCTAGAAAGATGAGTAGCTACAGCTCCCACGAGTCCTACGGGGAAGGGGGTGTGTGGGTCTAGGAACTACAACTCCCATCAGCTCTTGGGTCCAGAACTACAACTCCCACCAGGCCCTGAGGCTTGGTGTTCACCTTGTCAGTAGTGGAAAGGGCTCTGCTGACCCTGACCCTCCTCATTCCCAGGCTCAGGGAGGCGGTTGGCACTCTTGGAGGTTTCCAGGCTGGTCACTCTGCCAGGACAGCCAGGCCAAACCGGGGCAGAGACTGCACAGCAGCTCCGTGTAGGCAGCGTGCTGGGGTGGGAGGTGGGCCTGGGCCAGGCACATGGCCTCCTGGGGGAGAGGTTAGGGTCTGAGTTTGGGCCCAGACTTCCAGTGGGGAAGCTGCTGTGAGAGGAGCACTGGGGTGGGGGATCTGGAGGGGCCGAAGGGATTCCAGCCCCTGCGTGGTCCTTTTGGCCGGATCCTAAGGTGCAGGCGCAGAGAAAGCCCCACTGGCAAAGTGAGGGTGGGCCTTGAGTGCTGACTGAGGAGTGGGGGGTGGCACCATGGGGGCAAGCGATGTGTTCCTGAGCAGGCCTGAGTGGGCTGCGAGGAACTGCGGTCCTGCTTGAGGCTGGCTGCAGGAATGGAGGAAAGACAGGGTGCTTCAGGTGTCCCTGCAGGCAGTGTAGGCCTTGGGGACGCCCAGATGAGCCTATGGGAGGGGAAGGTCCACCCATATCTCTCATTCGGGGTGGCCCCTGGCCCTTCTGGGGGGGGGGCAGAACAAGAAGAGAACAGGATCTAAGCAGCCGCTATGAAAACTTGGGGTAGAGGGGCAGAATCCAGAGACCATGGGCAGAGGGATTTTTGGGGTGCAGGCCACTGGCCTCCCTTCTGCAGGCTCCCCAGACCTGAGGCTGAAGCCCAACTGCCTTCTGTGTCCCCCCAGTAGGCCAGAGCTGAAGGTGCTGTCCCCCTTCCCCGGCAAGGGCCTGCACCTTCTGGAACAGGTGCTTGCACTGCGGGAGGCCCCTCTGCTGGGCCTGTGTGGCTGGGAGCTGTCCCTCCACTTGACTGGTGATCTTGGCTCAGGGACTGTGAGCTCCAACCCCACAATTGATCAGGGGGGCTCTGGGCATCTGGCAGCTTCAATATAGAGCTTCCCCCCTCAGTTCTTCTCAACTTAATGGGTGCTCCTGTAGGTGGACATGGGACCTCTGGGTCAGGCCTGCGGGGAGTTCTGGGCAAAGACTCTGGGGACAAAGGGCCATGAGCAAAGGGTGCTGCTTGGCCACATCTCCTGTGTTCACCCATGTTCACACACTCTGGGATGCGGGCCCCCAGGGTGAGAGGAGCCATTTCTGGATGTTCTCCCTGACCCTGCAGGGAATGGGGTCGTAGGCCAGATGGCTGCCACATGGAGACTTAGAGTACACACCAGGACACACCAGGGCCACACACACGCTGTCTACCTGACTGTCCCTGCGCTGGCCCTGAGCTCGTCAGGGGCTGGGACACAGCACTGAGTGCATGCCCGGCTGGTCTGAGGGCTTTAGGCTCTTTTACGACAGAGGAGTGAAGAGGAGCTGAAGGAGGTGGGTCACTGCCTCTCTGGTCGGGGCTTGCAATGTCATAGACAGCTGGGCAGACCCTCCTGGGAAAAGGGCCACATGTATGAGGGGCACCTGGGGGATGGAGACTCAATGGCAGTCGGGTGATAGGGAGAGGTTGGTGCTCCAGCCCAGCACCCAGCTTAAAAATGGAGGGGAGGGGAGCAGATGTAGCTCTGTGATTGAGTGCCTGCTTCCCATGTACGAGGTCCAGGGTTCAATCCCTGTTACCTCCTAAAAAACAGACAAATGAAAAAATGGGGGGGGGGCAGGGCGGGCAGAGTGTATGCTTAAGGCCCCAGAGGAAACCTGCAGCGGCCCCCAATGGCTCTCCCCTCTCCTGTATTGCACAGTTGTGTGCCCCCACGTTTACGAGCCCATGCTCACACCACTCGGAGGTGTTTAGAGGTGATTCTTATCATTTGATGGGAGGCCAGGCAAGGACCAAGATGAGTTTTGGGTCCCCCAGGCCAGTCTAGACCATGTCCACCCCCCACCTGCCCAGAGAGGAAGAGGAGCTCCAGCCTGAGCCTGTCTCATGCCCCAGCGGGGTTGCTTTTTCTCTAGCAGCCAGCCAGGCCTCCCTTGGCTCCAAGGTCAGTGTTGGGAGGTGCAGCAGCGTGGCTGGAGACAGTGGTTGCCCAGGGCGATCCCAGGGTGCTTGCACCCATCCTGCCTTCCGGATCCTTGCCTTTGGATCCCAGTCTGGGGTCTGGGGTCATCCCTGCTCACCCTTTCCCCCTTTCCCCTGGCCTGGGCCCCAGCACAGTCCCCAGGCCCCAGGCCCCAGGCCCCTTCTCCAGTTTGGTGAGACCATAATCTAATCTGGTCTTTTGACCGAAGGCTGCCTACCAGCTAAAGAAAAGTATCGTTTGGGACACAACATTTGCACTTTTTTGAATGGAAATGTCTTTAGGGGTCATACGTTGTGTAGTTGGAGAGGCGACCCAACCTGCATGTGGCGCTCCCTGCCCGGTGTCTGAGTTTGGGCAGAAGCATACATAGATTCGTTCATGTACACATATTTACAGACCTACCCGCAGGCTCACGTGTGCCAGTTCCACACGTACACTCAGGTGCAAAGCAGGAGAGCACGTGGCATTCTGCCCAGACCTAGACCTAAAGAGGTACACTTGGTCTCAGACCCCCGAGGCGCACTCAGGACCACAGGAACGCAGACACACACACGTGCGGTCTCACAGAGGCACTCCCGCTTACTTAGACCCACGGAGTCTTGAATATGTGTGCTTAGAGCCCCCCAATACCCACTCATCTGTTCAGATGCACAGGCCCCATCTGCTCAGACCCCTGGAGGTGCACACTTCGGTGTGCTCGGCCTCACCAAGGTACACACCTGCACAGACCACAACCGCATACAGGCGCCTAAATCCACCAAGGCCCTCGCATGTGCTCAGTGTTCCACATACATGGTGCAAACTCATACATAAGCTCACATCTGTTGAGGTTCACATCACATGTTCAGAAGCACATGCACCTGCTCACACCTGTAGAAGCACTCACATATTAGGCACTCGAGGATGCACATGTGTATTTCAGACTTAAGCCTATACACACATGTGCTCAGACCCATTGAGGCACATGCTTGTTGGACTCATGGAATTACACCTTCGTGCTTGCTCACACCCATGCATGTACAAGCCCACCTGTTAATGATGCTCACACATGTGCTCTGACCAGACTCGTATACACACATTGAAATTTCTGGAAGCTCACCTGTATTTCAGACCTACAGATACAAGGGTGAACGTTTGGATCAGGCATAAGCATGATGTGCTCAGACTCCCTGAGTGCACACATGCATGTGCTCACACGCACCTGTGCCCAAATAGTACAGTGCCATGCCCAGGCTCACAGGCGTGTGTGGTGTATGTTACAGCTTCACCCAGGTCCACACTCATGCTGAGACTCCTAGTTGTATGCATCTGTGTCCAGACTCACCAAGATGTGCATACATGGCCTCAGAGGGCTCTTCTTGTGTACGTGCATGCTCATTCCCACAGAGGTGTGCTCATTTGCACACAGGGAGCCACACATGCACTGAGACCCACAGGGGTCAGGGGTGGGCTGTGTGTGGGCCCACACATGCACATGTGTGTTTCAACTTACAGACCTGCATCCCTCCCCCAGGCTCCCCTGAGTGGAGACCTGTGTGAGTTCAGCCCTACCGAGGCTCGTACTTACACGCACCCCCAGGCCCCTCCGAGCATGTGTGTACATGCTCAGCCCCACAGACGGTACCCCCATGCTTACCCACAGAAGCAGCCACATTGACTCCCGTTCTTGGAACAGGTACATGTGCATGCTTAGGCCTCCAGTAGCCCACACTAGTGCCCATGGGCCACAGTCAGACCCAGCAAAATGCATCCCTGTGTGTTCATACCCAGGTGAGCATGTATCAGTGTGCTCAGACCCCAGGTACTTGCTCGTGCTCTTACCCACTATTATTGCACAGCCCCCCCAAGTCATTGCCCCCGTGCACATGCACATGCAACCCTCAGAGGCACACTGATGCTTAACCCCACAGAGACACAGACACCTTGCTCAGACTTACACTCATGTACTCACCGTCACAGAGACATATGTGTGTTCTGATTCCCAGAGCGTTTTGAGAAAATGCTAGTTATGCTAACAGGTAAACTCCCAAAGGTCGGTGGTTTGACACATGGAAATTTATTTCTTGTTCATGTGATTGGCAGGCAGCTCTCCTCCAAGCGGTGCTTCAGGACCCAGCCTCCTTCCACCTTGGGGCTGCCCATCTTCAACATGGGGCTTCCTGAATTGCGGTGGGAGGGGAAAGAACATGGAGGGTCATGGAGGGGAGGTTTATGTGGGCACACATCCCACTCCTGCCCAGGTTCCACTGTCCAGAGAGCTCAGTCTCGTGGTCACACCTGGCTTCAGAGAACGCTGGGAAATATGGCCTTGCTGTGCTCCCAGAAGGAAGCAGCAGCAGAGGTGGAGACCTGTTAGCGAATTGTTTGCCACAGTTTGACCTTAGGTGTCCCCACCTTTCTGTTTCACCCTTCCACATGCAGAATGCCCCTTTCCAAGGGAGACAACCCAAAGTCTCACCCAGTAAGGGCAGTCACCTCAAAGTTGAGGATCTCTGGGAGATGTGTGGCCCAGGCCATCAAGTCCAGCTTTCACTCCTCTGGTACGGATGCCCATATTAGGTCCAGGTACCCATTTGTGGTCTGGGGACCCTTGTCTGGTCTGCGTATCAGTGAACTAAAATGATAACTTATCTCACTACTTCCACACCCCAACACACACCCAGAATACAGTGGTGAGGCAGAGACAACAACCGCAGTGAAGCCTCCCATTCAAAAAAGGGAAGAATGGAAGACTTCTAGAAGCTCCTAGTTCATCACAGCAAGGGAATCCAGCTGGCAGGCAATGAAAAGCCTTTGCTGGGCAGTGGGAATCATTAAACCCTGCTTCTGCTCTCTGGGAGAAACTCCCCTCTTCTTTGTCTGGGGCCACTGGCTCTACTGTCTCAGAGGTTCTTCCCAGTCCATTATCCTCCATGGCCACCTCTGAAGTGCCTTTTGGGAAAAATGTCCTTCTTGGGGCTCTCCACTTCCTGCTCATGCATATTTGGGGGCCCAAAGTTTGTTTTAAGGCTCAAAGAACCACATCTAGAGTTCTTTCCTAGGCATAATTCTCTAGTTCAATTTGTTTCCTTGTTTCTCTGTCCCTATGCCTCTGCCTCTCAATTTGGTGGCAACTGTCTTGAGGGCATTTGAGTCAGTAGTGGTGTGGTTATGCCCCTGACCTGATTCTGGCAACAAGCCCGAGCCCTTTGTCCAGGTGAGTCTGACTGGCCATTTCTTTCAGAAGCCCTTTTCAATCTTCTCTCCTACTGTTTGGAGTTTGGAAGTAGTCGGCTCTTTGGATACCCTTTGGACCCAAATTTCTGGATTTCCCTTAATTTCTGCTCGCAAACCAGCCACTTCTTTCCTAAGCATGCCTCTTTGTTGTAATATGTTGCTGCAAGCAGAAAGTAAAAGCCAATCTGGTCATTCTTACCTTTTCCCACCCCTTCCCTTTGGCACCTCAGTCTCCAGGTCATGACAGCAACTGTTTTTAGCTAAAGGTTTTTTCCTTGGCCTCATTTTGGTCTTCATCTTTCCAGCTTCCAAATCCATTTCCTTGGATTGTTATATGAGCACCACAGGTTTCTCTATTGTGACACCCATTTCTGGTGCTAGTGTCTGTATCAATCAAAGTAACCTTTATTTCTGTAACTGATGTCCCTGAGTCTCAGTGGTTAACATTCCAAGGGATTTTCTCACTCAGGTAAAGCCCTACCTGGCTGTGCTCTCCCCCAGGGATGCTTCAGGAACTCAGATGTCTTCCATTTTGTGGTTCCTCCATTTCCAAGATGAGTGCAGAAGGGGAAAGAGTGTGGAGGATGGAACCCGGGAGGCTTTTTTGGCCAGTGCTGGTAGGGTGCATACTTGGTCAATGGCCACACCTAATTGCAAGGGGTGCTGGGAAATGTAGTCTAGCCGCCCAGGAGAAGGAGGAAATGAGTTTGATGAACGATGTGGTAATCTCTGCTACACAGAGGTACGTGGTGTGTGCTTGTGTATTCTCAGATGCACATTCATTCATTCACATGTGGACATGCACACTTGGACCCAGGCTCAGAAGCAAGTGGACACATGTACAGAGCCAGAGGTACACTCACGTGTACACACATCTGTTCAAACTCTCACAAAACACTCACCTGGATCCATCAAGTTTCCAGTATATGCACACACGTACACACGTCTAGTGATCCAGCCAGGGGCGTGGCCACCAAACCTATGGACTCAAATGTCCTCAACATAGTTGCCACTAAATTGAGAGCTGGAGGCATGGGGACAGAGGGATGTGTGCATGCGTGCACACACATGATGCAGCTCACCTTCTCTGACCTGGAAGCTGCCCTGGAAGCTGCCCTTGCCATGAGGGCATTCAGGGCAGAGGAGGGGCACTGTCTTTCCGGCCGTGGCTCACAGTTGCACAGATTGTTCTCTGCTCAAACAGGTGAGTAGGGGCTGAAATCCAGCCGGTACTCCACTCACCAAGCCCTGGTGTAGGGCCGTATCCACCTTGAGTGGCTGCCCTTTTTCTAATCCATGCGAAATGCTGTGGGCTGGTGGCCTCATAGCCTGGGCAGGTCCCTTAGTGCTGGTGGGGGAGGCCTTGGCCACCTGATCGCTTAGACTTTCATGCTCTCAACCTCAGCTCTAGACTCCCCTTAGGGGACAGGCGTACCTTGCTTGGGTGGGAATAGGGCTTGAAAAATTTCTAGTCTGGGGCTTTCTCCCGATGAAGGAGAGTTGGGGTGGGGAGGGGACATGCTCAGGATTGGCTGGTGATCTCCTTGGTTGGACTGGAATTCTCTTTAGTAAGTGGGACTGGCAGGCACCGAAATCCAAGGTTTCTTAGGATGCAGAGGGTTGGAGCATAGGTGGCATCTGTGAGAAGTGTGCACATGTGTTCCCAAAGGCTGCAGCTGCACAAGTTGGGGAGGGGTGGAAGGCTGCCATAGGGTCCTCACCAGACTGCTGGCATCTCAGCATGATGGCTCCCAGGGACACTTCACCCAATGTGCACCCTTAGTGTAGAGCTGGGTCCAGGGTCCCAGCCACCACGAGTCATCTTGAGCCTGAACCTCCCAAAAGATGGGTGAGAGGGGCAGCCCAGGAGTCCCAGGTTGGCTTCTCGCAGCAAGAGGTCTCAGGGGGTCCTCCCCTCCTCTGGGTCCTGCCAAGTTCTAACCAGTGACCCCTTGCCAGATCCTTTCTGGACCGGCTTACTACCCCGGCCCAGGGAAAGCCATCAGAGGAGGTGGGAGAGGCAGGGACCAGGCAGACACCCAGACATGGAGGCCAGGGAGGGGCCAGGGTGAATGACAGGGACAAAAAACCAATGTGGTCTTCTCAGCCCTGTGACCAGGCCTGGGAGAACTCTGGGGGCTGAGGGACCTGGGAACCTGTGTGAACCAACAAGTTGGGGCAAATGGTTGTGCAGGGCACTCAGACTGGGCAGGGTTTGTCTGTGGGCCGAGGTCTGAACTCACCCATCCACCCATAGCCTAAGTGGGTAGGCTAGGGGGGGTTAGAGAGCCAACTCTATGCCCTGAGGAATTGGATCAGTCTCTCTAGGACAGGATGTGCCCCCAGCAAGGGCCTCTTGGTCCTATGCCCTGAGCATATCTGTCTGGGGCCAGCCTTGATCCTGAAACTTCTAGGAGCAGCAGGTGCCCCCACTGAAGCCTGGAGGTGGAGCTGGCTAGGGATGAGATCTGGGTATGGAGCAAGGCTCCTGCCAGGATGTACTCTTGGCAGTGCTGCCGCCTGGAGGGGCAGTGGGGGGAGACCTGCAGGGGTTGCCACCCCCTTGCCCAGCTAACTAGCCTGGTCTTGTTCAGAGGAAATGCTTGAGAACTATTCCTCCCCTTACCCTGGTGAAGACATGAGTCCCAGCTTTGTGTTAGGCCCAGTGCTGGGTGCAAGGGAGATAGACAAATGGAATTTGGGCCTCTGGGTCTTTCCTGACAGTGGGTCCCAACCTGCTGCCTTCAGGACAAAATAGGGGCTTGGTGTCAGAGGCACTCAAGGCAGGGAGGATCCTCAGAAGTCTGCCTGGAAGAGGAGGCATATGGACTCTGAAGTACAAATGAGAGATTGGGGGGTGGGGTGGGGGCTGGAAGCAGGGGGTGGTGTTCTCAACAGAAGACGAGGTCTAGAAGAGGGCAGGTGGTATGGGCCAGCAGTGCCTGCTCCTGAAGCCTCAAGGTCCATGCTGGGCGGGGCACCTGCTGTGAGTGGTTCCTGGATGCCACCACCTGAGGGGCTGCCAGCCCTCCTTCTTGAGTGCCAGCTGCAGAGTTTGCCCCTCACCTAGCGGCCCTTTGGTGGGGCAGAGGCTCGGGTGGGGGATGGGAAAGTACCCTCTGTTCATGCTTAGACTGGAGGGTCCACGGTAGCCTGGCCTTGGCCTTTGCCCTGGACAAGGGGCCAATATCCTGATTTTAAAGATGAGGAAACTGAGGCTGGTGTGTGAAAGAAATTTGCCCCCAGTCACGCAGGGATTTAGTGACAGACAGGTGTTTGGCTTCCCCATGTTAGCATCAAGCCAAGAGTGAACCCTGGTAAATTCCTGGAGACATGGGGAGGGTAGTTAAGGCTTTCCTGGGTACCTTTGGAACTACCCTTTCCTGGCCTTTGAGAGCCACAGAACACATGGGACAGCACATGTGTTCACTCAGTCTGAGCTCGACACCTGGTGACTGGCAAGGCCCCACCTGCCCCAGGCCTCAGCCTCCTCATCTGTAAAAATTGGAGCCTGGGAAGTCCTAGCTCCACAAAACATGCTTCTCTGCTCTCAGTTCATCTGTGGCAGGCCAGGAGCCCCAAGCTTTCAAGATCTGACCTGCAGGGGAGCCCTGCCCCCTGGGAAATTGGAGCATGGTGAGGAGAGCAGTCAAGGCTGTGGCTTCAGAGGCTGACTGAGTGGCTAGGGACAACACTGGGAGATGGCAACACTGTGACTGAAATGATCATCAAAAGGGTCTGAATGGCAGTGCCAAGAACGGAGGGCCCTGGGTGGGGGCAGCAGGAGAAGAGGTGTGAAGACATAGAGGTGGAATGTGGTGGACTGGCTGAAGGGTGCAGGTAGGACATGGCTGTGGGACCCTGGGGTGCTTGCTGTGGAGGGGGTGTGGGCTTGTGGGCAGGGTCTGTGAAGACCAGATCTGCAGAGGCCACGGACTGGCACTGGGTAGGGCTGGGGCTGAGCTGGTGGGAGAATTAGAGAGGAAACCTCCAGCCCCCACCAGGTCGAGGTGTCCCTCCAAGAGGACTGAGGCCTCTCATTAGCCACCTGGAGACCAGCTGAAGGAGAAGGCTAGGTTGAAGGGGGCCCAGGGGTTGCTGGGAGTTATAGTTGTTGCTCCCAGGGACTGATGGGAATTGTGGTCTTTACCCCTCCAAGGGCATATGGGAGTTGTAGTTCTCACCCTTTGGGGCTGATGGGAATTGTAGTTTCTGCCCAGGGATCCCAGTTATTAGATCTAGGAAGGGGAAACCCTCCCCACAAAGCCCTCTCCCCTAGTCATCCTGGGCCCTCTATTAGCAAGCACATCCTCACAGATGGCTGTGTATGTATTTTCTTTCCTTTTTTTGCTTTCTTCTTCTTTCTGTTGTTTTTATTATTGTTTTAACAATAATAACAGGGCCAGAGGCAGTCAAGCCCTGGTCAGGTCCTGGCGACCCATGGGGGTTTTGGGGAGGGGGAGGGGGGAAGTCAGTGGGGGTTAGAGGTGGAGGGTGAAGGAGAACTTTGGGGAATTAGGGTCAGCTCAGGATGGTGTGTCCTTACCCTCTGCACCCACTCACTCTCTGCCCCCACCTCTCCTCCTTGCCTCTACATGGCTTCTCGTCACCCCTTCCCCTATGGGACAGGACTCACTCCTGGTGCTGTCTCCTCCCTGCCCGCTCTTCCTCATGGGCCTCCTCTCCCTCACCCTCAACCTCTCTCCCCACAGCCAACCAGCAGTTAGCCTTCCAACCCCTCCCCAAGGCCATCCCTTCCGCTTCCTCTCATCCATCACTGCAGTTCCCACATTAATGTCCCTCACGTGCCTCCTGCCCTAGCCCTCCTTCCCACCCCACCCCCAAACCAAGTGGTGGTAACAGTTCCCCAACCCCAGCCTGCACTGTGCAGATTTCAGCTTTGCGTTTATCGAGGGGGAGAGGGCATGAGTGAGGGAGGAGAGAGAGGACTCAGGAGGAAGCAAGATGTCCAGGGAGAGAAGAGTGAGGGAGGGAGAGGCCTAACAGATAGACAGAAAACGTTGTACGGAAAAGTTGTTTTTTCTTACTTTTTTCCGGGAGAACCCGCTTACACAGCTCTGTTTGTAATTTTTTTCTTCATGCTAAAATCACACGGCCTATTTGTTGATGTAAGTTGCCTGAATTCCGTGGTATGCTATCTTCTTTTTTAAAAACAAAAGAAAAAAAAAAGATGTAGAAAAAAAAAACCCTAAAAGATATTGTTGTTAGGTTTGTTTAAATGCTGCTGTTGTATCTGTTTTTAAAGCCTTAAACCAGTAGATTTTTTTTTCCTTTTCTTTTTGATTTCCTTTCCTTTCTGTTCCTTTTGGTTTCTTAAAGACAAACAAAAGACCAAAACCCAGAGAGCCTCAGAGCCCGAGCGTGGGGTGCCCAGGGCATCCGAGCCGCGGCGCGCTTAAAGCGCTTTGCTCCGGCTGGCGGGCGGCCGCGGCCCGCTCTAGTCTCCGCCAAAGCCGATTGGAACCGATTTGGGTGTGTGAGGCTGTTGTTGCTCTCTCTGTGCCGGCCGCCTGCGCCCCGGCCCGCGCTGACGCCCTGCCTTTTGTCTTCTCTCTCTTGTTCTAGGAGGAGAGTTAATATTGCCCATTATCACGGAGGACTCCTTAGACCCCCCTCCCGTGGCCACCCGGTCCCCCTTCGTGCCCCCACCCCCCACCTTCTACCCCTTTCTCACGGGCGTGGGCGCCACCCAAGACACCCTGCCCCCGCCCGCGGCGCGCCGCCCGCCCGCCGGCGGCCCGTGCCAGGCCGAGCAGGACGACAGCGACTGCGAGGAGCCCATCGAGGCCTCGGGCTTCGCCTCCGGGGAGGTCTTTGACTCCAGCCTCCCCCCCACGGACGACGAGGACTTTTACACCACCTTTCCCCTGGTCACGGACCGCACCACCCTCCTGTCGCCCCGCAAACCCGCTCCCCGGCCCAACCTCAGGACAGATGGGGCCACGGGCGCCCCCGGGGTGCTGCTCGCCCCCTCCGCCCCGGCCCCCAACCTGCCGGCTGGGAAAATGAACCATCGCGACCCGCTGCAGCCCCTGCTGGAGAACCCTCCCCTCGGGCCCGGGGCCCCCACCTCCTTCGAGCCGCGGAGGCCCCCGCCCCTGCGCCCCGGCGTGACCTCCGTCCCCGGCTTCCCCCCTCTGCCCACAGCCAACCCCACGGGGCCTGGGGAGCGGGGCCCGCCGGGCGCGGTGGAGGTGATCCGGGAGTCCAGCAGCACCACGGGCATGGTAGTGGGCATCGTGGCGGCCGCGGCGCTCTGCATCCTCATCCTCCTCTACGCCATGTACAAGTACCGCAACCGCGACGAGGGCTCCTACCAGGTGGACCAGAGCCGGAACTACATCAGTAACTCGGCCCAGAGCAATGGGGCGGTGGTGAAGGAGAAGGCCCCCGCCGCCCCCAAGACGCCCGGCAAGGCCAAGAAGAACAAAGACAAGGAGTATTACGTCTGAGCGCCCACCCCCGCTGCCAGCGGCCCCTGCTGGGAGGACAGCGCGGCCCTCGCCCTGCCGCGCTGCGGGACCCACGCCCTGGCTGCCTCGGACTTCTCACACCAAGAGGAAACGCAAAAAAAGAAAAGGAAAACCCCGTGCTTGCCCCCTTCCTTCTGCTGGCCCGGCACCGCGGCCTCGTCAGTCCGGGGGCTGTCTGTCCCTCCTGGGGCTGTCCCACGCGGCACTGCACCCGCCAGGCAGGGCACGTGCTCACAGCCCTGGGTTGATTTATTTTTTTAAGGGGAGGTAGTTTTATTTTGTGGGGTTGGGTGGGAAGGAAGGCTGGGGGTTTTTGTAAAGCGTCCACTACTCGTCCCGTTAATTTTCCTCCATTTTTTTCTTCTCCCGCCCCTGTCCCTCCTGCCTTCCTTCTCTTCCCAAGCCCTGCAGTCCCCATGGCAGGCTGGCTGTGTCTCTGTCCCCTCCCTCCTTTCCTCTTCTCCCTTTTTTGTGTGTCTGGTTTCTCCCTCCCTTTCTTCCCTTTGGGTTTCCAGAGTTGGTGGGAGGGCGGGCTGGGGCCCCCTTGGGTGGGTGGAGTGGGCCAGGGCAGTGGGGCTGCCCGTGAGCTGCCCACTCCACTCGCTGCTGGGAGGAGGCCCTGGCCGGTGCCACCAGAGAAGGGGCTCGGGCCCGGCTGAGGGCCTGTTCTGTGCCGCCGGGCGACGTGCATTGATGGGGAGCTGCCGGAGGAGCAGGGGTGGGGGGCGGGGGGAGGGGAAAGGCAAATGCAGATATATATTAAAGACAAATAATCTAGATACCACGAGCAGCCACCTGTGGCACCCATCGGGCGCAGGCAGCAGGGAAGAGAGGGAGCGAGGCGGCCGCAGACTGCTGGGGTCACTCCTCTGCCCATGGGCTCCCTGCTCCCCCAGTTTTTTTTCTCTCTTTGTTAACAAATGTGTCTGAGTCTTGGAAAACACCCCAACCCCGGAAATGTGTGGGAAAAAGAAAACAAAAACTTTCCAAATCCCATCGGTCCTGTGCAGTTTGTTTGGGGCGGGTGCTTTTGGGGCATTGACCCTGGCTTTGGGCTGGGGTCTGGGCCCACGAGAGCCTGTAAGTCGTCCTCAAATTGTTGGGTCAAGCATGGCTTTGAGCTTTGTCCCACGTGGCTCACCTTTGTCTCACCCCCACATCCTTGCTGGTTAAGGATGGGGGCAGGACGCGGCCCGCAGGCTTGGGGGTGACACCTGGTCTCGGCCTGGCTTGGGCACCATTCTGCGGTGCAGACCCCAGCTTCTTGGGCATGAGGTCCCTGGAGGCAGGGGCATCGTCTTGCTCCTAGTGGCTGAGGGGCACCTGTGCCTGTGTCCCATGGCGGCTCAGGGACGGAGGGACCGTTCTTGGGGTGCTGACTCGGGGGCTATGAGCTGCCTAGTCCTTAGAGCAGTCCTCGGAGGGAGCGCTTCAGGGATGGGCCCAAGGTCTCAAGGTGAGTCGGTGGCTGAGACCAAATTTGCCTCTAGCTCTGCTTGCCTCGCTGCCACCCTCAGGCCGACTGTGGGCAGAGTAACCACGTGTGTAGACCCCACACCTTGCATACCTCATCTGCAGGCATCGTGGAGACACTGGCAAACACGCCCGTGGTCCCTCACGCTTGAAGAGATGGGTGTGCATTTCAGTTCCCTCTTTTAGTCACAAGGAATAGAGACACACGAAGGGGGATTGCACGCGAGGACCAGGTGTGCAGGCATCTTGGGAGGGGCAGAGTGGGCGGGGGCCTGGGTCTCAGGGGTGGGGACAGTGGACCGCCACGCCCCTTGACACTCGGCCGTGACTCAGCCATGCTTCTGTCGCTCAGGTCTCCCCCGTGATCAGCTTGCTTCTCTGCCTTCCACTGAGTCTGTCTTGCCTCCACCTCCCAGGCTGCTTTCTCAAGTGCCCGGCTTGCCCTCCCCCTCACTGCCCATTCTTCATCACAGTCTCCCATCTGCTGTGGCTCTGGCTGCTGGCCAGCTCATTCCTTTGGCTTTCTTCCTCTTTGGGCCAGGACACCTCCTGGGGCCCTGGGATCCAGGCTACCTGTGGCTCACATGACACCGCCCTTTGGCTAGAGCATATCCCTCCCCACGGTCAAGGGGAGTGGCTGGATGGGCGAGCAGCTTCTGCCCAGCCCTCCTTCCTCCCTCCCTCCATTCTTGAGAGGAAGCTTCTGTCTCAGGACCCTCCCACCTTCAGGTGTGTCCCCAGGAGTCTTTGAGAGTTCTCCCCCAAAGTCCTGTCAAGGGTGGGTGAGCAGGTCCCCTCTCCCACCCCCGGGTGTGGATTTCCTCCTGGCCCTCCTGAACAAGGCCACCCCTGGGGGTGGGGCTCCGGGCCCTGCTTGTCCCCACCACTGTTCCGTCTTGGAGCCTGGAGGTCAGCCGCCCCAAGCCAGCTCGAACCACCTGCAGAAACCTGGGCAGTCTTGCCGGGACATTGTGCTTCTGTGCCAGTCATGGCCTCTCTTTGCTATCCTAGGGACAAGCTTATCAAGGGTCCTCCCTCTCCCCATTACCTCCAGTCAAAGAAAACAAAGACCCATGGGTAGGAGTTCCTTGGGGTCAAGAAACTTCTTCCAGAAGTTTCTAGAATGGCTCTGAGCCATCTTTCAGCATAGCGGGGCAAAGAAAGGGATGGTCCAGGAGTTGGAAGGACAAGCCTCAGGCCTCCTGGCTGTCACATGACTGTGGGACTTGGTGCTTTCCTCCTGGCACAAGGAGACTTAGCTCCTGTCCCTGAAGGGCATGGTTGTAAGAGGAAAGACCCCTGGGCTCTGCCATCAACTCCATTTTCCCATCTCCGAGAGATGGTGGCGGTGGTTTCCACACCACTGTCTCATGCATCTGATGCCGAACTTGATGCCCGCGCCTGAGCTGGGCTCCTGAGGGACTGGCTGGCCTGGAAGTGACCCTCCAGAGAGGCCCAAACAGTACCTTGAGGTGGCGGAAGTTCCAGGCACTCAGCTCCTCTTAAGAGTTGCTACTTGCAGGGATGTGTCAGGTGACTCTGGGGGCGGGGCAAGGACAGGGGTTTGGGGAGAAAGGCTCACAGTGCAATCTGGCTGATGCTCTTTGACTTTGAAGACCTGCCCTGGCCACACTAGCTCCCAGGGGAGGAAACAGCAGCCCGGCCAGCTGCTGGAGCTCTTATGGGGGGATACGGAGCCCCTGGTGCCAGCACTGCCCCTTCCCCACGTCCTGAGAAAGCTACAGGCCTGGCTGGAAGCGGGACAGTGGACAAAGTGGGTCCTGAACCACTTTGCTCAGTCCCCACTGCCCGAGGCCTCTGTCATCGTGGGGACAAGACTGCTGGGGGCAGGGGCAGTTGATGGGAACTTCTTCCCACAGCCAGGTCCCTTGGCGCCTCTGGCTGCTCTTGAAGTCAGGAGCCCCCAGGGTGGCATCAAGAGAGGGTGTGTCTAGGTGCGGTTGAGGGAGGGCCCCTCTTTTTCTGTGGGGCTCCCACTCAGCCTCGGCAACGACACTTCCCAGTGGCTCCAGAAACCGTGCCTGGCAGCCCGAGGCTCCGGGCCCCGGGCCTCCCAGCCTCAGGGCCCATTCGGTTACTTGAGGGATGACTGTTGGAAGCAGACAGACCCCAGGTCCTGGAAGGTGGGACCAGGCTGGAGGGACACCCAGGGGAGAGAAGGTGCCGTTTCCCGCGCGCTCTGGATCCATCCTTATGGCAGCTTCTGGACACCTGGGGCCCCAAGAACGCTGAACAAAGGTGAGAGCAGACAGAGAGACAGGGAAGGACAGGGGAGGCTGAGACAAGCTCATCTTTGGCACCTTTACTAACGTGACTCCCACCCCCACTCCCGGCCGCCCTCGGGGCCCGTGCCCAGGAAGGCCGCTGGAGGAGAAGACCCCAGAGGCCTGTGGGAGATGGCACAGGCAGGGAAGGGGCTGCAGCTGACAAGACCAGCGCCACCCCAGGGGCAGGGAGCTGCCTTCTGTTCCTGGACTTTCTTACTGACCTTCCCTTTTGGAGGGGGAGGGGACGTGGGGAAGCAGGGGCAGTGTGGCCCTGGTGGCTGGGCTGGCGCAGGGAGCTGGGGCCCCTGGAAACCATGGCGTTTGCGTTCCTTCGGCTTCTCCCAGAGAAGAGAAGTTTCTCCTTGAAACATCCCATTGCAGGAGTCCCAGGATCCTCAAACTGGGTGGATTTCAGGATAGGACGCCCCTGTGGGCCATGAACTCCCTTCTTTACTGCCCTGTTGAGAAGAAACACAGAGAGGTTGTGCCCCGAGACACAGTGACCCCTGGCCTGTCCACCCCAGGCCTCAGGAGTTACTGCCCCCGTGCTCTGAGCATGCCATGGGGGTGGGCAGTGACAGCCCTGTCAGCCATCGGGGGGCTTTAGAGGATGAGCCTGTGTCCTAAGGGGCCCCTCTATAATGGCCATCTCAGCCCTGCTCCCCTTCACAAAGGGCTGCACCCCCCCTTTCCCACTGGCCCCTCTTGGGGTGGAGCTGGGGGTAGCTGGGCCATTTGGTGCCTCAAATTGTGGAATATGGAGCAGAGCACAAGGCCGTGCAGTGAGCTGGAGCCCCAGCTCTTAGTTCCACTCTCCCAAGCATGTGCTGTGTGACTTCAGGCACATCTTATTCCTCTCTGGGCCTTGGATGGGTAGGATGGGGGGAGCAGGCCCGCTCAACGCTCTGCATGTCCTGGATGGTGTCAGGCAGTGCCAGCTTCTGGGTCTCTGGGTCTCTGCCAGGCCGCTCAGCACCGGCACCGCCCCGTACACCAGCAGGGGCAGCGAGGGGCCGTGGGCGCCCAGCAGCTGGGCTGGGGGACACAGGATGGCTCCCCCGCGGGTCGCCATCTGGAGCACACCCACCGCGGTCATCCCGTGACAGACGCACACGTGAGCGGCGCTCCGCCGGCCCCAGGCCCCCGCCCGCCCCCCAGCCCGGCGCCCTCCTCGCCTGAGTAGGGTGGGGAAGAGCTCGCAGCTGTGGATGGCCGTGGCCGTGACGGCGGCCCCCATGCTAGGGAGGCCCAGCGAGGCTGGGGCTGAGCGCAGTCACCGTCTCTGCAGAGAGAGGCGGGAGGCGGCCGGCGGGGGCGCAGGGTCAGATGCGGGGGGGTCTCTCCAGCTTAGACCTCGCCCTGAGCTCCAGGCCCGTCTTTCCAAAAGCCTCACCTGGGGGTCCCCAGGCCCCTAAAGCACCTCATGACTCCTCCCCCCAAGGTGCTCCCCACCCAGCCCCCCAGTGGGACGCCTCCTCCTTCCCCCTGACCCCTACAACCCATCATTAGGATCTTCTCCTCTCAGGGCCACCCTGAGCGCAGGCCCCGCTTCTCTCCCTAGACAGCCATGGCCGCCCCCTGTGTTCCCGGTTCTGGGTACCGCGCCCCACCCCACCCCCAGGCTGGGTGGCCTCTGGTCCTCCGCCTGGGGGAGGGCCCAGGGGTCCTGCGTGCTCCCCGTACCCCTCGCCCTGGGGCACCAGCGTGTTGGCCAGGATGCAGAGGCCGGACAGCACCAGGGCGCGCCTGCCTGGGCCCGGACGTCCGCGGCCCCGAGGACGGCCTGGAGCAGGAAGACGTCACCGCCGGGGGCCTGCAGGGGCCCAAAGGGAAGCCAAAGGCGACCCTGGCGTGGGGGCGGAGCCAGGCGGGGCGTGGGCGGGGCTTCCTCGGTGCCCAGACTCGCCTCCATGCCCACTGCCACCCGTGCGCCTTTGTTACCCCCCCCCTTCTAGGTCCTCTGTTTCCTGAGGAGGGGGGTGTCTGAGCTGCCGTCCCTGCCCCGGGGAGGCCCCGCAGGTGGCCTCGGGGGGTCAGCGCCTCCCGGGCTGTCCTCCTGTCGTTGATGGGGGCCACCCCCTGCAGCTCCCGCCGGCCCCACTCCACTCGGCCCGTGATGAGGAGCCAGCGAGCTGACTCTGCCAGCCACCTGGGGAGGGGGTGCGGGCACACAGGCCGCGAGGCCCTTCATTCCCCCCCCACTTTCCGCCTCCTTCTCCCTCCTTTGGGGGGGCCTGGGGGCCCACTGCTCTCATCCTCCTTAGCTTGGCTGCTGGAAGGGGGGACTCTGTTCTCCCCTTCCCTGCATCACCCAGGAAACAGGCCTGACTGATGGGATGGACCTGGATGTGGTCCACTAGGACCCCCCACTGTCCCGGATGCTCTGCGTTGTCACATCCTTCCCCCACTGCCAGTTCACTGCCTGAACTGCGCCAGCACTAACTCCTCTCCCATGCCCCCTCAGTCTTGGGTCCTGACATCACCAGCACCCCCGCACGCCCCCAGCACCCCTCATGCCTGACACCCCCACTGCTCCTGCCCTCTCTTCTGCCGGGAAAACAGCTGTGGCCTCCTGGATGCCATACTGCCCCACATGCCCCAGCCCCCCACCCCGCCTAACCACCCCCCCCCTCCGCAGGACCCAGCCCCCTGATGCCAACCTGGCCCCACTGCACCTCCCAGCTGAGCCCCGGTAGCTCCCACCCCGCACCCTGCTTCCAGTACTTGGTTCACACAGCCCCCCAGCCAGGCAGTAGGGTGGGCTGCCTGCTTTGCCTCCACCCGGGCCCTGCCGTCCTCCAGGCTTTGCAGAGTGGGTGGGGGAGGTGGAAGGCGCCCCGTAGAGGGAGAGCTGCCAAGACCTGGTGCCCTACCAGACTTCGGGTGGCGAGGGAGAGGGAGGGGCATGGTGACCCTGACTCGAGGACCTGGTGTGGGGGAGCTGTCCCCCAAATTGGGGAGGCCTTGGGGAGGAGCAGGAGGCCGGAGAGGGCACGCAGGCAGGTGGGCTGAGAACGAGGTCGGGAGGGGCAGGGCGGAGAGGAGAGCTGGAGCGCCAGCATCTGGGTGGAGGTGCAGCCTCGGCGCGGGGTGTGGCCCCCCGGGGAGAGAGTGCCACCGGTGCTGCGGGCGTGGGAACAGGGCGCCATGGTGACCTGGCGGCTGTGAGACAGTTATGGTGGAGAAGTGCGGGGAAGCTGGGCTGGGGCGGCTGCAAGGAGGCAGGGAGAGAGGAAGTGGCAACAGCAGGGGCGGCGCATTCTCTTGCAGAGAAAAGGGCTCGGAAGGGGAGCAGGGAAGGCGGTGGGAGCCGCCGGGGCTGGGGGTTTCCACGCTCAGGGATGCCCATGGTCCCACCTTACTCGCCAAGCCGGCAGCGCACTTTGGGGTGGTGTGGTGGGGGGTTCCCCGTGCCTCCCTCGTTAGACCATGAGCGCCAGGCGGGCGTGACGCCATCTGCCTGGCTCATCACCGCCATCCCTGGTGTCAGCTGGTGCACAGCACATGGTAGGTGCTCAGTAGTTATTTGCTGAATGAATGAAATGATGAACGAGTGAATGCAGGACGCTCCTACGGCGCCCTTGAGGCCCGCGGGCCGAGGACTGTGCGGCTCGCCAGCTGCCCGGCACCAGCAGGAGACCGGGGGGCGCCGCGGAACCTGCTTCGCTGGCCTGCTTCCTCCACGCCCTTGGCGACAGGGCCCACTCCGCCATCTCGGGCTTGTCTCCTCGCAGAGTGCGGGGTCACTGAGGGCAGAGCACTTGCTGGAGGCTCCACTTCTGGAGTTCCTCTGCTCCCAGCTTTTGGACTGAGAGATTCCTGGAGCCAGCCTTCCTCCTGTAGAATGCGAGGTGCCCCAATCCCCCTGGACTCTGCTGTCCTCCTCTCTGCAGGGGCAGCAATGGCTGAGCAACTGCTCAGGGCTAGGCTCGTGCACGAATGAGTCGGGCTTGCTCTGCTCCCTGGGTCTACAGTGTGTGGGGAGGCAGCATCAGGACTTTGTGGGGGCAATGGGCTCCAAGGGGGGTGCCTGGCCAGAGGGAGATGGCCCGTCATTTAGGAAGGGAAGACTTTCCAGACAAAGTGACGTTTAAGCTGAGCCCTGATGAAGGAGCCGAAGTTGGGAGAAAGGTGTTTCAGGCAGGGACAGCTGCATGGCAAAGGCCCAGAGCTGGGCCTGAAGGTGGAACACAGAAGAGGCCAGTGAAGTTGGCCCAGAGGGAAGGCAGGAGGGGGACAGGGAGGCAGGCAGTGCAGGGCCATGTGGTCATCCTGAGGGCGATGAAAAGATTCCCCCCGTTCCTTGGGCAGGGCATGCACATTGGTGGCCAGGGTGGAGGCAGGGAGGTCAAGTAAGGTAAGGAGGATGCCCAGATATCTGAAAACCAGGAGGGACAGCGTTCTGATCTTCCCTGTCACTCACCCCTTCACATCTAGTCAGCCACCAAGGCCAGTTAAGTCCACATTTTAATTATCTTCTGAATTTGTTATCCATCCATCCATCCATTCATCCATCCACCCATTCATCCACTCATTCATCCACTCTCCAACCCATACATCCACCCACCTACCCACCCATCTAACCATCCGTCCATCCATCCATCCATCCATCCATCCATCCATCCATCCATCCATCCATCCATCCATCCATCCAACCATCCACCCAACCACTCATCCATCTACCCATTCACAAATGCATCCACTCACCCATCCATCCACTCACTCATCCACCTGTCCATCCACTCACTCACCCATCCAACTACTCCTTCATCCACCTAGCTAGCCATCCATCCACCCAACACCTACTATGTGCCAGGTGATTGGCAGGGCCCATGCTTGGTTTATTTCAGGCATTTCCTAATCTCCCTTAGCCTGTGTGGGAGACCGTGGGGTCCCCTATGATGACCAGGCCATGGTCCCTATTCTCCTGCGGACAGTCACATGCCTTGATAATGTCAGTCTGTGAGGCAGACTGTGGCAGTGCCCTGAGAGTGGTGTGCGTGTGTGTGTGTGTGTAGTATTTTTGCATCCTGTCCCCAGCCTGGCCCAGCTGCCAGGCCTGGCATAGAGCAGGGGCTTGGAAAACATGCCCGGAGACACAGATGCCCAGGCGGGCGGGGACAGGAGATGGGAAGGGGAGAGTGAGGGAGGGAGAGCGAGGTGCTTGGGAGCCACAGGGCAAGGGAGAGGCACCCCGGGCCCTTGGGCCCTGGTTGGAGGGGGAGAGTGGGGGGCTTGAAGCTTCCCGCTGTGCCAGGCTCCTCTTCTCTCCTGCACTCCCAGCTCTGCCCCGCCCAGGCCCCACCTCTGTCCCTAGGGAAGGAGAGGCTCCCGTTTTCCCTGGGGAGGGGGGGGGTTGGGTGTCTTTCGAGCAGGGGATGGGGCGTGACACCCACCGTGAGTACACCGTGAGGAAGAAGGGCGCGGAGGTGGTCAGC
Source organism: Dasypus novemcinctus (assembly GCF_030445035.2). NCBI lineage: Eukaryota > Metazoa > Chordata > Mammalia > Cingulata > Dasypodidae > Dasypus > Dasypus novemcinctus. The sequence goes on from NC_080682.1 coordinate 10,118,365, forward strand.
TGTAGCAGCACCCTGTTGCGCACACACCGCAGGCCACGCCGGCCATCAGGACCTGGCCACAGCTGGAGCCCAGCGAGTTCAAAGTCATCACCAAGGGGCGGGCCTGCGCCGAGGGCCACTCCGTCGCGGCAGGGAGACCGGAGCAGGGTTGGCCCTGGAGCCTGCCCAGAGCCTCTCCCTCCTGGCCGTAGGTCGGGCACTTACGGAGTGTGGCTGTGCTCACCGTGATGCCCGCCGTGACAATGGCCGCCAGGAAGCGGAACACGCGGTACCTGGGGAAGACGCGGGCAAAGGCGGCCACCGTGCCCCACCCGGCCATCTGAAGGTAGCTCCAGGTCAGCACCGGCCTGCGCCCGAACCTGGCACGCACACCCCGGGAGGGCGGCCAGGGTCTGTGGCCCGCCACGGCACAGGGCCTGGACCACGGACAGCCTGCCTGCTGGGCTGAAGAGGACGCCAAGAGGACATCTGGGTCTAAACCCACGTTCTCCACCACAGAGGCTTGTGAGTGTGAAGACGTGTGTCCTAGGCTGTGGGCGGGGGAAGAAGGCACTGAGCAGGTAGTGAGTTCTCCGTCACCAGGAGGACTCAGGTAGCAATGCGCGGGGCGGGTTTCAGCAGCAAGGGCTGCTGGGAAGGATCTAGACCCTGACAGGAGAGCGTGACCCCGAGGCTGAGAGCGGGACAGCCTTGCTCGAGCCGCCCATCTGGAGGGCGGCAGGACCTGAGACATCCCGGCTGCAGGCAGAGTGCCTTCCCCTTAGAGAGGCCGGTTCAGGAACCAGCAGGGCCTGGGCCGAGGCACTCACGGGTCCGAGGTGTAGCCACACACGGCAGCTCCCACCAGGACCCCGGCCAGGTAGACACTGGGCCACGGCTTCAGGGCCTGTGGGCCACACACCGGGTCCCACTGGAGGGCGGGGAGAGCGGGCAGCTGAGCTCAGGGGCGGCGGGGCCGAGCGGGGGGCCCCGAGGGCCATGGGTGTGGGTGGCCTGGCATGGGACCGCCACACCCACAGGTGTCCCTTTGCCCCATGAGGGGCGTCCTGTGCCCCTCGCCTGGCCCCCACGGCACCCTCTTGCCCAGTGAGTCAAGGGTCAACTCCCCACGGCCTCACTGGGCCCCTGCCTTCCCCCAGGGCCGCCGCCTCCTGGACAACTTGAATCGTGTCCCCCAGTAAGATATGTTGACGCCCTAATCCCCAGCACCTCAGATAAGCATGTGCCCTCATTTGGAAAGGGGGTCGTTGCAGGTGGAGTTAGTTAAATTAAGATGACGTCATCCTGGAGAAGGGCGGGCCACCACCCACAAGACTTGTCCCTCTTAGGAAAGGAGAAGAGCAGACAGAGACGCCAGTGACCACGGAGGCAGAGAGGGGAGAGCTGTGTCCGTGAGCTGAGGGCGGCGCCGGAGCTGGAAGGGGCAGGAAGCCTTCTCCCCTTCGAGCTTCAGAGGGGACCCGGACGAGGTGCCCACTGCACAGAGGCCGGCGCCGGGCCGACGGCCCCACGCCAGGGGCCTGCGCCCCCCCACGGCAGTGGCTGCACCTGCTTCACCAGCTGGACGGCTTGGGGTGTGTCCGGGCCGCCGGGCCCCCTCCCAGCCATCACTTGCCACGTGATCGCGGGGCCGCCACTGTCTCCCAGAGGTGCTGCTGCCCCCGGAGGACGTGGAGGCTGGAGGTGCTCGGGCTGGAATTAAACTTACCAGGGGCACTTAAGGAATCGCGTTTTGCAATCATCTCCTCAGTGGAAGTTTAATCCAGCTCGAGGGAGGAGCAAATGTGAAGCCTCTGGCCACGTGGACTGGGCGGCCTGGGCTCTGGCCCCGGAGGGTCCTCCCCGAGCCGCATCCCGTGGGGGGGCGTGCGGCCAGCGGGGTGGCTGCCGTGCATGCCCGTGGCCCGACCTCCACGCACCTGCCGCCACTGACGCCCCTTCTCCCCCTGGGCTGTCGCCCTCTTCCTGAGCCCTGGGTGGAACTTTCCAACTTCACCGGGGCCACCGCTGACACCCCAAGCTCAGTGTGTCCAAAGCCACCCTGAGCCCCCCTCCCTGAGCCTGCCCCTCCCAGGAGTCTCCACGGGGCCCCTGGCCTCCCCCGCATCGGGGCAGGGCCCTGCTGATCTTGCCTCCAAAACACGCCTCCCTCCCCCCCACGTCCATCTTCGCAGCCACGGCCCTGGGTCAGCCCTGGGGTCTCTGACCAGGTTTTGGGGACCTCCCCTCCCTGCTCTCCCTGACTCTGCTTCTGCCCCTTTGCCTTGTCTTCTGCAGTGCAAAACCTTCGTGTCACATCCCTCTGAAAAGCTGGGGCACTCCCTGTCAACAAAGGCTGGCAATGCCACCCACGGCTGGGAGGGGCAGGCGTGTGTGCTGGGAGGGGTGGGGGTGTTAGGAGAGCTGGACCGAGAGAGCGCCCTTGGTGGGGACAGTTACTTCTCCAGGTTAAAGGACCAGAGACCACAAAGCAGCAAGAAGATACACGTGTGCGTGGCACGTGGAGGGCAGGCAGGAGAGCAGAGGTGCCCGCAGCTGTCTGTTCCCCTGTGCTTTGGGACATGAAGCTGCCCCCCACCTGTTTCTTACCGCTGCCCTTCCACAAGGCCACCAAGGGCCACCTCCCCTGCCTCCCGCTCTGCACACGTGGGCTCCCCGCTGGCCGTGGCCTGTGCCAGCCTCGCTCGTGCTGCCCTGCCGGCTGAAGAGCGCTTTTGGGCCACATGCTGCGTGCCCCGCCAGGGTCTCCTCTTCCAGGGCTTTCTCCCTGTTTGTCCCTGCCCGCCCCTGAGGCTCAGAGCTGTCGCCCGAGGCCCGTCTTTAGACTATCCCGCACCGTTCCATTACTGTCCCGTTGGCCTAATTTCCAGCCTGTTCCGGGAGGGCAGGAACCTTCCTTAGGACACCCTGGGAAGGACAGCAAGCGAAGGGTCCCCACGAAGACTGGCTGAAATGCACAGGTGGTTTCAAAATAGCGCAAAGTTTCTCCAATTACAAAACTAATTTACATACTGTGTTAGTTTGCTAGGCTGCCAACACGCAATATACCAGACATGGTTGGCTTTTACATGAGGATTTACTAACTTGCAAACTTGCCGTTCTGAGGCCAGGAAAGTGTCAAACAAGGCCCCATGAGGTGATGCTTCCCCTGAAGTCCAGCTGCCTGCGCTCCTGGGCCCTCTGTCGTCCGGCAGGGCTCACGTGGTGTCTGTGTCAGCTGAGCTCTCCCTCCGCCTCCAGGCTCGTTTCCTTCAGCTTCTGGCTTCCGTGGCCCTCTGCTCTTCTCCTGGCATTTCCGTGGCCCTCTGCTCTGCTCCCAGGGCTTCTGTGGCTCTCTGCTCTGCTCCCAGGGCTTCTGTGGCTCTTTGCTCTGCTCCCAGGGCTTCCGCGGCCCTCTGCTCTGCTCCTGGCATTTCCGTGGCCCTCTGCTCTGCTCTTGGCACTTCCGTGGCCCTCTGCTCTGCTCCCGGGGCTTCTGTGGCTCTCTGCTCTGCTCCCAGGGCTTCTGTGGCTCTTTGCTCTGCTCCCGGGGCTTCTGTGGCCCTCTGCTCTGCTCCTGGCACTTCCATGGCCCTCTCCTCTGCTCCCGGGGCTTCTGTGGCCCTCTGCTCTGCTCCCGGCACTTCCGTGGCCCTCTGCTCTGCTCCCAGGGCTTCCACGGCCCTCTGCTCTGCTCCTGGCACTTCTGTGGCCCTCTGCTCTGCTCCCAGGGCTTCCACGGCCCTCTGCTCTGCTCCTGGCACTTCTGTGGCCCTCTGCTCTGCTCCCAGGGCTTCCACGGCCCTCTGCTCTGCTCCTGGCACTTCCGTGGCTCTCTGCTCTGCTCTTGGCACTTCCATGGCCCTCTCCTCTGCTCCTGGGCTTCTGTGGCCCTCTGCTCTGCTCCTGGCACTTCCATGGCCCTCTGCTCTGCTTCCAGGGCTTCTGTGGCCCTCTGCTCTGCTCCTGGGGCTTTCTCTCTTAGCTCCTGTGGGGCTCTTTCATGTTTTCTCTCAGTAGTCATCCCATTTGTAAAGGACTCCAGCAAGAGGATTAAGACCCGCACTGGGTCATGCTTAATTGAAGTAACACACTCAGAAAGTTCCCACCTGCACACGTTTGCACTCGCTGGAATGGATTAGCCCTAAGGACGAGATTTTCCTAGGTCCATAAAAGCCTCAAAGGACCACACGTATATTCCCAAATATTGAAAGTTATGAAGAAAATACAGTTTGCTTCTAAACTCACCAACCGGAAATCACCACGGTTAACATTTTGGTGTAAATACTTCCAGACTCTTTTTTATTGTGAAATTGTTCAGCATCATCAGCCCAGGCTGCAAAACAAGCATACATCTCCTCTGGCTTTTTTTTTTTTAATATATTTTTATTAGAGAAGTCGTGAATTTACAAAACAATCATATGCATGTGTGGAATTCCCATACAACACCCTTCCACCATCACACTACACTGTTGTGGAACATTTGTTACAGATTATGAGATAATGTCATCAGACCATTACCCCTGACTCTGGTGAGCGGCGTACATCTGGCATATTTTTTCCATACCCCCTTGTTATTAACACAGTACATCTTCAGCATTGATGCAAGAATATTGCAGTATTACTGGTGACTATAGTCTATAGGTGACATTAATTGTATTTTTCCCATGCGTCTCCACATTCTTACCATCTTGTAATAGTGACCTGCATTTGTTGTACTTCATAAAAGGGCTTCTTGCTTTTGTACTATTAACCACTATTCTCCTCCACCTCTGGGTTCACCGTGCTGTTCAGTCCCCAGATTATTCTCTAGCTTTCTTTCCGCTGACATTTACATCCCTAGACTACCCTTTTCAGCCACAATCCCATTTATAGACCAGCTACATTTTTTATCCTTATATTTGAACACACAGACTAAGAGCTATTTTATACCATCTCTTCCCTTCAAACCCCCCCATTCTCTATTCTCTCGCTCAATAGATGACCTTGCTTCTTATTTCACCAGGAGAATTGAAGCCCCCAGAAACCAGCCGTCCAATTCGCTCAGCAGCCCACCTGCCTGGCTGCCCGGCACTCTGTCCCCCTCCCGCTCTGGTAGATGCCCTGCTCGCGTCCTCGTCCACAGCCAGCTCCTCACCGGGTTCCCTGGAGCCCACCCCCTTCGTCTTCTCAAGTCTCCCCTCTCTTTGGCATCAGCTGTGTTTCCCATGCAAAATGGATGAGTAGAGAAGGAGAGGACACGGCCACGTTGCGGAGGCAGAGACATGAGCCAAGGAAGCCCCAGGGCGGCCGGCAGGACTGCCGCGGAATGCTCGCTCCCGGGAGAGCAGCAAGCCTTGCGGATGTCTTACCTGGGAACTCCTAGCCGCCACGCCTTGAGCCAATACAAGTCTGCTGCTTAAACCAAAACCAGCGTGTGGTATTTGTGATAGCAGCTCTGGCAAACTAAGAGGAGAGGGAACGGGGAGCTGAGTCCCTGCCCTTCTCATGCCCTGCAGAAGGCCATGCCTGTGGGCAGCAAGACAGACCCGGAAGAAAGGAGCATAATCTAGTGACGAGGAGTAAGGGGTGAGGAGGGGAGCTATTCCAGATGAGACAGTCGGGGAAGAGCTTTCTGTGGAGGGGACACTGGCAGAGACCCGAATAAGTGAGGGGACCAGGCACGCAGATGCCTGGGGAAAGAACTTTCCAGGCAGAGGGAAGAGCATGTGCAAAGGCCCTGGGGGAGGAGGGGGTCTGATGTGCTTAAGGAAGAGTAAGGAGAGGCGTGTCTATAGCAGAGGAGGAAGGAGGGTGGAAGGAGGAGAGGGCAGTGTGGCTTCCGGGCCTTATAGAGTTTTTTTAAATTTATTTTTTATTTTTATTTAATGTTTTTTAAAATTAAAGTTAATAGATCACAAGGAACATTACATTAAAAAACATAAGAGGTTCCCATATAGCCCACTCCCTATCCCCCTGCCCCTATCATTTTTGTAAATAGCATTTTTTTGACGATAAATACATCTCAAAAATTGTTACATTAAAAAACATGAGGGGAAGCGGATTTGGCCCAACGGATAGGGTATCTGCCTACCACACGGGAGGTCCAAGGTTCAAAGGTTCAAACCCGGGGGCTCCTGACCTGTGTGATGAGCTGGCCCATGCGCAGTGCTGATGCACGCAAGGAGTGCCCTGCCACGCAGGGGTGTCCCATAAGGGGAGCCACCCAGCGCGAAGGAAAGTGCAGCCTGCCCAGGAATGGCGCTGCACACACGGAGAGCTGACACAGCAAGATGATGCGACAAAAATGAGACACACATTCCAGGAGCCACTGACAAGAATACAAGTGGATCCAAGAAAAACACACAGGGAAGTGGACTTGGCCCAATGGATAGGGCATCCGCCTACCACATGGGAGGTCCATGGTTCAAACCCCCGGCCTCCTTGACCCGTGTGTGGAGCTGGCCCATGTGCAGTGCTGATACGCGCAAGGAGTGCCCTGCCACGCAGGGGTGTCCCCTGCGTAGGGGAGCCCCATGCGCAAGGAGTGCGCCCCGTAAAGAGAGCTGCCCAGCGTGAAAGAAAGTGCAGCTTGCCCAGGAATGGCACCACACACACGGAGAGCTGACACAGCAAGATGACGCAACAAAAAGAAACACAGATTCCTGGTGCCGCTGATAAGGACAGAAGCGGTCACAGAAGAACACACAGCAAATGGACACAGAGAGCAGACAACTGGGTGCGGTGGGGGGGGGGGGGGGAAGGGGAGAGACATAAATAAAAAATAAATCTTTAAAAAAAAAGAAAAAAAGTTGAAAAAGGAAAAAAGAAGAACATAGGGAATGGACAGAGAGCAGACACCTGGGTGTGGGGTGGGGAAGGGGAGAGAAATTTTTTTAAAAAGTCTTAAAATAAAGTTCTCAAATTGTAAAACAAAACAACAACAGAAACATGAGGTTCCCGTATACTCCCTACCTCCCCCCCCACTCCTCCCTCACCAACAACCATCACTGTGGCACACTCATCGCACTCGGTGAACACATTTTGGAGCACTGCTGCCCCACATGGATAATAGTGTACCCTGTAGTTCACACTCTCCCCTGGTACATTCAGTGAGCTATGGCAGGATATATAATGTCCAGCATCTACCCTGCAATATCATTTAGGAAAACTCCAAGTCCTGAAAATGCCCCCACATCTCATCTCTTCTACCCTATCCCTGCCCTCAGCAACTACTGTGGCCACTTTCTCCACCTCGATGCTAAAATTTCTTCTATTACTGGTCACAATAGTTTTATAGTAGAATAGCAGTAAGTCCACTCTAGTCCATATTTTATTCCTCTATCCTGTGGGCCCTGGGATGGTTGTGTCCACTCCACCTCTATATCAAGAGGGGGCTTAGATTCCACATGGATGGCGGATGCAATTCTCCTGCTTGCAGCTGTAGGCACTCTTGATTCCCTGGTGTGGTGGCTGACCATCTTCACCTCCCTGTTAGCTGACCTGGGTAAGACCAATGAACCAGAGAGTAGGAGTCGCCACTCTGCTGAGGCTCAGGGCCCAGCTGGCACATGGGCCGTCCAGAGATTCAAGTCCCCGGAGTGTGCACCATCCCTAGCGCCAACCATGGGTTCAGTAAAAGTGGCAGAAGAGGCAAGTGTAGAAAGGTCACTGTAGGTTTTTGATTTATGTTGAAGGAAGTTTCCCCTGGCTGCTGGACGGAGAACAGACTGGAAAGGGCTCAAGTGTAGAAGGCGGGACCCCGCCCTCAGGCTCTTGCCGCAGCCCTGACGAGGGCCAGGTCTGTGACTCTGAGCCAGGTGCGTCCAGATGTGTGGACCTGGGGTATACTAGTTTGCTTTGATTGGATGTGGGGGCAGCGAGAGGAGAAAAAGGAAGAACGAATGGTTTTGGTCTAAGCAACTGGGTGACTGGTGGAGAACACGGGGCCAGGAAAAAGCTTAAGGGGAATAAGGGCAGGCACACCCTGGAGATTCTGCGGGTTCCGTTCCAGAGCACCACAGTGGTGTGAGGTGACAATAAAGCAAGGCACGCAAATGTGTGGTTTGCCAGTGCATGTTGAAGTTATGCTTACCCTATACTGTAGTTTAAGTGTGCAATAGCGTTGTCTAAAAAAGAATGTACATACCTTAACTGAGCACACACTGTTGGAAAAATGGGACCGATAGACTTGCTCAACGCCAGGTTGCTACAAACCTTGAATCTGTGAAAAAAACTCACTATTTGTGAAGCAGAATAAAACAGAACTCAGTAAGGTTGTTCGTGTATTTAGGCTCTGGATCTGGTAAGATCGACCTGTCTCTTAGACGCCCAGGAGGTGGCGCCCTGGAGCAAGTTGGGTATTGGGGCAGGGGGCACAGACTTGGAGGGCATTAGGGCAGAAAGGCATTTCAAGGCACAGGACTAGATGAGCTCCCCTGGGGAAAGCAGAGGCTTGAGAGAGCGCTTGGTCTCCAGAGGAAAGGAAGAGAAGCATCCAGCAAAAGAGACTGTGGAGGCAAAACCAGGGAGGTAGGAAAACCAGGACAACGGGACGCCTGGAGGCCAGAGTAGAAGAGTTAGACAGAGCCAGCCAAGGACGTCCAATGCTGCAGAGGGCTCGAGCACGATGAGGACCAAGCACTGACCCCTGGATTTGGCAGCAGGGATCTCTTTGGCTGGAGGGTTTTCCATGGAGTGGAAGGGGGTGAAATCCAGATGGACACGAGCTCCTGAGAGAACTGGAGGTCAGGAAGTGGAGACAGTGAATATAGACCATTCATTGAAGGATTTCCACTACCGGGGGAAGTGGGAAAATGGAGGCAAAACTGACTGGGGATGTGGTTTGAACTCGTTAGGGTAATGCTAGCTGCTGTAACAAACAAGCCCTGAAACACGGGATGGTGCAAGCACCATAGAAGCTTATTTCTTGCCAGCGTAATGTCAAAAACAGGTGTTGCTGGGCCGTGGTCAACTTTCACCCAGGTGTGCCTGGGAGCTCAAGCTCTTCCACGCCCGTGATGGCGTGTTCCAGGACTGGCTTCCGGGACGGCCGTGCGTCACGGCGGTGGGAGGGGGAGAGAGGGTGGAGAAGGCACCTGCCTCTGGACACCTTCGCCGGGACCTGACACACGTCACTGCCGCCCACTCTCCATTGGGAGGTCGATGGAGGGAAGGGCGCACCCTTCCGCAGAGCACACGTTGGTCCTGGGAGCTCACGCTCACGCGCAGGAGGTCAGGGGGAGGATGCGCACGCCGTGACCCCGCTTTGGTAGACGTGGTGTTGGGCAAGGAAGAGCTCTTCCAATGGCTTCTCATTTCTCATAAGAGGCAAGACCTGCCGTTGAGAGCGGGAGGTCCTGCAAGTTAGGAGAGAGGGGAAGTGGGAGAGGGGGGTTGGGTGAGGGGAGTAGGTAGGACTGCAGGAGGTGGGGAGTGCCCCTGGGGGGCGATGGTGACATTTTGTGGGTGACGCCCCATGGGCCCCATGCTGTGTTTCACCAGCCACTTTCCACCACTCAGGGGCAGGCAGGGGAGCCCAGGGTTGGGTGTGACCAGGGAGGGGCCTTGGCCAGCCGCAGTGGTGGCACCAAAGAATTGTTACAGTCCAGGTGCTAGAAGGGGCGAGCGGGGGAGAGAGGGGTGCTGGCGTGCATTCCTTGGAGGCGGGCTAGTTTTTGGCCTAGATTATGGCCCCAGGAGCCAACGATGGTGGAGAGCACGACTGTGGAAGGAGAGAAGGTTCTGGAGCAGAGAGGAGAGGTAATTGGATTAAAAACCTGTAAGGGAGTTGAGGACCCTGAAAGCCCGGGCGCGGGCCCTGCGCAGAGCAGCCCCGGGGACCGTCGGGCGCCTTCCAGCGCGGCTCCCGGCTCGCCAGCCTGCCTCGTTCCGTGGGCACCCGGCACGCGTCCTGGTCATCTTTCTGGCCGCAGGGCGCGGCAGGGTTTTAGCGATTCCTCCCCGCCCCCGCTGTCCTGTGGCGACGGCAGCTGCCCCTGGTCCCGGGCCAGGCAGCAGAAAGGGCAGATCCGAGCCGGTGACTCAGCAAAGCCCAGGACTCCGCTGGGCTGCCCGAACCCGGGCGGGCGGCTGCAGGCGGCGGCAGGCAGAGCGGGGGGCGGGCTCGGGGCCCCAGGCTCGGGGAACAGCGTCGGTGCAGGCGCGGCGCCCCCTCTCTCCTCCTGCCCCTCGTCCCTGCAGGCCAGATTCTTGGGGACAGAGCTGCTGCTCCGGGCACGAAGCTCGGACCCTCCTCCGGAGGCAAGACGAGGCTGTGGCTGTGGCCCCTCGGAAGGGCCGGTGCTTCCGGCTCCCTGCCCAGTGCTCCAGCCTCAGGTGGCTCCTGTCCCCTCCAGCGAGGCCGGGCACTGGAGGCCGCTGTTCCCAGCCCGCCCTCGGAGGCCCGGCTCTCGCCTGGGCTCCGGCCCGCGGGGCACCCCGGCTCCTCCTGGACACCCCGGGGCCCCCGCCTTCCCTCCGTTGCAGTTTCTTCTCCCAGACGCCGTTGCCACCACCTGCCCCTCCAAACCCGCCGCGCCCTCCAAGCTTCTTCCCTGCGTGAGCTCTCCTGTCCCTGAACCCCTCAAGTGGATAGAACCCCCTAACACCCATGTCACAGACGCGGAGACCGAGGCTCAGGAAAGCTGAATGGAGGCAGAGCCGGGGCTCAAACCCGGGTCCGCGCGGCTCTGACGTCTGTCTGAACAGCTGGGGCTGGCTGCAGGCTTGAGGAAAGTGGGTGCTGTGAGGCACTCCTGCTTCAGCCCACTGGTCCTTCCTCCACTCACTGGGGTCCCTGCTCAGACCAGCAGCCCCCTCTGCCAGGTCCTCTCTTCCCGCTTTGGTCTTGTCGTGGCCTGCCCTGCGCCCTTCCCTTCCCACGCCTCCAGCTCGGCCTCCTCTCCCTCTGGACCAGATTCCAGCTTCACTGTCCTTTCCCCCAAAGGCCCAATGACAGAAAGGGTTTCCCTCCCGGCCACCTCCCTGGAACCATCCCTTTCCACCTCTGCCCCCTGGGTGTGGCACCTGCCTGGTAGCCCGCGGGCTCTCGGGCAAGGATGCCCCGTCTTCTGAGCCCCGCTACTAGTCTACAGCATTCCCAGGCAGGGGTGGACTTGGGATGGATTTTCCTCTGGCCTGAACGCTGCCAACTGCAGGGAGCAGGGCAGGGCCGGCCTCCCGTGTACCCGCCGCCCACGTGGAGGCTGGGGTGGGAGGGAGGTTGGTGGGGTGGGAGGGAGGCTGCTGGCTCGGCCACCACTCTGGGCGGGTGGCAAGGGCTTGGGGGCAAACACACTGATGGTTTTAATTGGCCCCCTCCTGCGCGCCACACCGGCCCTGACCCCAAACACTGCTGCCACCCAGAATCCTTCTCGCCCAGCTTCCCAGCAGCCCCCGGCCCCAGGGCTGCCTCCGGCCCATTGAACAAATGTGCGGAAAGTAGGTCAAGGGGAGTGCGGGGCGGCCTGGCTCTGCCTCCTTCCCTTACCAGGCGGCTCCTGCAAGCCTGGCCTTCCCTCACCAAAGGGACTTCGCTCTCCTGGCTGTGCAAAAAAGACGGTTCATGTTAAAATTCAATGGAGAGATGTTAACCAGCCGTCGGAACCAGGCTCATCAAAACAGACGCTGCTGGAACAGGCTGAACTTTGCCCCGCTCTGTGTCGGGTCCTGCGCGCGGCTGCGGCGGCCTGCTGGCACATTTTAACGAGGCTGGTGGGAATGGGGGGCCCCGCTTCCTCCCCACACCATTTCCCAGAGCCAGGGCCAAAGGGCCCTAATTCCTGGGTCTGGTCCAGCCATCTGGCCTCACAGTTCTTGGCCTTGACCTTAGGTTTCAAACATCTTAATGGAAGAAGCTATATGCTGGCTCGGCTGCATTTTTCAGGAACTCCGGGTCTTCTGGTAGAAAGCGCTTTCTTTCTGTTTTTTTTTTTTGTGTGTGAGTTGCAACCTATTTTTAAGAGGAACAATTTTAGGTGGTGGTAAGGATAAGTCCAGCCAGGGGGAGGGCGAGGGAAGGCATGATGTAGGTTTTGGCAAAATCCCACTCTTGTCACCGGAAAACAAGCGGTGGGACTTGGCCGGCAGCTTGCAGACACGCTGCGAGGCCAGGCGCGGGCTTTTTCTGCTCCTGCTTGTGGATGGAGAGGCCGCCCAGCCTAGGAGCACAGTGGCCAGGGACAGCCATTGCTTCAGCCAGCCCCATGGGGTCAAGTGAAGAGCAGGCCTCCCTCGTGGCTGGGAGGGAAGGCAGCTCAGTTATGCTGAGGAAATTCTCCCTAAAGAAGAAGCAGGCTGCCTGGACTTGAATCTCTGCTCTGCCCAAGCTGTGCGGCCTTGGGCAGTTGCTTAAACTCTCTGTTCCTCAGTTTCCTCCACTGTAAAATGGGGGTGATGATAGTTTTGGTCTCATAAGGCGAGGACTATCCGAGCGTAGAACAGTGTGTGGCTCCAGTGACTTCCTTATGCACATTGTTATTGTTTTTTAATTATTATTGATGTTTTAAAATTTAAACATTTAAAAATTATTATTATGAATGGTTTTTGGCAAGGAGGCATAAGTTGAGAAGGGGATCCAGGACAGGACCAGGGTCAGGAGGGGCGGGGACAGATGTCATTTGCAGGACAAGGCACGGAATTGTACACCACAGAGTAAGGTTTGTTTAAATGTGGGCAGAAATGTGATTTACCTTTTCACCTATGGCTGATGCTTGCCTGACTGTTTAATGAAGAACTCTTATTTTCTCTGGAAGAAACACCTGCAAGGCAGATGCCCCGGGGCCTGGACCTTTGAGAACACAATGGGATGGCCTCAGCCGCCTCCGAGCCCAGCAGCTGCAGTTTGACGAGTCTTCTCCAGAAGGGAGATGGGGTGAGGGGAGAAGGCAGCACTTCCGTGCTCCTGGCCACCCCCGGCCCCCCGCCGGAGCCCTCTCTTGGCCTCCGGGCTTGTGACTCTTCCTATGTCTGGAAGGCACCAGGAACGAGTGCCAGCCCTGGTTTTGGGAGCCAGAGGCCGAGTTTGCCCTGCAGCTGTGGACACCACTCGAGTCTGGCCTTGGGACCTCCCTGCTCCCTGGCCTCTCCACCTGCTCTCTCCTCTGCTTTCCCCCACCCCAGAGGCCAGCCGGGTGACCTCAGGGTCTCACCTTCTCCTAAGTGGCCTAGCGAGGGACTTTCCTCAGCCGAGACCGTTCTATGCCTGAGAAATGCGTTCTTAGCGGGTAAGCCTCCAATGCTACATTTACCTGTCCGAGCAACAGTTCTCCCCAGGCACCTCTGTGGGGACCCAGGCAGGTTGCGTGGCCCACCAGGCCCCACCGCTGCCAGCTGGCTGCCCGGTTGGCTGCAGGCAGACTCCTGTTAGGAAGCAGAGGTGCCCTGGGGGCACCCGCCCGCTGTCTTGGTTGAGTGAAGGACCCAACTGGTGTGAACTCAGGTGGAAGGGAAGCCCCCAGGGGCGCTGAGCCTCTGGCCTGTGGGTGGCCTGGGTCCCTGCCGCGTCCTTGCTCTAGCTTCATTCTCACCACCCATCTGTCTCCTCCATGCAGAGGACACAGTGGCCAACACCCTGTAATGTCAATTCTCATCACTCCACCACAGAGCGCTGAGCTGCTTTCTCTGTTTGGTTAGAAGCATCCCAGGAGAAAGCTCTGGTGGGTTCAGTGAGGGCGCTTGGACCCAAGGAACATGGCGCCTCCTGGTGCTTCCATGGGCAGGGGGAGGGCCGTGGCAGGAAGTGCCATCAAAGGTCCCCAGGAGCCCCTCCCACGAGGTCCCCTTCCTAGCTCTTGCCTCCTGAGGTCTGTACCTGGGGGAGGGAAGAGGAAGCATCTGTGTGTGGGTGCGGATCCCTGGGGGCTCTTGGCCGTGCTCCAATCTGGGGTTGGAGTTCAAAATCTCCCTCTCTCCTTTGATAAATCCGTCTCCACGGGCTCTTGCTCAGCCCCCTTCCTGCCTTTCACCCATTCGACTCTGGAAGCAGCTAGTCCAGGATCCAGCAGCTTGGCCTCTGCTCTTAGGCCCCTCCTGGCTGTGACCTGAGGCCAGTTCTGCCCCTTTCCCAAGCTGGTTTCTTCTTCTGAAATGGGGATAGTCATGGCACTGCCCCCTTAGGGCTGTTGGGAAAATACCAAGGGATGGGAAAATGCCCGTGAAGGGCCAGGCATAGCAAAAGGTTTACTTTAATAAACATTTCATTTTAGATTTACAAAGGAGTTGCAGAGGCGGTCCAGAGTCCTGCAGACCCTCGCTGGATTCCTCCTAAGTTGACATCTTTCATAACCATGCTACAGTCGTCAAAATATGGGAGGAACCCACCACTGGTACATTCCTGTTAACTAAACCCTAGACTTTATCCGGGGTTTGCCAGCTTTGCCATCAATGTCCCTTTTCCAGGGGAGGATCCAGGGTCCTGCAGCATCTCTCCACGACGTCTCTTTAAGCGCCTCTGGCCTGTGGCAGGTTCTTGGTTTTTCCTTGCTTTTCAAGACCTTGTCAGTTTTATTAAAGTCTTACCCATCTGGTGATTTGCAGACTGTTCCTCAGTTTGGGCTTGCCGATGTTTTTCTCATGATCAGACTGGGGTTCTGGGTTTTTGGGGAAGAAGCCTGGAGCAGTGATTTGGGATTGCTGGGTCATATGGTTGTTCCATACTTATTTTCTGAGGAACTGCCAAACTGTTCTCTGCAGTGGCTGCATCATTTCACATCCTTACCAAAGATGAGTGAATGTTCCTATTTCTCCACATCCTGTCCACGACTTGTTATTTTTCTTTTTTTTTTTTTTAAAGATTTATTTTTATTTTATTTATTTAATTCACCTCCCCTCCCCCGGTTGTCTGTTTTCTGTGTCTTTTTGCTGCGTCTTGTTTCTTCATCCGCTTCTGTTGTCTTCAGTGGCACGGGAAGTGTGGGCGGCACCATTCCTCTGCAGGCTGCTCCCTCCTTCGCGCTGGGCGGCTCTCCTTATGGGTGCACTCCTTGCGCGTGGGGCTCCCCTACGCGGGGGACACCCTTGTGTAGCAGGGCACTCCTTGCACGCATCAGCTCTGCGCATGGCCAGCTCCACACAGGTCAAGGGGGCCCGGGGCTTGAACCGCGGACCTCCCATGTGGTAGACGGACGCCCTAACCACTGGGCCAAAGTCCGTTTCCCTATTTTTCATTTTTTTAAACAGTAGCCATTTAAGTGAGTGTGGCATTTTGAGTATTTTGTGGACCCCAGAAAATTCTGTACTTAAAATGAATCCATTTCTGTAAGTGTAAACTCATTGTAAATGGGACCTTTGATTAGATTCAGTTAAGGGAAATTCCTTTTGATTAAATCACTTCAGTAGGGCATGACCCAGGGTGGATCTTAATCCTCTTACAGGTGTCCTTTATAAATGGAGGAATAAAAAGCCACAGACACAGAAAGAAGCCTTTAGAAGTTGAAATCAAAGAACCCTGAAGAGAGAAAAGCCACAGACAGAACAGCCCGAAGCTAGAAGCAGCAAGGCTCAGAGGAGAGGGGAGACACAGGACCCTGCCATGGCCTGACTGCCCACAGCTGCAGCCCGGGAGGAAGGCATCTCCTGATGATGCTTGACTTGGACAGGTTCACAGCCTCGAGACTCTAGGCGTTTAACCTACTACATTCCCATTGTAAAAGCCAAACTTCTGTCTTGCACTAGTCTTGTGCCTGCTTGGGAATTCCCTGTTTACAGGAATCTGTGTGTCTCCTCTGCCCCTAATGGAATAGACTTTTCCCACTCCCAGGTCCCATTTCGTACGCCTTACAGTCAGTAATCCATTGCTCCAGGCTGTTTTGACTTAATAGATTATTTTTTGTTGTTGTTGTTGCCTGTGTCCATTCACTGTGTGATCTTCTGTGTCTATGTCTCTTTTTGTCTTCTCTTCTCATTTTTCTCCTCTGGTATTCACCGGGATTCAATCCTGGGGACCTCTGATGTGGAGAGAGGTTCCCTGTCACTTGTGCCACCTCAGGTCCTGGTTTCTGTTGTGCCTTACCTTGACTCTTTCCTTCGTCTCTCTTTTGTTGTGTCATCATCTTGCTGTGTGACTCACTTGCATGTGCACTGGCTCACCGGCAGGCACGTGGCTCACAGGTTGGCACACTTTTTTTTTTCCTTACCAGAAGGCCCCGGGATCAAACCCGGGTCCTCCCATATGGGAGGCGAAGCCCAATCACTTGAGTCACATCCGCTTCCCAATAGATTCTTTTTTTTTTTTTTTAAGATTTATTTTATTTATTTCTTTCCCCTTCTGCCCCCCAGTTGTCTGTTCTCTGTGTCTATTCCCTGTGTGCTCTTCTTTTTTTTGTCCACTTCTGTTGTTGTCAGAGGACCAGGAATCTGTTTCTTTTTGTTGCATCATCTTGCTGCGTCAGCTCTCCGTGTGTGCGGAGCCACTCCTGGGCAGGCTGCACTCTCTTTCACTCTGGGTGGCTCTCCCTACGGGGCGCATCCTTGTGCATGGAACTCCCCTATGCAGGGGACACCCCTGCGTGGCAGGGCACTCCCTGCGCGCATCAGCACTGCACATGGACCAGCTCCACATGGGTCAAGGAGGCCCAGGATTTGAACTGTGGACCTCCCATGTGGTAGACGGACGCCCTATCCACTGGGCCAAGTCCGCTTCCCCCAATAGATTCTTACATTGCCTTAGCTGTCTGCCAGCTCTTCTGCCTGAAGGGCAGTTTCTGAGAGGGTGAGCCAGAGATGAGTGTCCTGATTCAGAATGCCACCTGAGAAGAGTGACACTAACATGCAGGCACCCTTGGATGCACATAGGGGTTGTTCTGCTCCCTCCAGAGCAGGGCCAGGGGCCCACAGCAGCAGCCCAGGCTGGCTCCACACTGCTGGGGAGGGAGTTGGGCAAGGGACCAGCAGTGGTGCTATGAGCTTCTCCTACCATTTTTTAAAGCATCATTTTCTTGATTTGGCAACTTGCCAGTTACTTCAACCCTGTAACTGTTTTCTGGACTTAGGAGGAAGAAGATGGTTCTGCTATTTTTGCTAGTTGTTCAAAGATTCTTTGGGAAAATAGTACCCAGGAGCATTTTATGCCACCGTATTTCTCAGCTGGAGGCCTCTTTTCCCTTTAAATATTTTTGACCTTTGTTCTGGTTCACAGTTATTTGAAAACAGTTTGTGATTTTAAAGTTTACTTATAAGCTTTCCTAGGTGGCACCAGATCAGCCTTTATTCCAGGGCTAATTTGGCTCTACTCCTGAGGCAGTACCTATTTGACTGTTCTATCCAGTGCTCTGTTTATTATGAAGTTTCTTCTACTTGGCTTTTGGGAACCTGAGATGAGCTCCAGAAATTGTTCTTTTCCCAAATGTGACAGTTTGAAGCTTGTTTGTGAATCCCAGGAAAGATCATATTCTTGGAGTTAATCCATTCCTGTGGGTGTGGGGCCCTTTGATTGGACTGAATTCGGCTGGGGGCCTTTGATTGGAGCACTTCAGAGAGGCGTGACCCAGGGTGGGTCTCAGTCCTCTTGCTGGAGTCCTTTATAAATGGCAGAAACACGCAGAGACACACGGAGAAAGAGAGCTGCCATTTTACCCCGCCCTGTGAGAGAGGACGCCAGGATGCCTGCAGGCACAGAAAGACTGAGAAAGCCCCAGAAGCTGAGACAGAGGGTGGAGGCTGGAGTCCACGGAGTGGCCGAGGCTGAGGCAAAAGGAGTGGGGAGAGATGAACCACATGCTTGATGGCCCACAGCTGAGCTCCACGAGAACGCACCTTCAGATGACACCGCGTGCCTGATCGCGCACAGTTGCAACTTGGGGAGACAGGATCTCCTGATGATACCTTGAGTTGGGCATTTTCACGGTCTTGGAACTGCAAGCTTCCACCCTAATAAATCCCTATTGTAAAAGCCAACCCATTTTGGTATTTAGCAAACTAAAACCCCCGGCCTCAGTGCATTTGCACTGACGTTACTCAGGTGAAAACCCTGGAGCTCTCCTCTGTGCGGTTTCCTCTTCTCCTGCAGCATCTCGGCCTTCCTGAAACCTCACCTCTGTCTCCTTACATCAAAGAGGGCACCCGGCTTGTTTGGCTAACCCTTCTTTGTGGTACAACCTGGAGACTCTCCCCAGCCAGAGAGCTGGGGCAGCTGTTGTGTCTCGCCTCATGGATCCCCTTTCTCTCTGGAATCACTGTCCTGCACTGCCTGTTGTCCTTTTCCTGAAGACCGTCATTGTCTATGTTTTGCCCACGTTTTTAGTTTTTAATGTGCAAGGGTAAATCCTGTCACAGTTCCTTCATCCTGGCTGAAACTGTTTTACGAAATATATGCTACATTTCAAATTACAATTAAAATAAGAGGGGGGAGCGGATGTGGCTCAACTGACAGAGCGTCCGCCTACCACATGGGAGGTCCAGGGTTCAAACCCAGGGCCTCCTGACCCGTGTGGTGAGCTGGCCCACGTAGAGTGCTGATGCACGCAAGCAGTGCCCTGTCACGCAGAGGTGTCCTCCATGTAGGGGAGCCCCACGTGCAAGGAGTGTGCCCCATAAGGAGAGCCGCCCGGTGCAAAAAAAGCACAGCCTGCCCAGGAGTAGTGCCACACACTTGGAGAGCTGACACAGCAAGATGACGCAACAAAAAGAGACACAGATTCCGGGTTCCGCTGACAAGAATACAAGTGGACACAAAAGAACACACAGCAAGTGGACACAGAGAGCAGACAACTGGGGGGGGCGGAGAAATGAATAAAAATAATAGTAATAATAAAATAAATCTTTAAAAGAAACAAAAATAAGAGGGCATTTGCCCTTAGACACCAGAGGTGACTCTATGCTAAACACAGCGGGTGCACGGGTGGGTGGTGTGTAGCTGTACTTTTCTCTTGTCACTCAACAGTATGTAGCGTGTAAACTGTTATTGTTTGACGATAATCTATGTGATTACCTGGACTTGATGGGTCCGTTCTCTTACTGGGGCACCGTGAATTGTTTCCAGTCTTCTGCTTTCACTAACAATGCTGCTACAAGCACCTCTGTGTGAGTCTTCTGGTGCTCTGAATTAGAGTTTCTCCCGTTTTTTTTCCTTTTGACTCGAAGAGTGGGGATTTATTGTCTCACCGTTTTTGTGGCTGGGGGATGTCCAAAATCAAGATGTCAACAAGGCGATCTCAGGGCAGGGTTTCTTTTTTTTTTCTGCCTTGAAGGAAGAGGACGGTAAACCATTAGTGTGAGGTCATGAAATCAACTTGGTGGGTCAGGATTAGCTTTTGAAAAATGAAATAGCGTAGAATAGAGAATATCAGATAATCACAGTGCCCGGGAGGCGTTTTTTGAAACTTTTATTTCAGTTGTGTATGTGTTTTAGTGGGTTTGTATGTGGGTACGTGTGGGTGAGTCACTGGATTACTATGTAAATGATATTCCTTATAATTGTGAGAAATTACGATGGTATTAAATTTGTAAAAACATCAGTAGCAGCAACGCTGCTCTGGAGTTTATACCTATAGGTAGACTTGCTGGGTCTTAGGGAATGTGCTTGAAGGGCATGTTTGCTTTATAAGAAAATGCCAAAAGGCCTTCTGAAGGGATTCTACCCTCTAACCAAGGATGTAAGAGCTTCCATTGATCCACGTTTTGGTCTTCACTTGGTATTATCAGACTTCTTAATTTTGTGACTCTTGACGGAGTTAAATGGTGTCCGTTGTCATTTTAATTCTCATTTAATTGCAATTTTTCTTGATTACCAAAGAGATCACCTCTTTTCGTGCGTTAGGAGCTGTCCTGCTCCTTCTTCTGTGAAATGCCTGTTCATATCTTTTGCCCATTTTTATATCTGTTTTGTCTGTTTCTTAATTATTGATTAGGAACTTTATATGTTCTGATACTAACTTTGTTGGTTGTGTCTCATCTCTCAACGTATGGCTTGTCTTTTTACTTTCTTTATAGTATTTTGGAATTAAAATGAGTTTTAATTTTAATATAATCAAAATGATCAATTTCTTCTTTTAAGATGTTTTCTGTTTCTTATTTAAGACTCCCTCCCTGTTCCCCCTGCCAAAGTCATAAAGACAATATCTGACATTTTTCCTAAAAAATTAAAATTTGATCCTTTCATTCCAGAAGGTTTCTCTCCCACCCTGTCCCTGCCCCCCGCCCACCCCCACCCCCCTTGGGCTCAGCCTCCAAGCACGCAGCTAGGGTTGGCTTTCCCTGTCTATGTGCTGTGGAAGCCTGAGCTCGGTGGCATTTTAGCCATTACTTATCCAGGTTTTGAGTGCGTGTGGGGGGCAGGCACCGCCCACTGCCCTGCCCTCCCCAGGCCCCTGTGCACACAAGGCTGGGTGTGGAGGCAGGGAGCTGCCTCCCTGTGCACACCAGGGATGCAGAGCTGGACAAAGCCAATGCTTGTCCTCGGGAAGCCCCCGACCAGGCTCCGTTTCCTTCTCTACCCAATGCAGGTGTGGCTGATGACCTGCGGATCCCACCAACTCCAGCGTCCACCTGTATACAAGATGTCCCCCCGAGGTGCCTCTGGTAAGAGGCGGAGGGAAGCAAGTGCCAGGATGGAAGTAGGAACAGGGGAGTGGACAGGGGTGGAGCAGGAGGAACAGCAGCTGGTCAGCAGGGAGGACCTTTCAAACCAGGGAAGACTTGGGGCAGGGGGCTGTGGGGCAGGCAGGGCCAGATGTTCAGGTTGGGAAGGAGCAGGGCAGGTGCAGCACAGCATGTAGGCGAGGCAGGGCTGGGGTCGAGCAGGGGTCCTGGGAGCAGAGGGCACAGCCCAGGCATTTGGGTGGGAAGGTCACGGGAAGGACCTTTCAACACAGCCATTTTAAACCCAGGACATGTTGTGGGCCTAAAAAATAGCTTTCATTTGGAAAATAATTACAACCTAACATGCTCAACAGTCACTATGACCCACTTGTGACCAGTCTGATTCCAAAGAACAGGGACTCCAGAAAGAGAACGGGGAAAATGGAGGTAAGGAAATCATCAATGAAATGATTGCAGAAAATTTCTCAGAACTGAAGGACATGAGCCAGCAGATGGAAACGTCCTACCAAGTGCTCAGTCAAGTGGATGAAAAGGACCCTCCCCAGGCCCATCGTCCTGACGTTCCAGCGCGCTGGGACGAAGAGGAGATTCTGTAAGCCTCCAGAGTCCCCATGTCCCCATACAAAGGATTAGGGACCGGAATGACTCCGGACTTCTCAAAGCACCACCAGGAGCTGCAAGGCGAGGGAGCGATACTTCTGACATTGGGGGAGGGGGGGCCGGGAATCCTTAGGAAAGGCCGGAATCCAAGACTGGACCAAGAAATGCACAAGGTGAACTTGGAACACTTTGTCAAGCAAGAAAGCAGAGACCACAGTGGTTGGGTCACAAAGGCAGCTTGAAGAGGCTCCTACTTGAGATAATGGCTCAGGGCAATGGTCATCAAAGACTGCTAATGTCATGAAGAAGAGAAACACCCCGTCATTGTATGTCTCCTGATGGCAGTGCTCACCAACACTTTTGAAATGTTGTTGCCAAAAAATACAATTTAAATAGGGTCAATTTTCTAGATCTAACCACCAACGTACAGGAAATAGAGAGGTCAGTGGGAATATTAAATGACGTCATAGGCATGCAACCAGCAAAACACAGTCTACAGGTGATGGCAGGTCCTTTCACTAGGTGATGAAATGGACAGAATGCCTGGTGAGTCAGAGGTCTTGAGAAAAGATTGTGATGACTGGAGAAATTAAGCTGGACTTAAATTATGTACATAAAGAAAAAGAAGGCAAGAGTTAACTCCAGGGAAAACAAAAAGCTGTATTGGAAGGGAAAGGCCTCACAGGTTCTAGAATGCTTGGCTATGAGTATTGTTTACATAACACAGTAGTGAAACACTGGCTATAGATCTAACCACAGTTTTGACATGACTACGTTGGGGAATGAGAGATGAGAAGGATCTGTGTGTGTGTGGGGTAGGGGTGGGGTAGGAAAGGGGGTGAAAATATTCTCTTCCATTGTAGGAAGTAAATAGATAATGTCTAAATATGAAAAATCAGCAAGGGCCCATATAATAACATTAAAGAAAAATGGCAGCCAAAAAGCAGTGAAAAGAGGGGTAAGGGGGTGCCTAGAAGAAGGGGGAAATGGAGGGGAGTAAAGACAGGGCTCTGCTGGATTTGGACACAAAGCCTTTGCCATTACTTTTTTTTTTTTTAAGATTTATTTTATTTATTCCTCTCCCGCCCCAGTTGTCTCTTCTCTGTGTCTATTTTCTATGTGTTCTTCTTTGTCCACTTCTGTTGTTGTCAGCAGCACAGGAATCTGTGTTTCTTTTTGTTGTGTCATCTTGTTGTGTCAGCTCTCTGTGTGTGCGGTACCATTCTTGGGCAGGCTGCACTTTCTTTTGCGCTGGGCGGTTCTCCTTATGGGGCACACTCCTTGCGTGTGGGGCTCCCCTACGCGGGGGACACCCCTGCGTGGCGCGGCACTCCTTGTGCGCACCAGCACTGCACGTGGGCCAGCTCCACACGGGTCAGAGAGGCCCGGGGTTTGAACTGTGGACCTCTCATGTGGTAGGCAGACACCCTAACCACTGGACCAAGTCCGTTTTCCTACTTTTTTTTTTAAAGATTTGTTATTTATTTATTTATCCGCTCCCCCTGCCCCCGCAGTGTTTTTGTGCTCCCTGTCTTTGTCCTTTTTGTGCTCTCTGAGTCTGCTTGTCTTCTCATCTTCCCTTGAGGAAGCTCTGGGAACTGATCCTGGGACCCTCAACGTGGGAGAGAGGCACCCAATCGCTTGAGCCTCCTCAGCTCCCTGGTTCTCTGCGTCTCCCATTGTCCCTCCTCTTTGTCTCCTTTGTTGTGTCATCATTTCATGCCAGCTTGCACTGGAGGCCCTGGGCATCAAACCTGGGACCTCCCGTATGGTAGGCCAGAGCCCAATCCCTTGAGCCACATCTGCTTCCCTGCAATAATTTTTTGACCTTTCAACTATGTACAACTAGGTACATGTGTTAATGCTGATGAAAATGAAAACATTAATGAAATAACTGAAGGTTTTATGTTTACCCTTTAAGGCCCTGAAACAGATGTGTCTGTCAGGCTGCATCTGGGCCACAATGCCAGGAGATGCATGGCAGGCAGCCGCCAGACCTGGGGCTGCCTTCTCCCCTGCCCTCGCCCGGGCCCTGGCTTGGCTCAGAACCCACGGTCTGCAGTGCGGAGTTGGCACAGGGATGCACGAGTTTCTGGAGCCTCCCAGGTCCTGTGGCCACAACCTCATGGCCTGACCTGGAGCCCGGCCTGTACCCTCCCAATTCCAGGCTGCTAAGAAACAGTCCCCAGGCCTGTGGGAGGCCAGAGTGTGGGCAGGGGGACAAGGGATAGTGACTGCCATTCATTCCTGCCACACGGATTTATTGAATGCCCATCACATGCTGGGCCCTGTGCCAGGCACTGGGGTACAGAAGGAGTGCAACGGAAGACAACTCTCTCTTCCTTGTCGGCCCAGAAGACAGAAATAAATGCAGCCAGTGCGCACAGAGGAGTGAATAATTACAAGTCGACGTGAGTACCCTGAAGGGGCAGCGCAGACCTGTAGAAACGTGTTTTTCAGAGGAGACTGACGTTGAGCAGTGGTCGGGAAGGCTGATGGAGGGGATGCTTGATGGAGACCCGAAGGATGAGGCCCCGCTAACCAGGGCTGAGAAGGAGCAGCGGGCCACGGGAGGACCAGCACGTGCCAAGGCCCTGAGGCAGGAAGGAGCCCTGCGCAGTGGGAGAGCTGCCCGGAAGTCAGGGGGCTGGAGAGTGAGGGGCAGGGCGGGGTGGGAGGTCAGGCTGGGGAAGGAGTGTGACCCGCATCATGAGCCATCAGAGGGTTTGACGTAGACAGGGGATTTGATTTGAACTGAGTTTCTAAACAAGCATCGCAGCTGCCGTGTGGAGGAGAGTGGCTGTCGGAGACCGGTCGGGGGCCAGCTGTGACGGTGGCTGGGCTGGGGTGGCGGCCGCAGCGACGGAGAAGCCGATGATTCGGGAGCTGTGAGGAGACACCGCCGATGGGGCGTGCGGCGGCAGGGCGCAGGGGAATCGGGATGCCGGGCCGGGGGTCCCGAGCCATCCGCGGGGGCAAGGCAGTGGTCCAAAGGGGTGGCTGGCAGGGAGCTGAGGGAAGGAGGACGGTTGGGTGGCTCTGCGAAGGGCTGATGAGGCTGCAGGGACCGAGGGCCCGGGCGGGTTGAGATGAGGGTCGGGGTGCTGGAAGGAGCTCGAGTGGGCTCAGGGCCCGGCTTCGCTGTGGGCCTTGGAGCACGGCACGCCACCCCTTCGGGCGTTGGCTTCCTCACCCCACGAGCAGGTGGGCTGCCTGGAAGGTCCCGGTGTTTTAACAGCCCGGGCAGTTGACCCCGGAGAGGGTCTTTGTATGAATTAGGAAAAGGTGCCCCTCGAGATTGACAAACGACACGAGGCTGGCCCTCCCTGGAGTGGACGCAGCCCCGCTTAGCGTCGGTGGCCCTGCCCGCCTTGGCGGCTGGGCGCCTTGGACAGGACACGAGCTGGACCCCTGCCCCCGGCAGCTTGGCACATTCCGTGTGTCCCCCTCTGGCCTGTGCTGGGCTCAGTGGATCCTCACCCTGCCCGGGAGGTAGCAGCCGGTCATTCCCATTTTACAGGACTTTCGTGAATGGCAGGAGGGGCTCGGGGTCCCGTCTGTCCTGCCAGCCACTTTGGACGCTCAGAGGTGAGAGACCCCCAGAGCCAGGTTCTGTGACACGAGGTGGCCGGTGGCCGAGGGAAGGCGCGAAGGCGGAGGCCTGGCAGGGAAAACCCTCGGGTGGGCAGTGTCCCCTGGGTGGCGAGACCAGGAGTGGGTGGCAGGAGCAGACTTCAGCCGCTGCCGAGGGCCCTGCTGCCCACTCAGCTGCGCCACGCCTGTGAGGGGCCTTTGGCCGGAGGGGGCCCGGCCGGCAGCGTTCCTAGAGCCAGGTGCTTTCTGTAATGGCCACCTCTCCCCGGTGGCCCTGGGCTGGTCCTGATCTCCTAGAAGAATCAAAAGAGAAAGCAGTGATGTGTGACGTGGGGCATGGGAAAGCCAACACAGGCTCAAGTCGTCTGGGAAGGTAAGCACTGTGGAATTAGAGCTTTATTCACCACTGTATCCCCAGGACCTAGAGCAGGGCCTGGCGGACAGTAGGTGAGCAATAAATATTAATGGGGTCAAAGAATACATGAAATCTCAGCTTCCCCACTTCTCAGGCAGATTACTTCTCTTCTCTGCTTCCCAACTTCCTTGATAGTGAAACTGGATAATAACAGCCCCCTTGCATGGCTAAATAAGATAATACATTAAAGCCATCTGAGTTCACGAAGCACCAGCTGTAACTTTTTCTCTTAAGCCTTTCCTTTCTGCTCGATTTGGGGCAGATGGGAAAACAGTCACCAAGGAAATAGCCACACTTGGGAGGCTTAATGTGATAATTCCCTTAAACCTGGAAACAGCTCTGGGAGCGAGGCTGCTTTTTGGTGATGGTTGTTCACACCCGTTTTACAAACGAGGAAGCTGAAGCACAGAGAAGTTATTCTGGCTTCTGAGAATGAAGCTGGCGAGTGTTCTTTCATTTCTGTTCTCCCAAAGAATCTAAGTGAAGGTCGAACCATCTGTTGCTTGCAGGTTGGAGAGGACTCGCCTGCTAATCTGTCTGGGTCTGGAATTCTTCGTGGGAAGGTTTAACCAGGACGCCTGAGGCTGTCTGTTTCTTCTTGAGTCAGTTTTGGCAAAAAAGGTTCAGTAACCTGCCCGAGGAGTCAGGGAATTTAGTCTCAGGCAATCTGGCTGCAGGACCCATCGCATTTTCCTGCCTAAGGTGTGATCACTCTCTACCTTGAAGAAGTCAGTTCTCCTCTCTGAGCCTCAGGTTTTCTACCAGTAAGTGGGGAGAACAGTAGTGCCTTTCAAGAGTGTTACTGTAAAGATGAAATGATATCGGAAACACCAGCCCAGGCGCCCTCTCTGCTACTGTCCTGGGCACGGTGCCTGGAAGACCGCGACACCCACACTTCAGCAGCTACTACGGCTGGGATGACAAGCCCAGGATGTCGTCCTGTGCCAGGGCTGGGGGTGCCCCCACCACATTTGCAGCCCCTATCCCAGGTCAGTGGGAAGCCCGCCCCTGCCCTGGGGTGGGCGTGGGTCACTCACTGGCTCTCCAGGTCCTGGATAGTGTCAGGGAGGGGGAGTCCCTGGGTCTCGGTAAGCAGCAGCCGGAGGACGAGGCTGTTCGCCACGGGCATGAGGCTGTAGACGAGGGGCGGCAGCAGGGGCAGGTCCTGCCTGGCCATCCTGAGCAGGGGGCCCAGCATGGCCCCCAGCCGGGCTGTCGACTGCAGCACGCCGCTTGCCATCAGCCTGCGGGCAGAGGGGAGGCTGGGGCTCGCGCCACGTCCGCTCTCCCCGGGAGGAGCCGTGCCTGCGGGGGAGCACTGGCCGGCGTCCGCGCTGCCCGGCGGCGGGTCTCCTCTCGCTCTGCGGTGTGAGGCGGGGGGCCCAGCCCCTATCCGCCCTCCCCCCAGGGGTCCCTTTCTCACCCCGCCCTTGCAGCCCCGGCCTACCTCACGGAAGTGGGAAAGAGTTCCATATTGTAGATGGCCATGGTCATTAAGGTGACCGCAAAACACCCCTTTCCCAGCACGGCGAACGCCACGCGCAGCGCCTGCAGGTCTGGGCGGAGGGAAAGGGTGGGGGTGGTCCAGCTGGGAGGCCTGGCTGCCCAGGGGCTCAGCACCCAGGTCTGCCCAGGCAGGGGGGCGGTGGAGGCCTCATTATCATGGTAGGTGGGCACAGGGGTGGAGCCCAGGCCACGTGGGGCCAGGTGTGGGCCAGGGCAGCTGAGAGCAGCACTCCAGGCCCCCATGGGGGGGGGAGGGGGGGAAGGTTCTAGAAGCCTTGCTACTCCCTCTGCCTGCCTGGGGGGATCCCGGCTTTCATAGAGGCCCAGTGGGTGGACGGACGGAGGCCTGGCTAGAGAACTGAGGTCCAGGTCACTCTCCACCACGGGCCTGGGGGCTCGGCTCCCCTGCCCACTCACTGTTCTGAAGGGCCTTATAAACTGTCAAGTGCGGTGCCCTTGGGAATGATGGTCTTGGAAAAATGTTCTCAGCGTTTGACCTCCCGGGGCACGCCCGCCTTGCAGTGTCCCTCTCTGAAGCTTTCCAGTGCCACCCAGCCTCATTTGGAAAGCAAACAGAGAGGCCCAGCTGTCTGCACACGAATGCCTCTTGCCCAAGAGAGAAGAAAATCTACCCCCCGCCCCGCGGTGCCTTTCCGGCCCTCCCAGCCTCTGGCTTTCAGGGCAGGTGCAAGCCCAGCTCCCTTCCCTCTGCGCTGGTTTGGGCACCCTGGGTCCCCTCTCTGGACCTCCATTTCCTCACCAGGAGGGCTGGGGCTCTGGAGACAGTGGAGGGGGGCAGGGAAGCCCGCCCCCCACGCCGCCCTCGCTCACCTTGTGGTACCAGAGTGTTGCCCAGAATGGAGAGGCCACTCAGGAACTGGGAGCTGGTGCTGAGGCTGCGGCGGCCGAAGCACCTGAGCAGGAAGGGGGTGCAGTACCGGCCCAGGAGGTCCACGGCCCCGAAGAGGACCTGAAGCAGGTAGACGTTGCTGCCCAGGCTCTGCAGGTCCAGCACCAGCCCGTAATAGGAGATCAGCAGGGAGAAGCTGAGGACAAAGCCAGGAAGTGGGACCCTGCCCGCAGGGGCTGGCGCAGTCCGGGGGCCCCCGCCCCAGGGGCTGCCCCCTCTGAGCTCGTCACAGCCAGTGCCCAAGAAGCCGGCAGGACACAGGCGTGTCTCCCCGAGGTCGGGTCACCCCAGGTTTTGCTCGGGGTGGGGGGCAGCAGGTGGGGCTACGTGGCTGGGGCGTTGCCACAGGGCTCTCTGGCCACCGACCCACTGGGACATGCAACTCTGTGGCCCAGCACCTTGGCCGCCCTCTGGGGGGCCACCCAAGTGGGCCCTCGGTCTGGCTTGGGCCCCCGCTGTGCCCGGTCACCGCCGGGAACCAGGCCCTGCTAGAGCCTCTGTGAGCCTGGGCAGGCGTCTGACCCGCTCTGGGAGCCCATGCTTTCACCTTCTGGGGCGGGGGGGATAGGAAGAGGCCGGGGGTCCGTGGCTGCTGCCCAGAGGCCCCTTCAGGACAAGAATCCTTGCTCCTCGGGCCCCTGGGATGGCTGCACCGCAGCTGTGGGGGGGCCTAGGCTTTCCCAGGGGGCCATTCCAGGATTGAAGGGGCTGCCCAGCTCCAGGGCTCCTGAGGGATCGCATGAGACCTCGCTGTGACCGAGTGGTGGCCCGACCTCTCCCCCACCATCCTGTGCCTTCCCCTCCCTCCCCCCAGAGTTGAGCCCAAGAACCGTCCCGCCCCCCTACACTTGCTTTGTGGGGGACCCACCTGCCACCCTCCCGAGTAGCTGGACACACAGCATCTGAATTTCTGCAGTTTGGAGGCTGAATGTGGATCCACAAGCAGCTGTCCTAGGAAACTCTGCTTGTCCACTTAAAAAGTCCGTCCCCCTCCGATGGGCATCCAGCTTAGCCCAGCCCCGCCCGGCCCCTCCCCGCAGGCAGATGGCTGACCCAGGATTGCCTCCCGCCACACAGGGCCAAGCCGTTGCCGGAAAATGGCAATTCTTGCACAGGGACCGTGTTGCAGGAAGGCTGCGTTAGTGTCGTGGGAGCCCCGCTTGGCTGACAAACCGGAATCTGGAGAGTCAGGCCGGGAACAACTGAATTAACAGGGGAAAAAAGAACCCGACCAGGAAACGGACTTGGCCCAGTGGTTAGGGCATCCGTCCACCACATGGGATGTCTGCGGTTCAAACCCCGGGCCCCCTTGACCCGTGTGGACTGGTCCATGCGCAGTGCTGATGCGCGCAAGGAGTGCCCCCACGCAGGGGTGTCCCCCACATAGGGGAGCCCCACGCGCAAGGAGTGCACCCATAAGGAGAGCCGCCCAGCGCGAAAGAAAGTGCAGCCTGCCCAGGAATGGCGCCGCACACACTTCCTGTGCTGCTGACGACAACAGAAGCGGACAAAGAAACAAGACGCAGCAAACAGACACAGAGAACAGACAACTGGGGGCGGGGGGAATTAAATAAAAATTAAAAAAATAAATCCTTAAAAAAAAAACCTTAAAAAAAAAAAAAAGAACCCCACTGGGTTAGCAGCGGAGAAGCCTGTGATTTGAATAACAAAGGATGGAGAGCTGGGCCCCAGGGAGCCGGTTTTTGAAAAAATGGCCCTGAACGTTTGCGGCACCTGAGAATTCTTCAAATTTATCAGGAAAAAAAAAAAAAGGAAGAAAAGAAAAAAAAGCACTTGACTCATTCTTTGTTCTAAGGTATTGCAAATATTTGCTATCGTAACCCCTGTGTGGTTAAATGTAACATAAAATAAGCATTTGTCTAATCTTTTATTTTCACTTCAAGATTAAGTCCCAATCAAACCTGGTCCTCGCTTTTGAATATGCTGTTTTGGATGTAACTTTAATGGGATTTATTTTAAGGGGCGCCCTTGTTGCAGAGGCAGGGACCAGGGGTGGCGTGGAGTCTGTGGAATACACAGCGGAGGCTCCGCCCCTGGCTGGGTGCGCAGACCCTGGCTGGGTGCCCCAGTCCTAATGCTGCCCTCTCATCTCGCAGAGTTACTTACCTCTCTGGGCCCCAGTGTCCCCATCTGCAAAGCAGGGACCCTGGGGTGGCGGGAAGGAGCGAGGGGATACCCAGCGCGGGTCCAAGATGCTCCAACCACGGTGGGCGCCCTTGGACCCTCGTGACTCTGCCCGGGGCGTCAGCCTGACCCTGGGGCCCTTCCCGGGTCACCATCCCGTCCCTACCTATCCCCCTGGCTTCCTGCAAAGCTGGACCCCTGATGCCATCTGCACAGACCCCTCTCTCCTGCCTGCCAGGATCCCCTGAGGGTCCTTCCTGACCCAGCCAAAACATGCCCCCCGGCTCAGGAGCCCAGCAGAGGCTGCTTTTCCTGGGACGCGGCCTCCTCCCCACCCCGGAACCCAATCCTCTCTCTAGGAGGGGCCGAGTCAAGCTGGCTTACCCCGAAAACATCAGAACACACGTTCTCCTGCGGAGCACGGGCACGCGCAGCAGGGCCAGCTGCGACGGGCGGTTCTTCGCGGCAGCCAGTTCGTCCTCCATGCTGGCGGTCAGCACCTCCGGGGAGAATGGGTTCAGTGAATGGGGGACGATGGTGGCCAGGGGGGCAGAGTGGCCGAGCAGCCCGGGCCTCTGGGGACTGCAGCTTAGAGGTGGGGGTGGGTGCAGAGCCACAGGGGACGTGCTGTGTCCCAGCTCTGGCTCTCCGTATAGCAGGCCGCAGGGCTGATGCCCCTTGGCAGGCGCCACACCACGCCCCACACCTCTCCCCATTGCCCAGTCTGGCTCCTCGCTGTGCCTGAATTTCCCGGGCAGTCCCCCCTCCAGTCCTCACTGGATCACCGCCCCCTGCCTCTGGACCCTGCCTGCACTGGACTCAGCTCCATCCTGACCACCTCTAGCTCACCTCCTCCTGGAAGCCTTCTCTGATCTTCCCACCCCCAAGGAGCTCTGGGCCTCTGAGCTCTGCCACCACAATCTCCAGCCTGCTTCCTGGAAATAAATGCCGTCAGATAACCCTGCTTCCCCAGATGTGCTAGGAAGCCCCTGGAGGTGAGTGTGCAACATGTATGGGTGGAGGTGGGGGGTAGGAGAGGCAGTGATGTGTCAGTGTTGGTGTAGGTAAGGAGAGATTGTTGTGACCAGTGTGGAGATGCTAATGGTGGTGATGGTGGGAGTGGTGGTGAGCAGGGTAGCGGTGGCAACGAAGGCGATGGGCTTTTGTAGAGATGGTGGTGGTGATGCTGATGCTGATGGAGATTCTGAGGGTGGAGATGCTGGTGGTGATGGTGATTCTGATGGAGATGCTGGTGGTGATGCTGGTGGTGATGCTGGTTCGGATGGTGATGCTGATGGTGGAGATGCTGGTGGTGATGGTGATTCTGATGGAGATGCTGGTGGTGATGCTGGTTCTGATGGTGATTCTGATGGAGATGGTGGTAATGCTGATTCTGATGGTGATTCTGAGGGTGGAGATGGTGGTGGTGATGCTGATTCTGATGGTGAAGATGCTGGTGGTGATGGTGATTGTGATAATGGAGATCCTGGTGGTGATGGTGATTCTGATGGTGATTCTGATGGTGGAGATGCTGGTGGTGATAGTGATTCCGATGGTGATGCTGATGGTGGAGATGGTGGTAGTGATGCTGATTCGGATGGTAATTCTGAGGGTGGAGATGGTGGTGGTGATGGTGATTCTGCTGGTGATTCTGATGATGATGCTGATGGTGGAGATGCTGGTGGTGATGGTGATTCTGATGGTGAAGATGCTGGTGGAGATGGTGATTCCGATGGTGATTCTGAGGGTGGAAATGCTGGTGATGATGCTGATTCTGGTGGTGATTCTGATGGTGGAGATGGTGGTGGTGATGGTGATTCTGAGGGTGATTCTGAGGGTGGTGATGGTGATTCTGATGGTGAAGATGCTGCTGGTGATGATAATTCTGATAATGAAGATCCTGGTGGTGATGGTGATTCTGATGGTGATTCAGATGGTGATGCTGATGGTGGAGATGGTGGTGGTGATGGTGATTCTGACGGTGATTCTGAAGGTGGAGATGCTGGTGGTGATAGTGATTCCGATGGTGATCCTGAGGGTGGAGATGGTGGTAGTGATGCTGATTCGGATGGTGATTCTGAATATGGTGGTGGTGATGGTGATTCTGCTGGTGATTCTGACGGTGATGCTGATGGTGGAGATGGTGGTGGTGATGGTGATTTCGACGGTGCTTCTGATGGTGATTCTGATGGTGGAGATGCTGGTTCTGATGCTGGTGGTGACAGTGCTGACATGGTGGTATTCCTGTTATTAGTGATGGCGGTGGTGATGGTGACTTTGAGGATGAGGGGATGGTTTGGGGGTGTTAGTGGTGTTGAGGAGAACAGTGTTGCTGGTGTTGATGAAGAAGGTGATTGTGGTGTTAGTGGTGGTGTCATGTTGGGGATGATGGCACTGATAATGCTGTTGTTACTGGTGATGGTGAAGGTGTTTGTGTAGAGATGGTGGTGGTGGAGGTGATGGCGGTGGTTTGATGTTTGGAAAGGTGCTGCTGGTATGCTGGTGATGGCATTGGCTGTGCTGATGGAGGCAATGGTGGAGTGGGTGGTGGTGGTGGTGGTGGTGAGAATAGAGAAAGTACATCGGTGGATACCCTTGCCTGGTCCAGGTCCCACACTCTGGGTCCCCCGCAACAGCATCTCACCTCTATGGTCAGTGTCTTTTGGGCTTCCTTGTGGCCATTGATCCTGGCCACCCTTTTGAGTTCCCGAAGCCCTTGGTCTGGTTTGCCCATGATAATCAGCCATCGGGCAGATTCCGGCAGCCACCTGTTAAAGAAGCAGGAGGCCGACTGGGTCTTTGCTTTCTTCGGGCCCCCTGTGAGCTGCCCCCAAGTCGGGGAGGTGGGGAGGTGGTGGTGGGCAGAGGAGCCTCCAGCTGCAGTGGGAGTGCAGAGGAGGCATGTGCTCCTCCCGCTTTGCTGCTGGTGCCGGGTGGGGAGAATGCAGCCCCTGGAGGCTTTGGAATCAAGATGATCTCAGCACTGGGCCACCTCTCCTTCCCCATGCCACCCCATCTGACTTCCTTGGCTGCTAGGGGCCCGTCCCTCCAAGCCTCATCCAGCCAGCATGCAGGCCACCTGGGCACAGGGCATCCAGAGAGCCACCACTTCTCTGTGATTCTGGGACCATTTCTGAGACAGAAGGGTCACATGGCCCTGGATTTTTTTTTAAACCACCAACTAGAGCTGAGAGATTTTAGAAAACCAGCCTGCTCCTTCCCAGCCTCAGGGGCAGATGGACAGGGTGAAGGGGGCAGTGGTTGCCCAGCCCACAGGGGCTCAGTGGCCTTTGCAGGTAGAACTTTCAGAGGCAGGCCGACATGGTGGTTTGAAGGGCCAGTTTACCTGGGTTCAAAGCTTGCCTCTGGTACTCACATGCTGTGTGTGCTGGGGCAAGTCACTTATCCTCCCTGTGCTTTGATGCTTCATCTGAAAATAGTGGCTGTAATAATAACTTCTTCATTAGAAAACATCTTCCTACACACCTGGTGCAATGATCAGCACCCAGGAAGCATGACTACATGGCCTGGTGAGTGTGATAATGGGATGGTCTCCCTCCTGAGCTACTGATTCTATTCATGCAATTTAAACTCCTTGCAGGTGGTGCTCTTTGTTTCATTCATCAATGAATTCCCAAAGCCAAAAACCACATCTGGCACGGAGCAGGTACTCAGTAAATATTTTGGGATGGATGAATGAGCCTGTGTGATTCTATAAGCCCCCACAGGGGACTTCTCTGGGCTCAGGTCTGCTTGGCCCTGGCTCCTGGACACGAGAAAACTGATGGGGATGCTGATTTTTGTTTGTTTCCCTGCGTCTCTTCCTCCAGTCCCTACTCAAACAGGCATTTCCAGACCTCAGGGATTTTTGCGGCACCAAAAGTAATAGTGAGAATTCTCTGTTTTCATCGCCAACCCCGGCCGACATTGACTCGGAGGCCTGCGGGCCAGGCAGGGGAGGTGAAGGAGGGAGGGAGGGGCGGGGCGATGTCAGTGGAGAGCCAGGCCTGGGTGCAGGCCCAGGGGACAGCAGGGTGGGGGGGTTTGGGACCCAGCCCAACTCTGCCACTGGGTCTTTCAGTTTTTCAAGAGAAGATAGAAAAACTTAAAAACAAAAAACTGCTGATTTTTAAATGTTAGCGATTAGTTGCAAATATTTAAGTATTTTTTAAAAAATCACCATTTGATTCACAGAGATAGAAAGTGGAGTCCAGGTTACCAGGAGGAGGCAGAACGGGGAGTTAAGGCATAAATTTAGGGCGCAGGGTCTCTGGGGTGATGGAAAAGTTTTGGCAATGGACTGTGGTGATGGTAGCACAACACTGAGTGTGATCAATGCCACTGGTTGTGTGCTTGGGAGGGGCTGAGAAGGGAAGTTTTATGTTGTGTATATGTTACTACAATCTGAAAAAGAGAGAGAGGCTAAAGAGTCAATGACAAATAAATGCAATATGTCATCCTGGACTAGATCCCATAATGGAAGAGAAAATGCCCCAACAGACATTACTGGGGCAGCTGAAAAGATTGGCATATGGACTGGTGCTTTAGAGCAACATTAAGCGCCTTGAATTTGAAAGCTGTTCTTACGGTGCTGACATAGTGAGTGCCCTTATTGTTGGAAACTGAACATGGAAATGTGATTTTAGAGGTGCACGATGTGTACAACCTACTCTCAAATGTTTAGACAGTGGATAGATAGAACGATACAACAAATGTGGCAAAATGCTAATAGTTGGTAAATTGGGGGGGGTGGATATTGGAGTTTTATGCATTGCTTCTGTGTTATTTTTGTAACTTTCCTGCAAGTTTGAAATAATTTCAAAATAAGACTTTTTAAAAAAACTTTTTAAAAAATCACCATTTGAGCCCTGCTGTGCTGGCCAATTAGTGCCCGTCCAGGCTGGATGGGCGCCGCAGAGCCCTGGGCCGAAATGCCCACCCGAGACCGCGGGATCCCAAAGAACACCTCTTCCCCGCGGGGCCCCAGCCGTCGCCCTCTCTCTTCCGAGGCTCCCAATGTCCCGAGACCTGTGGCGGTCCAGGGGGTGAGTGAGGGATCGCCTGCCCATTCCAGGACCCCCTCCTGAGTGGAATGCCCCCCCACCCCAAGCGAGAGACCCCATGCTGTACTGACCAGCACGCCAGGAAGAGGGCATAGTAGGGCGCCGACACGGCCAGCTGGAGGGCGTGCCAGTCCCGCAGGGCGAAGGACAGGCCGGCCAGGGCCAGGGAGCCCACGCTGAAGGCGCACCCCTGCACCGTCATGGTGCTGGCCCTCCTGCCGGTGGTGGTCCACTCTACCACTGCAAGGGGACGAGGCACGCGGGTGAGGGTCATACGGGGGCCCAGGCCCCCGCCCCCTGCCCCACGGCGGGGGTGGCCCGGGGAGACTCACTGAGGGCTGACGTGGTCAGGATGATGCCTGAAACCCCCAAAGCCGCCAGGAACCGGAGACCACAGTAGAGGAGGAAATTCGGGGCAAACGTCACGCTGGTGCTGCACACGGCCATCTGCAGGCAGCTCCAGCTG
This sequence comes from Dasypus novemcinctus, assembly GCF_030445035.2. Taxonomy (NCBI): domain Eukaryota; kingdom Metazoa; phylum Chordata; class Mammalia; order Cingulata; family Dasypodidae; genus Dasypus; species Dasypus novemcinctus. Next base: position 10,153,560 of record NC_080682.1, read on the forward strand.
AGTATGCGCTTCCGCCCAAGCCTGGGGGCAGAGACAGGAGCCGGGTGAGGCCTGAGGCACCGCTGGCTGGGGTGCCCGGGAAGGAGCCTCCCAGCACCCAGCACCTCCTGGGGTGTCTAGGGGTGGGTTTGGAGCACTTCTCTTATAAAAGAGGCAGGTGCCTGGCTCTGCGGGAGGCCGCACAGCTACCTGGGTGATCTTGAGGCGTGACGCAGCCTCTTGCTGTGGCTGCTGCCGCCTCCAGACCAACCCTGCTGGAACCCCTGAGGGCATCCAGCGCAGAAGGGCATGGGAGGGTGGGACAGGAGCTGTGCAGGGGCACCGTCCGGACCCCGGGGGTGAGGCGGCAGTCCGGCGCTGCGGTTTATGGACCTGCTATGACGTGGCCTCCCGGGGGGCTGGGCCTGGGGACTGAGCCGTCACCCCGCAGCCAGGCAGCTCCTCTGCCAGTGCAGGCGGGCTGCACCCTCCCCTGTTGCTGGCAGCCGTAACACGCACGAAGGGTGGCCAAGGCTGCGTCGGCGGGCTAACTCGTGTCATCCTCACAACGCCCCCAGGAGCAGAAACTGAGTCCCCAATTACATGGGGAAACTGAGGCACAGAGAAGTGAAGAAGCCTGCTTTCGGGAAGGGAGGGCGCGGGGGGGCTGGGGTCCCCTGGGGCCAGGGTCAGGGCCGCTGTACAGGCTGCCGGGAGAGTCTGGAAGCTATCCGTGCATCCATTCAGTAAATATTTTTGGGGGGCCTGCTCCTTCCAGGCACCCTGCCAGGAGCCGGGCTTGGGCCAAGGTCCCTGCCCTCGGGGAGTGTAGCCTTGTGGGGACCCAGACTGTCGGAGCAAGGCAGGGGGGAGGAAGGTGAGGCAGGCCTGCGGGTCGTGGGGGCCGAGGCCGCGGCAGGGCTAGCTTGGCGGTCCCGGAAGGCCTCCTGGCCTCCATCTTCCGGTGGGCTCTGGGGGTCTGGGGCGCTCCGAGGAGGAGGCCGCTGGAGCTGGGGCGCAGCAGCCAAGCATGGGTGGGGGTGGGCGTGGACCAAACAGATGGGTGGGGGTGCTGGGGACCCAGGGGCCAGGGCCATGGTCCCCGCGAGGGCTGCTGGCACCTGGATGGGGTGGCTGCAGGAGGTTGGGGGCCGGGCTGGGGTGAACAGGGTGGGGGGAGGAAAGGAGACCGTAAGGATGGGGTGGAGGCCTGCGCTGTGGGGCGCGGGGAGCTGCTCTGGGCTGGGGAGGCTGCCGGGGTTGCCGGGGTCATCGGTCTGGCCTGGGTGCCTCCTTGACACCCACAGGGAGACCTTGAGAGGGCAGCGGGATGTGTGTGCTTGGGTGGGGGCACAATTTAGGAGTCCTCAGCACTAGGGAGCCGAGGCTTCACACAGGAGCGAGCCTGCACCCCAGGGCGAGCCTGCACCCCAGGAGGGCCAGAGAGGAGGAGGAGGCTGAGGGGGCCGCCAGGGGGTGGACGGAAAACCAGGCCGCGGCGCACGCGGAGGAGACGTCATCTTCTCAGCAGGTCCGAGTTTAACTGTCCCTGGTGGGAGAACTGCCCGCCGGGGTCCAGCAGGGACAGAGACCAAGGGAGGGGACGCCCCGTAGGCTGGAGGGCGCGGCCAGGGGCGGGGCAGGAACTGGTGATGCGGAGGGAGAGGAGGCTGCGGGGGACTGCGGGGGGGCTGCGGGCCACGTGCGCGCTGCCTCGGCCCAGCCGGGGGAGAAGGTGGGCTCAGGCGCTGCGGGGTGTCCCGAGGGTCCCCTCTCGGTGGCTTCTGATTCCTCGGGGCACCCGAGTCAAGAGCGCCTGCTAAGCGCACGTGCAGGGGGCGGGGGGCCTTACGGAGAGAGGAGAATTCCTAAGCGGGGCCAAGGTCCCCCACTGTGGCTGACTTGTGTCCCCCCAGAGGGCAGTAGTTCACGTCCTCACCCCTGGTCCTGGGAAAGGGACCTTATTTGGAAATAGGGTCTTTGAAGACGAGATCGAAAGTGAGGCCAAACTGGGGTAGGGTGGGCCCTGACCCACTACGCCCTTAAAAGGGGCGAGGGCCACGTGGCACTGAGACGCGCCCGCGGCCGGGGGCTGCTGGAAGGACAAGGCCGGCCATCTGCCTCCGGAACAGGGAGACCAGTATTCCCGTGGCGTCAGTCACCCAGACGCAGCGCTCTGTTCCGGAAGCCCCAGGAAACCAGGACGCCCGTGGAGTCTGGCCTTTGCCCCCCTCTCTGGGCCCCTGTGATAAGTGAGATGCCATTTGTCCCTGACGGCCCCTGCCAGACATGCTCTCCCCACCCCACCTATGCCTGGCTAAATCTCAGCTCGGCCATTCCCGCGGTCCCTGTTTAGATGCCCCTTCCTCCGAGAAGCCCTCCCGAGCCCCCGGGTTGGGTCCCTGCCCTGCAGCAGCCGCAGTGTCTCTGCGTAGGCACAGCAGAAGGCCACAGCCCAGACGGTGGCCCTCACCTCCCCTAGGGGACCCTCTGGCTCCCAGGCTGAGCATGGATTTGACGCTGAGCCTCTGTCCCCGCGACGCTCGGATCCGTCCAGCGGGAGGCGGGGTGGGGGCACTCACCGCGAGGACAGGAGGCCCCACAAGGCAGATCCCACCAGGACCCCGGCCAGGAAGATGGACTGGGCCATGGGCTTCAGGGCCTGCGAGTCGCACACCAGGTCCCACTGGAAGAGAAGAGGGCGCGGCAGGCTGGCTGAGGACGCTGGAGTGCCGGGGGCGGGGAGCGCAGAGGGGGCCCAGGTCGGGACCTGGTCAGCCTGGGTCCTGGCGGTCCTGCCACCCACAGTGGGGTCCCCAGATGCTTAGTGCCAGACCACACCCATGGAAAGGGGTCTGCGAGCAGTGAGGACCTCAACTCTGGCTGCAGCGACACAGAATGGCTTTGCATCTGAAAGTGTGGCAGCCATGCTGTCATGCAGCGGCAGGCGGTGGTGGGAAGTGAAGGGCAGTGCCTGGCAGTGAGGACAGTGCCTGGCAGTGGAGGGCAGCAGTTGGCAGTGGGGACAGTGGCTGGCAGTGGGGACAGTGCCTGGCAGTGGAGGGCAGCAGTTGGCAGTGGGGACAGTGGCTGGCAGTGGGGACAGTGGCTGGCAGTGGAGGGCAGCGGCTGGCAGTGGGACAGTGCCTGGCAGTGGAGGGCAGCAGCTGGCAGTGGGGACAGTGGCTGGCAGTGGGGACAGTGCCTGGCAGTGGAGGGCAGCAGTTGGCAGTGGGGACAGTGGCTGGCAGTGGGGACAGTGGCTGGCAGTGGAGGGCAGCAGTTGGCAGTGGGGACAGTGGCTGGCAGTGGGGACAGTGCCTGGCAGTGGAGGGCAGCAGTTGGCAGTGGGGACAGTGGCTGGCAGTGGGGACAGTGCCTGGCAGTGGAGGGCAGCGGCTGGCAGTGGAGGGCAGCGGCTGGCAGTGGGGACAGTGCCTGGCAGTGGAGGGCAGCAGCTGGCAGTGGGGACAGTGCCTGGCAGTGGGGACAGTGCCTGGCAGTGGAGGGCAGCAGTTGGCAGTGGGGACAGTGGCTGGCAGTGGGGACAGTGGCTGGCAGTGGAGGGCAGCGGCTGGCAGTGGGGACAGTGGCTGGCAGTGGGGACAGTGCCTGGCAGTGGAGGGCAGCAGCTGGCATGGGGACAGTGCCTGGCAGCGGAGGGCAGCGGCTGGCACTCGCTGGCTGTGGCGGGCAGTGAAGGGCAGAGGTTGGTAGTGGGTAAACCGTAAGATTTCAGTTCTAACCCTGCTGACTACCAGCTGGGCCAGTTGGGGCGTGGCTGCCCGCTGTGGAGACGATGGGGTGGCAGTGCTGCTCCTCTCACAGGACTGAGGACAAACGGGGAAGGCTCAGCTTTTCCACGCTGGATTTCTCCAGGGGCTCCGGCCAGGCCCTGGACCCAGCGCCGAGACAGCCCCCCACTCCCTGTCTAGGCAGTCCTTCACCGAGGCCCCACAGCCGCACCACGTCTCTCCTTTCCCAGCACGTCGCCCCCTCCAGCTAGCCCTTCTCTCGCCTCGCGGGGGTCATCCTGGGTCCCCTGTTGCCCCTATAGGACATTCTCCACCAGCAAAGTGCATCCTTGAAAATGCAAATCAACCCCGTCCCCCACCAAAAAAAAGAGAGTCCTGGCTCTCTACCTCTGGCTGGCAATCCGGTCCTCTCCCCTCGCCTCCCATCCCAACTGTCTCGGCCGTGGCCCCTCCCCCTCTGGCCCCATTCTGCTACTACTGGGTCCCTCTGTCCCGGCCCGGACCCTCGCTCCTGCTCTCGCCGCAGCCCATTCCTTCTTGCATCATCCAGACCGCATCGTAAAAGTCCCCCGTGCGGGGCAGCCTTCCCTGGCCATGCCGGCTAAGGGAGTAAGACCCTGCTTTGTCCCTTTCATGCTCCTTTACGCCACTGAGCATCGAGGCAGGACGGGAGAGTGGCGAAGAGCCCAGGTGGCAGACCTGCCAGGTCTGCCTGGGTCAAGTCCAGTTCCAGTACATGTCAGCTGTGTGTCCCAGGGCAAGTGACTTCACCTCTCTGCGCTTTCGTTTCATACGTACAATGGAGATGAGAATAGCAAGCACCTCATAAGATTGGGGTGAGATTGGGACTCTGGGGAAAGCATCTGGATCAGTGCCAGGGCCCCGGAAGGCTCTGCCGATTACCCGTTGGCTGTTTAAAGGGTGCCTGGCTCTGAATTCGCTGGTAGAATGCAAGCTGCTAGAACCCCCTGCTCACCCTGCCACCCCGGTCCCAGATCAGAATCGGGAAGATGGTAAATACACGTGGAGAGAATAATGTGTCATTAGCTAGCAGGGACCGGGGCCGCCAGCTCCTCCGTCTGTAGATGCATGACTGTCCTTCGGGGGCCAGGCCAGGTGAGCTGTGCAGGTGGGGGAAGGGGCCCTCACCTGGGTGACGACGGTGGAGGTGAAGGTGCTGCGGTCGTAGACCCAGCCGTCCACGCACGGCTCCGTGGACGCCTCGCTCCAGTTGGCGGCCGAGGCGTTGGGGCTCAGGAGCTGCCACTGCGGGTGGCGGAAGCGGCGACACCGGTGGGGCTGCCGGTCGGGGCCGGGTGGGATAGAGACGGCCAGGAGGGCCTCGGGGCCCGGGGACCCGGGGACACTGGCCTGCGTGGAGCCATTGTCTAGGAGGGGCACCCAGCAGCGGTGGGCGGGCGTGGCGGCCGAGAAGTTCTCCAGAAGCATGTGGGAGGGTAGGAAGAGGCTGAGGAGGGCCATGATGCCCATCTGTAGGACCTGGAAGCGCCCCACGCCCCCAGCTCGCTCCAAGAGCTCGGAGAAGGCCATGGGCAGAGGCCGGCGAGCAGGGCAGCCCCGGGCCGCTGTCGGGACTCTCCTGCAGGTGTGGGATCCAGAGCCACGCAGGCTTTTGCTCCCACTCGCTGGGAGGCCGTGGGTGGGAGCTCAGCTGTCCAGTAACCAGTAACCGGTTGGGTTGGTCCCAAGACAGCTCAAGATGCCTCCGGGGAGATGCCTCCTTCCAGCTGGTGGCACCCTGGCCCCTGGGGACGGGGGCTGAGAGCAGAGCTCCCTGGCCCCCAGGGTGCCCGGCTTTCTTGGGTCCCGGAGGGCTTGTCTTAATAAAGCACAATGTTGTGATGCTCTTGAATCACAGTTGTGAAAGAAATACCAACGGGGCCATCGCCTCTGTTAACCTTTAATCTCTGCGTGGGCTGCTGGCTGGCGAAGGCGGGTTAGCTTCCTGCCCCAGCCCCCTGCTGGACAGCGAGCCCCGCCTTAGCCTTGAACTTCAGCACTTGCAAAGCCTCACCGTGGCCTGTCCCGAGGTCCTCTCTCCGCAGCGCAGCGGGGCCTGGGAGGGGCCTCCGAGGGGGTCCGCGGAGGAGGGTCCTGGCCCACCACCCTTGTCCACTGCTCTCCCTGCTGTCCGCCCTCTCCCCGCCTGCCTCGTCGCCGCCTCCTACCACGCACTGCCTGGGGGCTCCCGCTCGCAGCTGCACCGCTTTGGAAGCTTCTGCTTGGCAGTCCCCTGCTGCCTTTTTAGATTGTAAGCTTCTCCACCGAGGGGACCACGCCTATGATTTCCTAGCATTTCTTAGAAGCCCTTGGTGGGCCCCGGCTGAACAGGCTTGCAGGCTGGGGGCGTGAGTAAAGTCACAGCTCTGACCCCACGTGGGACCCCAGCCCAGCATCTGTTCCAGATGGGGGAGAGCCCCCCTACCCCTTCCCCGCCTGGCACCAAGGGCCCACTGTGTGCCCAGTTCTGTGCTGACCACCCTGCCCAGTCTCCTCTTTCACTCTTCCCAGCAGACTGGAAGAGAGGTGCTGCTAAATTCCCCCAGACAAGGACACAGATGCACAGAGAAGGCAGGCCGTGTGCCCCAGGTCACACAGCAGGGTCAGGATTGGAACGAAAGCTTGAGCTCTGCCCAGATGCCAGGACTTCCTGGACCAGATCCCAGCAAAAGGCTGGAGTTCAGGATTCGGGACACAGTTGGAGGTGGGAGAGGAGGCATGAGATCGCCTCCCAGGGTGTGGGAGGGAAGCCTCTGAGCCGTTCTGGATGGCAGTTCTGGCAAGTGCTGGAAGGGTTCCGGGTGTGGGTGTCTGGACCCTGAACCTTCATGAGGCTCCCGGAGGGCACGCAGCCAGGAAGCCAGGACGCCAGGGAGCCGAGGTGCCGGGCCTGGGTTCCAAGGCGGGGCTGGGTCCTCGCTCTGCCTCTCTGGGCAGGAACTCATCACGAATGCTAAAACAGCACCTGGAGAGGGCTGGGGACCGGAACCCGGCACGTTACAGCACAGGCTGATTGGGCCCAGCCCCAGCCCCAAACGGCCGGAAGGACAAACTTCGCATGGAAAGAATTTTACTACAATCCTGTGTCTGTGCAAACGCCATCCTTTCAGGCGCAGACCTGGACTGAGAGCCAAGGAACCCGACTCAAGGAACACGACCTTGAATAATGACCTTGCCCCCCTGGACCCTGGGTTTGGGGTCTGTAAAATGAGAGTGGTGTCATGCTGGCGTTTTCAAACCTTAGCGTAACCGGAATCCGCAGGAGTGCTGGCTGGCTAACAGGCAGTTGCCAGGGCCGTGGCCACAGGGCTAAACTGGGCCCAGGAAACTGCATTTAAAAATAAGCCTCCAGGGTGATCCTTCTGCACTGGGACCTAAGGACGTAAGGATCACTGGCTCGTGATTGCTGCTGCCATCCAAGGCTGAAATCCCAGAGGAAATTCCTTCTCTTTCTCCTCCTTTATCCTAGGTTTTTAACAGTCTCTCTTCTCTGCCCTTTGCCTGTCGTGGAGGCCCTCGCTTTGCTTACAGCAGAAGGTCAAACCTCCCGGATTTACCAGAAGGCTCCCGGAATCTCCAACTGACTTTCCGCTTCCAGGCCAGAGAATTTTTAATTTGTATTTTCTGTTTTTCTGGGGCTGTGGGGGGGCGAGGGGGGGGCAGGTCTCGGTGCGGCTGCTCCGCCACCTGGTGGTCACACCTGGGACAGCAGCGTTTCCAGCATCCCCCATCCCTGCGGCCTCCTAAGTGCCCATCCCCCAAGATTACCTGGGCTGTGGCAGGTGGGAGTGGAGAGGAAGGCCGGAAGGTCTTAATAATGTAAAGCCAAGTAAAGTGCAGCACCATTCTTCATAGAACCGCAGTTGTCACGGGGTTGAATTTACTAGTCACAGAAGTCCCTTCAATGAACTCTGCAGCCTACTATCTGCCAGGTGACCTCAGGCAGTTCGCTTCCCTTTTCTGAACTCCAATTTCCTCACCTCTAAGATGGCTGCCCTCCACTTAAGGTAGTAAGAATAAATGAGGGAAGCGGACTTGGCCCAAAGGGTAGGGCGTCCGCCTACCACATGGGAGGTCCAGGGTTCAAACCCAGGGCCTCCTGACCCGTGTGATGAGCTGGCCCTTGCGCAGTGCTGATGCACACAAGGAGTGCCCTGCCACGCAGGGGTTTTCCCCGCATAGGGGAGCCCCATGTACAAGGAGTGCACCCCACAAGGAGACGTGCCCTGTGTGAAAAAAGTGCAGCCTGCCCAGGAGTGGCGCTGCACACACGGGGAGCTGACACAACAAAAAGAGACATGGATTCTGGGTGCCACTGACAAGAATACAAGCAGACACAGAAGAACACGCAGCAAAGGGACACAGAGAGCAGACAACTTGGGGGGGGTGATTAAAAAAAATAGAATAAATGAGGTAATTAATGGGCCAGAGTCAATAAATATTAGCCATCACCATCATCACTGTCTTCACCATCATCATCACCATCACTATCATCACCATCTTCATCCCCATACCACTATCACCACCCTCATCGTCACCATCGTCACCACCATCACTATCACCACCATCCTCATCACCACACCACTATCACCACCCTCATCATCACCATCGTCACCACCATCACTATCATCACCATCATCATCGCCATCACCACTATCACCATCCTCATCGTCACCATCACCATCATCATCACCATCACTATCATCACCATCCTCATCACCATCAGCACCATCACCATCCTCCTCATCACCATCGTCATCACCATCATCACCATCACTATCACCACCATCCTCATCACCACACCACTATCACCATCCTCATCGTCACCATCATCATCATCGCCATCACTATCACCACCATCCTCATCACCACACCACTATCACTATCCTCATCGTCACCATCACCATCATCACCATCATCATCACCATCAGCACTATCACCATCCTCCTCATCACCATCCTCATCACCATCACCACTATCACCATCCTCATCGTCACCATCATCATCATCACCATCATCATCACCATTAGCACCACCAGCATCACCATCACCACCAGCAACATCACCGTCATGACCATCATCATCATCATAGCGTAGCACCCTTTGTGCTTCCTTTTTTTTCCTTTTCCAGTTGAAGTTGCAGTATTTCAGATCCCTTGCGCGGCCCCTGCCTGAAGTCTGGGGAGACCCTGGAGAAGGTAAGGGCTCGCACCACAGGTGAGGGACAGGGCTCAGCTCAGTGCTCTTTCCGCCACGGTCCTGTGACGTGGCCAACGACCTGTCAGAAAGCCAAAGAAACAGGAGCCATGATGTCCAACAGTCTTCATGTTCTACAGAACCCACCTCGCCCCACTGGGCACCTCGATTCCCAAGAGCGGTTGATGAGCCACCTTGGGGACAAAACCAGATCCTAACTCTTCAGTATCGTACCTCCTCCTCAAGGTGCCTAACTTTGGGGATTCCCCTCCCCAGTCACATCACAAGCTTAAGTCACTTTTTTCTTCCTTTTCAAATTCCTCTTCAAGTCACTGCCTAGAGGCAGCCCAAATCTCCTGGGTCTTATGTTATAAAACTTCATCTGCATTAACCCTCCTAAACTCACTGCCCATGTTCTTTTGGGGGAAGGAGGGATGAGAGGAGCCTTTTCTACTCAAATCAATGCATCGATTTCCCCTGTTCTTTCTAACAGCACGCATGTTGTCAACATCATAGACTCGCCTAAGGAATGAAAGGAAAGCCTTTTCTCCACCCCTCTGGCCCCAGCAATCCCACTCTCCAGAGAAACGCACATGAACCCTTTTTTCCTAAGTATTGAGAAACATGTCAATAAAAATAATTATGATTAGTTGCTTTTAATTGAATATTCATACTTATGCATGGCAGACAACCCAAATGGTCCAGAAGTATGTAAAATGACAGGCAAAGTCTTTTTCCCTCATCAGTCCCCATTTTGTTGCCCCAAAACTGCCACCAGGGATGTATGTTCTTCCAGAAATTTCTTAATGCCTCTTCCAATATAAGCATTGAGTTTTAAAAATTTTGCACAAGTAGTAAATTCACATGGCTCAAAAACAGGAAATGCTAAAAAGGTATACAATGTAAAGGGCTCTTTCTCACCTCCCCCTCATCCATACAGCTCCCACTTGCCACCTCCCACCCTCATAACCATTAGTTTCTTGTGCATCCTTTTAGATTTTCTTTCTGAAAACAAAAACAAGAGTAAATTTGTATTCTTATTTCACTCCTTTTTATGTAAATAGTGGCTTTTGTACTTTGGAATTATTTCACATAACAGTGTGCGTGCCTTCCCATTCCCTATATAGAAATATATATATGTTCATTTTCACAGCTGCATAGTACCCCATTGTTTTGAGTATCATCATTTATCTAACCAGTCCCCTGGTGATGGACATTTGGATTGCTTCTAACAATCTTGATATTACAAAAAATGCTGCCATGAATACCTTTGCACACACATTTTAAAATTAGGCCACAGATGGACAATGGCACTTACAGACTGAGGGACCCACAAACCCTGTGGGTGGGAAAAAAGGAGCTGAAAGACAGTGTGCTTTGCTAGGGAGGAAGAGGCCCCAGCGAAAGGCTGGGGGCATTGGAGGAGCAGGCCAAGGGCATTTGGATCACTAATAGAAGGGCTATTAGCAGATCAGCTGTGCCTAGCACCCCTTAGCCCCTGACTCCAAAGTCACAGGCTAAAGGCCCAAGTACAGCTAAATGGGGCAAAACTGGGTGCTGGGGTCAGAGTAAAGGGTAGCACCCCAGGCTACTTAAAGGAAGTGGAGCCCCTCACTCAGAGATGAGATACGTGCTCTCCACCTGGGCCAGACCTCTCCCGCAACCGCCGCAGCCAGGGCTCTTGCAATCAGAGCTGCCGTTCCCGGCCGCCGCAATGAGAATCCCCAGCTGGCCTCAAGAAAGGCAGGCCAGCAACCAACTGAAGTTGATCCTCACCATTCATCATTCCCAAATCAATACTTGTGACACTTTTGCAGTCACTTGTGGACATGCACAGAGCAGCAAAAAATTTGAGTTGCCCAACACACACATTTCCAGCCTTCTCGTTTCAGCTCTCGTACCGTAAACAAGTGTCCTTTGCGCGGTACATTAAGTGCCATGTTTTTTGCATTTCCGTGCTTTTTGTAGATGATTTCACTGCTTAAAATGGCCCCGATGCGTAGTGCTGAAGCACTGTCCAATGCTCCTAAGGGAAGGAAGGCTATAATGTAACTTATAGGGGAAAAAAAGTGCATTAGAGAAGCTTCATTTGAGCAGTGTTATAGTGCTGTTGGGCATGAGTTCAATGCTAACCAGTCAACAACATATATTAATAAGGTGCTTTTTTAAAAGAACAAAACAAAACAAAAATACACATAAAACAAGTTATGTGTTGATTGGATGACGAAAATGTGGTGACCAGGCTCTCAGGAATGTAGCCATGTGTATCCCCTGGGAGCAATGTTCAGTTTTTGCTAATTCAGTGTTCACGGTGACTTTAGAGATCATAACTACTGCTTATAAGGAGCACAGTCGCCGTATTAAGTCCTGACACCCTCATTCACAAATGTAAGTAGACAACTAAGAAACACCAAAATTATAAGGAGCAATGATAAACAGAGATGCCAAACTCAGCAAACAGAAGAACCAACTTAGGAGGTAAAAGAAGTAATGCAGTGAGAAGAAAGAAGAAAAAAAGTAATTAATTATATATTTTCAGAGAATTTTGAAAAGAGGTCTTTTTTTATTAAAAATTTTTTTTTGAAAATTTGACTGGCAGAGTCTAAAACCATTCATTAATGGGTTGAATGATGAAATAGACACAGTGAACCAAAAGTTCATACCAAGAGAGTTTCCCAGAACACAGTGCAAAAGGACAACAAAGAGATGAAAAATATGAACAAAGAGTTAAAAGACCTGGAAATCAGATCCAGAGTTTTCAATAGCTAATAGGAGTTGGAGAAAATATAGAACATAGGGGTCCAGATAGTAGAAAAAAATAAGAGAAGAGAAATCCCCTAAGTCGAAGAAAGATTTAAGTTTTTAGACCAAAAGATCCCAATAATTGCTGATACACACCTGGTAATATCTAAACTATAAGAACAGAGATGAGTTTAGGTGTTAAGTTCCTACCATGACTTTTTTTTTTAAATTAGAGAAGTTGTGGGTTTACAGAACAATCATGCATAACATACAGGATTCCGTATACCACCCTATTATTAACACTTTGCATTGATGTGGTACATTTGTTACAACTGAGGAAAGCACATTTTTATAAGTGTGATGGAGCTGGACTCAGATGTGATCTCTTTTCACAAGCCTTTCCTGTTACTTTACCAGAATTGTAGTTGGTGCTGGGGTTTAAGATATACCCAGGGGATCTGAATCTCTGGACTGACCATATGATAGCCAGGCCCTGAGCCTCAACAGACTTCAGCTCCTACACTCTGGTTTATTGGACTTACCCCACTCAGCTAACGTGGAGGTGAAGAAGGTCAACCACCACACCAGGGAGCCAAGAGTGCCTACAACTGAAAGCAGGAGGATTGCATCCAGCATCCATGTGGCATCTAAGCCCCCTCTTGACATAGATGTGGAGTGGACATAACCAATCCAAGGTCCACAGGATGGAGGAATAGAATATGGATTAGAGTGGACTTACTGATATTCTATTCATGAACTATTGTGATTAGTAATTGAAGAAAATGTGGCATTGGTGTGGAGAAAGAGGCCATGGTGGCTGCTGGGTGAGGGGAATGGGAGGAAGAGATGAGATGTGGAGGCGTTTTCGGGACCTGGAGTTGTCCTGGGTGATGCTGCAGGAACAATTACCGGACATTGTATGTCCTCCCATGGCCCACTGGACAGAACGTGGGAGAGTGTGGGCTATGATGTGGACCATTGACCATGAGGTGCAGCAGTGCTCAGAGATGTATTCACCAAATGCAATGAGTGTGTCATGATGATGGAGGAGAATGTTGCTATGGGGGGAGTAGTGGGGTGAGAGGGGTGGGGGGTATATTGGGACCTCATATTTTTTGAATGTAATATTTTTAAAAAATGAATTAATAAAAAAAGGATTCTTGCAAGGGATTCTTACAACAAGATTGTTTCCACATGTATATGTAACTATTTTTCAAATGTATATACATTGGTTGTGATGAATAAAATACAATTAGTATATCACAAAAAAATGTACTATTAACAATAGTTCACAGTTTAATTTAGGGTTCATTGTTACAGTTCCATGGATTTAAAATTTTTTTAATTTAATTATACATATGCAACCTAAAATTTCCCCTTTTAACAACAGTCAAATACATAATTCAATGTTGTTAATTGCATTCACAATGTTGTGCTACTATCACTGCCATCTATTACCAAAATTTTCCCATTAATCCCAAATAGAATCTGTGCCATTTAAGTCTTAACTCCCTATTCCCTAATCCCACCCCATCCCCTGGTAACCTAAACTCTAGATTCTGACTCTATGAGTTTGCCTGTTCTAATTATTTCATATCAGTGAGATCATATAATATTTGTCCTTTTGTGTCTGGCTTATTTCATGCAACATGATGTCTTCATATTTCATCGATGTTGTCACATGTAGCAGAACTTCCTTCCTTTTCATGACTGAGGAATATTTCATTGTGTGTTGTAGTAGTTTGCTATAGTTATGAATTCCAAAAATAGATATTGGATTATGTTTGTAAACTGGTCTGAACTGGGCATGATTAAGTTATGATTAAGGTTTTGATTGGGCCTCCTCAGTAGGGTACTGAGTCCCCACCCCTTGGTGGGTGGGGGCTCAAAGATAAAAGGCTGGCAAAGGACAGAGTTGGAGCTTTTTTAATGCTGGAGTTTTGATGTTGGAGTTTGATGCTGAGGTATTAAGCTGGAGCCCCAGGAAGTAAGCACACTGAGGAAAGAGAAGCAAGTCCCAGGAAGAGAGGAACCCTGAGTCTGGAGAGAAGCAAGACCTGGGAAGAGGGGAACGCAGGAAGTCTGAACCCTGGCAGATGTTGGCAGCCATCTTGCTCCTACATGTAGAAATAGACTTTGGTGATGGAAGTAACCTATGTTTTATGGTCTGGTATCTCTAAGCTCCTACCCAAAAATATCCTTTATAGAGGCAAGGCCAGCAGATTTCTGGTATTTTGCATCAGCACCCCTTTGGCTGACTAATACATGTGTATATTCCACATTTTGTTTATCCATTCATTGGTTGATGGACCCTTGATTTGCTTCCATCTGGCAGTTGTGCATAATGATGCCACAAACTTCAGTGTGCAAATGTGTTTGACTTCTGCTTTCAATTCTTCCAGGTATATAGTTAGAATTGCTGGGTCATATGGTAATTCTACACTTAACTTTCTGAGGACCTGCCAAACTGTCTTCCACAGTGGCAGCATGCGCCATTTTACGTTACCCCCAACAATGCATGAACGTTCCTATTTCTCCACATCCTCTCCAACACTTGTAATTTCTGGCTTTTTAAAATGGCAGCCATTCTTGTGAGGGTGAAAATGGTATCTCACTGTGGTTTTGATTTGCATTTCCCTAAATGGCTAATGATGTTGAATATCCTTCTATGTGATGTGGGCCATCTGTCCATCTTCTTTGGATAAATGTCTATTCAAATCATTTGCCCATGTTTTAATTAGGTTGTTTATCTTTTTGATGAGTTGAAGGATTTCTTTATATACCTGGATATTAAACCTTTAAGGGTATGTGTTTTCCATATATTTTCTCACACTGTATAACTTGTCATTTTACTTTTTTTTAAAATAACTTCTTTTTTTAAAGATTTATTTTTTATTTATTTCTCTCCCCTTCCCTGCCCTCCCCCTGCCTCCAGTTGTCTGCTCTCTGTGTCCATTCGCTGTGTGTTCTTCTGTGTTCACTTGTATTCTCGTCAGCAGCACCCAGAATCTGTGTTGCATTTTGTTGCGTCATCTTGCTGCGTCAGCTCTCCGTGTGTGCAGCGCCACTCCTGGGCAGCCTGCACTTTTTTCGCACTGGGCAGCTCTCCTTCCAGGGTGCACTCCTTGTGCGTGGGGCTCCCCTATGCGGGGGACACCCCTGTGTGGCACGGCACTCCTTGCGTGCCACAGCACTGCGCATGGGCCAGCTCCACACGGGGCAGGAGGCCCTGGGTTTGAAACTTGGACCTCCCATGTGGTAGGCAGATGCCCTATCCATTGGGCCACCTCTGCTTCCCTCATTTTACTTTCATGATAAAATCCTTTGAGGCACAAACTTTCTAATTTTGGTGAGCTTCCACTTATCTATTTTTTCTATCATTGCTTGTGCTTTGGGTGAAAATTCTTAGAGACAATTGCCTATCAGAAGGTCCTGAAAATGCTTCCCTCCATTTTCTTCTAGGAATTTGAAAGTTCTGGTTCTTCTATTTAGGTCTTTGATACATTTTTGGTTAATTTTTATCTATGGTGTGAGGTAGGGGCCCACCTTCCTTTTTTTTCACCCCTGCAAATGGAGATCCAGTATTTCCAGCACCATTTGTAGAAGAGAATATTCTTTTCCAATTGAATGGCCTCTGTTCCCTTGTCAAAAATCAATTGAAAAAAAAAAAAAAAAGTCAATTGGCCATAAATGAGAGGGTTGATTTCTGAGCTCTTAATTCAGTTCCATTGGTTCATATATCTACTCTTGTGCCAGTACCATGCTGTTTGATTACCGTGGGTTTATAGTAAATTTTTTTTATAGTAAATTTTAAGATCAGGAAGTGTGAGTCCTCCAACTTTATTCTTCTTTTTCAAGATGACTTTGGCTACTTGGGGCTCTTTACCCTTTCATATAAATTAGATGACTGACTTTTCCATTTCTGCAAAGAATGCTGTTGGAATTTTGATTGGGATTGCATTGAATCTCTAAATTACTTCGAGTAGAACGTGACATCTTAACAATATATAGTCTTCCAATCCATGAACACAGAAAGTTCTTCCATTTCTTTAGGTATTCTTTGATTTCTTTTAGCAATGTTTTATAGTTTTCTGTGTACAAGTCCTTTACATTCTTGGTTACATTTATTCCTGGATATTTGATTCTTTTAGATGCTATTGTAAATGGATTTTTTTTTCTTGATTTCCTCTTCCGATTGTTCAGTACTAGTGTATAGAAATACTACTTATTTTTGGGTGTTGATCTTGTACCCTGCTACAATACTGAATTCATTTATTAACTCTAGTAGTTTTGTTGTGGATTTTTTTCAGGATTTTCTGTGTGTAGGAACATGTCATCTTCAAACAGGAAAAGTTTTACTTCTTTTTTTCCAACTCAGATGCCTTTTATTTCTTTTTCTTGCATGATTGCTCTGTCTTGAACTTCCAGTACAATGTTGAGTGTTGAGTAACATCAGTGACAGTGGGGATCCTTGACTTGCTCCTGATCTTAGAGGGAAAGCTTTCTGTCTTTCAATATAAGTAGGATGTTGGTTTTAAGTCTGGGTTTTTCATATATGCCCTTTATCATGTGCAGGAAGTTTCCCTCTATTCCTACTTTTCAAAGTGTCTTTATCAAGAGGAGGTGCTGGATTTTGTCAATTGCCTTTTCTGCATCAATTGATGTGATCATATTATATTTTTCCCTCCTTCATTCTGTTAATGAGGTTATTTCATTAATTGGTTTTCTTATTTTGAACCAACATTGCGTACCTGGGATAAATCCCACTTGATCATAGTGTATAATTCTGTTAATGTGCTATCGGATTCCGTTTGCTAGCATTTTATTGCATCTATATTCATATGAGATACTGGCCTGTAGTTTTCTTTTCTTGTGGTATCCCCCACCATGACTTTTGCAATATATAGTTAACCTTAGCCTTCATTCATTCACTCATTCATTACTTTGATCAATTAATCTTTATTGAGCACTGTGGCATTTTCTCTGGATGTAAAGGTGAACAGAACAGACTCTGACCTCATAAAGCTTATGGTCTAGAGGGGAACAGACAACAATACAAAACGAAAACCTGCAACTACAACAGAGAGGGAGGAAGCAGAGCACAGGGCTCAGAGCAGGCTCTGGAGCCAGGCTGCCCAGGTTTGCATCCAGCTGTCTTACCAACCCAGTGGCCTTGGGCAAGTGACTTAACCGCTCTGTGCCTCGGTTTCCTTCTCTGTAGATGGGGATTATAATAATAGTCCCTGCCTCATAGGGTTATCGTGATTCACCATGTTAATAAAAGTAACACAATTAGAACAGTGCTTGTCACATAGTCAAAGTAAATACTATGTAAGGATTGATAAGACACAGGAACATAAAAAAGGCTCCTGACCCCCTCGGTGGGATGAGTGGGGCTCCAAGGTGAGAGCTGCCCCGGCAGGGCTGTGTGGCTTAGCTGTAAGAACGCTTCCGACTGCACTCGCTCACGTCACGCCCTCTCTCCCAGGAGCTGGGCCTCCGCTGTCCGCATTACTCACCAAAGGTATGTCAGGCCTGCTGCCCAGGGCCCTCGGCTTGCCACACCCTGTCTGGGTGACACTGACGAGGACTGTGCTGTCACCGAGGCCTGGAGGAGGCAGCACGGGCACTCTAGATGCTTCACATTTTATGAGGTATTTTTGCTCACTCCCAACCTGATGTCTTCTCAGCTCATCACACTCCCTTGTCCTCCAGGGCCAATCTGTGAGCAGGGAGGGTCGTAAAATGAAGCGAGTGGGGTGTGGGAAGCTGTTACATCCTTTCAGAAGGGTGGAGAGGGAGGCGGCTCATGAGATGGGCTGGGTGGGGACAAGCCACGCAGATTCTCAGCGGGAAAGGCCAAGAGGCAGGGCAGCGGAGGGACGGGGACAGCGGGTGAGGCCAGGGACCCTGGAGAGGGGGAGGCTTGAGTCCTGATCTTAGGTCGCCTGGGCTGGCTTGATGATGTGCTTCTCTTGAGGTGCTCCACTTCTTGACTTCTTCCTGCACCTGGAACAATGGATAATAATAATAATAAAAGACAAATATTCCTCTCGAGGGGTTTGGGCACATGGTCAGGAGAACTGCAGCCCAGACTGTGAGGCTCTCGGCCAGTCTCGGGCCAGGCTAGGGTCAGGTGGCCACGTCATGCATGGGTGACCTGAGGTCACTCTGCCAGTTCTCCCGAGGTAGCTCTGGTCACTCACTTAATAATCGAGGGTCAGTGACTCTGCAGCCCTCCTGCTGCCCTCAAATGCCTGGCACTCCAGAACTGGGAGGCTGGGGGAGAGCTGGAACCTGGGAGCCTCCAGGAGATGGAGGACAGGACACCCCAGCCCAGGGGTACTGCATTAGTGCACCACAGGCGTGCTGATGCAGAGCACCAGAAATCTGTTGGCTTTTATAAAGGGTATTTGGGGTACATGTTTACATCACAAGGCCCTAAAGCATCCAGCTCAGGGTTACTTCCTTACCAAACCCCGTTGCCACATATTGAAGCAAGATGGCGGGCGACATCTGCAAGGGTTCAGCCTTCCTCTTCCCTCTTTTTTTTTAAGATTTATTTTTCATTTACTCCCCACCCCGTTGTCTGCTCTCTGTTGTCCATTTGCTGTGTGTTGTCTGTGTCCATCTGCATTCTTGTCAGTGGCACCGGGAATCTGTGTCTCTTTTTATTGCGTCATCTTGCTGCGTCAGCTCTCCATGAGTGCAGCGCTACTCCTGGGCTGCTGCGCTTTTTTCATGCAGGACAGCTCTCCTTGCAGGGCGCACTCCTTGCACATGGGGGCTCCCCTATGTGGGAGACAGCCCTGTATGGCACGGCACTCCTTGCGAGCATCAGCACTGCGCATGTGCCAGCTCACACCTGGGTTTGAACCCTGGACCTCCCTTATGGTAGGCGGGTGCTCTATCAGTTGAGCCAAATCCACTCCCCCCTCTTTCCTCTTAAGGCTCTGTGGGCCCAGCTTCTGATCTCAGCTGTAGGCAGGCAGAGGGCTCGTCTCTTCCGGGGGCCTCTGCTGTGTCTATGAAGCTATCTCTCCCCCTCTGTGTATCTTCTCTGTGCATCTACTTCTGTGTTCTCAATTGAGCATCTATTTACATAGCCCACCAAGGGGGCAGACACTCAACCCTGCACACCCTAGTGATGTGGTCAAATCAAAGCCCTAATCTTACTTTATTTATTTTCCCCTTCCTCTCCCCTCCCCTTTCTTTTTTTGCTGTCTGTGTCCATTTGCTGTATGATCTTCTGTATATATTTCTCTTTTTGTCATCTCTTCTCATTTTTTCTTCTCTAGGATTCACTGGGATTCAATCCTGGGGACCTCTGATGTGGAGAGAGGTTCCCTGACACCTGTACCACCTCAGTTCCTGGTTTCTGCTTGCTGCACTTCACCTTGACTCTCCCCTTTGTCTCTCTCTTTTTTTTTTTTTTTTTGTAGTTTAAAGTATTTTAATAGCAAACTTACAGGAACAGCACAGTAGACAGACATTAAAAACATGTACTTGCATTGTAGGACAACTCATTTAGAAAAGTATAGTGAATGGATGGAATCTATTGTATGATAAAAATGCTACAAACACCATCTAGTTGCCATCAATAAGAAATTTACTTGTTTTAAAAAAATCCAAATGCTGGCATTGTCCAGAAAAATTTAACAGGTTTATTTATAATTGTTATAAAGTTGAACTGTTGAAACTTGTTCACTGACACATTTTGACTTGCATTAATGCTTTATATCCCCACATTTATATTAAAAAGGTACACAGAAATGAAAATGGAAAAACTGCTAATACCTGATTTCTGTCCCCTATTTTTACATTCACAATCATATACTTAGGTACCTTTTGACCCCATGGAAAAAAAAAAATCCAACGTTCAGAACTACCAATAACAGGAAGACGAGAAAAAAAATTTTTTTTTTTTTTTGAGAATGACATGTTTCCCATCATAGTGATTCTTAAACACGCTCTCCATGTGTGCGGCGTGCTAGCTGGCTGTCTTTTGGCATAATTGTTACACGTTTGGCAAGGATAGCACACAGGCTGGTGTCTTCAAAAATGTCAACCAGATAGGCCTCACTTGCCTCCTGCAAAGCACCAATAGCTGCGCTCTGGAAGCGCAGATCTGTCTTGAGGTACTGAGCAGTTTCTCGCACCAGACGTTAGAAGGGAAGTTTGCCAATCAGAAGTTCAGTGGACATCTGATAACGTCTAATTTCACGGAGTGCCACAGTACCAGGTCTGTAACGATGCGGTTTCTTCACCCCTCCGGCAGAGGGCGCGCTCCTGCGCACGGCTCTGGTGGCCAGCTGCTATCACCTGACTCACATCTACTTCCCCCTAATCTTGCTTCAATCAAGTAAATGTAAAGCCTTTGAATTTAAATCAGTCAAAGGATATCATGCCCAGAGGAAAAGACCAGTTTATAAACATCCTCTTTTGGGAATTCATAAATAATCTCAAACTGCCACAGGTACCCTGGCTCCTCTGGGCCTTCTCTGTGGCCACTGGGAACCCCCAAATCCCATGATTTTGTCACCAGGACCTGAGCTCTCAGTCTCCGGATCAACAGCCCCTGGGGGACACTCACCGCCCCCCACCTCCTGTGTGATGGCAGGCAGGGGACAGCCCTTAGTGTCAGGAAGAAGAGCCCCCAGGCTGGCAATGAGTGGGGGAGGGAGGTGACGTGCACTCCCCCTTATCTTCAGATCTGAGGCCAGGAAGCTCCCCAGTGAGCTCCTGTCTGGTCCACTCCCTCCACCGTCATCCTGAAAGGGGAGTCACCCTCTCCAAGCACCGCATTCTGGAGGAGAGCCTGCCAGTGCCCTGTTCTGCCTCAGCGCCCCGCACTCCCTCAACCCTGCCCTGGAAGGACACCGACTGCCACGCCCAGTGCCACCAGCTACCCCGACCCGGGAACACCCGCCAACAAGCAGCTACTCTAGTCAAAGGAGACGTCTGCCCTCTGTCCATCCCAAACAGCAGGGCCCCTGTGGGTGCATTTCAGTACCAAGGGGAGAATTCCAATGTCGTGAAAGACGGTGCAGTCAGAAGAGGCGCCAAGACAGACAGCAGCAGGCAGGGCAAACGGCTGCATTCCTGCAGAGCAGGACAGCGCGCTGCCCAGAAACACACTTTGACAAGGCTCCATGGGAACAAAAACTGAGCGTCAGGGCTGGGAATCAGGGCCCACCATGGGACTTCACAGCAAAGAGTCCGGAGCCATTTCCTGGCTGAGTGAACTTTGGAGAGGTAGCTCACCTCACTATGCCTCAGTTTACTCATCTATAAAATGGGGATAATAGTACTGATGCTGGAGTTTGTAAGAACGGAATGAGGTAACATCAGTAAGGCATAGGCCACACAGAAAGTGCCATGTACATCCTTAATGCATACATTTATGTTCCAGACTTCCAAAATCTTGGTCCAGGTGCAAGTGGCAGGAAAGAACAAGATAGCGTAACAGGATCACGTATTCCTGGCTCACAG
This sequence comes from Dasypus novemcinctus, assembly GCF_030445035.2. Classification (NCBI taxonomy): domain Eukaryota; kingdom Metazoa; phylum Chordata; class Mammalia; order Cingulata; family Dasypodidae; genus Dasypus; species Dasypus novemcinctus. The sequence goes on from NC_080682.1 coordinate 10,174,745, forward strand.
GCCATTATTGTCTTGCCCAGGAGCGACATTTTCCAATCATGTCACTTCCAAGTCCTTTCGACTTTTGTCTTATCTTCAAGCACTTGTACTATTTTTTAATCCATGCTTTTCTTGCAGGCAACTGGCTTTTAAATCTAAATAATTTCTCTACTGCAGAATGTTGATATTAACTACCATCATTGGAAAATCAGTATCACTTGCCACAAATAGAAAGGACCTATAAAAATACATCCTGTGAAAACAAAACAAACCTGGTGAGATTCTAGCTGGCTCCCCCTGCCTGCCAAGGCCCTGAGCCGGAGCCCAGCTTTCTCTTTCTTTTTAAGAAAAGAATAAGATATTAGCAGGTGTTAGAAGACGCTCCCGCTGAGCTAATCAAAGGGGCTGAAAGAAAACTGGAAAGGGAATATATTTCTAACAGTGTGATCGCAGGTATTTAATGTGGCCTCTGACCCCACTAAAATCACCCCTGCCCCACAGGGATGCGGCAGTACACTCCAGATTTAGATGACAGGTTGCATTTCTGTGGACTCTGTGAACTCAGCCTGTCAGCAAAGAGGAGTCAGCGTTGCCTGCGCGGGCGATTTTCCGCGCGTTTTATCCCACGACGTGCCGAAGGTTTTAACTCCACAGAGACGCGGCCGGGAGATGTGGGGGCGCCAGGCGGGGATGGCCTGGCCCGGAGTCTGGCGCTCTGGGGCTGCGGGCGCCGCCCACTGCGGCCTTTGGCAGGGGCGCGGGACCCGCTGCCTCGCTGGGAACCCGCTGCCTTGCCCTCAGGTCCTCGGCCAGGGAAGGACAGACCCCCGAGTGCAGGGACGCCCACCGCTCGCGGCACACACCGCCGCGGCTCCGACCCAACCCTCTCGAGGAGGTCGAGAAAACAAACACGCGAAACGCCTTCCGGGCTCCAGCCCTAAGGGAATGGCGCGGCTGCTGCGCGAAGGCAGAGGCAGGGGCGGGGGCTGGGGCCGCGCGCGCGTGCGCACCTGGGACCAGGTGGGCGTGGCCCGAACACTGGCCCCGCCCAGGCGCGGACACGGCGCCTGCGCGGCGCGGCGTCCGGTTTCCTGGCGGGCCCCGCCCAGAGCTGGTAGACTCCTGGTTGCTGCACGCGCGGCCAGCGCCCCGCCCAGACCCCCGCGGGAGCGCGCGCAGCTGGAGGTGGCGCAGGGGCGGAGCTGGGCGCGCGCCCGGAGGGGTTCCCGCGGCCGGAGCTGCTGCGTGGCGTGCTCAGAAAGACCCGCAACCGCGTACTGGGCGGAAAGGGGAGGGCAGTGCCCAGGCAGGCCCGCAGCGGGTGGCGATAACACCAGAAGGGAGCCTTACAAAGTTCGCTTCTCTTGGGGCTTTTTACATGGTCAGTTCTTTGTGCGCAGTAGCTCATCTAAGCCTCACGTTGAACATGGGAAAACTGAGGCTCCGAGTGGCAAGAATCTTGCCGGGGTCACAGTCTAGTAAATGATGGAGCAAACCCAGCCGGTGGGATTCCAGGGTCCTTACTGAAGACACCGTCTGCAAGCTGAGCCGCTAGTGGTGGTCGCCCTGGAGAGTCCAAGTAAGGAGAGGACAGTGAGAGAACCTGGAGTTTGCAATTTATATACTCACCTACTTTTCAAACTCCCTCCCTCCCCCAAAAGCACATTTAACAGTCTTAAAAAACAGAAGAAAACAAAAAACCCAAAAACCTCTGTCCCCGAGCTTCCGTTCCAGGCTCTGCCAGTCCTTCTGGGGCTCTGAGGTCCAGGGTTTGGAGAACTGGGGCCTTAATTATAGTGAGCCTTCCAATTCATGAACGCTGTATTGCTCTCTACTTAGTTAGGTCTTCTCTTCTTTCATTGGATTTTGCAATTTTCAACATAAAGAATATGGATGTGTTTTGGTAGATTTATATCTAAGTGTTTTGTATTTCTGATGTTCTTGTACGTGAAATATTTTTTAAAAATCGGTTTCCAATATTTTATTGCTAACATAGAAATACGAGTGACTTTTATGCTTGTATCTGTGGTTTTGTTAAATTCATTTCTTAGTTCAAGTAGCCTTTTGTAGATTTCTTAGGGTTTTCTCTGTAGCCAATCATGGTGGTAAATAGGGACACTTATATCTGCCTTTTCAGTCTGGATGCCTTTTAATTATTTTTCTTGCCTTATTGCACTGGCTAGAACCTTCAGTACAGTGTTGAATAGGAGTGGTGAAAGTGAGCATCTTTGTCTTGTTCCCTGCCTTTGGAGAAAAGCATTCAGTTTTTCACCATATGATATAGTGATTTTTGTTTTTTTTTTCTTTAAGAGTTATTTATTTTTCCCCTTCCCCATCCCCACCCTGCTGTTTTTGCTGTCTGTGTCCATTTGCTCTGTGATCTTCTGTATCTATTTCTCTTTTTTGTCTTCTCATCTTTCTCCTCTAGGATTCAGAGGGATTCAATCCTGGGGACCTCTGGTGTGGAGAGAGTTTCCCTGTCAATTGTAACACCTCAGTTCCTGGTCTCTACTGAGCTTCACTTTGACCCTCCCCTTCATCTCTTTTTTGTTGTCATCATCTTGCTGCGTGACTCACTTACGCAGGCACTTGGCTCACCACGTGGGCACTGGCTGACTGTGCAGGAACACTTTCTCTTCTTTTTTGACCAGGAGGTTCCGAGGATCGAACTTGGGTCCTCCCATATGGTAGGTGGAGGCCTTCTCACTTGAGCCACATCTGCTTCCCTGATACAGTGTTACAGTTTTTTTGTATATACCCTTTATTAGGTTAAGAATGTTCTCTTCTGTTCTGAGCTTGCCGAGTGATGTTTTGTTTTGTTTTATCGTAAATGTTAAGTTTTGTCAAATGCTCTTTCTGCACCTATTGCTATCAGAGGGCGATATTTAAAGCCTGGTGCATGATTGCTGGGACCCCCACGGGTTGGTGGGATTGGAGTCCCTTCCTCCTGGCACAGCCCACCCTGAATCACCGGCTGAAGGGCCAGCAGCGGGAGAGGTGACACATGGTCCTGCCCCGAGCGGTGGGCCTTCGTCGGGTGGCGCTGTGGTCCACCATGTGCAGCACCAGAGGAGGGAGAAAGTGGGTGGTGAAGATTTAGGGGGCAGCAGGGGTTCTTGGGGCTCTCTCGGTGGCCCTGGGGCCGCACCCACATTGTGGTGCATCCTGGCCCACCCCACGATCCTGATCCCTGGGAGGAGCCCAGCACTTGGGACTGGTTCTCTGTACTCATTTACGTGTCCATTCATTCAGCCTACTGAGTGCGATGTGCCCTGGGGATACCCTGCAAAGCCGGAGCTCAGCAGCCTCCATTCCAGGGCCCGAAGAGAGAAAACAAACAATCAATGTGCAAATACAGAATCGAGTCCAGAGGCTGAAAAAGCAGAAGCAGAGCAGGAGGGATGGGAGGAAAATTTCTTTAGCTCCCTTGTGGTCTGGGAAGAACTCTCTCAAGAGGTGTCATTTGAGCAGATGAGTGAAATAGGGAGTGAGCATTTGGGAACTGGGGAAAGAGAAATCCAGGCAGAGGGGACAGCAGGTGCAAAGGCCCTGAGGCAGGGTCATGCTGGCGTGTTTGAGGATTGATGATGAGGCCAGTGGGGGAGGTGAGTGAAGGCGAGTGCGGTGCAAGCTGAGCTCAGAGAGGTGCCAGGTGCTGTCTGTAGCCAAAATGGATCTGCAAGAGGTGGAATTTCCCAGCAGCCCTCCCTCCTTACTCTTTGTGCTTCTTGAACTCCCTTCGCCACTATAAATTTAATTAATTGTATTAACCAAATATCCTGTGTGAACCTTGTCTGGATCCTGATTCAAACGAGTCAGTGGTCCAAAAGACATTTCTGAGATAACTGGAGAAATTTTATTTTGCACTGGGTATTACATGATGCTCAGATTCCTGGTGAGTTGTTTTGGGTGTGATAATGACACTGTGGGTGTATAAAGGAAATGCTCGCATTTTTAGAGCTGTATCCGGAAGTATGTAGGGGTGAATTAAGAAAAGACAGGTATTTTTTGACCCTGCACAGTCAGCATGACCCCGTGGCAGAGGTCAGGTTTCTTACCCGGTGCTGGAATCAGAGCCGCTCACGCAGGCTGGGGAAGTGTGTGGGCTGCTCGCACACCCTCGCCCGCCTTCCCGGAGCCTTAGGAAGGCTCTCGCATCCCCTTGCTGGTGACTTAGTCCATGGGATTCTGAAGCTGCATGAGCACAGGCAGAAACCCCGCGCTGGAAAGTGGCTCAGGCTCGTCAGCTCGTTGGCCGATTTATAGTCAATGAATTAAACCCTGTGGTCCATAAAAAAATAAAATGAAGAAAATAATAATAAATAAATGAACCAACCCTGTGGGCTGTGCCGTTCTCCCGGCGGCCAGTGAACATTGATTACTTGTGTTGACTACTGTTCCAGCAACGTGAAACTCCCGTGGGAATTCTACAAGAATCTGCAATATATAGACACTTAAAAATAGTATTTGTGGTGTCTGCTTTGGACTGTAGTTACCTGGGTCCTGACACAGTCCCTGCCTCTCCAGTCTTCAGTGGTCGTTACTCGAAGGGGTTGTATTTATTGTTTTTCATCTCGTAACCAGTAAAGTAAATCACACAGCTTGACCAAGTCCTGCTGTTGAGTAGTCCGGCTTTCTTTTCTTCTTTCTTCTCTCTCTCCCTTTTTTTAAAAGATTTATTTATTTATTTATTTAAACTTCTCTCCCCCTCTCCCCCCAGTTGTCTGCTGTCTGTGTCCATTCGCTGTGTGTTCTTCTGGGTCCGCTTGCATTCTTGTCAGCGGCACTAGGAATCTGTCTCTTTTTGTTGCGTCGTCTTGCTGCGTCAGCTCTCCGTGTGTGTGGCGCCATTCTTGGGCAGGTTGCACTTTTTTCACACGGGGCGGCTCTCCTTGCAGGGCACACTCCTTACAGTGGGGCTCCCCCTATGTGGGGGACACCCCTGCGTGGCGCGGCACTCCTTGCGCGTCAGCGCTGTGCGTGGGCCAGCTCCACACGGGTCAGGGTGGCCCTAGGTTTGAACCCTGGACCTCCCATGTGGTAGGCAGACGCCCTATCCGTTGAGCCAAATCCGCCTCCCTCTTTCTTCTCTCAATTGCAGGAAGTCCAGTGTGCAGAGCACAGAGAAGGCAGGAAAGAAACTGTCATGTCACCCGTGGGAACTGTCAAGGGAAATGACACCCATCACCACCCCCAGGGGAGGGGTCCCACAGCAGCGGGTCAGCACTGAGCCGTCGAGCCCCTCCAGTACTGCTGTCGGGGTCACCCAAAGAGACACAACTCACCCGGGGACTGGATGGAACAACGTTTACTCACCAAGAGGAGCCGAGCAAGGTCCCCCTCGCTAGTGGACGCCCGTCCCCTTGGTCAGGGGCTCTTGATCCATGGCCGAGGCAGGAAGGGGTTGTGCCGTAGTGGAGGACACTGCTGCCTCCTGCCAGGAGCAGCCAGGGCAGCGGCTGGGGGGGGCCAGAGCTGTAAAACGCACGTGCCTAGCCATGCCATCGAGTCAGCGGAGGACATCCATGTGTGCTGGGGCCAAAGGGAAGGAAAGGGGGGCAGGCCTGGAGAAGCCCCCGTTTATCACCCATCCTGGGGGCTCACACAGCTGGTCCTGGGCACAGGGTTTATTTGTGGGTCACCAGGAAAGGCAGCCGGAAGTAGTGTTTTGAAATGGAATAGAAAAGAGCCAAAAGACCCTATATGGTAAAAATATTACAAGACGTATTAAAATTGTGTAGAACTAAATACACACAGAGAGACACACACCAATGAGTACACTATCCTCGTTGTGACTCTGTACTCCAATTTTGCAAAGTGTTGCCAAGGAGGGATACTGGGCCAGGTGTCCGGGAGGGCTTCTGGTGTTTCTCACACTGCGTGTGACCCTACAACGATCCAGTAAGAAATTCACTTAAAGATGCTACGAGATGGTCAAGGTTTCCAAAGTGTGTTCTTTAAAACATGATTAAACTGTGTTTTCAACATGCCTGTCGCTGTCGCCATGTTGTAAGACCTTCCTCCTCGGGGCTTTAAGGTCCAGTTTGTGAACCGACCATAGTGGCTGCCGGAGGGCACACCCGGCCCCTTGAGGACACAGAACCTCCCACTGCTGAGCCCTTCTGGAACTGCCCCCCGCTGAAGCGTGCCTCCTCACCCAGGGCACCCGCCCTCCTGGGGCTGATGTGGGGTGCAAAGGCTCAGCACCCCGGCCTTGATGCAGAAGGGCCACCCTTGCTCCAGAGCTCCCGTAGGGTGGGCTGAGGCCTCTGTTGCGACCTCGTCTCAGTTCAGCACCCCACCTCCTGCTGCCCGCACTGTCCTGCCCTAGGGCTCCCCAGTCACCCTCCTGCACCCAGGCCTTTGCCTCAGTGTTTCCCGGGGAGTCCAGCTGAAGACGGCAGCAGCGATCGTTCTCGGCCCTATCAACAGAGCCTCTGAAGCAGCTGGGAAAAAATCACGGAAGTTGCTTACGGCTCTGTCTGCAGACACTGAGCAACCCCTTAGCCTTAATGGGCTGGTATCTTTGTTCAGTATGTTGCCTTATTTTTCTTTAGCTACAGGTTTCACATCCAGACGTGTGGCTACTTGATGAGTTGGTGAATTCTCTCCTGCCTGCTTCCCCGCCTCTAGGGCGATCTGAGGAGCCGGGAATTCCAATCTCACTCCTTGCTAGCGGCTGTGAGGACAGGAAAATGAGGGCAAAAGTTGGAACTGTGCCCTGAAGCCCGCTTCCGAGTTTCGCTTTGAATGGATTGTTCTAAGCGTGGGACTGTGTGACGCAGAGGGTCCAGAGGTAGAAGGAGGACTGTGGGTAACAAATATGAGAATGTGCCCTCATGAACAGCAGAGAGTGTGTGATACTAATAACAGGGTGATGATAATCAGGTGCGCTGGGGGGAAACACACCAAGTGTAAGCTAGGGGATGTGGTAGTCATGGTGACAAATGTTTCACAACAGTGGCAGATGGTGGTGGTGGGATGGGGTGTGGGAGCTCGGCAGGATATGCATGTTCATTTTGTAAGTTCACAACTTTTACTATACATGTATTGTTTATGAATGTGTATGTATGTATGATGTGCTTCAATAAAATCTTATTAAAAGATAAATTCCCATTGTTTATGCCACCTGATTGCATGGTGTTTGCTTGACCAGCAAGGAAACTCAAACAGGGGAAGAAGTGCTGAGGGTGGGACGCAGAAGGGCATTTCTGTCCCTCGAGGTTGTCCATCCCCTCCACCCCCACCCCCGGGGTGCAGCCATCTCCCTGTTCCTGCCCAGCACCAGGAGACAGGACGTGCCTCCAGGGAATGGGGAAAGCGTGCAAGGCAGCAGCCCCCCCCCAGGAAGTGGATGCTTTGGGGCCCCCCAAGGTTGTCTGCGGGGCTTGTGAGCAGGGGACTGTATGAGACCCAGGCAGTGATGCCAGCCTGTGCTTTTCTTTTTTTTTTTAAGATTTATTTTTTATTTATCCCTTTCCCTGCCCCCCACCCTCCTCCCCAGTTGTCTGCTCTCTGTGTCCGTTCACTGTGTGTTCTTCTGTGTCTGCTTGCATTCTCAGCAGCACCGGGAATCTGTGTCTCTCTTTGTTGTACCATCTTGCTGTGTCAGCTCTCCGTGTATGGGGCGCCATTCCATGGGCAGGCTGTGCTTTTTTCATGTGGGGTGGCTCTCCTTGTGCGTGGGGCCCCCCTATGGGGGCACTCCTTGCACATTACACTGTGCGTGGGCCAGCTCGCCACACGGGGCAGGAGGCCCTGGGCTTGAACCCTGGACCTCCCATGTGGTAGGAGGACGCGCTATCCGTTGAGCCACATCCGCTTCCCAGCCTGTGCTTTAGTTTGCCGTGTTACAGTCCACACGAAAAGGCGGGTGGAGAATAAGCCTCCGGCTGTGAACGGAGACGGCCTGGGTGCAATCCGGTTTTGTCACTGTGGGACCTGGGGACAAATGACATAACTCCTCTTAGCCCTGCTTATGGCACAGGGGAAAAGAGACGCAAAAAGTCGGCCCCTCCCAGGCCGATGTGGTTTCCATGAGTTAAGTGGGTGACGCCCTGGGCCCAGCCTGAGGTGGCAGCCCCCAACCCCCGGCCCTGTTCTAACCAACGCTGTTGGGTTTGTGTTCCCCTGACCTCCAGCAGCCAGAGATTTAAGGGGCTGGTGGTTTTCCTCCAGCACAGGCCTTCGTGCAGCTGGGAAGACCTGGAGCAGGGCTCTACAACAAACCGCAAAGCCTTTTCTGGCATACCCCTTGGCCTGACCAGACTGCCTCTGGGAGCCAGGCCCCCAAAGGCAGCTCTGTCTCTGGCTCTCCCACCCATCACCCTGCCTTCCACAGATTTGTCTTTGTGCCTGTGCATCCTTGAAAAAAAAATTGTAGCTCCTGGTCATTTCCACTAACACTATTTCTTGGAACTCGTTTCCTGTGAGTACATATAGAGCTTCCAGATTCTTCTTTAAGCCCGGGGAGTACCCACCGTCTGGGTGCATCATGATTTATTTAGACTCCGAGGCCATGAGTCTTTGTAATCCTGATAGCTGTCGCTGTGGTGGGTCTCCCGCTGGGGACCTCAGCCCACCCACAGGGCAACACTTGACCCCAGAGTTCTTGTGCCACATCTCTCATGCTGTGTGAGCATCTTTTTACCTGTTTGACAGCCGTGTGTAGTTTATTTCTGTGACTCTCCCCCCTCCCATGAAAGCTGTTCATCATTTTCCTGTTGATTTGTAGGTGCCTTTTATGTTCTGAGATAATCAGCCTCACTGTCACATGATTTACAAATGTTCTCTCCTGTTGGTCAGTCTCAGCCAGCACACTGAACCTCTCTTCTGAAGGCTACACCCTCTGCAGCACCTAGCCCGGTTCTTTGCACACAGAAGATCAATCAACACTTGCAGATTAGAGTATGGTATAAAATCTCCTAACTCATCTTCTCCGTAAGTAAAGATTTTAAAGCCTTACTTTCATCATTTTTATGTTTAGTTATTGAATTATTGATTATATTTATTTATACTAAATATATTGATTTCTAGATGGTTATGGGTTGAACTGTGTTCCCGGCAAAAGGCACATTTGAGCCCTAACCGCTGGGAATGGGGCCCGATTTAACCCGTTCCTGGGAATGGGACCTGATTTCACCCCTGGCCCTGGGAATGGGACCTGATTTGGAAATCGGGTTTTTGAAGATGGGATTATTTAAGATAAGGCCAAACTGAGTCAGGATTGGGCCCTAATCAAAAGGAGGAGGGGAAATGTGGACGCCCAGAGCTAGGCACGGGGAGAAGGCCAGTGAAGATGGGGCGGCAGAGTGGAGTGGTGCAGCTGCACCAAGGACGGCCAGCAAATGCCAGACGCCAGGGGAGGCAAGCGGGGACCCACCCCTCCAGGTTTCAGAGCCAGCACAGCCTTGCCGACACCTCGATTTTGGACTTGGACCCTCCAGAACTGGGAGACAAGAAACCTCTTTTTAAGCCCCGAAGTTCGTGGTATTTGGGTACTGCAGTTCTAGAAAACCAAGATATAGGCTTATACTCCTCTTCTAATTTATTAGATATAATATAAAAAATATTCAAGAAGTGGAAATTCAAATGAATGAGTTAAACTGAAGAAGTGGGAGAGACTTCTGGGAAGGTGGTGGACTAGAAGGTCATGGGACTCTCTTCTCCAGAAAAATAACTAGAGGACAGGCTGAAAGAGCCTGGAAAAAGATCTAGGGCTTAGGATGCCAGGCGAAGGCTGGACACCGCCCAGAGGGGAGAGGGACAAAGGAGGGACGTCTCTACCACGGAACTGTGAGCTGAAACCAGCACCATCCCCCACACTGTCAGAATCCTCGGGCCTCTGGGCCTGCAACGACAGACAAAGGGGGCTCCAGGGACCCACCACCGCGGGAAAGGAGAGAGAGGGCACAGCAGGGCTGACTCAGCTCTGACTCGCACCTTTGGTCTGCAGTGTCCGTGTCCCAGGAGCCCTTCCAGGCCTGGTGAGGCCCACAAGGGGCTCCCAGTGTCCTCTACTAACTGGGACTGATCGTTGAGGACTCAGAGGGGAGCGAAATATTTCCTCCCAGGGAAAAGGAAGGAGGCTGCCAGAGAAGGCTGGAGCACTGTCTCAGAGAAGGTTTGAATTCCAAGGCTCCTAGCCTCCAGGTAGGAAGCTCTATCACACTGATCCAGTCTGTGCTATAACAAATACACTCCCACCAGGCATTGAACCGAGAGGTGCCAAAGAGCACCACTGCTGGCAAAGCAGGAAGTGCAGGCAAAAAATAAATAAAAAATAAGTAGGAGAAGCTTTTTCTGGCCTCTGTAGCCTCCCTCCCGAAGGCCTTAGGAGGTGAGTCTACGACCAATTACTGGGTCCAGGGCCCAGCTTTGAGCAACCAGCAGGGACAATCCTAACAATCCAGGTTGAGCCAAGAACCAAAAAGTGGTGGTAACACCCAGCCTCCTGCACTAAATCCCTACAAAAGAGAAAGAAATGGAGCATATGAGTAAACTACATTCTAATCAGATGCCTAGACATCAGCAAAAAATACAAGCCATACTAAGAAAATAGAAAACATGGCACAATAAAAGGAATATGTCAAAGCCCCAGAAGAGACACAGAATTTGAGAGAATTAATCAGCAAGATGTATACAAGTTTCCAAAATCAAATTAATGAATGGAAAGACAATATGGGTAAAGAGATAAATGACATCAAGAAGACATTGAGTGAGCCAAAGGAGAATTTGAAATCCTGAGCAGAAAAGTAACAGAACTCATGGGAATGAAAGACACAATAGGTGAGATAAAAAACACATTAGAGGCATACAACTGCATGAAATGTTAGAAGAAAGAATAAGTGATAATAAGTCAGAACTCCTAAAATTGAAGAAAGAAAAAAAACAGAGAGAGAAAAGAATGGGAAAAATTGAGCATGGGCTCAGGAGTTAAATGACAACACGAAATGCAACAACATACCTGTCACGGGAGTTCCAGAAGGGAAGAGAAGGGAAAAGGGACAGAAAGAATATTTGAGAAAATAATAGCTGAAAACTTCCCAATACTTACGAAATAAATGAATTTACATGTCCAAGAAGTGTACCATATCCCAATCAGAATAAACCCAAATAGACCTACTCCAAGACATATATACTACTCAGAATGTCAAATGTCAAAGATAAAGAGAAAATTCTCAGAGCAGCAAAAGAGAAGTAAATCATCACATATAAGGGTTGGCCAGTAAAACTTAGTGCAGATTTCTCTTCAGAAACCATGTAGGTAAGAAGACAGTGGTGTGACACAATTAGGATACTGAAAGAGAAAAACTGCCACAGAGAATTCTTTATCCAGCAAAATTGTCCTTCAAATATGAAGGTGAGTATAAAATATTCACAAACAGAAAGTAAGAAAGTTTGCAAAAAATAATCCACCTTTGCAGGAAATATTATAGGAAGCCTTAGAACCTGAAAGAAAAACACAGGAGAGAGGTTTGTAGGAGAGTATAGAAGAAAGAATAACAGCAAGAATAACCAAAAAGGTAAAAAGACAGACAAAAATAAGATATAACATATGAAAACCAAATAATAAAATGGTGGAAGTAAATAGTGCATTTACAGTAATATCATTGAATGTGACTGGATTAAACTCCTCAATCAAAAGATAGAGGCTGACAGAATGGATAAAAAAACATGAGCCATCCACATGCTACTTACCAGAAACTCACCTTAGACCCAGGAATATAAAACGGCTGAAAGTGAAAGGCTAGAAAAACATACTCCTCACAAATAGTAACCAAAAAAGAGCAGGGTAGCTATACTAATATCAGACCAAACAAACTTTACATAAAAGTTATATGAGATTCAGAAGGCCATTATATTTTAATAAATGAGACGATCTGCCAGGAAGATATAACAGTCATAAATATCTATGCATCTAACCAGAGTGCCCCAAAATACAGAAGATCAACACAGAAACTGAACTCGAACAATATGATAGAGTTAGACCTAACAGACATATAGAGAACATTGCACACAAACTCAGAGGGTTATACATTCTTCTCAAGTGCCCATGGATCTTTGTCAAGGATAGACCACGTGTTAGGGCACAATGCAGCTCTCAGTAAATATAAAAAGATTGAAATTATGCAAAGCACCTTCTCAGATCATAATAGAATAAAACTGAAAATCAGTAATAGGAAAAAAGTAAATTCGCAAATGTGTGGAGGCTGAATAACACACTCCTAAGTAATCAGCAGGTCAAAGAAGAAATTGCAAGTGAAATTAGTAAATATTGAGACAAATGAAAACAAGAACACAACTTATCAAAACTTATGGGATACAGTGATGGCAATCTTGAGAGGGAAATTTATAGCCCTAAATACCTATAATAAAAAAGAAGAAAGAGCTAAACTCAAAGATTTAAATGAACAACTAGAGAAACTAGGAAAAGAACAGCAAACCAATTCCAAAGCAAGAAGAAAGAAAGAAATAATAAAGATTAGAGCAGAAATAAATGAAATTGAGAACAACAACAACCAAAAAAAAATAGAGAAAATCAACAAAACCAAACGCTGGTTCTTTGAGAAGGTCAATAAAATTTACAAACCCCTAGCTAGACTAACAAAGAAAAAAAGAAAGAATATGCAAATAAATACAATCAGAAACAAAAGCAAGAAGTAAATAAATAGAAATAAAAAGAATCATAGGAGGATATTGGGAAACAGACTTGGCACAGTGGTTAGGGCGTCCGTCTACCACATGGGAGGTCCGCGGTTCAAACCCTGGGCCTCCTTGACCCGTGTGGAGCTGGCCCATGTGCGGTGCTGATACACACAAGGAATGCTGTGCTACGCAGGGGTGTCCCCCGGTAGGGGAGCCCCATGCACAAGGAGTGCGCCCCGTAAGGAGAGCTGCCCAGCGCGAAAGAAAGTGCAGCCTGCCTAAGAATGGCACCGCCCACACGGAGAGCTGACACAAGATGATGCAGCAAAAAAAGACACAGATTCCCATGCAGCTGACAACAACAGAAGCGGACAAAGAAACAAGACGCAGCAAATAGACACAGAGAAGAGACAACCAGGGTGAAGGGGAGGGGGAGGGGGGAGGGGGAGGGGAGAGGGGGGAGAAATAAATAAATAAATCTTTAAAAACAAAAAAAGAGGATATTATGAGAAACTGTATGCCAAGAAACTAGAACCTAGATGAAATGGACAAATTCCTAGAAATGCACAACCAACCTACACTGATGCTACACGAAATACAAGAACTTAACAAACCAATCACATTTAAGATCGAATCTGTCAACAAAAATCTCCCAGCAAAGAAAAGTCCAGGACGGGATGGCTTCACAGGTGAATTCTACCAAGCATTTAGAAAAAAATTAACATCAATCCTGTTTGAACTCTTCCAAAAAATTGAAGAGGAGGGAAAACTACCCAACACATTTTATGATGCCAACATCACCTTAATACCTAATACCTAATACCAAAGTCAGATAAAGATACTCAAGGAAAGAGGATTACAGACCAATCTCTCTAATGAACATAGATGCAAAAATTCTCAACAAAATACTTGCAAATTCAATCCATCAGCCTATCAAAAGACTTATACATCACGACCAAGTAGGATTTATTCCTGGTGTGCAAGGCTGCTTCAGCATAAGAAAATCAGTCAACATAATACACCACATTAACAAATTGAAGGGAAAAAAGACACCTGATCATCTCAATGATGCAGAAAAGGCATTCAATAAAATCCAGCATTCTTTTTTTGATAAAAACATTTCAAAAGATAGGAATATAAGGAAAATTCCTCACTCTGATAAAAGGCATATATGAAAAACCCACAGCCAACATCATACTCAATGGGGAAAGGTTGAAAGCTTTCCCTCTAAGATCAGGAACGAGGCAAGGATGCCCACTGTCACCATTGTTATTCAACATTGTACTAGAAGTTCTAGCTAGGGCAATTAGACAAGAAAAAAATTAAAGGCATCCAAATAGGAAAAGAGGAAGTAAAACTCTCACTATTTGCGGATGACATGATCCTATACTTAGAAAATCCTGATGTATCCATGACAAAGCTACTTGAGCTATCTTGCAGGATACAAACTCAGAACACAAAAATCAGTAATGTTTTTGTACACTAGTACTGAACAATCTGAGGAGGAAATCAGGAGGGAAATTCCATTCTCAATAACAACAAAAAGACTCAAATACCTAGGAATTAATTTAACAAAAGAAGTACCGGATCTATATGCAGAAAACTACAAAACAATGCTAAAAGAAAATTTAAAAGACCTAATCAAATGGAAAGATACTCCATGTTCGTGGATTGGAAGAATAAATATCATGAAGATATTAATCTTACCCAAACTGATTTATAGATTCAATACAATACCAATCAAAATCCCAACAGCTTACTTTGCAGAATTAGAAAAGGCAATTACCAAATTCATTTGGAAGGGAAAGTGTACCCGAATAGCCAAAAGCATTCTAAAAAAGAGGAGCAATGTGGGAGGAATTTCACTGCCTGATCTTGAAGCATATTACAAAGCTACAGTGGTCAAAACAGCATGGCACTTGGGAAGTGGATTTGGCTTAATAGATAGAACATCCGCCTACCACATGGGAGGTCCAGGTTTCAAACTAGGGCCTCCTGACCCCTGTGGTGATTGGCCCAGCGCAGTGCTGATGCGCACAAGGAGAGCCGTGCCACGCAGGGGTGTCCCCACGTAGGGGAGCCCCCCACGCAAGGAGTGTGCCCTGTAAGGAGAGCCGCCCGGTGTGAAAAAAGTGCAGCCTGCCCAGGAATGGCGCCGCATACATGGAGACCTGACGCAGCAAGATGACGCAACAAAAAGAGACAAATTCCTGGTGCCGCTGACAAGAATACAAGTGGACACAGAAGAACACACAGTGAATTGACACAGAGCAGACAACTGGGGGGGGGGCAAGGAAGGGGAGAGAAACAAATTTTTTAAAAACACACAAAAAAACAACATGGTACTGGCATAAAAACAGACACATCGATCAAACAGAAATGAGAACCCACAAATAAACCCTCACTTATACAGTCAACTAGTTTTTGACAAACCTACCAAGTTACTGTTAATGGGACAAAACAATCTTTTCAACAAATGGTGCTGAGAACTGGATATCTATAAGCAAAAGAATGAAAGAGAGGAAGCAGACTTGGCCCAATGGATAGGGCGTCCGCCTACCACATGGGAGGTCCATGTTCAAACCCCGGGCCTCCATTGACCCGTGTGGAGCTGGCCCATGCGCAGTGCTGAAGCACGCAAGAAGTGCTGTGCCACGCAGGGGTGTCCCCCATGTAGGGGAGCCCCATGCACAAGGAGTGCGCCCCGTAAGGAGAGCCACCCAGCGAGAAAGAAAGTGCAGCCTGCCCAAAATGGCGCCGCCCACACGGAGACCTGACACAGCAAGATGACGCAACAAAAATGACACATAGATTCCTGGTGCTGCTGGTAAGGATAGAAGTGGTCACAGAAGAGCACACAGTGAATGGACACAGAGAGCAGACAACTTGGCGGGGGGAAGGGGAGAGAAAAAAAAAAAGAATGAAAGAGGACCCCTATCTCACTCCCTAGACAAGAATCAACTCAAAATGGATCAAATATCTAAATACAAAGACCAGAACCATAAAACTACTAGAAGAAAACGTAGGGAAACATCTTTTAAGTCCTTGTGGTAGGTGGCGATCTCTTAAACATTACACCCAAAGCACGTGCAACAAAAGAAAAAGTAGATAAGTGAGACCTCCTCAAAATTCAACACTTTTGCACCTCATAGGGCTTTGTCGAAAGGGTGAAAAGGTGGCCTACTCAGTGGGAAAAAATATTGGAAATCACATGTCTGATAAGGGTTTAATATCCAGGACATATAGAGAGATGTTACAACGCAACAATAAAAAGACAAATGACCCAAATTAAAAGATGGGCAAAGTACTTGAATAGACATTTGTCTAAAGAAGAAATACAAATGGCAAAAAAAAAAAAAAAAAAGCATATGAAGAAATGCCCGGGAAACGGACTTTGGCCCAGTGGTTAGGGCATCCGTCTACCACATGGGAGGCCCGCGGTTCAAACCCCGGGCCTCCTTGACCCGTGTGGAGCTGGCCCATGCGCAGTGCTGATGCGCGCAAGGAGTGCCGTGCCACACAGGGGTGTCCCCCGCGTAGGGGAGCCCCACGCGCAAGGAGTGCACCCATAAGGAGAGCCGCCCAGCGCGAAGGAGGGAGCAGCCTGCCGAGGAATGGCGCCGCCCACACTTCCCTTGCCGCTGACGACAACAGAAGCGGACAAAGAAACAAGACGCAGCAAAAAGACAGAAAACAGACAACGGGGGGAGGGGAGGGGAATTAAATAAATAAAAAAATAAATCTAAAAAAAAAAAAAAAGAAAAAAAAGAAATGCTCACCATCACTAATGATTAAGGAAATGCAAACCAAAACTACAATGAGATATCACTTCACACCTATCAGAATGGCCACTATTAAAAAGATAAATCTACAAGTGTTGTAGAGGATGTGGAGAGATAGGAACACTTATTCACTGTTGGTGGAAACGCAGAATGGTACAGCACTGCGGAGGACTCTTTGGCGATTCCTGATGAAGCTTAATATAGACCTGCCACATGACCCTGCAATACCAGTACTAGGTGTGTACCCAGAAGAACTGAGAGCAGTGACACGAAGAGACATCTGCACACTGATGTTCAAAGTGGCATTATTCATGCTTGCCAAAAGTTGGAAACAGCCCAGGTGTCGGTCAACGCATGAATGGATCAACAACCTGTGGTGTATTCACACAATGGAATATCATGCAGCTCTAAGAAGAAATGAAGTCGTAAAGCATATGACAACATGGATGACCCTGGAGGACATTATGTTGAGCGAAGCAAGCCAGACGCAAAAGGACAAATACTCTATGACTGCATTACTATGAACCAAATATATTGTGTAACATATTATAAGATTTTTAAAAAAATTTCTATGTATCCAGTATATCTAATTGAGAAATGTATGTTTTTATTCAACTGTAAAAAGAAAAAAGAAACAAACAAACAAAAAACTCCATCAGTGGGAGTTCTGACATTTCCCGTCACACCCGCAGGGATCGCCAGGCGCCTCCCTCGGGGCGCACACACTGGATCAAATATGCACGGGCACACCTGACTGACCATGAACTTCGCCTCTAGGGCAGTGTGAATTGGCTCGGTCTCCTGGCTTGCCTCCCCCATTCCTACACCACTTCCCGGGGCCGTCCCCCAAACCCGGATCATACCTTCCAACGCTGCCCGGAGACGGGGAGCAGCAGGAGATGCAGACTGGGGCGCAGTCACCCAGGGCCCTCCTGCGGTGACAGGTGATGACGGTCACCTGGTGTGCAATCCGCTCCTCCGCCGCCAGGCCTCGGGGCGTGCCACCTGCGACTTGCAGAGAGGCCCCGGGCGTTATGGGGTGGCCACGGCCGCTGCCGCCAGGATGCCAGCGAGCAGTAGCCGAGCCACCGCGGGGACCTCTCGGCACCAGGGGAGAGAGAGCCGGCCAGCAGCTCGCCGTGGGGCACAGGGCCCTGTGGGACATCTGGCTGCTGGCGAGGCGTCTGCCGGCTGCCCACCCAGCAGCAGGGTCTGTGGCCACCACCGACCAGGTCCCCCTGAGAATAGGGGCCGTTTCTACCATTTCCCATCTCGTCGCCGTTTGGGGAGCTTTATAGCCCGACAGGTGTGGGGGGGCCACTCACCTCACCGCGAAGGTGGCGGAGACGTCCTCAGCCACGCACCCCACCGTCCCCATGGGTCTCCGTGACCAGCTCTCCCGTGTTGAGGGCTGGCTCATTTGGGTCTAAAAGCTGCCACTGTGGGTCTGGAAACTGCCAGTGTTTCTTTGGCATTTGCTGGGAGTCCGGGTGCTTGAAGGCTCACAGGAGGGCCGTACTGTGAGAGTGTCACCGTCAGGGGCAGGGACCAGCGCTGACGAGAAGGGATGGCTGTGAGAAGGTCCCCCCCGAACGGCAAGACGTCAGCAGCAGGCTAGGGAAGATGACGGCAAGGAGGTGGAGGGCCTGAGGTCTCTCCAGGTCCCTGGTGGTCCAAGGGGCCGTCGGAGGCCGTGGGGCCTGAGAGCAGGAGCTCAGGGAGAACCCCGCCCAGGAGAGGCTCCTCCCAGCTGGATTCATTTCCCATTGCTGCTGTCACAAATGGCCACACGCTCGGGGGCTGAAAACGAGGCACATTTCTTCTCTATGGCTCTGGAGCCCAGAAGCCCCCAGTAGCTTGGGAGGACACATTTCCATCCCTTTTCCAGTGCTTCGAGCTGCATTCCTTGGCTTGCGGCCCCTTCCTCCATCTTCAAAACCAGCAGGTAAGCGTCTTGCTTCAGCCGTCACATGGCCTTCTTCTGTCATTCTTTCTCATCGCCCCATCTGAAGATCCTCAACTTCCTGCCTGCAAGGTCTCCTTTGCCTGGGAAGGTAACATATTCACAGGTTCTAGGGATGTGGGCCTGGAGATTTTGGCGGGTTCACTATCCTACCGACCATGCAGACAAAAGGTTCCAAAGAGCAGAGAGGCCAGGAGATGCCAGGCCTGTTTCTCCCGGAGCCTGCGAGGCATGCTTCAGTGACCTCAGGTCACTGCAGACTGGCCTGATGGCCTCTGAGTCCAAAGTAAGTCCCTGCCCTGTCAGAGCCTGGACAGGTGCCCAGGAGAGACACTGCTCAGCTCAAGCAGGAGCTCGATGGACGACCCAGCCTGAGGCCTGGAAACATCAGCCGCACCGCATCAGCTGAACCCAGGGACAGATGGTTCAGAATAAAGTCTAACCTATTGATTAAAGCTTAATCTACAGAGTAAGATATAAACAGAAATGAGGGAAGGGATCATTTCCAAAAATGAGGGATGGGGCAGGCTTGACAGCGTTGTCATTCTCCAAGCACACAGTAGGGGTGTCTGCACAGCCTCTGGCAACTGGGAAATCCTGGGATGGAGGAAGAGGGGAGGAGGAGGAGGAAGAAGCAGCAGAGGAGGAAGAAGAAAAGGAGGTGGAAGAGGGAGGAGAAAGAGGAGGAGGAGGAGGAGGAAGAGGGAAAGGAAGGGAGGAAGGAAGGAAAGGAGGGAGGGAGGCTAGGAGGAAAGAGAGAAGAGAACACAAAAACAAAACAAACCCAAAAGACATGTAAAAGTAATAAAAATAAAATAAAGGAAACAAAAGGAAATGAAACCAGGCTTGGTGCTCACCCAGCGTGAAGAGCTTCTGCCAGTGACACCCCATTTCAAGACCACCCTCTCAGTTCTCCCTCTACCCCTGGGAGGAAAGAAGGGTTGTGGGTACAATTTCCAGGCCACAACGTCAAGTGTGAAAGAAAGAGAGCCTGCTCTGTGTGCTTGATTGTTTCTCTAATTAAGTTCCTTTACGATCTGAGCCTCTAGCCACCTGGCATCTGCCCAGGTTTTCCATGGGTTTGGGGGCTTGTTTAGTGTCACTGAGCTGGGGGAGGGGAGAGGAAGGTGGGGACCCTGGTCAGGGCTCACGTTGTCCCCTTGCGGGCACCAGCGCCACGCCCCATCGGTCTGTGCGTCTGCTTCACCCTCCCTGGCCCCGGGGCTGGTCCCGCTGAAGGGCCGTTGCGGTGTTCCTCAGCTCAGCTCTGGAGCAGAGAAAAGACTTTTCAGAAATACTTTGCTTTTTCAAGTTGGTTTGGAAGCACTAAATCTCCCTTGAGCTTTTAAATGCAACTTATAAATGCTATTCTATGAATAGATCTGGCAAATTTTAACAATCATTTTTAACGAGAACTTTGATTAATGTTGGTGCCATTACCTACTTAGTTAATTAAACCCCTTTAAACATTTTAGGCTGCAATCAAAGTTTATTATATTCCGTTTCCTAAGTTTTTCAATTATCTGACTAGCCAATCTTCCCAAGTCCTTAAGTGATTCTTGTAAATCAAATACATTAAACGTACAATTATGGTGATTTTTAAATATTCAGGAACTGTTTACCAACTTTGTAAGATTTCAGAGTTAAAATCACAGGTTAAACTCAACCACTCAAGGGCACATTTTAAACTGGAACCACAAACCTGATGCTAAAAATTCTCTTAAACTTTATTAGTTCTTAAAAAGCCGAATATACAAAGTTTATTTCTGAAAGTAACATAAAAATATAAATGCTATAGTTTCATTTACTTCATCATCACTCTACTTATTCTAAATTTCCCTGGGGTTAAAACTGTTTCCCAACCAAGAAAATGACAAACAGTTTTGGGATTTCCTTCTCAAGCACTTTCCCTCTCAGTTACTTTTTTTCTCTCTCTCTCTCTTTTTAAAAATTTTATTATCATCTTTTTTTTTTAAAGATACATGGATCACACAAAATGTTACATTAAAAAATACTAAGAGTTACTTTTATTTTTTTTTCTTCCTTTTTTTTTTATTGACTTTGTAATAATATTACATTAAAAATATATATGTGAGGTCCCATTCAACCCCACCCCCCCACCCCCCCCTCTCCCCCCCCCAACAACACTCGTTCCCATCATCATGACACATCCATTGGATTTGGTAAGTACATCTTTGGGCACCTCTGCACCTCATAGACAATGGTTCACATCATGGCCCATACTCTCCTCCATTCCATCCAGTGGGCCCTGTGAGGATTTACAATGTCCGGTGATTACCTCTGAAGCACCATCCAGGGCAGCTCCATGTCCCAAAGACGCCTCCACCTCTCTTCTCTTCCTGCCTTTCCCCATACCCATCGTCCACCATGTCCACTTTTCCCAATCCAATGCCACCTCTTCTATGTGGACATTGGATTGGTTGTGTCCATTGCACCTCTATGTCAAGAGGAGGCTCAGATTCCACATGGATGCTGGATGCAATCCTCCCATTTTCAGTTGTAATCACTCTAGGCTCCATGGTGTGGTGGTTGTCCTTCTTCAACTCCATCTTAGCTGAGTGTGGTAAGTCCAATAGATCAGATTGTAGGTGCTGGAGTCTGTTGAGGCTCAGGACCTGGTTATCACATTGTCAGTCCAGAGATTCAAATCCCCTAAATATATCTTAAACCCCAACATTAACTGCACCTCCAGCACATTAGCATGAAAGTCTTATGAAGGGAGATCCCATTTGAGTCCAGATTCATCACACATAAACACCATTTCCAAAGAGGGGCCATCTGCCCTGGTAGTTAACCCCATCGGCCATGACCATAACTCCCATGGGTCTCTTTAGCCCTCAAAGGAACCAATATCTGGGGGTTGTATCTGCTTAATCTGTCTCTCTGACTCTGCTCAGTTGTGCATGAGGGCAATCCTTCTGCCAGCCTCCAGACTCTTTTTTAGAAACTCGTAGCCATATAAACTCATTTCTCCTTTCCATTTCCCCCTTACCTTAGGTCAAACAGCATTTTAAAGTCATGGTATTTTATGTAGACATGGATATTCTGCTGATCCGCATTGAACCTTCCATATAAGGTCATTTTCCAGTTGCATCATCAGTTGGTAGTTGATAGTGGTCCCTTGTTGCCAGGGAGGCTCATCCCCGGGTGTCATGTCCCACGCTGGGGGGAAGGCATTGCATTTACATGCTGAGTTTGGCTTCGAGACTGGCCACATTTGAGTAACATGAAGGCTGACAGGAGGAAATTCCCAGGCACAATGTTGCTCTAGGCCTTGTTCTTATTTTAGGTTTATCAGCTCACAAGCATAGTCATTAGCATCAGGGGCTCACTGTTGAACCCTCACTCCCTCCCGGTCCCCGCCACTGTACCTGGGAGACTGTTGCTGCTCCCCTAGGGACCACGACAGAGCACCACTGGCCAGGAACCCAGTACCCCCCCTGCTGTGGTTTTTAATTGTTGCCACTATGAGTATATCCAAACATTACCATGCACCCTGGACATATGTTCTGTACAGCTCCCTGTCAGCCATATATCACCTGTCATTGGTATCCCATACCAGTATCCCTCCATTGCCATTGTTGAAACACTCTGTGATCCAGAACTCCCCGAAATTTGAAGCCCAATATAATGTCATGGTCCCTTACTAGGGAATGGCATATAGCGATGGGTTTAAAGGATAGATAAAGAACTTGGATAAAGTTAGATAAAGAGCTTAGATAAAGAATGTTGACTTGAAAAAATTCCACATCCTATCTTTTTCTTTTTTTTTTTCCCCCCCCCCCCTAATTATTCAGCTTTTCTTCACAGGAGTCCTAGACCACAGCAATGTATATATATAATATACAGCACTCCCACACATCCACCAGAAAACCTTTTCCCTTCCACAGTGATACTTTTACGCCCTATTCATATCATATTTACTTAAAGTGATGTACAGAGTCTGAGACATTAGCTTTCTAACAAGGTGACATCTGTGCTTACATTATGGTGCATACTTTAGGATACACAGTTCTTTACATTTTTAGTTATCCTATGTTTTACATTATGGTTTACATTATCAGTCTGTCATCTCCTATATGTTATGGTGTAATATTGCATGTTTTATATCCATCCTTGTGTACTCTCAAGAAACTCCTCTCTTACCCCCCCCCCCCCCCCCCCCCCCCCATTTACTTTGGTTCCACACATTTAACGTCCATTTTCCCTTCCACCTTGGTTCCACCTCCATTTCCTGAGGAGCCACTTCCAGAGATAGATGGAATAGTGTTCAGGGCCTAACTTGCTCAACTGCCCCAATGCCCTGGGAGCCACCCTTTCTCTCGAGGGATACAGTTCCCTCTATTTGATGGCATTAGTCCTCCCCAGGATGTGGGTCCACCCCCACTCTCACTACTTGGGTTTCTACCCCATGGTGTCACCCACTCTGGCAGAATGAGCATTTAGACATTCCCCAGGAGCCCGTCCTGCATCAGACCCTCCCCTCCGAGCATTCTAAACAGGTAACCCTCTTTATTATATTTTGATATGATTTTCTCGGCATTTTACTCTCCACCAACACCTGACCCTCTCCTGTGTTCGTATGCTCCCCCTCCCTCCCCCCACTTTTGGGCAACGTTACCCATCCGTCACTCCCCAGCCACCCTCAAACCGCAAAGCCCCAACCAAAGGCAACCCCTTGCCCCCCTTTTATCTCTTCTTTGTGTTCATACTTACCACCATCTCGTCTTAAATTCCACCCCTGCAGACATCGGCTCATATCCTTCCTCCACCCTCCGATTTCCTGTAAGCCTATCGCTCAGTCTCTTGCTATCTAGGGCAGCTTGTTTATTTCATATCATTGAGGTCATGTAGTATTTGTCCTTCAATGTCTGGGTTGCTTCACTCAACATAAGGTTCTCAAGATTCATCCATGTTATCACATGTGTTTGTAGTGTGTTTGTTCTTACAGCCGAGTAGTATTCCATTGTGTGTATATACCACATTTTATTGATCCACTCATCTGTTGATGGGCATTTGGGTTGATTCCAACTTTTGGCAATAGTGAACAATGCTGCTATGAACATTGGTGTACATATATCGGTTTGTGTCCTTGTTTTCAGTTCTGCTGGGTATATACCCAGCAGTGGTATTGCTGGGTCATATGGCAAATCTATGGCTAGTTTTTTGAGAAACCGCCATACTGTCCTCCAGAATGGTTGGATCCTTCTGCATTCCCACCGGCAGTGGATGAGTGTTCCCCTTCCTTCACATCCTCTCCAGCACTTGTATTCTTCTGTTTTTTTCATAGCTGCCAATCTTATGGGTGTAAGATGGTATCTCATTGTAGTTTTGATTTGCATTTCCCTGATAGCTAGAGATTTGGAACATTTTTTCATGTGCTTTCTTGCCATTTGTATTTCTTCTTCAGAGAAGTGTCTATTTAAGTCTTTTTCCCATTTTTTAAATGGGTTGTTTATCTTTTTATTTTCAAGATATAGGAGTTCTTTATATATGCAAGTTATAAGTTTCTTATCAGATATATGATTGCCAAATATTTTCTCCCACTGTGTGGGCTCCCTTTTTACTTTCTTGACAAACTCCTTTGAGGTGCAGAAGGCTTTAATTTTGAGGAAGTCCCATTTATCTATTAGTTCTTTTGCTGCTCGTGCTTTTGGTGAGATATTCATAAATCCATTTCCTATTACAAGGTCCTGTAGATGTTTCCCTACACTGCTTTCTAAGGTTTTTATGGTCTTGGCTCTTATATTTAGGTCTTTGATCCATCTTGAGTTGATCTTTGTATAAGGTGTGAGATGGTAATCCTCTTTCATTCTTCTACATATGGCTATCCAGTTCTCCAGACACCATTTGTTGAATAGGCCACTCTCTCCCAGTTGAGAGGGTTTGGTGGCTTTATCGAATATTATGTGGTTGTATATGTGAGGTTCTATATCAGAGCTTTCAATTCGATTCCATTGGTCTATGTGTCTCTCCTTATGCCAATACCATGCTGTTTTCACCACCGTAGCTTTATAGTATGTTTTGAAGTCAGGTAGTGTGATTCCTCCAATTTCGTTTTTCTTTTTCAGTATGTCTTTGGCTATTCGGGGTCTCTTTCCTTTCCAAATAAATTTCATAGTTAGTTTTTCTAGTTCCTTAAAGAAGGCTGCGTTGATTTTTATTGGGATTGCATTGAATGTGTAGATCAGTTTTGGTAGGTTAGACATCTTAATAATGTTCAGTCTTCCTATCCATGAACAAGGAATAGTCTTCCATTTATTTAGGTCTTCTTTGATTTCCTTGAACAATCTTGTATAGTTCTCGGTGTATAAGTTCTTTACCTCTTTAGTTAAATTTATTCCTAAGTATTTGATTTTTTTATTTACTATTGTGAATGGTATTTGTTTCTTGATTTCCTCCTGATCTTGCTCATTATTGGTGTACAGAAATGCTACTGATTTTTGCGCATTGATCTTATAACCTGCGACTTTACTAAACTCATTTATGAGTTCTAGAATCTTCGTTGTAGATCTCTCAGGGTTTTCTATGTATAGGATCATGTCATCTGCAAATAATGAAATTTTGACTTCTTCCTTTCCAATTTGAATGCCTTTTATTTCTGGTTCTTGCCTCAGTGCTCGAGCAAGTACTTCTAAGACAATGTTAAATAGGAGCGGAGACAGTGGGCATCCTTGTCTTGTTCCTGAGTTTAGAGGGAAGGAGTCTAGGATTTCTCCATTGTAAACAATATTGGCTTTAGGTTTTTCATATATACTCTTTATCATGTTCAAAAAATTTCCTTGTATTCCAATCATTTGGAGTGTTTTTATCAAGAAAGGGTGCTGTATTTTGTCAAATGCTTTTTCTGCATCAATAGATATAATCATGTGATTTTTTCCTTCAATCTGTTTATATGGTGTATTACGTTGATTGATTTTCTTATGTTGAACCATCCTTGCATACCTGGGATGAATCCCACTTGGTCGTGGTGTATAATACGTTTAATGTGTTGTTGAATACGATTAGCAAGTATTTTGTTAAGTATTTTTGCGTCTAGGTTCATTAGAGAAATTGGTCTGTAATTTTCCTTTCTTGTGATGTCTTTGTTTGGCTTTGGTACTAGGGTAATGTTGGCATCATAGAAGGAGTTCGGCAATGTTCTTTCTGTTTCGATATTTTGGAATAGTTTCAGCAGGATTGGTGTCAGTTCTTTCCGGAATGTTTTGTAGAATTCACCTGTGAAGCCATCTGGCCCTGGGCTCTTCTTAGTTGGGAGATTTTTAATAACTGATTCTATCTCTCTGCTTGTGATTGGTTTGTTCAGATCATCAATTTCTTCTTTTGTTAATATGGGCTGCTTATGTGTTTCTAGGAATTTGTCCATTTCCTCTAGATTGTCATTTTTGTTGGAATATAGTTTTTCAAAATATCCTCTTATGATAGTCTTTATTTCTGTGGGGTCAGTGGTGATATCGCCTTTCTCATTTCTTATTTTGTGTATTTGCATCTTCTCTCTTTTTTTCTTTGTTAGTGTTGCTAAAGGTTTGTCAATTTTGTTAATCTTCTCAAAAAACCAGCTCTTGGTCTTGTTTATCTGTTCAAGTGCTTTCTTATTTTCTATTTCATTTAGTTCTGCTCTTATCTTTGTTATTTCCTTCCTTCTTCTTCCTGTTGGGTTACTTTGTTGTTGTTTTTCTAATTCCTTCAAATGTGCAGTTAGTTCTTCAATTTTTGCTCTTTCTTCTTTTTTGATATATGAATTTATGGCTATAAACTTCCCTCTCAGTACTGCTTTTGCTGCATCCCATAAATTTTGGTATGTTGTGTTATCATTGTCATTTGTTTCAAGGTAGTCATTGATTTCTTTTGCGATTTCCTCTTTGACCCACTGTTTTTCTAAGAGTGTGCTGTTTAATTTCCAAATCGTGGTGTGAAATCTGGGCTTCTGTCCCTTGCAAATCTCCAGCTTGACTCCACTGTGGTCAGAGATAATGTTTTGTATGATTTCAATCTTTCTGAATTCGTTCAGCCTTTCTTTGTGGCCTAGCATATGATCTATCTTGGAGAATGATCCATGTGCGCTTGAGAAAAATGTATATCCTGCTGTGTTTGGGTGTAGCGATCTATAAGAGTTACTTTTAAATCACTGAAGAAAGCCCTACCTGGGACTGATCAGATCCTTGGCTGTGAAGGAGCTCTGTCCCTTAAAAGGTGATGGAAGTCACATCGCTGGTTTAACTCATGTAGTACCCACTTCTTTTCAACTGATGGATACCTTCGACCCCTGCTAAGATGGGGGTTGACCGATTTCCCTTCTTTACTGGGCTCTGCAATTCTTGGGTACAAAGATGCTTAAATGTCTTCCAATTGGGCTGTACCTACTTCCAGGCTTTGTCAGACCCTGGGGTCACAGTTCTAAGGTCATGTCCACGTCCCCCAGGTGAGGTCATCTGAAGTGGGGCAGCGGGATGCTTTTCCTGGGAGTTGGGATCCCATCCAATCCTCCATGCTTTCCTTCTCTTGCCCACAGGCTCCCCTGAGCAGGGCTCTCCTGTGGGGAAAGCACAGGGGTCTACCGCCCCATCACTTCCTTCCCAGTCTCCTCCTCTCCCAGTCCAGGGAATCTGCTCTGGGGATGGGGAAGTCTTTCTCCCACTCACCCAGTTTTTTCTCAGGTCTCTTTCTATGCCTTGTGTCCTTCTCCCTCCTCCCCCCTCCCCGGCCCCCCTACTCCGGCCCCTATCCCAAGCCTCCCAGTCTATAACCACACTCCTTCCCTGAGACAATCAACACAGAAAGTTCTAGCTTCTGCCTGACCAGGAATGGGTGGGGGGGTCAAAGAAGGAGGAAGGACAGGAAAAAATGAGAAAAATTAGTTTAGTGTTCCAAAACATCTTCTTACCCCATAAGAAATGCACTCTTCGAAGAGACGACTGTGGAATTTCACTCCCCCATTTCTTTCTTTTTTTTATTGAGAAGCAATTCAGATAAAGTGTTCATATTTTTAGTATACCATTCATTGACTGTTTACACCCAGATGAAGATATGGAACATTTTTAGCCCCCTGAAGACCCCCTTATATGCCCTCTGGCCTGTATACTCATTCCCCCCAAAGGGTCCCCACTATTTTAACTTCTCATCCTACATGAGTTCTGCCTGTTTCTGTACTTCATATATATGGAATCATGTGCCTGTGCTCTTGTGTGTCTGGCTTCTTTTTCTCAACATTGTGTCTGTCCATCCATCTTGTGTGTATCAGTTCTATTTCATTCCATCTTTAGTCATCCATTCTACTGATGAAGGGCATTTGAGTTGTTTCTATTTGGGGCCTCTCTTGACAGAGCTGATCTGAATGTTTGCCTAATTGTCTTGGGGGACTTTGTGTTCATTACTTTTGGGCAGAACCCGGGAGCAGAATTGCTGGGTGAAAGGGTGAGTGGGGATGAAGCTTTGGTAGATACTGCCATTTTTCCAAAGTGTGCCACCAGTCTCTCACTTCTAGAGAGTAAAAACCCCAAGCAGAAAGGGGTCAGTTTCGCAGCCTCAGTTTCCCTTACATCTGTCTCACATTGATGCCCTACTACAGCTCACAGCACCCAACAAAATAAATCCCATTTGTATTAAATAAAGAATAGGAAAAAAATAAACTGTAAAAATCTAGAAGCGAAGCCAAATATAAATGTAAGTGATAAATAAAGCCCAAATCATGAGCAGACCATATTGGGGGCATAGTAGGTACATGCCTCCCCCATCAGAGTGGTTTTTCACCCCACATTAATAGGACCATCACCCCCACAAGAATTGACATGCTTCTCCCAAATAACTAAACAATTTCCCAAAGTTCTGAAACACAGGAAATAATTTAATTGTTTGAAACACCTAGAGGGGAAGCGGATATGGCTCAACAGAAAGAGCATCCGCCTACCATATAGGAGGTCCAAGGGTTCAATAACCAGCTTCTCCTGGCTCGTGTGGCGAGCTGGCCCACGCACTGTGCTGCTGCACACCAGGGATGCTGGCCCATGCAGAGATGCCCCCGCATAAGGGTGACCCCTGCACAAGGAGTGGTCCCTGCGCAAGGAGAGCCACCCCGTGTGGAACTGCAGCCCACCCAGGAGTGGTGCTACACACTTAGAGAGCTGATGCAGCAAGATGATGCAACAGAAAGAGACACAGATCCCCAGTGCTGCCCAATGAGAGTACAAGTGGACACAGAAGAACACACAGTGAGTGGATACAGAGAGCAGATAACGGGGGTTGGGGAGAGAGAAATAAATAAATAAATGTTAAAAAAAAAAAAAAAAAAAAGGAACACCTAGAGCATAAACCTAGGTTCTTCTTTTGAAACAGCCACCTTGGGGATGGGAGAAAAGGCCTGGGGCTCATGGAAGTGGGGAGTTGGAACCAAGACACCCCCCCCCCGCCCACACACACACACACACATAATTCTGGGACCCTTGAATGGTTCTTTGTGAATCCTTTGTGAAAGCACGGGCTAGAAAAATCCCACCTACAGCAAAGAAGCCAGATGGCATGGCCATATCTCAGCATGGCCAGTTGGGGAAGACCTGTTCTTGCCACGGGAGGAGGGGGAACTGTCACAAAAGAACAGCAGGCTTGGGCTGATAAGCACTGGGAGATTCTGTCCAGGAGTGGATGAGGTATGGGGGCCAGGTTGAGGGACAGAGCATAAGGCTGGATGGGGGAGAGTTTACTGCTCTGGAGACGTCCTCCCATGACTTGGGATTCTACATTCCAGCAAGGACACATTGAGCTGGTCCCAGTACTCTGCAGGGTTGGCAACTTGAGGCTTGGCAACAGCAATGGCCTATAGTGAATAAAGGACATGCCAGAATTGCCTTGGCAAATTATTAAGGAAGGGGTCCAATGGCTCAGAAGGTGCACATGTTAGAACGGATTTATTACGGAAGACTAGAGAACCTGCCCACTGACTGTGTTCCCAGGGAGAGCCCAGGGGGCCCTCTGTTCACAAAGTCTACGAGAAAAACACCAGCAGGGGAAGTACCAGCATCATCGACAAGCTCGGTGTGGCCATCAACTGTAGGACACCGTGGACAGTCTGCTATGGAGCTGGGCTCCTTAGCATCAATGAGGGTGAGGGGATTCCAGAACAGCAGAGGCCAAGTAGCAGCCCTTAACTGTCAGGGGCAAGGTGCTGTAATTACCATTGTGGGCAGCAAGTTTGGAAAGGGATCAAGGAGGCTTGACATGCAGGAATCTATAATAATGAATGATGGGCCATGGTCTTCCGATGGTAGATGGGTAGCCAATGGGGGTAGTGACTGATGTAGCCAACACAAGAGAAGAGTGTGTGAGCAGAAGGCTGAGGCCAGCCAATCCAAAGGAAAAGTCATGGTCTCCCACCCAATTGCCACATCCAGAGCCCATGGGTTGAAGGGAAGAAAGGGCCTCTTGAGAAAGGACCCAGAAAGTACACACAGTACAGTAGCAATTCTCCCAATCCTTTCCCCAAAGGAACCTATGGTCATCTATCAAAATAACTTTTACAGTAGGGAAAAGGAATACCCAGATATCTCAAGGTTGTTGGATACGGGATCTGAGCTAACACTGAACATGACCTCCCTCATCGAGAGGGTCTGTGGAAGCCAAGTGGTAAATGAAGTCCTGGACCAAGTCCATCTTACTGAGGCCCAGTCATTGAACCAGCCTGCAGTCATTGCTTCAGGCCCAGAGTACATGGTGAGATTGGACACACTTACAAGATGAGAAACCAGAAGCTCTGCTAAATCTGAGTATAATGCAGAGATGAGTGCTGCTTTTAATCATGTAGAGGATGCAAGGAAAGTGGTCCCTATCATATCCCTGCTTAACGCACCAGTGTGACTCTTGCAAAACCACTTGAATCATAGCAGATAATGATGGACTCCTGGAAACCTAACTCAGTGGTAGCCCCAAGTGTTGTTGCTGTGCTGTATGTTGTGTCTTTAGTAGGATAGATCACCACAGTCTCTGGCTTATGGTATAAAGCTGTTAATCTGGAAATGTCCCTTTTTCCATCCCTATTGGGGAGGGTGTATCGAAGTTATTTGCATCCACCTGGATTAGACAGCAGTGCACATTCACAGGGCTCTAACTCTTCTAGACATTCTGCAGCACATCACACTGGTACACACATTGATGGTTTCATGTTCATCAAACCTGGTGAGAAGCAGGTGGGAAGTCCTTACAATGCCCTTGTAAGACACTCTTGCATTACATTACAGAAGATGGGTGATAAACCCTACAGAGAGTCAGGGGTCTGGCTCCTCAATGAAATTATTTTTTAAATTTTCTATTTTTCAGGCGGTACCGGGGATTGAACCCAGGGCCCCATACATGCAAAGCAGGCGTCCACTCACTGAGCTACACCCGCTCTGCTCCTCAGTGAAGTCTTGAGGAATCCAGTGGTCTGGGTCCTCCAAGGTAAAGGACAAGTTACTGCGTCCTGCATCTTCTACCACTTAGGAAGCCTCTCTGGATTTTAAAGACAACACATGACACACTTGGGGGTGCTGCTCTTAACTATTTATCAGATTGCTTCTCAAGTGCCAGTTTTTGTTGGATTTAAGAGCAAGGGCTCTCCATAGAAGGTTCATGTGCCAGGTCAAGTAACGCTGCTCCTTGGGCCATCTGACCTGCAGTTCCTCTGCACCCAAGGCAGATCAGGATGCTGGGCGAAGTGTCCGGAAAGCTCTGCTAGGAGACTTATATGTGGGCTCCAGGACTCTGGAGCAAGGTGATGCCCGCTGCAGCAGAGAATGATCTAGCATTTAAAAAGCAGCTCGTGGATGGCTATCGGACTCCTGTAGAGACTGCCAGCCTGCCCGTGAGGTGTCAAGTGACTCCGTGACTAGAGCTGTCCAACATCAGCTAGATATTGTCAGACTCAACAAGCCATAATGTTTGGCCATTACGGCAGCAATCCACTGAATGATGAAAACAGAACATTCAGGAACATGCCTGAACAGGTCTGAGATACGTTACACCAACTCCCATGTCTCCTCTCTGTGATGCGTGGATGCCTCTCTTAGCTCACACCTCAGCCAGCTGATGGAGGCAGAAAACCCTGGCCCTGGTTCGTGGATGAGTCGGCTTGATATGTTGGTGCAAATGAAAACTGAAATGACACCACCCTACAGCCCCACTCAGACAGTGCCGAGGCTGTCTGACCCAGCAGGTAGAGCTTTAGCATGGAAGAGAAGGGAAGGACATGCACAGACTCTGGGCCATGGTAAGTGACTCGGCTGATTTGTCAGGAGCCTGGAAGGAATGCGATTGGAAGATCAGAAAAACTTGTCTGGGAAAGGTTGATGAGAATGAATGACCATATGGGAGGAAGCCCATGCTCTCACGCCAGCGCCCACTAGCAGTCGTCAACTGCAGATGGAAGCACTGATTCATCAGGTAGAAATGGTGACGTGGGCAGTAGGGGCCAGCCGGCTCTGCCCGCAGCCTCCGCTGTGCTTGAGAAGGGGTTGGTCACAGTGGCAGGGTTTCAGCAGAATAGACGAACCCTAAGCCCTCGGTATGATATTATCCACCCAGGAGACCAACTTGCCATTTGGTAGCAGGTCAATTCCATTTGATCCCTTCCACGCCGGAGAAAGTAATGCTCCCGCCTTCCTGGAATTGATACATAGTCCAGGTCTAAGTTTTGCTTTCCTGACTACAGTGCCTCAGCTGTCACCATTACCCCACGGCTCACAGAGTGTCCAGTTTCTCACCATGGGAGCCGAAGAAACACAGCCTTAGGCCAAGAGACTGGTATTCCAGTAAAGAGGCGGGAACATGCGCCCAAGACCACGGGCTCCACCAGTGCTTCCTTTCACGGCATCTGCCTCTGGGGACTGATAACCAGAGGGTACCCACCCATTCAGTGGAACACTATGCAGTTGGAAGAACCAACAAGGAAGCTCTTCATACACCGACGTGAAATACTCTCTGAGATATATTGTTAAGGACAAACTAAGCACAATCAGAACAGTAGGAATCGGATTTCTCTAAGAAGGGGGAAAGGGATATAGCACATTTACACATACTTATAATGTGTTTAATATAAATATATATATATATATTTCCTTTATATGCATACACTGTATCTGGGAGGACACATATTATTTGCCATGGATGGCTGGGAGAGTAGGAGGAACATTTTTCTTAGCACACTTTTTAAGCTTACTGACTCTTGAAACTTTTGTATGTATTGCCTATCCCACCCTCTCGAAAAAACTTTTTCAAGCCTTATGCCTCTAAACCATTCATGAGTCAAGTGATCAATCATCTGTAAACTTAAAAATACTAAGAATTGAATAATGGTGACAATACTACCTATCAAAACTTGTGGGGTGCAACTAAAGCAATAGGGAAATTCGTACCCCTAGATGCATATATTAGCAAAGCAATAAGGCTGAAAGTGAATGAGCATTTAAAACAAGGTCACCAAAAATGTTGGTGACCAACATATTTTATCCACAGCTACTGCTTTAAAATTAATAAAAATAATAAAAGAACTTGGACACTTGAAAGGGTTTAAAAATGGCCTTAGAGGTTGTGTTAGATTGAATCACGATCTTAATCCTAATCTCGTCCTGGTGGTTGTGAACCCGTTTGTCCTATCTGGAGCCTTTGAAGATGTTTTATCAGCTAAGGTATGGGCTGGTTTGTGAACAGGATCTTTGAAGATCTTATCCAGGTGAGGCCAGACTCGGTCAGGGTGGCCTTAATCCACATTACCGGAGGCTTTATGAAGAGAAGTCAGATGTCAGAGAAAGCCACAGGAGACCCAGGACATTACCATGTGACAGAGACAGAGGCAGAGTCGCCCGCCAAGGACCCCAAGGATCGAGCAAGCCAGCACCAGAACGCTCCAGACTTTGGGGAGAAAGCACGGCCTTGCCGATGACACCTTGATTTTGGACTTCGAGCCTCCCAAACCGTGAGTCAGTAAATTCCTGCTGTTAAGCCAACCAGCGTGTGGTGTTTGCCACAGCAGCCCTGGCAAGCTGAATCGGAGGTCAACTAACAGAGCCTGAGGTCTGGGACATGTGAGGGCTCCTGCCGGTGTCCCTGCCAGAGTCCCGTGGCCGCTCCCTCGGGCACTCAGGTGTCCCTCATGGCACATTCTGTGCTCAGCTGCACCCAAGGGTAAGCAGCAGTGGAACGATGCTCCTGGCACGACTCCCAGACGCCCACCCATGGAAAGAGCGTGCACGAGGTGCAGACCAGGCAGACGCGGGGGGTTCCAAGGGCAGTGCCCGAGCTCGGAGGGAGCACCTTCTGGCAAAGGCGAGGCAGCCCCCTGGCAGTCTGCTTGCTTGAGGAACCAGGGTGGCAGCAGGGAGGCGAGGCCACCCCATCTACGAGGGACCTGCAAGGAGCAGGAGCCCAAGGGGTCTGCCGCGGGTCCTGCCCAGCCTGGCACATCCAGGTCCTAGAAGGGGCTGAGCGAAACCAGAAAGAGCTGCCCTTGGAGGTTCTGCCAGGCACGGCCTGACCCACTCAGCAGGCCAGGGAGGGGGTCTTCTCCCATCTTGCAGCCTGGAGCTCGGGCAGGGCAGAGGACAGGAGGCTGGGCCAGGGAAGGGACGGCCTCACCCAGCGGAAGTGAGCACCGTCACAACATTAGTAGAGTGGGTACCTGGCAGAATCCAGCTGGCAGCTACCTGGGCATGAGGGCAGGAGAATGCCCTGGGACACCCAGGAGAATTTGGGGGATCGAGAGAACTTTACAGGGTGCCAAGAGCCCAAACAAGGAGGGGGGGCAAGAACAAGGGTATTGGGTGTCACTGTACCTGTGGCCTCTTTCCTGCCCACAGCCTGGCGAGGCCTGGGGTAGCACCAGCTACACAGGTAAATGCTCAGAGCAGATAAAGCACACTGACGCGGCTTTTGAGCCCACTCAACCTCCGTAACCAGCAATTCCAATCTCATGAAAACACAGGGCAATTGAGATATCGTCAAAGAATAGAGAATAATACGCGTTGTGATTTACAGTACAGACAAGATCACACATAAAAGGTTACTTTAGTCCTGAATTTAAAATTCACACTTGTTTGAAAAAAGCCTGCATTTGCAAGTATTTTCGCTTTAGATTATTACAAAAACAATTTTCCGAGGACTTAAAGATTCCTATTCTGAATTACAGAAGGTAAAGTGGAATAAGCTGCTATCTGAAAATTGGAATAAATGTCAAATGAATGGCGCTAAAAGCAGAACCATGATTTTATGGGCAAAACAGAGTAATATCAAAGGCCTGAGTCGAGTAGCTACTTTGAATCTCCTAATTTCAGAGAAACCTGCCTCCTCTTTGCAAAACACTTTGTGCTGTCAGAGCACAAAAACACTTCACAACAAGCCCGTTATTAAGCAAATATTTTTTTTGTTTGATGCCCATAATTCTGCCAAGCTAGACTGCTAGCAATTGATGAAGCAATTCTTGCCTGGCACCAGCAGGACCCGGAAACCCCAGATCAGAGTCTAGGGCTGGGGCGCGTCCCAGCGGGCCTCGCCTGCAAGTACAGGTAGCACGTCTGCACACACATCCACAGGGTGGGGGCTATGGGAGAGGGCAGCGAGGAGGCCCTGAGAACTCTCTCATAAGCAGAAACAGTCTGCTGGCTGCTAGGCTCCCTCTGCTGCCTTAGGGACCCCTCAGGCCCCCCCAACAGAAACAAGTTCCTGGACTGGGAGGAGGCGTACGGATATTTATGCGTGAACGCATGACATAGTTCGCTAAAAACAGGGATCAGGTGGTGGACTTGGCCCAGTGGTTAGGGCGTCCGTCTACCACATGGGAAGTCTGTGGTTCAAACCCCGGGCCTCCTTGATGCGTGTGCAGCTGGCCCATGTGCAGTGCTGATGCCCGCAAGGAGTGCCCTGCCACGCAGGGGTGTCCCCCACGTAGGGGAGCCCCACGCACAAGGAGTGCGCCCCGTAAGGAGAGCCGCCCAGCGCGAAAGAAAGTGCAACCTGCCCAGGAATGGCGCCACCCACACGGAGAGCAGACACAACAAGATGACGCAACAAAGAGAAACATAGATTCCCGTGCCAGTGACAACAACAGAAGGAGACAAAGAAGACGCAGCAAATAGACACAGAGAACAGACAACCGGGGGATGGGGGGGAAGGGGAGAGAAATAAATAAATAAATAAATCTTTAAAAAAAAAACCAAAAGATGGATTCAAAGATGGAAAAATTCACACAAATAGACATAAAATGGCTCCTCCAGAACACCCAAGCCCCAAGCTGCCACTTCCAAAGGCCAAGACTTGCCGGGAAATCACTCTCCTCCCTGCTGGTTTCAACAGCCTCCCTTAAAATTTCCTGCCCACCTGGAGCTCCGAAGGTGACCTTTTTTGGAAATAGGGCTTTTGCAGAGGTAGTGATTTAAGGATCAAGATGAAATCATGCTGGATTAGGCTGGACCCCAAATGCCTTATAAAGAGAGGAGGGAACCCACAGAGACCCAAGACAGAAAGTCATGTGACAGCGGAGGGAAGGACTGGAGGGATGGATCTGGGAGCCAGAGGACGTCAAGGATTTCTGGGACCACTGCTGACACCGTGACTTCAGACTTCGAGCCCCAGACACGAGAGAGAATCCATTTCTGCTATTTGAAGCCCCCAGTTTGTGGATTTGTTAAGGCAGTTGCCGGAAGCCAAGACCACCCACCAAGGATGACGTTCCTGCGAGAACAGCCACAAACTAGAGGGTGTCTGGTGTGGGGGTGAATTTGACGGTTGGACTTGGCTCCTCTGCCTTAACCCAAATCCTTATACCCTGTCCATCAGAGTGCAAACTGGTATATTCAGTTTGGAGAATGTTTGGCCATATCTGGTAAAATGCAGGTGCACGTTTCCTAGTCCTTTTGTCACGCCTGATCTACCCTCTCAAAATGGCTTCCCCCACTCACTGCAGCATTGTCTATTTTAGTGGGAAAAAATGGAGACATCTGGAATGTCCATCAGTAGGAGAACGGCTACATAAAATGTGGTATATTCAGACACGGCCAGTTAAAATGAATGAATGAAAGCTGCATGTGTTGACATGGATACAGATCAAAAACAATGCTGAGTGGAAAACGCACTTTGCTGAAGGGTGTCATGTAATGCCATATCTCTAGAGTACAAAGACATACAAAGCAATGCTAGTCTTTGTTGTTTGCATGGCCTAAGTGTGCAGGCCTGCCCGGGGCCGATGGCACTAGTGCAGGAGGGCAAGTCACTTGGGGAGGGAGGCACGGCTGGGCAGAAGCACAGGGGGTCTTAGGAAGAGGAGTCACGTCTGGTTCCTAGACTGGATGGAGGTATATGGATATTTACGTGTGAAAGCATGACATTTCACTAAAAACAGGGTTCAAAGATGGACAAATTCACACAAATCGACATAAAATGGCAATTGTGGCCACTGTGACCAAGGAGAGGGGTAAGTTCCCAGGACAGGGTATATAGGGGCTTTGGTCTGGCCAAGAAGGTCAGAGTCACCTCTTTGAGGAAGTGATGGTTGAGTCAAGGGCTTCAGCATCATAGAAATTAACTAAGTGAAGAGGAGAGAGGAAGGAACAGCATGTGCCAAGGCCCTGTGGTAGGGAAGAACACAGAACACTCTGGGATCAAAGAAAGAGCGTGGCTGGAGCAGAATGAGGGGGAAGGTGTCAGTTGAACAGTGGATGCACCGTCTCTTCTGTAAGCAGCCTCCTCCTGATGGTCTCCTGGCTGTGACTCCAAAAGTGTCCCTCTAGCCCAACCCCTCCTCCAGGCCCCAGACTCATGCCAGCCATCCTCTTGACCTTGCCACTGGGGTGTCTAGCAGGCACCTTCAGCTCAACAAGCCCGGAGCTGAGTCTGATCCTCTCCCAGGTCTCCCCATCTCAGAAATGGTGGCATCTTCCACCCACTGGCTCAGCCTTCAATAATCTGGACGTCAGCCTCGATTCCTCCCCTCTCCTCTTCCCCTCGTTGGTGCCCGCCCTCAAATCCTCTTTACTGGTTCCCTGTGTCCCTCCCCCAGCCACTGTGACCTGCACTCCTAGGCTGGCACCTGCCAGTTTCGTGGGCTCCTGGAGCCCCTTTGACCAGAGGTCCCCGAAGCCAGAAGTGAGTCTGCGGCAGCCTCAGCCAGTGCCCGCCTGGTGCTGAAGGGCGAGAGCCCAGCTCCCTGCACCCAGGTAGGATCGACTCTGCGGTGTCAGTGAGGCACTGGAGCACTCTGCAGGGTCAGGCTCAGCTGACCTGCCACCTTTGCTGGGCTGCCTCCTTCTCCTGCTCCTCCTCCAAGCCCTGTCTTCCCAGCTTCTCCTGGGAGCATGGCCTTAGGAAATCCTTCGCCTCTGAGTCCCCATCTCATGGTCTACACAGTCCACACACTCCCAGCATATGGCTCCCCTTGATTGATTGATTGATTTTTTAAAGATTTGTTTTATTTATTTCTCTCCCTTCCTCCCCCCCCCCCCCCATGTCTGCTCTCTGTGTCCATTCGCTGTGTGTTCCTCTGTGTTTGCTTGCATTATCCAGCGGCACCGGAAAACTGCATCTCTTTTTTGTTGTTGTTGCGCCATCTTGCTGCGTCAGCTCTCCGTGTTTGCGGCACCACTCCTGGGCTGGCTGCACTTTATTCACGCAGGGCGGCTCTCCTTGCGGGGTGCACACCTTGTGCGTGGGGCACCCCTACCCAGGGGCACCCCTGCATGGTACAGCACTCCTTGTGCATGGCAGCACTGAGTGTGGGCCAGCTCTCCACACGGGTCAGGAGGCCCTGGGGACCGAACCCCGGACCCTCCATATGGTAGGCGGATCGTCTATCAGTTGAGCCATGTCCGCTTCCCTGGCTTCCCTTTAAATCCTCCTTAGGAGGCAGAAGGGCAGAGCACCCTAGCTTCTGGTCCAGCTGACCCTGGAATCCATCGTCCCCCCACCAAAATGAAGCCCTGGAATAGGAGGCGACATTTAGTCTGTATTTTCTACCATCCAATTGCCTCCATCTGATTCTCAAGGGGATCCGCAGTCCTCCTGTGTGAAGGGAAGCAATCCACCTGTTGGAAACCTCAGCTTTCAAGGGAAGCCAGCCATACGTGGAAGAGGAACATGTGGCGGCCAGAGCTGACCTTTAGGTGGGGACATTAGAATGCTTTTCAGAATGTTTGTGTTCTAGTTATTCACCCAATCGCTCAACTCAAATGTAACAAGCACCTACTATGTGCATGGTGCTCTGGTGTTCACTGTGGCAGACGTGGCCTCGTGGTGAGACCGTGAACTCTGGTGTTAGAGCCCACAAATCCCAGCACTGGTGTTTACTAGCGGTGTGAGCTCAGCTTAAGTTCTCTGTGCCTAGATTTCCCCATCTAAGTGGGTTTATTAAAACCTTCTTCAAGGGTGGTTGGAAGAATGTAAAGCACAGGGTAGGTACTCAACAAATCTTAGCCGATCTTCATCCATTTAATTCATCAAGCAAAAATGTGTTGGGTGCCCGCTATGTGATGGGCACTCTTACTATGCTCGCCATGAGTCTGTGAGCACAGCAGTAAAGAACCCTGCCCTTGTGGAGCTGACGGTCTAGCAGGAGGAGGCTGGCAATAAACGGCAGCATAATAAATAAGGATATTACCTAGTATGCTAGAAGGCAGCGAGGGCCGCATGACTGAGACGAAGCAAAGCTGCATAAGGGGGAGCAGGAGCGATTTTTAAGTGGTCGGCATCATCAAGAAGGTGGCGTATGAACAGAGACTTGGAAGGTGGGAAGTGAACCCTCACAATGTCTGGAGATGTCTGGGAAAGAGGATCCAGGCAGACGGGACGGCCAGGGCGGCGGTGCCGAGGCGGGAGGTGCGGGTAATGAACAAGGAGACCGGCGGAAGGTGAAGAGCCAGGTAATAAAATGGAAACAAACACACAAACTTTTCCCTTCCTAAGATTTTTCAAATTTTCCTTAATGGGCATTTTTGTTGTTTTTTAAATCATGTGTTTGGAAAGTTGTCAAAATTTGGAAAAAGGAAATCCTTTTACAATAAAGAAAGCTCTAAAGATGCGGGAAAGGAAGCAGCAAAACTTAGAGCATCTTCAAAAACCGTCCTTTTCTTTGGCCCTTTCCAGCATTTACCATCTGGGATTCTTGGGGCATTGTGATAATGTGCGGTGGCCTCCTTGGTCAGGGGGATTCCTGTTCTCCCTTCCCCTCTCCACAAGCAGGCCCAACCTCTGGGCGCCATTTTGGAGCCTCACAATCGACCGTCTCCCTCACTAAGAACCAGACGAGGTCATCTGACCCTCGTCCTCCAATCAGAGGGCAGGGCCCCAGGCGCCATTTTGAGTGAGCGAATCATTCTATTGTCCCTGCAAACAGGGGTCAGGGTTGGGTGAGTGGGCCTTTATTTGAGTGAGCTCATGCCATCTGGTCAAATTTGAAAGTTTGCCAATCCCTTCCATTTTTTCACATCTTCTCTGGTGCATGTCCATGCTGCTGTGCCACCAAAGGGGAGGCTTTCAAGGGGGTTTTCCTCAACAAGAAGCTGTATTTTCCTGGAATTATCTTAGAATACTTAACCAACCCACTTTTCCCTCTTCTGCATTCGGAGCCTCTTCTGCCAGCCTTCCACCCTATTCCAGTTGGAATCCCAACCTCTTCCTCTTTGGGAAAAGCCTTCAGCACCTGGTCGCTCCCAGCCAGCACCGGGTCATGGCTAGAGATGGCAGATGGCCAACAACCTCGGGCGAGCTCAGCGTGGACCCCCCACAGCCCTTTCCCCTCCCAGCCCACCCTGGGAACCGCTGAGAAGCTGAGGAGCGTGGCGCAGCTGCCTCCCCAGCCTTCCCTTCCTTGCTTTGAATGGCCTCAGAATCTGTGTCTTACTCTCAAGGCACACAATTTGCCAATAGTTGTGTGCTTATTTGTTTTCCTGTGTGTTGTCCACCCCCCACCCACGCACACCCAGGAGGCTTAGGTGCCCTCTGAGGAGGGCAGGCTCGCTCGGGTCCCCAGCAGGCACACACTTATGTTTGTTTTGTGATGATCAAAAGGTATCTGCTCTCGCTGGAGCAAGGTGAGGCAGTGACACTTCCGGCCTTTTATCAGGCCCTTTTGGCCCTTCTCTGATTTACAGCCTTCTTCAGCCAGCTGGGGAGAGCCAAGAGTCCCCTTTCCAAGAGCTGCCAAAACTCTCCAGGGTTTCGTTTGAAGAAGAGAGCCAACAAGGACGCCTCTTTCCAAGGCTGAGACCCCTTTGCTCCACTGCTAGGAGCCACAGCTTCCTAACAGCCACGCCACGGTCGCCAGGCCAGCATGCAGCTGGGGAGCTGATGCCTGCTCTGCAGGGCCAGCCCTGGCAATGCCCAAACCAGGACCTCTCGGCAGGGGCAGAACTGGAAATAGGGGCAGCTTGGAAACTTATGGAGGCATTTCTGTGTTGTCACAATGATTGGGTTGGGGATACTGCTGGCATCTTCAGAGGGAGGGGCAGAGTTGTTAAATGGCCTAAGGAAGGCAAGACAGTCCCCGAAAACAAGAATCATCCCACATCCGTGTGGCTCTCAAATGTCCACTGGATTGGATTTAAAATCATTTTAAGTCATTTTAAAAATCACCATCAGTTAAAGATGTCAAAGCATTTTAATAATTTCAAATTTATTTTTATTATAAGAGACCCTACTTATAATAACTCAGCACCTACACCTAACATAATTTTGCATGGCTTTGTTTGTTTCTTTTTTTTTTTTTTTAATTTCTCTCCCCAACCCCTTCCCCCCATTGTCTGCTCTGTGTGCTCTTCTGCGTCCACTTGCGTTCTTGTCAACCAGCAGCACCAAGAATCTGTGTCTCTTTTTGTTGCGCCATCTTGCTGTGTCAGCTCTCTGTGTGTGCAGTGCCACTCCTGGGCAGGCTGTGCTTTTTTCATACAGGGCAGCTCTCCTCTGAGGCACACTCCTTGCACATGGGGCACCCTTACGCTGGGGGCACCCCTGCATGGCATGACACTCCTTGCGCACCGCAGCACTGCACGTGGGCCAGCTCACCACACGGGCCAGGAGGCCCTGGTTACGGAACCCTGGACCTCCTATATGGTAGGCGGGTGCTCTATCAGTTGAGCCAAATCTACTACCCTGTTTCTAAGCCCTGAATTTTTTTTTTTAGGAGGTACTGACTGGGGATGGAACCCAGGACCTTATAGATGGGAAGCAGGCACTCAACCACTCGAGCTACATCTGCTCCCCTAATCACTGAATTTTTAAGGACTATAACTATCATGTGAAATGGAGGAAGAGTGTTATGTTTTGTTCCAAATGTTTCCTGGAGTTAGTCACTAGTAAAATAACAGCAGCAGCAGTAGCCCCACTTGATGTCTGAGTCACTAACCCAGCACGCCCGTGTCAGGGAGCATTTGTAGGATTCCCAGTGCCAGCCTCTGACTACTTGCTTGGTCTTCTAGAAAATGTGTGCCTGCATATTTATATAGTAAAATATAGCTTATTTTATTTAAATTACCTTTAATTTATTTCTCATTTATTTTACCGTTAGGGAATTGCAATGAGATTTAAAGTGACATCTCGATTTATTTCAGGACGTTAAAGGAGGAGTTAGAGAATCCCTGCTATAAAATGGGACCCTGGGGCCTAACAGGGTTGAGAACCGTGGTTCTCGTCCTGGTGTTGAGACAGCTGAATTTTCTAGCTGGTCCTGATGGCTTGTCCCCATGCCCTTCTCTCTGGTTCCACTCGCCTTTCCAAACTAAGTCCGCCCCCTGCCTCCACTCCCAGTGATGTGCCCCTTTGCCCCAGTATGGTGAGCAGCCCTTCCCTTGTCCTCTTTCCTCTTTTCCTAAAATCTGGTTTCTTGTGCAGGCGCATACAGAGGGAAGAGCCATACAATTTCACCTTTGAAATAAGGATTCTGATGTGGCCCTTGGGAGGGGACCGAGTTATTGTTGCCTGAGACGATGACTTGGGTCCCTTGATCCGTGCGGTCTGAGTGGGGCTGCAGGGCAGCAGGGCTGATGGGGTGCCGCTTGTAATCTCCCCATCACGGCAGCTGCTCCTCTGTGAGGCACCCCAATTCTGTGATTGTTTCCTCCTTCTCTCTATTTATCTATTTGGTGTTTGTTCGGGGGAGGGGTGCTTCTAGAATTTATGTGTTAATGTTTTTCACCAAATCTGGAAAAAGCTCAACCAGAATCTCTTTATTTAAAAAATTTTTTTTCACTTGATTTATTTTAATTTATCCCCCATCCCTCCTCCAGATGGTTCTCTTGTCTGTCTGCTCATTGTTTGCTTGCCTTTCTCCAGGAGGCACCAGGAACTGTACTGGGATCTCCCACATGGGAGGTGAATGCCAAATGGCCTGAGCCACATCCACTCCCCACGGGCTGCGGCATCTGCTGATTTTGTGGCATTGGCATGTTTAGGCATCTATTGTTGCTGTACAGTGTGGCATCTAGCTCTCGTTGCAGTGGGTACAGGCATCTGCCTGTCCTCTCCAGATGGCACTGTATTCTATGGTGGCCAAGATAGTTAAAAGCTATAGAATCTGACTGGTATCAGAACCACTCATTCAGTCACCCACTCATTCAACAAATATTTACTGAGCACCTACTAAGCCCTGACAGACAAAATAGCGTATGACAGACTTATTCAAGGAATCACAGTAGTCAGTGTATAATTGCAATGATACATGCAATTTTAAAAAGATGCCATAGTTCTCTAAGTTCATATAATGAAGAACAGTGTCCTGTTTGGGGGGTGGAGAGAAGGGGACAGGAATCTAAGCAACTTCCCTGGGGAAGAGTTGATGGAGTTACTGAAGTGAAGACGGAGGAAGGGGCATTCTAGCAGAGGGAATGGCATATGCAAAGGCCCTGAGAAGAGGGGCAAACTCAGTGAGTACAGGGACTGTGTGGTTTGAGTCTTTTGTGGACCCTAGAAAATTATGCTCTTAAATTGGTCCATTGCTGGGCTTGCAGGGCCCTTTGATTGGGTTGGATTCAGTCGACGGCCATTTGATTGGTCTGCTTCACTGGGGCGTAGCCCAGGGTTGGTCTTGTTCCTCTTCCCAGAGTCCTTCATAAACGGGAGAGAAGAGGCCAAAGGAATAGAGAAAAATGCCCACAAGCTGAGAGACAAGGCCCTGGGAGCCAGAAGCTGAAATCAATGGAACATGGAATCTCAGAGGACCCAGCTGAAAGCAATGAGGCCCAGAGGAGAGGGGAAGATGGCAGGTGCCACCACATGCCTGACCGCCCACAGCAGCAGATCGTAGAAAGCTGGTGATGCTTGGCTTGGACACCTTCACAGCCTCAGGACTGTAAGCCTGTAAGTCAGTAAATCTCCACGGTAAAAACCAACCCATTTCTG
Source organism: Dasypus novemcinctus (assembly GCF_030445035.2). NCBI lineage: Eukaryota > Metazoa > Chordata > Mammalia > Cingulata > Dasypodidae > Dasypus > Dasypus novemcinctus. Next base: position 10,218,476 of record NC_080682.1, read on the forward strand.
GTATACTGCCTTGGAAGCCTTTAGCAAACTCAAACAGGGACTAAATTAAGATACATGCGACTTTAGCTCAAATAATGTGGGGAAGGGAAGTACAATGTGAGGCTGAAAAGGTAGGCAGGAAATTACACAAAGCAAAATAAAATGCAGTGACTGAATTTTTCCTATTGAAGGACAAAACTGAGAGACTGCACTAAAAACTGACTTCAGCTAGGTGGAAATAAAGTAGAAATGAAGGTCTGAAAATAAAGGAATAGGCAACAAGATAATACGGCAAATGCAGACTTCCACTTCTACCAGGGTGGCAGCCTACATGCTCTGAGTGACCCTCCCAATCATAACAACTAATAAAACTGTACAAAACAAAACAAAACAAATTAATGCATCACTATGCTGGCAAAAAAAGTAGGGAATCCACGGAGACCAACAGGAAGTGAAAGCAAGATTCATGGGAGATAAGCAAATACCAAAACAAGGTTTTGTTTTGTGGTTATCTGTTAAAACCTAGAGATTCTGAGCTTCCATTTTGATGACTGTAAAAAAGGTAGAAATGTAAACCTAGGGCCAGCCCAAAGTACAAAGTCTGATTAGATTCTCTGCATAAAGCCCAAACCCCAAAGTGGTAAGGGGGAATGACAAATAAGCCTGCTATATTCAAGGGGACAGCCAAGAAAATTGTCTGTCCTGACCTTGACCAGAGGTGGAGAGAAAAAAAAAATTCTCCAGAGAATTCAAAACTAAATGCCGGGAAACGGACTTTGGCCCAGTGGTTAGGGCGTCCGTCTACCACATGGGAGGCCCGCGGTTCAAACCCCGGGCCTCCTTGACCCGTGTGGAGCTGGCCATGCGCAGTGCTGATGTGCGCAAGGAGTGCCGCGCCACGCAGGGGTGTCCCCCGCGTAGGGAAGCCCCACGCACAGGGAGTGCGCCCCATAAGGAGAGCCACCCAGCGTGAAAGAAAGTGCAGCCTGCCCAGGAATGGCGCCGCCCACACTTCCTGTGCCGCTGACGACAACAGAAGCGGACAAAGAAACAAGACGCAGCAAATAGACACCAAGAACAGACAACCAGGGGAGGGGGGGAATTAAATAAATAAATAAAATCTTTAAAAAAAAAAACAAAAAACTAAATGCCAAACTTAAAAAAAAAAAATGTTTTGTTGCTAATTTGCTTCCTGGAAAGTCTGAAAAACCCAAGAGAATTGAATTAATCTAACCATCCAGACTGGGAGTACTATTAGGCAACTGGTAGTAAACAAATACAAATCCTCTCTGGAGAAAGTAACAGTACTCAGAGATAAAGAATGGAAGATTTACATATTCATCGTAAGAAAGTAGAAAAGGAAAACAAAAGTACTTAAAAGAAACCAAGAATTGGAAATGAGCTGAGGTAGAAAGTGATGGAAAGGAGGAGCAGGCAGGGCTGGGCAGCGCAGGGCTTGAGGTCTGGTTTTGCATGTTTGCCTTCATCCTTAGGGCCTGGAGAAACTGACCAGGGTGATGTGAGCAGAACATACTTCCTAAAACTTCTCTCTGGCTGCAGTGTGGAGAGTGGGCTGAAGAGAGGGTGAACCGGATAAGTAAACCCAGAGGCTGCTGAGTGGCCAAGGAAGACAGGGTGGTGTGGGTGGGGGCACAGAGGCGGTGCCAGGGGGAGTGTGCAGGCTTCTGTAAGGAAGCTCCCGGAGAATCAGCCAGCAGGTTCGGGGGAGAATACTGTAGTAGTCAGCCAAAGGGGTGCTGATGCAAAATACCAGAAATCGGTTGGTTTTATAAAGGGCATTTGTTTGGGGTAGGAGCGTACAGATACCAGGCCATAAAGCAAAAGTCACTTCCCTCACCAAGTCTATTTCCACGTGTTGGAGCAAGGTGGCTGCCGATGTCTGCCAGGGTTCAGGCTTCCTGGGTTCCTCCTTCCTCAGGCTTCTTTTTCCTGGGGTCAGGCTTCCTCTCTTTTCTGGGGCTTGCTTCTGTTTCCTCTGTAAGCTGACTTCCCGGGACTCCAGCTTAAGGCTTAAGCATCAAACTCCAACATCAAAAACCCCCAACTCTGTCCTTTGCCATGCCTTTTATCTGTGAGTCCCCACCCTTTGGTGGGGTGGGGACTCAATACCCTACTGGTACGAGAGGTTTACAGAATTACTTAATCAACTAAACCTATGAATCCAATGTAATCTAATACACCCAGAGAAGAAGAGCAGTTTACAAACATAACCTTTTTGGAATTCATCAATAATATCAAACTACTACAAACCCTGATCTTGTTTTATTTTCAACAAGATCCCTTAGGACCACACAAACGTACAGGCTGTTGCCGACAGGAATACAGAAGCTTGTAGGACATAGAAGAGATCAACTGGAAGAGTTACAAGGACAGAGGCCCGTGTGTGTGTGCACACACTCACAGTTTCCAGAAGATGATCAAAGAATGCCACACCCCAGCAAGCGCCTTGAAAGTTAATCAAAGATGTAATGAGCATTTATTTTAAAAAGACACAGCTCTCTGGGATGCGTTTCTCAGATAACTAAAATGTGTCTTCAGATCTGTCCAATTACCTGTCAGTGTGGGATCAGTGTGAGGATAAAGGAAGACAATTGGCGTCAACCCCAACACAGAGACACCAAATTCACTTGAGAGGAAAGGAAAAAAGGAAGAGGGGAAGAGAGACTCCTCTGCGCTAGGGCCCGGGGCTCACTGTGGCTCCCTATGACTAGGGAGTTGGCCCCTCGGGCTTGGGGAAGCGTGGGACACACTTGGTGTGCCTGTGAAACCCTGGTAAGCGTGGCTTACCCAGATGAACGCCGGGCAAGTTTGCCAGCGGCAGTCAGCGTCTCCATCCAGGCTGTGTCGGGAAGGAATTCCATCCACTCTTCCACGCTGGCGTCTGGGCAGCTCCTTCCCCATTAGCACAAAGCTGCCCCCACCTCCCTCCAGGGTTGTGTTTATTAACAGAAGTCTCCTACATGGCTGCAGCTGAACTGATGGCCTGAAACCAGCAGAGCCTCTCAGCCCTGAGACCCTGCCTTGGCTGGTAAGGATAAAGCATTCAAGGCAACCATGGCTGACCAGATCCGGAAAAAAGGCCCCATCTGAGCAAAACCCAGTGGAATTAACGCCAGCCACATTTGAGCGCCCCCTGGTGGTCAGTCATGGAAGAGGCACAAGCGTGTCCTGGAGACCGAGACTGAGAGTTTCTAGAACACTGCCGAAGCGGAGCTTTCCTGAGGATGACGCTATGGGGAAACGAGTTTGCCGAGCTGTAGGCGCCCCCTCCAACTGCCCCACACCTTGGCATCCTGGCATTTGTTTGTTCTTTCCTCCTACATCCATCCCTGCCCTCAGAGAATGTGCATGACTCTAGCTATGTCTAATTAGGTGGAGTTAAACTGTTTAACTAGTGATTTCAAATAGTACTTTTACAGTAAAACACCAGCAATCGTCTATGGAGTAGAATGACGAATGTACAAGAATGTTTAAGGTCAACAGGAGACTTTCAAGAAATTTTACACTTGCGTGAGTCACTTCCAGCTGTGTCTCTGTACTCCCGGGATGCGTGTTACTCTTTGGTGTTGAGGACGCTTTGGTGGAAACATCTGAAAACATGACATGGGCTGAAGAATCAGAGTCCGGGTGCAAGGCTCAGCTAGCCTATAACCAGCCTCGTGGCCCTGGGCAAGTTGCTTAATCGCGCTAAGCCTCAGCTTCCTCAACTATGAAATGGAGCTCACATCTATCTTCCACAAGGCAAAGAAACCTAAAACACATTCCTAATCCTTTTAGACAAGACTTCCAGGTTATGTGTGACCTGGAGCCCCGTGCCTCCATTAGCTGTCATCTGTTTGGATCACTGAGAACAACGCTTTGCCGCTACTGGATATTGGGGGTAGGTTATGGGACGTAGGCTACCTGAGCCAGAGCCTGTAGAGACAGCTTCTCATGGGTCACGCTCAGGAGCAGACCTAACTCAGGTTTATAGCATCTGTGGCAAAGCCATGGTGGGGAACCAAAAACTCAATTTTCCTTTCTCTGAAAAAAAAAAAAAGCTTCTACACTGGGGTGATCTTCAATCTCAAGTCTTCCCTCTTTGATTTTCTCTCATTTCTTCTAGTGAGAAAAGTAATAAAAAGAGACCAATGTTCACCTATAGTGCCTACACTCATCCATGCTCAAGAGAGAAACAAGAAATACTGGTCCCCCTCACAGGGGGTCATTGCTCCTTGTTTCAGGACAGAGAGAAACACAGTTCTCCCATTTGTCTATCCCCTGCACAACTTCTGGCCATTACCTGTCTCTTCAGATGCATCTAGAGCTTCTTCTAATCAGCTCATTGCGCCTTCCTGCTCCTGACCCTCCTCTGCTATTTCCTCAAAATGGGACTAGGTCCTGTACAAAATGAAATTTGTGGGACTCAGGACAAAATGAAAATGGAGGGTCCCTTATTTTTAAAGTAGTAAGAATTTCAAGACTGTAACAGTAGAGCATTCAACCCAGCTTGGAGCCCTCCTGAGGGGGGGCCTTGGGCAATTGCATAGGACCCACCCTCAAAACCCTAGTCCCCCAGGCCCTTCTACTGCTCAAAATCCTATTATCCTGGTGGTCTTTGCAGCCTTGGCCAGGGCTGGACATTCATTCCCCAGGACAACCACCAACGTGGGCAGTGGCAGTATGATGGGTTGAATTTGTATCATTCACTCACCACCACACCAAGAAATAAGTCGGAAAATTTCAAGATGACCAAGATGGTGGCATAAGGCACTCCAGAGTCCTGTTCCCCCACAGACTCTTTAAACAACTAGCAAAAACTGGCAGTGCCATCTTCCTCAAAAGTCTGTGAATCAGTTAAAGAATTGGACAAGTGCTGAATCAAGAAAACACAGCTTTAAAAATGACAGGAGAAGCTTGTGGTGTCCTTGCCGGCCCCTCTCGCACTCCTTCCCCAGTGCAGTGTGGAACTAGCCTGTTTTCCTACTGTGGGTCCCTGGTCCTGTTCCAGAGGGAGCAGAGTAACCCCTGTGTGCAGACGGCAGTGCCTGTATATTGGTGCCAATCTACTGGATGGCAGCCTGAAAGCCTGAATCAGGAAACTCAGCTCTGGCTCACCCTCCAAAAATGTGCCTGGGTGGCAGAAGCAACTTGTGAACAGCTAAAACAGTGTACAAAACAATTAAATCAAAGTGGCATGGGGCAAAGGATTGCCTGCTTTAAGTCATACAATTGAACACGAGTTGGCGGGGGGAGAGTCTATTTCATAGGAAGTAGAGGAGTCATTTGAATTCCTATAAATGTAATATTCCTAAGGCCACAATGAAACACAAACCCAGAACAAGACATAGGCTCAAAAAAGAGAGAGGACCTTGCACTTCATATTCTCATTGGGTTCATCTTCTTGATAGAAGTAATAACCTCTGAAGGAGTGCTCAGCCAAACAAAAGCCAATTTGCAAAGACTGTGAAAAGTATTTTCTAAATTAGTTTATTTGTTTTTATTAGCTCCTAACACTCAAGGAAATCTCTGTCATGTCACTAGCTGGATACAAAGTTAAGGAACAAAGAGAGCCCAGGGGTTAAATCCCAGCACTAACACTTTAAAATATTAAAATACACAGTGTGCAAAAAAAGATCATAAGACAAACAGGAAATAATGACCCTTCCAAAGGAATGAGATAAAAATCCAGAAACTATCAATGAAGAAGAGATTTTTTTAAATAAGCTGTATTTTTTAAAATTTTTTATTATTATTTTCCCATATAACCCACTCCCCAGCCCCCCACCACATCATTTTTGTAAATTGTATTTTTTGAAGATATATACATCACATAAAAAATGTTACATTAAAAAATATAAGAGGTTCCCGTATACCTCCCACGCCCCCCCCCCAGCCCACTCCTCCCACACCAACAACCTCCCCCATCATTGGGGCACACTCATCACACTCAGTGAACACATTTGGGGGCACTACTGCACTACACAGAAAATAGTTTACGCTGTAGTTCACACTCTCCCCCAGTACATTCAGTGGGTTATGGCAGGATATATAAAGTCCAGCATTTGACCTTGCAATATTATTTAGGACAACTCAAAATCCCAAAAATGCCCCCACATCACATCTCTTCTTCCCTCTCCCTGCCCTCAGCAACTACTATGGCCAATTTCTCCACCTCGATGCAACAATTTCTTCCATTAGTCGTCACAATAGTTTTATAGTAGAATATCAGTAAGTCCACTCTAGTTCATATTTTATTCCTCCATTCTGTGGACCCTGGGATGGTGATGTCCACTCCACCTCGAGATCAAGAGGGAGCTTAGATTCCACATGGATGATGGATGCAATTCCTCTGCTTGTAGTTGTAAGCACTCTTGATTCCCTGGTGTGGTGGTTGACCATTTCACCTCCCTGGGTAAGACCAATGAACCAGAGAGTAGGAGTCACCACTCTGGTGAGGCTCAGGGCCCAACTGGCACATGGGCCATCCAGAGATTCAAGTTTCCTGAGTATACACCATCTCTAGCACCAACCACAGGTTCAGTAAAAGTGACAGAAGAGGCATGTGTAGAAAAGTCACATCTGAGTCCAGCTCCATCACACTCAGGAGCACAAATTCCAAAGTAGGGCCCTCTGACATGGCACAGAACTCCTCCAAATCCATCTGCCATGACCATATACCCTGTGGATCTCCGTAGCCTTCAGGAGAACCAATATCTAAGGTTGTATCTACTTTGGCTTTTTCTGGGGTCCAGCTGAGGTGTGTGTAAGTGCAATCCCTCTGATGACCTTCTGACTTTTTGGAAGACTCTCATATAAACTCATTTGTCTTTGCCATTTCCCCCTTTTTATTCAAGGTCAAAAAGCAGTTTTTGACACTTGATCCAACATGTAGGCTGAGATATTCTGCTGGTCTGAGTCGACCCTTTTATCTGAGGTCTCTTTCTAGTTGCTTCTCCAGTTAGTGATTAGTAGTAATCTGTTGGTGCCAGGGAGGCTCAACCCCAGGAGTCATGTCCCACGTTGGGGGGAAGGTAATGCATTTACATGCTGAGTTTAGCTTAGAGAGTGGCCACATTTGAGCAACATGGATGCTCTCAGGAGGTAACTCTTAGGCACCCTACAGTTCTAGGCCTAGTTCATATTTCAGGCACACAGGCTCCTAAGCATAGTCATCAGTATCAAGGGCTTATTATTGGACCATCCTTCCTTGTTGATCTTTGCTGTTGCACTTGGGGGATTATTGTTGTTCTATTGGGGAGTGTGACAGAGCTCCCCTGGGTGGGAACTCAGCACTCCCTTAGTTGATGTTTATAACTGTGACTACTGTAAAAATATCCAACATATATCATAACATTTATGTCCTCTATATACATGCCCTGGAGAACTCCCCCCCACCCATATGCCCCCCATCAATAACACCCCACACCAGAGTTCCTCCCATGCCATAGTTGGACCTCTTTGTGATCCAAAACTTCTTCAACAATGAAGCCTAATATATTGCCAAATTCAATTAATAGGAAATTGAAATACAGGGATGGGTTTAATGTTTAGAAATAGAATACATAGTAATTTAGAAATACTAAAATAAAGTAAAAATAAATTGGTGTATTAATAAAATGAAAAATATTATAAAGCTTTGTTTCTGACATTTTGCCTTTCATTACTGTAATAGGTGTTGCCCTGTATGTACAGTGGCAAGACACTTTCATTTCTTCCTCAGTGTCTACATCCTTTCTTTCTTTTTTTTTTTCTAATTTTTAATTTTGTCTTCAAGAAAGTTTTAGATCACAGTAATTCACATACACAATAGAGGGGACTCCCATATATCCAACATCAAACCCTTTCCCCCTTTCCCCAGCAATGATCGTTTTACATGTTCATGTTATATTTGCTGCAGCTGATGTGCAGATTTTGAAGCATAGCTATCAAACATGGTTCCATTTTGGTTTACATTATTGTTTATATTTTAGACTGTACAAATTTCTCAATTTTTAATTTCTTCATGGTTTACATTATGGTTTACATTTTAGTTTATAGACTTTTATACACTTTAGATGTAAGTTAACATGTTCTATAACCATCCTTGCATGATCTCGTGGAGCACTTCCACTGCCCCCTAGTTGCCCTGCAAGAAGAGTAGATTTTTGACATAACAAAGAAAGATTTTTTAAAAATGACATTCAATATGCTTAAGGAGATAAAACACAGAGAAAAAACTAAAGAATATCATAAAACAAAGAACGACCAATATGATAATTTCATAGAGATAGAAATTTTAAAGAAAAACCAAATAGAAATAATGGAGTTGAAGACCACAAGAACTGAATTTTTGCCAGGAGTGTCAACAGCAGTTTAGAGCTAGCAGAAGAAAGATTCAATGAACTCGAAGACCAGACAAATGAAATGATTCAGGTTGAGAAGCAAAAAGAATGAAAAAAAAAAAAGTGAACAGAGCCTAAGAGCCCTGTAGGACACCATCAGGCCTACCAATACATGTATTATGGGAGTTCTAGAAGGAGAAGAAAGGGAGGAAGGGGGCAGAAGGAACACTGAAATAAATAATGGCAGAAAATTTAATGAAAGGTATGAATTTGAACTTCCAAGAAGTTCAGAGAACACCAAACAAGATAAACTCAAAGAGAACCACACCTAAAAACATAGTAGTCAGGGAAGCGAATGTGGTTCAAGCAATTGGGCTCCTGTCTACCGTATGGGAGGTCCAGGGTTTGATTCTCGGGGCCTCCTGGTGAAGGAAAGCTGGCCCACACAGCGAGCTGGCCTGAACGGAGAGCTGGCCCGCTCAGGAGTGCTGACCCATACAGGAGTGCTGGCCTGCATTGCAAGCTGGCCCGAGCAGAGAGCTGGCACAGCAAGATGATGCAACAGAAAGAGTCACAGAGGAGAGACAATAAGAGATGCAGCAGACCAGGGAGCTGAGGTGGCATAAGAGATTGAAACACCTCTCTCCTACTCCAGAAGGTCCCAGGATCAGTTCCCTGTGCTGCCTAAAGAGAAGACAAGCAGACACAGAAGGATGCACAGCAAATGGACACAGAGAGCAGGCAAGGGGGGAGAGGGGATAAATAAATAAATAAATCGTTAAAGAAAAACATAGTAGTCAAACTGTCAAATGCCAAGGACAAGGAGAGAGTTCTGAAAGCTGCAAGAGAAAACCAACGTGTTGTATAAAAAAGAGTTTCAACTAGATTAAGTGTAAATTTCTCATCAGAAACTATGGAGGCAATAAAGCAGTGGGTTGATATATTTAAAGTACTGAGAGAAAACAATTGCCAACAACTTTTAAATCGGGTGAGAATGTATTTCAAAAATGAGGGAAATATTGTGGGAAGGTGGCCTCTGATTAGGCAGATAAGACTCAGCACTGTCACAAAAACAAGGGAGAAAGAGCCAAAAGCTGCCCGAGGGACCTGCTTTGGGAGTCAGCACACCAGGACAATGCTACACAACTCCCAGGAGAGAGGGACAAAGAGACAAAGAAGCCGAGACAACAAACTGTGGGTTACCAAACCTCCCGGCTCCTCTACCCCACCTCAAGATATTGAGCTGGGGTTAAAGCCCCAGCTCATTGCAGTTGACTGAGAGGAAAGCAGACGTCTCCTTCTGTCAGCTGTTACAAGGGAAAAGGGACGAGGAGTCAGAGGGCTTTCCTTCAATGAATTTGGCCAGTGGAGCCTGTTTTGAATCTCAGCTCCGGCCAGAAAAAAAACAAAGGAAAACCGGGAGAGACACACCTCCATGGAGAGGCATGCCAATGAACACCATCTGCTGGTCAGTCTGGAAACTACATGGAGAAAAACTGCTTTTAGAGCGCTCTTTATCCCATCCCTAAGAGAAAGTCTACACCCCATTAGTAAGTCCCTGGCACAATTTTGACAGCTTAAGCTGGGCAATCTTAAAGACTTAGGATAAGTTGAGCCAAATATCAAAGAAGAGCTGTGAAAAAATAATAGGCAAGAGAGAGAAATTGGCCATCAGAGTAAATTCACCAACTATCAGATGCCTAGACATAAACAAAAAATTACAAACCATACTAGGAAACAAGAAGAAATGACCCTGCCAAAGGAACAAACCAAATATCCTGAAGAGATTCAGGATTTTAAGACAATTAATCAATGATAATCACACAACTCTCCTAAATCAATTTAAAGAATTGAAAGAAGCAACAGAGACCAGGAACTGAGGTGGCACAACTGACAGGGAACCTCTCTCCACATCAGAGGTCCCCAGGATTGAATCCCAGTGAATCCTGGAGGAGAAAGACGACAAGACAAAAAGAGAAATAGATACAGAAGATCACATAGTGAAAGGACACAGCAAAAATACAGCAGGGTGAGGGAGGGGAGAAAGACAGAAAGAGGAAGGAAGGAAGGAAGGAAGGAAGGAAGGAAGGAAGGAAGGAAGGAAGGAAGGAAGGAAGGAAGGAAGGAAGGAAGGAAGGAAGGAAGGAAGGAAGGAAGGAAGGAAGGAAGGCTAAAGAGATAAAGGATATTAAGAAGACACTGGATGAGCATAAAGAACAACTTGAAAGTCTGCAAAGAAAAGGAACAGACCTTATAGGAATGAAAGGCACAATAGATGAGATTGAAAGTATATTAGAGGCACATATGAGCAGATTTGAATTGCTTAAAGACGGAATTAATGATTTTGAAGACATCTGAACTAGAAAGGACAGGAGGACAGAAAGAGAAAAAAAGGGAAAAAATGGAACAGGGTCACAAGGAATGGAATGACAATGCAAAATACAAAACATACACATTATCAGTGTCCCAGAAGGAGAAGAAAATGGAAAAGGGGCAAGAATATTTGAGGAAATAATAATTGAAAACTTCTCTACCCTTATGAAAGACATCAATATCCAAGGAGGACAACACACCCCAAACAGAATAAACAAGAATAGACCTACCCCGAGACTATTCAGAATGATGAATATCAGAGATAAAGAGAAGATTTGAAAGCAACAAGAAAAAAGCAAAGCATTATATACAAGGGAAACATGGTAAGATTAAGTGCTAACCTCTTGTCAGGAACTATGGAGGAGAGAAGAAAGTGGTATGATGTATTTAAGGTATTCAAAGAGAAAAGCTGCCAGCCAAGAATTCTGTATCTGGCAAAGTCGGCCTTCAGAAATGAAGGGGAGTTCAAAGTTTTCACAGACAAACAAAAACTTATAGAATATGTTACCAAAAGACCGGAATAACAAGAGATACTAAAGGGAGTGCTGCAGCCAGAAAGGAAAAAACAAGAGTAAGAGACTTGGAGAAAAGTGCAGAAATGAAAAGTATTAGAAAGGGTAAATTAAAGGGTAAAAAGCTAGACTATAGTATGATATAACAGAAAGCCAAAGATCAAAATGGATAAAATAAGTAATGCCTTTAAAGTTATAACATTGATTGTTAATGGCTTGAATTCCCCAATCAAAATACACATACTGATAGAATGGATAAAAAAAATATGAGCTGAGAAGTGGATGTGGCTCAACCAATTGGGCACCTGCCTACCACATGGGAGGTTCTGGATTCGGGTTCCAGTGCCTCCTGAAAGAAGACAAGCAGAAACTGCCTCCCACTGCAATAATCTAGATGCTGCCCCCACTACAATGAGCAAATGCCACAAGCCAGCAGATGCCACAGCAGATGTGGCTCAGGCCATTGGGCACTTGCTTCTCATGTGGGAGGTCCTGGGTTCAGTTCCCTGAGCAGACAGATGAGAGAACCATGGTGGGGGGCAATACAAAAATAAAGTAAATAAATAAATCTTTAAAAAATATGTATGAGTCATCTATATGTTGTCTACAAGAGACTCACCTCAGATGTAAGGACACAACCAGGTTAAAAGTGAAAGGCTGGAAAAGATATTCCATGCAAATAGTAACCAAAAAAGAGCTAGAGTAGCAATACTAATATTGGACAAAGTAGATTTTAAGGTCAAAACTCTTATAAGGGATGAAGAAGGTCATTATATATTAATAAAAGGGAAAATTCAACAAGAAAAAAATAACTGTTCTAAGTATTTATGCACCTAACCTCAGTGCTCCAAGGTACAGGAAGCACACACTAGCAAAGCTGAAGGGAGAAACAGATGTTTCTGCAATAATAGTTGGATATTTCAATACACCACTCTCAGTATTGGATGGAACATCTGGACAGAGGATAAAGAAAGAAATAGAACTTGAATAATACAATAAATGAACTAAACCTAACAGACATCTATAGAGCATTGTGCCCCAAAACAGCAGAATATGCATTCTTTTCAAGTGCTCTTGGATCTTTCCCCAAGACAGACCATATGTCTCAATAAATTTTAAAAGATTGAAATTATGCAATAATTGTATAATCATAACAGATCATAATGGAATGAAGCTGGAAAACAATAATGGATGGAAAATGGGAAAACTTATAAATATATGGAGATTAAACAACACACTCGTACACAACACAATCAGTGGTCAAAAAAGAAACTGCAAGAGAATTCAGCAAATATCTTTAGATGAATGAAAATGAGAACACAACATATCAAATCCTATGGGAGACTGCAAAGGCAATCCTGAGAGGGAAATTTATAGCCTTCAAGGCTTACATTAAAAAAGAAGAAAGAGCTAAAATTGATGATCTAACTGCACACCTGGAAGAACTAGAAAAAGAACAGCAAACTAATCCCAAACCAAGCCAAAGGAAAGAAATAGTTGGGAAGCAGATTTGGCTCAATGGGTAGAGTGTCTGCCTACCACATGGGAGGTCCAGGGTTCAAACCCAGAGCTTCCTGACCTGTGTGGTGAGCTGGCCCATGAGCAGTGCTGATGCATGCAAGGAGTGCAGTGTCATGCAGGGGTGTCCCCCACCTAGGGGAGCCCCATGCACAAGGAGTGCGCCCCATGAGGAGAGACACCCCACGTGAAAAAAGTGCAGCCTGCCCAGGAGTGGTTCTACACACACAGATTGCTGACCCAGCAAGATGATGCAACAAAAAGAGACACAGATTTCCAGTGCTGCTGACAAGAATACAAGTGGACACAGAAGAACACACACAGCAAATGCACATGAAAGCAGACAAGTCAGGGGGGAGGGAAGGGGAGAGAAATAAATAAAAAATAAATCTTTAAAAAAGAAAGAAAGAAAGAAAGAAATAGTAAAGACCAGAGCAGAAATAAATGAAATCAAAAACAAAAAAAAAGATAGAGAGAATCAACAAAACTGAAAGTTAGTTCTTTAAGAAGATCAACAAAATCAACAAATCCTTAGCTAGCTTGACAAATTTCTAAAAAGACAAATAAAATCGGAAAGAAGGGAACTGTAGCAGTTTGATATTGTTCATGAATTCCAAAATTAGATATTGGATTATGTTTGTAAACTGGTCTGTCCTTCTGAACATATTAAATTATAGTGGATTCAGAGGTTTCACTTTTACTTGATTAAATAATGATTAAGGCTGTGATTGGGCCAGATCAGTAGGACCTTGATGGGTGGGGACTCCCAGAAAAACCACACCATGGAGAAGGGAGGTTGGAGTTTTGAGCTGGAACCTGGGAAGTAAACACACAGGAGGGAGCAGAGCAGCTGAGCCCAGAGAGAATTGAGTCCCAGGAGAGAGATGAGACTTATCCCAGCCTACAGCTGATATTGGAAGAAGCTGGGACCACGGAACCTGAAGAGGAAGAGGAAGGCTGAATGTCAGCAGCCATCTTGCTCTAACATGTGTTAACAGACTTTGGTAAGGGAAGTAACTTATGTTTTATGGCCTGGTAACTGTAAGCTCTACCCCAATAAATACCCTGTGTAGAAGCCAACAGATTTCTGGTATTTTGCATCAGCACCCCTTTGGCTGACTAATATAAGGACATTAACACTGACCCCATAGAAATAAGAGAGATCATAAGAGGAAACTATGAACAACTGTATGCCAAAAAACTAGAAAATGTAGATGAGATGGGCAAATTCCTAGAAACACATGAATCACCTACACTGACTTTAGCAGAAATAGAAGATCTCAAAAAAACCAATCACAAGTGAAGAAATTGAAACAGTTATCAAAAACCTCCCAAAGATGAAAAGCCTTGGACTAGATGGCTTCACAGGTGAATTCTACCAATCATTCAAAGATTAATTAATATGACCTTGCTCAAGTTCTTCCAAAAAATTGAACAGGAAAGAATGCTACCAAACTCATTCTGTGAAGCCACCATCACCCTAATACCAAAACCAGACAAAGACACTATGAAAAAAGGAAAAAATTACAGACCAATATCTCTAATGAACATAGATGCAAAAATCCATAACAAAATACTTGCAAACAGAATCCAAAAACACATTAAAAGAATTATACACCATGATGAAGTGGGTTTTAGCCCACATATGCAAGGGTGGTTCAACACAAGAAAATCAATTAGTGTAATAAACCACACTGATAAATTGGAGAAGAAAAAATCACACAGTCCTCTCTATTGATGCACAAAAGGCATTTGACAAAATACAGCACCTTCTTAATTAAAAAAATAAAGCTCCAAAAGATAGGAATTAGAAACTTCCTCAAAATGGTAAAGTGCATATATGAAAAACCTACAACTAGCATTGTACTCAGGGGTAAAAGACTGAAAGCTTTCCCCTGAGGTCAGAAACAAGACAAGGATGCCCACTGTCACCATTATTATTCAATATTGTGCTATAAGTTCTAGCTAGAGCTAGACAAAGAAATAAAAGGCACCCAAATAGGAAAGGAAGAAATAAAACTTTTTCACTATTTGCTGAGGACATGATCTTGTATCTAGAAAATCCTGAAAAATCCACAATAAAGCTACTAGAATTAATAGACAAATTCACAAAGTGGTGAGATATACAGTTAATAGGCAAAAATTAATAGCATTTCTATACACTAGTGATACACAATCTGAGGAAGAAATCAGAAAAATAATTCCATTTATAATAGTGACTAAAAAAAATCAAATATTTAGGAATAAACTTAAGGATATAAAGGACCTGTATTTAAAAAACTACAAAACATTGCTAAACCAAAGAGGGAAGCAGATTTGGCTCAATGGATAGGGCATCTGCCTACCACATGGCAGGTCCACGGTTCAAACCCAGGACCTCCTTGACCCGTGCGGAGCTGGCCCATGTGCAATGCTGATGCGCACAAGGAGCCCCGTGCCACCCAGGGGTGTCCACTGCTTAGGGGAGTCCCACATGCAGGGAGTGCGCCCTGTAAGGAGAGCCACCCAGCGCAAAAGAAAGTCCAGCCTGCCCAGGAGTAGCACCACACACACAGAGAGCTGATACAGCAAGGTGACACAACAAAAAGAGACACAGATTCCCGGACCGCTGACAAGAATAGAAGTGGACACAGAAGAACACACAGCAAAGAGACACAGAGAGCAGACAACTGGGGGGTGGGGTGGGGGAATAAATAAAAAAAATAAATCTTAAAAAAAAAGACTTAAATAAATAGAAGGACATTCCGTGTTCATGGATTGGCAGACAAAATATCATTAAGATGTCAGTTCTACCCAAACTGATTTACAGATTCAATGCAATCCCAATAAAAATCCCAACAGCCTTTTTTACAGAAATCAAAAAGCCAATAATGAAATTTATTTGGAAGGGTAAGTGGTCCTGAATAGCCAAGAATGTCTTTAAAAAAGAGAATGAAGTTAGAGGACTCTCACTTCCTGACTTTAAAGTATATTATTTAGCTACAGTGGTAAAAATAAATAAATAAATGAATGAATGAATAAATAAATAAATAAATAAATAAAAACCAATAACGTTACTGGCATAAGAACAGACCGACCAATGGAACTGAATCGAGATTTCAGAAGTTGTAAACTTATAAAACAATCATGCACATGTGCAGAATTCCCAAACAGCACCCCTCTATCAACACACCACACTGTGGTGGAATATTTGTTACAGATAAGATAATATCATCTGATTGTTACCACATCCATAGTGTACATCTGACTCACATTTTCCATACCGCTCCATTATCAACACAGTACATCTTTGGCATAGATGAAAGAATATTATATTATTACTGCTAACCACAGTCCATAAGTCACCGCAGTTGTATTTTTCCCATGCTTCTCCATATTCCCACCACCCTGCAGTAGTGATGTATGTTTGCTCTAGCTCACAAAGGACACACTTGCATCTGTACCATCAACCACAATTCTCATCCACCTCTTGGTTTACTGTGCTAGTCAGTTCCTAAATTATTCTCTAGCATTCTGTCAATTGGCATTTTCATACCTAGACTACCATTTTCAGCCACATGTCTATTTATAAACTAGCCATTACTCACTATGTGTACCATCCTCTCTATACATTTCCACACTTTTACAGTAAACCTAATTAAAATTTCTACATACATTAAACATCAGTAGTCCATCTCAGTCCTCCTCTTATCTCCTTTAAGAATCCACCACCTACCACCAGGTCTTGAAGACATTTTCCCACCATATATGTCAGGGTCTGTTTCTGAACCATAAATTTGGTTCCATTGGTATATGTGTCTGTCTTTATGCCAGTACCATGCTTTTTACCATTATAGCTAGGTAATATGATTTAAAGTCTGGAGATTAGGGTTCACTTTTCCTTTTTATGATGTTACTGGCTATTCAGGACCCCTTACCCTTCCAAATAAATTTGATAATCATGTTTTCAATTTTTTTAAAATGCTGGTGGATTTTTTCTCAGGATTGCATTGAATCTGTATATCAATTTGAGTAGAATTGACGTCTTTATTATATTTAGTCTTCCAATCCATGAGTAAAGCATGTTCTTCCAGTTGTTTAGGCATTTTTTCATTTCTTTTAACATTGAGTTGCAGTTTTCTGAATACAAGTGCTTTACATCATTGGTTAAGATTGCTCCTGACTATTTGAGTTTTATCTGTCATATTTTATTTTCACCACTTTTTTGAGCTTTTAGTTACTTTTATTGATATAATCTTCATTTCTAGACTCTCTTCCAGGCTTCTCTTTCCTATCTTTTCTTTTCAGGCTCTAGTTCACCCTTTATTTATTTATTTATTTTTTTAAAGATTTATTTTTATTTATTTTAATTCCCCTCCCCTCCCCCGGTTGTCTGTTTTCTGTGTCTTTTTGCTGCATCTTGTTTCTTTGTCCGCTTCTGTTGTCGTCAGCGGCACGGGAAGTGTGGGCGGCGCCATTCCTCGGCAGGCTGCTCCCTCCTTCGCGCTGGGCGGCTCTCCTTATGGGTGCACTCCTTGCGCGTGGGGCTCCCCTACGCGGGGGACACCCCTGTGTGGCACGGCACTCGTTGCGCGCATCAGCACTGCGCATGGGCCAGCTCCACGCGGGTCAAGGAGGCCCGGGGCTTGAACCGCGGGCCTCCCATGTGGTAGACGGACGCCCTAACCACTGGGCCAAAGTCCATTTCCCATAGTTCACCCTTTAATATTTCCTGAAAATCTGATCTCTTGCTTAGAAATTCTCAGTTTCTGTTTATCTGTGAATATTCTAATCTCGCCCTCATTTTTGAAAGGCAGTCTTGCTGGATATAAGATTCTTGGCTGGAAGCTTTTCTCTTGTAGTATCTTAAATATATCACACTACTGTCTTCTTGCCTCCATGGTTTCTGGTGAGAAATCAGCACTGAATCTTATCGTGTATCCCTTATATATGTTATGCATTGCTTTTCTCTTGCTGTTCTCAGAATTCCATCTTTGTCTTTGGCATTTGATATTCTGATTAGTATGTGTCTCAGAGTTGGTCTATTTGGATTTTTTTTAATGGGAGTACATTGTACTTCTTGGACACAGATATCTATTCCTTCAATAGGGTTGGGAAATTTTCTACCATTATTTCTTCAAATATTCCTTCTGCCCCTTTTCCTTCTCCTTCTGGGACACCCATGACACATATGTTTGCATGCCCTTTGCTGTCATTTAGTTCTCTGAAACCTTATTCAATTTTTTCCATTCTTTTCTTCATCTGTTCTTTTGTAGGTTCAATTTCAGAGGCCATTTCTTCAAGCTCACCAACCCTTTCTTCTGCCTCCTCAAATCTGCTATTATATGATTCCAACGTTTTTAAAATTTCATTTATTGCACTTTTCAGTCCCATAAAATCTGCTATTTTTCTATGTATGCTTTCAAATTCTTCTTTGTGCTCATCCAATGTCTTCTTAATATCCATAATTTCTTTAGCTATCTCACTGAATTTATTAAGGAGATTTGTTTGAACATCTATGATTAGTTGTCTCAACTCCTTAATGTCATCTAGAGGCTTATCTTGTTCCTTTAACAGGGCCTTATCTTCCTGTGTCTTGGTGTGGATTTTAATTTTTTGTTAGTATCTTGGCATCTGGCTTACTAGAGTATTTATTCTGGGTGCAGTTTTTCTCTATAGTTTGGGGCTTCCTACCCTTTCTCCCTTGCTGGTTGTGCAGTAGGAACCAAAAATGCAGTTGGTACAATAAGCTGTGGAGGCTCAAGCTGCCCTCATTGTCCTAGGGACCAATGACTCTTCTCTCTACTTTCTCCTTTGCCAGGGGTAGGGACAGAGTCACAGCTGTGTGGAGCAATCCAAGTCATGCAGGCCTAGACTGTAGTTGCCCAGAGAGACTGATGAAGCTTCATGCCCCTTTCTCCCCTGCCTAGGGCAGGGATGGAGCTGCTGGTGTGGGCAGCAGTCTATGCAGTGCAGGTCCAAGATGACCGCAGTTGTCCTGGTAGACTTCTGATTATTCAGTCTGTGCCAGCCAAAGGTATCTACAGTTACCTGGATAGGCTAGTGCAGGGCCCACCAGCCTCCTCCCTGCCAGAGGTGGCCAATGGGTGAAAGAACCTGGTTCCTACTGTCCCTATAATTTTTGGTTAGCTTGGCTTCCCCTCATGCTGGGGGCAGAGTCAAAATGGCAGCCTCCAGTCTCTTTCCAAGTTGGACAGATTCACACCCTAGCTACTAATCAGTAGCCAAAATTGGTGGCCTGCCATCTCCTCCTCCCCTATTTTTGGGAAATGGAGCTTCCAATTCCAGCCACAGAATAGCTCCTGGGGCAGCGTGCATCATCACAGTAGGATAATCACTGGCCTCTGCAGCTTGGCTGGTAATTTCCCAGAGAGGCTGGCACAGATCCCACCAGTATCCTCCCTGCCAGAGGTGGGGTTGGAGCTTATGCTGGAGCTGCAATCTGATCTGGATGGAAAGAACCTGGTTCCGACCAGCACTGTGATTTTCAGTCCACCCCTCTTCTCCTTGTGCCAGGCGCAGAGTTAAGATGGCAGCTACCAGCCTCTTTCTGGTTTGGGCAGATTCAAATGTTAGCTGTTCTCAGGATTATACTTTAGCCCACTGAATTTACTCATCAGTAGCTGAAGGTGCCCAACCATCTCTTCTTCCCCCATTTTTGGGAAGTGGAGCTTTCAGTTCTAGCTGCAGAACAGCTCCCGAGGTGGCTTGTGCCTCCAATGAAGGATGGACACTGGTCTCCAGGGCATGGAGCACTCTACTTACAAATCTTCTCTGCAGATGGGCAGTCTCCTCCTTCCATTCCTTCAAGGATGTTGCAGGATGCTCTTCTGGTCTCCTGGAGCCCCCAAACAGGTGCTTCAGCTAGCTCCAGAGAGCTCTGGGTATTTACTAACTGCCTTGTAGCAAGAGCTGACTCTAGGGGTTCCTTGCTCCCCTGTCATCTTGCTGGTTGTCCAGTCAAGTGATTTTTGACAAGGCTGTTAAGCCCACCCAACTGGGCCATCACAGTCTATTCAATAAATGGTGCTGGGAGAACTGGATAGCCATATCCAAAAGAAAGAAAGAGGATCCTATCTCACACCTTACACAAAAATTAACTCAAAATGGATCAAAGATTTAAATATGAAAATAACAACCATAAAACTCCTGGAAGAAAATATATCTTCAAAATCTTGTGGTAGGTGGTAGTTTCTTTTTTTTTTTTTTTAAGATATTTATTTTTTTTATTTATTTCTCTCCCCTTCTCCCCCAACCCCCCCCACTGTCTGCTCTCTGTGTCCATTTGATGCGTGTTCCTCTTTGTCTGCTTCTGTTGTTGTCAGCAGCACGGGAATCTGTGTTTCTTTTTGTTGCATCATCTTGTGTGTCAGCTCTCCATGTGTGCGGCACCATTCCTGGGCAGGCTGAACTTTCTTTTGCGCTGGGTGGCTCTCTTTATGGGGCACACTCCTTGCACTTGGGGCTCCCATATGCGGGGACACCCCTGCGTAGCACGGCACTCCTTGCGCGCATCAGCGCTGCACGTGGGCCAGCTGCACACGGGTCAGGGAGGCCTGGGGTTTGAACCGTGGACCTCCCATGTGGTAGACAGACGCCCTAACCACTGGGCCAAGTCCGCTTCCCGGTGGTAGTTTCTTAAACCACATGCCCAAAGCACAAGCAACAAAAGAGAAATCAAATTCAATACTTTTGCACCTCAAAGGACTTTGTCAAAAAGTGAAAAGGCAGTTGACTCTATGGTAGAAGATATTTGGTAATCGTATATCTGATAAGGATTTAATATCCATGATATATGAGGAGATCACATAACTCAACAATAAAAAGACAAAGTATCTGATTAAAAACTGGGCAAAAGATTTGAAAAGACAACTATCCAAAGAAGAAATACAAATCATGAAGAAACACATGAAAAAATGTTCAATATCACTAATAATTATGGAAATGCAAATCAAAACTACAATGAGATATCATTTCACACCTATTAGACTGGTGTAATAAAAAAGTCGGGAAACTGTAAATGTTGGAGAGGATGTGGAAAGATAAGAACACTTATTCATTGTTGGTGGGAATGTAAAATGGTACAGCCATTGTGGAGGACTGTTTGGCAGTTCCTAAGGAAGTTGAATATAGATTTGCCATGGGACCTGGCAAGACCATTGCTAGGTATATACCCAGAAGAACTGAGAGCAGTGACACAAATAGATACCTGCACACTGATGTTCATAGTAGCATTATTCACAACAGCTAAAAGTCAGAAACAACCCAAATGTCCATCAATGGATGGATAAACAAATTGTGGAATATACACACAGTGGAATATTATATAGCAATAAGAAGAAATGAAGTCGTGAAATGTGACAACATGGATGAACCTGGAGGACATTATATTGGGTGAAGCAAGCCAGACACAAAAGGACACATACCAGATGACTATTAGTGCCTATTATGAACTAAATATATTATGTGAAATATAAGTATATTATGTGAAATATGAATATGGATAAAATTGCATATATAAGACATTTTTCTTTGAAGCTGAACAAATGTAAGTTAATACTACAAAATGTTAATATCAGACAAAACAAAAACATTCTACTAAGTGGAGACCAGGCACAGAGTACTACATATTGTGTGATTCTATTTATATAAAATGTAAATATAACCAATTTATAAAGATGAAAGGAGATTATTGGTTATGTAGGTATGAGGAAGGAATGCTAAGGAAAATGGAGTCTTTCCTTTTGGAGTAATGAATTTGTTCTAAAAATTTTGAGATGATGAATGTACAACATTGTGATTATACTAATAGGCATTGATTTTACACTTTGGATAGAATAGCCAGAAGCAGCAGCTATGTACAATGGCAGAAGCATAGAGCAATCGAGAAGTGAGGAATTTTCTTGTTTATTTATTTATTATTATTATTATTGAAATAATGAAAATGCTCTACTAATGATTGAAGTGATGAATACATAACTGTAATTATAGCAAATACCATTGATTATACACTTGGGATGAGTTGTATGCTTTATTTTTTAAAAATGAGGGAGAGATTAAGGCATTGCCAGATAAACAAAAGCTAAGGGAGTTCATTACCACTAGACCTGTCCTACAAGCAATGCTAAAGGGAGTTCTTCAAAATGAAAGGAAAGGACACTAGACAATGATTCAAAATGGCATAAAGAAATAAAGACCTCTGATAAAGATAACCATATGGGTAATTATAAATGCCAGTATGATTGTATGTATTTATTGGCATGTAACCCCACTTCTTACTTCTTATAGGTGCTAAAATGCAAATGCATAAAAAGTAATGCTAAATCTATGGGTCTGGATATACAGTGTATAAAGTTATAATTTGAAACAAGTACAAAAGCAGGGGCACAGAGAGGTATAGGAATAGTGTGTGTGTGTGCTATTGAAGTCAGGTTAGTATCAAATAAAAAATTATTGTTATATATTTAGAAATTAAATTTTAACCCATGGTAACTGTGGCAGTTTGATATTATTTATGAATTCCAAAAAGAGATATTGATTATGTGTGTAAACTGGTCGGTTCCTCTGGGCATGATAACCCTTTGATTGTATTAAATTCAGCTGAGAAGCCTGATTAAATTATGTTAAGATTAGGGATTTGATTCAATACATCCTCAGAGTGCCTGTCCCCTTGGTGGGCTCATAAAACAGACTCCCACATGGAAACAGATACACAAGAGAAGAACACAGAGGAAGAGAGACAGCTCAACAGACATGGGAGAGGTCCTGGTAAGAGAGATGAACCTGATAGTCTATAGCTGACCTTGTGGAGAGACCAGAGCAGCTGAGTCTAGAAAGAAAGGAGCCCCAGGGAGAGAGATGGGCTTTATGCCAGCCTACAGCTGAGATCAGAAGAAGCTGAGATCATGGAGCCTTAAGAGGAAGACAGATAGCTGAGATCAGAAGAAGCTGAGACCATGGAGCCTTAAGGGGAAGACAGATAGCTGAGATCAGAAGAAGCTGAGACGATGGAGCCTTAAGGGAAGACAGATAGCTGAGATCAGAAGAAGCTGAGACCATGGAGCCTTAAGAGGAAGACAGATAGCTGAGATCAGAAGAAGCTGAGACGATGGAGCCTTAAGGGGAAGACAGATAGCTGAGCTCAGAAGAAGTTGAGACCATGGAGCCTTAAGAGGAAGACGGAAGGTTGAAGCCTCACAGAAATCACCTGCCATCTTGCTTCAACACTTGGCCAATGACTTTGGGTGAGAAAGTACTTCTTATGATACCTTGGGCTGGACTCTTTAGGGCCTTGTGACTGTAAGTTTCTACCCCAAATAAATCTAACTAAAGATGGAAAGGACTTGTACACAGAAAACTACAAAACACTGCTACAAAACAAAAAGACAAGCCATAAAAAATGGGCAAAAGACTTGAGTAGAGATTTCTCCAAGGAATATACACAAATGATCAGAAAGCACATGAAAAGATGCTCAACATCATTAGCCATTAAGGAAATGCAAATCAAAACCACAATGAGATGCCATTTCAAACCAACTAACATGACTATTAATTTTTAAAAGTGGAAAATTACAAGTGTTGGAGGAGAGGTAGAAAAACAGGAACACTTTTTCATTGCTGGTGGGAATGTAAAATGATGCGGTTCCTCAGAAAGTTAAGTATAGAACTACTATAGGCCCTATATGCCCAAAGAAATTGAAAGCAGAGACTTGATACCATAGGCCCCATATGCCCAAAGAAATTGGAAGCAGAGACTTGAACAGACATTACACACCAATGTTCATAGCAGCATTATTCACAATTGCTAAAAGACGGAATCGACCCAAGTGTCCATCTATGGATGAATGGATAAACAAAATGTGGTATATAAGAGTATTGAAATATTATTTCACTGTAAAAAGGCAGGAAGTTCTGATACATGCAAAAGCATGGAAGACTCCCGTGAAGACATCATTTTGAGTGAAATAAACCAGATACAAAAGGACAAGCTTATATGATCTCACTGAGATTAAATAATTAGAATAAGCAATATCATCGAGTCAGAATTTATGTTGCCAGGGTGTGGGTGGGTAAAGTATAGGTAGTTAATGCTTAAATTGTGCAAAGTTTATATTTGAATTGTTGATAAAATTTTGGTAATGAATGGTGGTGATGATAACACAATATTGTAAATGTCATTACCACTGAATTATATATTTGAATGTGGTCAAAAGGGGAAATTTTAGGTAGTATAAATGTTACTAGAATAAAAATTTTTTAAAAAGATAACATAAGCTTGTACAACACAGTGAACTCTATTGTAAACTATAGACTGTAGGTAGTTGTTCAATTATAAAAATGTTCTTTCATGAATTGTAACCAATGTACCATACTACTGCAAGGTGTTCAATAGAAGGTATAGGGGAACCCTGTATTTTAGGCATGATTTTTCTATACGCCCACAATTTCTCTAATAAAACGAATAAATGTAAAAAGAAATAAGGCAAAAAACAAAAAACAAATACACAGGACCAGGCCTGGAGCTCGACACATGGCAACTCTGAAATCCAACTCCAATCCCTCCTCCTGGAAGCCCCTGGTAATAAAAAGCCTCACAGGCACCGGATGGCTCAGCAGAGCTGAGAGACTGTTTCCTTGGCCCCAAAGCAGTGTATGGTGGGATCTGAGAAGGAGTTCGGTGCACCAGGCACAGGGGCTGTCAGGAAAAGGGGGCTAAGGAGGGGGGGTGGCAATCACAAAAGCCTCTCTCCCTCAGCCAGACCCAGCAAGAGGACCGGCCCCTGGGGCAGGTGGGGGTCCAGCGGTGTGTGCTGCGCTGAGGCTGAGAGTCCAGGCTCCGGACCGGCAGGTGCACGTGTGAGCTTGTGTCTGTGGGCCACAGACCCCCACAGCACAAGAGAGTTAAAAAAAAAAAAAGGATTGCTCTTAAACTTTAACAGTTCTATTTGTTGGCTTTTTGCAAATTCATTTAGAGCTTCCCATTAACATTTAAAAAGGAAGTGGAAGAAGGGCAGGAGTTTTTAGAAAGTTGAATTCCATTCGGGCTTCATAATTACCTGAGATTAGAGCAAAAACCAGAGTGGGCAAATGGAGGCACTAGGGTATAAAATTTAAGAGGCACTCCCTTCTTTGTGAGCCCAGCCCGCCAGCCGGCCACGTGTGCGAGCCTGAGAAGGAGAGCTTCCATAAGCTGTAGGCCCTGGGGGCCTCTCTAGCCACCCCTGCTCCCCGCCCTGTCAGGACGTTGATTTTTGTTTGTCTTTGGTAAGTGCAAAGATATGAAATTAGTTTATGGGTGGACCTGGGGTTCTTTATATAGTCCAGATATTAAGCCCTTACCACATACATGACTTTCAACTATTTTCTCTCCCTCTGTAGCTTATATTTTACTTTCTCAATAATGTCTTTTGATGAACAAGCATTTTAAATTTTTATGAAATCCAATTTATCTATTGTTTATGCTTTTGATGTCATATCTAAGAATCTGTTGCCAAATTCCTGGTCATGAAGATTTGCTTCCATGCTTTCTTCCAAGAGCTTTATGGCTTCAGCTCTTATATTTAGGTCCTTGATCCACTTCGAGTTAGTTTTTGTATATGGTGTGAGGTAGGAGTCTGATTTCATTCTTCTGCATGTGGATAATCAGTTTTCCCAAAACCATTGGTTGAAGAGACTATTCTTTCCCCACTACATGTGTATTAGTCAGAGTTCTCTAGGGAAACAGTACCAACATGTGTGTAAATATGAGATTTTTATAAGAATTGTCTCATGTGACTGTGGGGATGGGCAAATCCAAATTCCATAGGGCGGGCTGCAGTCTGGGAACTCTGATGAAGGTCTTTGACCCAAGTAGAGGCGGAAATTCTCCCTTCTCACTGCTAAATCATCACTTCCCCTGTTAAGGCCTTCAACTGATTGGACGAGACATCTGTCATTGCTGAAGGACTGTAGCTGTCATCAGTCATAGATACAGTGAACTTACTGACAATGGAAATCCATGAAATATCCTCACAGTTACAATCCAGCCAATGCTTGCTTGACCAAACAGCTGGACACCATCACTGGCAAAGTTGACACATGGACTTAACCCCCACAGTGTGCATTTGGCGACCTTGTCAAAAACAGTTGGTCATGACCTCCACCACCTGGACCTCATCCACGGCCTCCCCTCTGCCATTTGGAGTGGCCCCTCAGCAGTGGTCAGCAGGCTGAGGCCCTTAGAACGTTAGAAGAGGTGCCAGATCTGCCTTACGGTCTGAAGGCTTTCCCTGTCCCATCCTGCTCCCTCCCTCTTTCATCTTTCCTAGTGTGTTCCTAATAAACCTCATTAATATTTAAAAAAAAAAAATCAGTTGGCCATAGATGCGTGTGGGTCTATTTCTGGACCTTTGAGTCTATCCCCTTGGTCTATAGTCTGTCCTAGACCGTCCCACATTGTCATGATCACTGTAGTTTTGTAGTAAGTTTTGCAAGCAGGGAGTATGTATGAGTCCTCCAATTCTGTTTCTTTTTATAAACTCTTGTGGCTATTCAGGGCACCTGGCTTTATTCTGCACAGCCAAGACATGGATAAATCTCCCAGATATTATCTGAGCAAAATAAGCAAGTGACTGCCTAACAAATGAAAACATTTATGTGAAATTCCAGAAAGGGCAGTAATTAATCAACAGAGACAGAAAGCACTGATGGGCCAGAGGTGGGGGATGGGGAGGTTACCTGTCAAGGAGCACAAGAGAACTCGGAGAGGTGGAAATGTTTTTTGTTTTTTTTTATTTTTTATTTTTTAATTAAGAAATGTTTTATATCTTGGTTAAGGGGGGTGGTTAAACAGGCAGAAATGGACCGAACTGTATACATAACATAGGCACCTTTAATTGTATACAAATTACATCTCAATAAAGATTATTTTATAGAATCCCATTGTGGAAGACTGAATTATGTACCTCAACAAAGCCATGCTCCTAATCTTGATCCACATTCCTGTGGGTGTGAACCCATTTATAAATAGGACATTTTGAAGAAATTATTTTTAGTTAAGGTGTGTCGCAACAGAACCAATGTAGGCCTGAACTTGTATTACTAGAGTTCTTCATAAACAGAGGAAATTCGGACACAGTGAGACAAAAGACCACACAGGAAGAAGCCAGCAGTCAGTAGAAGCTGGAGAAGCAGAAACAAAGAGAGAGAGAGGCAGAGGGACAGCCATGGGGTGGAGGCAGGAGCACAACGGAGGAAACCAAGGATTGCAGCAAGCACCAGATTGCCACAGACTCCCTGGAGAAAGAATGGCCGTCCTGACACCTTAGCTTTGGACTTCTAACCTCCTAAACCATGAGAAAATAAGTGCTTGTTGGCTAAGCCAACTCATTGTGTGGTACTTGTCATAGCAGCCTGGCAACTAAGATATCAAATACATACTGTTCTTCCATAACACCTGGCAGGGTAAATATGTGATAGTAGGAGCTGTGGTTCCTAGAGTGAGACTGTGAGGAAAGTGATCAAGAGAATCCCAGAGAAGCCAGCACAAAGAGACCTGACCATGTGGAAAGGACAAACAGATCAGCCTTCGGGCCTCTTGCCTCTGAGTTTCTTGTTATTGGGATCAGGACCACCTGTGTTCAAGCCATTTTGGGCCAGATATTGTTATAGGAAGCCAAAGTCATCCTAGATGATCCAGCACTCAATGTATTTTATTGTAGGCAAATTATAAAGTTACAACCCAATAAAGATTATTTTAGAGAATCCCATCTGTATTAGTCAGCCAAAGGGGTGCTGATGCAAAGCACCAGATATCTGTTGGCTTTTATAAAGTGTATTTATTTAGGGTAAAAGCTTACAGTTACAAGGCGTAAAGAGTCCAACTCAAGGTTACTTCCTCACCAAAGTCTGTCGCCACGTATTGAAGCAAGATGGCGGGCAACCTCTACCTGGTCTCTCCTTCCTTCTTCTTCTTCTAAAGGCTCTGTGGGCCCAGCTTCTTCTGACCTCAGTTGTAGGCTGGCAGAGGGCTGGTCTCTTTCTGGCTCAGCTGCTCTGTTCTCTTCACAAGTTCAGGTGTAAACTACCAGGTGAATGACTCATCTCTCTTCCAGGAACTGCAGGATCAAAACTGACAAAGTGCTCTCCTCTTGTATCCGTGGAGCTTTTCTCTTCCCACGTGTATCTTCTTCTGTGTCTGGTCATATTGCCCACCAAGGAGGCAGGAATCAACCCTGAGCTATACCCTACTGACATGGCCAAATCAAAGCCCTAATCTTAGCATAATTTAATTAAAACATCTCAGCTGAATCTAATACAATCAAAGGGCATCACGCCCACAGGTGAGCCAGTGCCCACGCATGTGAGTCATGCAGCTAGATGATGACGCCACAAAAGAGAGACAAAGGGGAGAGTCAAGGAGAGGCACAAAAGAAACCAGGAACTGAGGTGGTACAAGTGACAGGGCACCTCTCTCCACATCAGAGGTCCCCAGGATCAAATCCTGGTGAATCCTAGAGGAGAAAGATGAGAAGACAGGACAAAAAGAGAAATAGATACGGAAGATCACACAGCGAATGGACACAGACAGCAAACACAGCAGGGCAGGAGAGGGGGAGGAAAAAAAAAAGGGTATCACGTGCAGAGGAGCAGACCAGTTTACAAACATAATCTCTCTTTTTGGAATTCATAAATAATCTCAAACTGCCACACCATCTATGTAGTGTTCTACGATACTAACTGTAAAAAACAAACAATCCAAATTAAAATGGGCAAAAGACATGAAGAGACATCTCACCAAGGAGCATATACAGATGGCAAATAAGCACATGATAAGATGTTCAACATCACTAGCTAGCAGGCTAAAACAGGGAGCAGATGTGGCTCGGGCAGTTGGGCATCCGCCTCCCACATGGGAGGTGCCAGGTTCAGTTCCCCGTGCCTCCTAAAGAAGATAAACAAACAAAGAGCAGACAATAAGCAAAAATAATGAGCAATACAATGAGCGGAGAGCAAGCCAAAAAACCAAGCAGGGAACTGATGTGGCATGAGCAGTGAGCATCTGCCTCCCACATGGAAGATCCCGAGTTTGGTTCCTGGTGCCTACTAAAGAAGAAGAATTTTAAAAAAAGCAGACAACAAGCAAAATAAACCCCCAAAACAAGCAGACAATGAGCAAAAACAATGAGCAAACAGATAAAGGAGTGATCTCAGGAGGAAAAAAAAGCTAAAATAAAATAGTGACAAGACCAAATGCTGCTGAGCATGCAGAGAAACTGGGTCACTCACACATCGCTGGTGGGAATGTAAAATGTGCAGTCATGTGGGAAAACAGTTTGAAATGTTCTTTGAAAACTAAGCAGGCACTTACCATACAACCCAGAAATACCACTCCTGGACCTTTATCCCAGAGAAATGAAAACATATGTTTACCTAAATACCTGTATAGAAGGGGACATCTTAGCTTTAATTGTTTGATGGAAAAAAACCAACACAAAACTGGAAACAACCAAAATGTCTCTCAAGAGGTGAATGGATGAACAAACTGAGATATGCATACCATGGAAGTACTACTCCACAATAAAAAGGAAAGTCTATCGATACACACTCCAACCTGTTATATCTCCAGAGAATTATCATGACTCTAAATAGGCAATCTTCAAAGGTCACTTACTGTTTGGTTCTATTTATTAACATTCTCAAAATGACAAAATGATAGAGAAAGACAACACATTAGTGTTTGCCAGGGGTAGGTGTGGAGGGGGTGGGGGTAGGATGAGGGAGAGCTTTGTGGTGGTGGGAGAGTTTCGTACCAGGGTCTCAGTGGACGTTGCATGAATATACCCACGTGTCAACGTGGCACAGAACTCCACACTCACATTGTGCCAATGCCAGTTTCCTGGTTGTGATCATGTACAACTACGTAAGATGTGGCCATTGGGGAAACTGCATGAAGGGCACACAGTCCTCTCTGCACTATCTTTTCAGATTTCTGCGAATCTATAATTATCTTGCAATTAAAACTTTAAAAAATATATAGTAACCCCAATCAAGATGGTGGAGTGAGACATGTCAGGGCTCGGTCCTCCCAGGGGCTCTGAACAACAAGCAAGAACTGGCAGAAGCGTCTTTCTCAGAGCTCCAAAAAATAGTTAAAGGACTGCAGAGACAAGGTAGCCCCAGATTAAGAAAAGGACTGCTTAAGAGCGGCAGGGTGTCTGGGCGCCCCGGCTGGCCCCCCTCCTGCCCCTCGCTGGCTCTGCGGGGAGCCAGCCCACGCTCCCAGTGTGGCTCCCGGGTCCTGGGTCCAGGGAAGCAGAGCAGCCCTGGTGCACATGCTGGAAGCAAGTCTGTCTGTCCCAGTCTTTCTGGTGGTGGCCTGACGGACATGCTGTCCCAGGACTCGCCCTGCGTGTAGGAGGTTCAGCCGGCTCTGCTATGGGAAGCAGTGGGAGAATAGTCAAGGGGCAGCTGCCTGGCACTACTGGGTGTAGGATATGTAGTGCAGTGCCTGGGACTGCCAGGAAACTTTCCCAGGGAAAAGGGGCCATTCATATCCATTTAAACATGCCAGTGAGGGGATTCCCAGGGCCACATGTGCTTGCCCAAAACTTGCACGGAAAGGACATGGAAGGCTCCTATGGGTTGGCCTGGAGCTTTTCTCCCAAGTATAGATAAGACCTGAGGAGAGCATGGGCGCAGCTCAATCCATAAGGACTGGAAAAGGCACTTGCTTGCTTTTTTTTCTTTTGTCATTGTTAGCTCTTAGCATTCAAGGGAAGCTCTGTTAAAACACTA
Organism: Dasypus novemcinctus; assembly: GCF_030445035.2. Classification (NCBI taxonomy): domain Eukaryota; kingdom Metazoa; phylum Chordata; class Mammalia; order Cingulata; family Dasypodidae; genus Dasypus; species Dasypus novemcinctus. The sequence goes on from NC_080682.1 coordinate 10,248,957, forward strand.
GCTGTATACAACTTAGGAACAGATGCCTTAGGGACTAAACTCCAATGGTAACACAGAAAAATAACAAAATGTCTGGGTTTCAACAAAAGATTACAAAGCATACTTGAGGTGATGGTCCAGGCAAAGAAGAGTTACACATTAGAAACCATCAGTGAGGAGGACCAGACCTGGGATGTTACAGATGAGGATTTTTAAGAAATGGTCCTAAATATGATCAGAGAACTAAAGGAAAACAGGGAAAAAGAATGAAAAAAATGAGGAAAACTATCAATGAACACAAAGAGAATAGCAGCAGAGGGATGGAAATTATGAAAAGGAACCAAACAGAATGGAAGACCCTGGTACAGAAATTAAAAAGTCCCTAGAGGCATCGACAGCAGATTGGAGCTGGCAGGAGAAAGAGTCAATGAACTTGAAGATGTTCATTGAAGATGACATTGAAGCCATCCAGCATGAGGAGCAGAAAGAAGAAACAATGAATAAAAGTGACCAGTGCCGAGGACCCTATGGGACACCATCGTGGGCCAATTATGCACTGTGGGAGCCCTGGGAGAGGAGAGAAAAGGGCAGAGAAAATATTCAAAGAAGGAATGGCTGAAAGTTCCCAAATTTAACAAAAGGCATGACATCCAAGATGCTCAATGAGCTCCATACAGGATAAACCCAAACTTGCCTGTTCAGCAGCATGTTTTCATCCAACTGGCAAATGCCCGGATCAAGAGAACTCTGAAAGCCACAAGAGAGAAGCAATGCATCAAGGCCCGTAAAAGAAATGAAAGCACTCAGCTGCAATCCGCAGCCAGGTGGCACAGTCAAGGTGGCCAGCCGGCAGTGGAGGCTGCCTGAGGCCACCCTCCACATTCTCTCAAGCTCTAGGCTCAGGGGCTCAGTGAGCAGGGTGGTTGCCCGCCCCCACTGAAGGGCAGAGGCATTTCTCATCTCCTAGGCAACAGCCACCTCTATCCCTGCTGCCTGGACCAGACCAGAGGGCTGATGGCCACAGACAGAGGGCGACTTGGGGATGTGGGAAAGCTCTGGGACTGCACACCTGGTCCAGAGGCACTTGGGGGCCTCTGGGACTGGGAGGGCGGGTCCCCAGCTGAACCGCAGAGCCGGGTAGAGAAAGGGAGGACTGAGAAGGGGGTCTGCAGACGGGGGCTCCAGGGCAATCTGAGTGCAAACTGGCCAGCGCTTGGCTGAACTTGGAGTCGAGTGTGGCGCTCTCCTTGGATGAAGGAGTCAAGGGGAAACTGAGAAGCGTCTGCGACTGTACCTGGCTAGATGGGGAGACCAAGACAGACACCCAGACAGGCCGCGAGGGACCACGGGGGGAGATCGGGTCCACTATGGGGCCCTGGAATGAGGGTTCGCGGGTGGGGCTGTGATCCCCAAGCGGGGTTGGGGGGCGGGGGGACTGGGACCGGCTGTGCAGTCCAAGGCCGAGACCCCGGAAGGAGGGACTGCAGGTCCCCCTTTGCGTCTGCGGGGGTGGCGCGCGCTCCGAGGGAGGCCCGCGGGAAGCGTGGGTGCAGAGCTGCCCGCGGGGTGGGCTCTGCCGGACACCCAGGGGGGCTCCGCGGCTGCGCTCGTGGGAGCGTGGCGTCCAGCGCGTGACCTGGGCTTGAGGTCGGGGCGGGTGGCCGGGGACCCCCGGCCTCTGGGAGCGAGCCCGCCCCGCCGCCGCCCCGCGCCCCTGCAGCTGCGCCCGTCCTCCCTCCCCGCACCCGCCGCCCGGCCCCGCGCGAGCTCCGCGTCTGCAAGCCCCGCGCTCAGCCTCGCGCCCGCCCCACGGCCCGCCGCGCCCCGGGCCCGCAGAGCTGGGCGGGAGCGGGGGAGGGGGCAGGGCTTCTGGTCACGTGGGGCGGGACCCGCGATGTCCCCGCGGGCCTGTGGTTTCCATGGTGACCGTAACCGCTCGGCGCTCCCCGCGCGGCCGCGGGTCCTTTCGGGGCTGTCCGCGGGGCTGAGGGCTGGGAGCGCAGGGACTGGGTGGGGGGGCTGCAGGGTGCGCCGCGGGCGGCGGGGCGCGGGCCGGCGAAGGCGAGGCCCCAGGAGCAGGCAGCGCGGGCGCGGCCACGGCCCCGGGGCTGGGGGCGGCCCCCTCCCACCCCCCCCCCCCCCCGGGGCAGGCGAGCCCGGCTCACAGCCGGCCGGTTTCGGGGACTCCGCGCCCACAGCGACAATCCGAGGACTTCGGGGGCCTCGACCGCCGGGCCTCCTGCTGCAGACGTTGCTGGCATTCTGCCTTTGCCTCTGCACCGAGCAAGAACGCTGAGAAAAAAGACGACGTTGATCCAGTCTCCTGGACCCTGGGCTCGGAGACAGGAGGCCGGTCCCCAGGGAAGGGCCTGGGCCGCAATCACGGTCCTCCTCCCCGGGCGGGCCTTGGTGGGGGCGGCCTGGGGCGTTTGACCCGGTTCTGCCAGCGCCGCCTGAACGGCAGTGGGCTGCGACGCGGTGGGGTCTGCTGAGGTTTTGCCTCTTTAACTCAAGCGAGGCACGGGGTAGGAATGAGTTGTGGTTCTTTGCCTTTGACCTGCTAGGCCATTACCACGCTCGACCTGAGGGTTCTGAGATGGTTTTGCCCACCCCTCTTCCTCTCCCAAGGACCGGTTCCTGCTGTCCCACGATACTCTCTGCATTTGGATTAAGCTCAGGGATGGATATAAGTCTAAGATTCCCAGGCCTAATCAAGAGCCCTCGAATCTAACTAAAATCACACCAGCCACAAAGTTGATCCTGCCCCGGGGAAGTTTCCTTCTGGGTGTCTGTAAGGCCACCGGTTCTTTGCAGCAGTCCCTGTGTCCCTGGCTTCTTGTTTCCCTTTCACTTGGGCTGTTTCTCCACGTGTTTTGAAAGCCAGATCTAGTTTGCCCAAAGTAATCAGCCGACTGGGAGATTCTTCCAACTACCTGTTTGGGCCCAGGTTTCCCCAAGAAACAGGTAATGTGCTCCCCCAATACCAGCAATTGCAAAATAATGCCTGCAGCAAGGAGACGTCACCGTGGCTACAGCCCCTTGTCAGGACTGTGTGCACATTCTTTCTAAATCAGAAGTTTGTCTTTCAATAAAAATTATTAGTGCCCAGAGCAGATGAAAGTGGATTTGAATTTCACAGCTTAGTCTGAAGGCCACACTTTTTCTATTTCAATCTGCACTATTTTTCCTTTATAGGTGTCAATGATTCAGACTCCATGTCGATTTTTCATTTCATTTTATTTTATTATCAGTGTTGATAATGCCTTTCATTGACAACTTTCAAGGAACTTCCTCGGACTGGGAGATTTTTTAGATGATTGGGGAAGCCAAACTTTAAAAAACCTCTGGGTTTCATCTTAAATTCAACACTTTCCCCCTTACACTGCTTCCTCCTGAAGCTAATGAATGAAACTTGACAGTAAAAGAACCGAGGGTCCACTTATTAGAATCATTTTGGAAAATTGGTTAGATTCTATGAATCAGAAGATTCCTTGTATTAAAGACTGGTGAAAACAATCTCCAGATAATTCCTCCACATTCACTCAGGAGCGGAAGGGGGGCGAGGCAGCCCCAGGGAACGGGGGTCAGGTCTCCCAAGCCAGAGGGGCAGCGGCACAGCCCACGCTGGTGACTTGCAGCTCGTGGTGTGCTCCTGGCAAGGTTGTACGCTGGGATGCTGCGTTTGCACTCCTGGCTCTTAGGAAAGGGAGGGCCTCTAGAAATCTGGATTCCCCTAGTCTCTGTTTTAACTCACTTGCCCAAGTCATTTGACCTTCCCAGGCCTCGGTTTCCAGGCTGCCGTAGGGCTGGCTCCCGCCCTCTCCATCTCACAGTCAAGCTGAGGATCCGCTGTGCTGTGAAAGTCCTTTGTAACACGCAAAGCACTGAACACCCCCGAGATGGGTGAGCAGGTTGCTAGCGGTACCACTGTCGCCAGCCTGGGCCTGGGGTAGAGCTGCGATCAGACACTTCAAACGCACCTGCCCCTCATTTCAAACGAGTCACTGCATCCAGTTGTAGTCCAAGGTAGGGAGGAACCTTCCAAAGACCATTTTAGCAATTTTATCAAAAATCTGAAAATTGTGCATTTCCTTAGGCTCTCTAGGAGACAAAGAGACAAGCAAGCTAACACAAAGTAAAAAGACGTTCATCCCAGTGTTGTTTATGGTAACAACAACAAAAAGTCCAGCAAGGAACTGGTTAGGAAAAGCCATATGATAGAATAACTTGTATCCACTAAAAAGAATGGGGTGCAAAAAAATTTTTAAAGCATGAGAAGATGTTCATAATACATTGCTAATAGAAAAAAAAAGTTGACACCAAAATCACACGTAGGAAACAATGCCGTTATGTATTGTATCTGACATATGCATAAAGCAAAAAATGGCAAGAATCCTCAAGAAGCTAGCTAACAGTGGACAGTGTGATTATGGATTGAAGATATGTTTGTCTTGAGCTTTTCTGTGTTCTTCAATTTTTTTTGCATTAAATAAGTGTTACTTTGTTTGAGAGAGAGAGAGAGAGAAGCAATAACTGTGATTCTTAAGTAAAGAAACGTTCTGGACCTAACAGTCCAAAAACTACAAATATTATGGCCAAATGAATGGCTTTTTTAATGCAGTAACATAGAGGTAGTTTGGGCAGAAATTTAAAAGACTGATTGTGTATATTACTTGAGAAGGTGTGGGGGAAAGGAGCCCTCACAAACCTCTGATGGAAAGTGATTCAACAGCATTTTTACATTTTTAACATACACCCCTTTCTGCAGTGATTGTATCCCTGCGAATCAATCCCATGAGAGCAAAAGCAGTAGCACGCAAGTCTGTGTGACCCTGGGTGACAGCAGTGGAAGTGCCATCATAAAGGGGGCGTGATGGGCAGTGCACCCATGCCACGGACTCCTGAGCAGTCATGAAAGAGCAGTGGGTTATACAGATGACCTGGAGGATTCCTGCAACACCTGAAGTGAGAAAACCCAGAGGCAGAGAAATGTGCATGATGTGATTCCATTGTCAAAAAGATAGGTATTGGTTTTGTACAGCGTATGTGTGGGGTCTTAGTGCATGATTACGAGCCTGGAGAAAAGGGGCTATCACTGATTACCTGGGGTGGGGAGAAGAGGGATGTAGGGAAAATCAGCTAAAAAAGAAAAAGGTAAAAGAAGTCACAATAAAAAACATGTTTACTATTATGCAAAATAATAGTTAGGGGGTGAACAGAGCCTAGAGAATTGTGTGAAAGGATGGTCTCCAAAACATCAATGGGGTGATGAGGTGGTAGCATTTCACACAGTTTTTACTTTCTCCTTTATACTTTTCTGTAACATGTAACATTTATACAATAACTATGTGTTTTTAATAAAGTTGAAGAAATACAATAAAGCTAATTTATTGTGGAAAAAACATAAAACTTTCTACTCTCACCTCTCTCTCCAACTAAGTTTGAGAGTAATGCAATAGGGCATATCAGGATCTGGAAGGCTTCAACCTCTCCATTTCCTCCTGGCCCAACCAGTTCATGGGAAACAGGATTTATTCTTCAAATCAGATGTGCTTTAACTGATTTATTAAACAGCGCCTTCACATTTTCTCAAAATAAATACCATATTTGTACTGCCAAGAGATTTGCGTTCTTGGGAAAATGTTTAAGTTTTAATAAAAAGACTGCTCCTTGGGGAAAATTAAAAAAAAAAAAAAAAGACTGCTCCCTGGGAAGTGGATGTGGCTCAAGTGATAAGGCCTCTGCCTACCATATGGGAGGCCCCGGGTTCAATCCCTGGGGCCTCCTGGTGAGAAAGAAGAAAAGAAAGTGTGCCCACATGGTGAGCCAGCGCCCGCGGGGTGAGCCAAGTGTTCAAGCAGTGAGCCCAGTGCCCATGCAGTGAGCCAAGTGCCCACACAAGTGCCCGCGTAGTGAGCTGAGTGCCTGCGTGGTGAGCCGAGTGCCCATGTGGTGAGGCAAGTCCCCGCATGGCAAGCCGAGTGCCCACCTGCATACCCGTGTGGTGAGCCAGTGCCCGAGCGGTGAGCCAAGTGCCTGCATGAGGGCCCGTGTGGCGAACCAAGTGCCCATGTGAGTGCCCACACAGTGAGCCAATGCCCGTGTGAGTGCCCATGTGAGTGCCCACACAGTGAGCCAATGCCCATTTGAGTGCCCATGTGAGTGCCCACACAGTGAGCCAATGCCCGTGTGAGTGCCCATGTGAGTGCCCACACAGTGAGCCAATGCCCATTTGAGTGCCCATGTGAGTGCGCACACAGTGAGCCAATGCCCATTTGAGTGCCCATGTGAGTGCCCACACAGTGAGCCAATGCCCGTGTGAGTGCCCATGTGAGTGCCCACACAGTGAGCCAATGCCCATTTGAGTGCCCATGTGAGTGCCCACACAGTGAGCCAATGCCCGTGTGAGTGCCCATGTGAGTGCCCACACAGTGAGCCAATGCCCGTGTGAGTGCCCATGTGAGTGCCCACACAGTGAGCCAATGCCCATTTGAGTGCCCATGTGAGTGCCCACACAGTGAGCCAATGCCCGTGTGAGTGCCCATGTGAGTGCCCACACAGTGAGCCAATGCCCATTTGAGTGCCCATTTGAGTGCGCACACAGTGAGCCAATGCCCGTGTGAGTGCCCATGTGAGTGCCCACACAGTGAGCCAATGCCCATTTGAGTGCCCATGTGAGTGCCCACACAGTGAGCCAATGCCCGTGTGAGTGCCCATGTGAGTGCCCACACAGTGAGCCAATGCCCGTGTGAGTGCCCATGTGAGTGCCCACACAGTGAGCCAATGCCCATTTGAGTGCCCATGTGAGTGCCCACACAGTGAGCCAATGCCCGTGTGAGTGCCCATGTGAGTGCCCACACAGTGAGCCAATGCCCATTTGAGTGCCCATGTGAGTGCGCACACAGTGAGCCAATGCCCGTGTGAGTGCCCATGTGAGTGCCCACACAGTGAGCCAATGCCCGTGTGAGTGCCCATGTGAGTGCCCACACAGTGAGCCAATGCCCGTGTGAGTGCCCATGTGAGTGCCCACACAGTGAGCCAATGCCCGTGTGAGTGCCCATGTGAGTGCCCACATGGCCAGCCAAGTGCCCATGAGAGTACCCAAACAAAGGCCAGTGCCCACGCAGCAAGCCAAGTGCCTTCGCAGTGAGCCAGTGCCTGCGCAAGTGAGTCACGCAGCAAAATGATGATGCGACAAAAGAGAGACAAATGGGAGAGTCAAGGTGAGGCGCAGCAGAGACCAGGAACCGAGGTGGCGCAGCTGACAGGGAACCTCTCTCCACATCAGAGGTCCCCAGGCTCGAATCCTGGTGAATCCTAGAGGAGAAAGATGAGAAGACAAAAAGAGAAATAGACACAGAAGATCACACAGCAAATGGGCACAGCAAAAACAGCAGAGTGGGGGAGGCGGAGGGCAGGGCGACGGGGAAGGAATTCAGTGCCCCGCCCTCAGCTATTTGCTCTTCACCATCAGTCATTAGCTGAATCTTGGCCATGACTGCACTGACCTAGAAATCACAAAAGTGGCAAACAAGGCTCCAGATGTGGCCGGCAGGAACACGAGCCAGTCTGGAGGGCACAGCCTCTGGCCCACACTCAGGCTCGGCACGGTGAGGGCCACTATTGTGGCATGAGCTTGGCTTGTGGTCCATCACTGGAAGGAAGAAATCCAGTCACGGATCAAGCAGCCTGTCCAAGGCACTAGCGAGGAGATTTCAGGGCAAGAGGCAGCCCTGAGGAAAGGACTTGCTGAGTGTTAGGGTGGTGGTAGATGCTGTTCCTGGCAGTTGCAGACAGGAAGCACAAGGTATAGCGATGTGCAGCACCACGCCTGAGAGGCAACAGCAGGAACTGGAGGGAGGCACCAGCTTCCGCCCATTCCTAGGTCATAGGGCAGAGCTACCCCTGCCAGATACTGACACGACACCAAATTGCCTGAAGTCCGCTCGTATGGGGAGACTCACTCTCACTTCCCACCATGCTCGGGGCAACCTGATGTAGGGTGACGCTGACATTAAATTCCCTGCTCAGCTACAAATGTCATAATGAAGTCAAGTTGCAAGGATCCATGAAACCAGTGGTATGAATCAAGTTCTAAGGATGGAGAAATTGTACCATTCTGCATGCTTGTCCTGTATTGATACTGATATCAAATAGTTATTTGAGCACCTCCTATGTTCTGGTGTTTGGGCTGCTAGAGAATTAAAGCCCCACTCAGAGATGTCTTGAAGGACAGTGGGGAAGGGAAATCCTTCCACTGGGCAGAACTTGGAGGAGAACATCTGATTGTTCACTTTGTCTCAAAGGAGATAAGTCCAGAAGTATGGATCTACATTGACTCATGGGTAGAGCTGATGATTTGGCTGGGCAGTCAGGGACTAGGAAGGAACAAGAATGAGGGATTTATGTGAAGGAGGTCTGAAAAAAAGTGTATATGTATGGATCTCTTAGAATAGGCACAGAATATAAGGATCGTCTTAGTTTGCCAAAGGGTTGCCAATGCAAGGTACCAGAAATGCATTGGCCTTTATACTGGGAAATTTATTAGGATAACAGTTTACAGTTCCAAAGCTGTGAAATGTCCAAGCCAAGGCACCATCAGAGATGCTTTCTCACCAAAGTCAGCTACTGGTGATCCTGTGTCCTGCCATGTGGGGATCAGGCAAGACAGTGAGTCACCAGGCTCTCTCCACTTTCTCCTTGAACTCATCTGTGGCTGATAAGTCATTTCTCCCTGGGCCTTGGCTCCTTGAGCCTCTCGGGGCTTGTATCCTTGAGCCCAGCTGTGGGCAAACTTGGCGTCCTCTCTCTCTCTCTCTCTCTCTCTCTCTCTCTCTCTCTTTCTCTCGCATGGCAGGATCAATAGAATATGGCAGCTTCCTTTCTCTCTGTATCTCTCACTCTCTGTCTCCGTTTATATCAGACCCAACAAGAGGGCGGAGACCCAAGCTGGTTCACACCTCACTGACAGTCCAATCAAAAGCCCTAAAGTGATCTTATCAAGGAATCTAATCAAAGGCCCCTTAACTGAATTTAATGCAAAAGACCCACATCCACAGGTATGGATTACTTTAAGAACATAATTTTGGAAAGCAGATGTGGCTCAAGTGATAGGACTTCTGCCTACCATCTGGGAGAACCCAGGCTTGATCCTGGGGCCTCCTGGTGAAAAAGAAGAAGAGAAAGCGTGCCCACGCGGCGAGCCAGTGCCCGCATGGCAAGCCCAGTGCCCACGCAGTGAGCGAGTGACCACGCAAGCAAGATGATGATGCAACAAAAGAGAGACGAAGGGAAAAGTCAAGGTGAAACACGGTAGAAACCAAGAACCGAGGTGGCACAACCGACAGGGAACCTCTTTCCAAATCAGAGGTCCCCAGAATCAAATCCCCATGAATCCTAGAGGAGAAAAAAGTGAAAAAGAGAAGACAAAAAGAAATAGATACAGAAGATCACACAGCAAATGGACACAGCAAAAACAGCAGGGCGGGGCAAGGGGGAGGGGGAAGAGAAGGAGAAAAAATAAATCTTTTAAAAAATGACTGAGAAGCAATAAATACATTTTTTAAAAAAAGAACGTAATCTTTTTATGGGATTCACAAAATTCAAACTGTCACAAGGATACTTGTGGCCCATGTGAATGTTCACCGAACAAGTCGTAGCAGAGCAGTTCTCAATAACCAGGAAATGACAGCTCATTCTGTGGATGTCAGTAGCCTCTTTGCCACCTGGTAATGTCTGATGAGCCCATGCATGGAGTGACCAAGGTGACAAGGACGAAGATTGTGCAACAACATGGACTTCCCCTCCCCGAGGCTGCTGCGCCTTCAACTTGCCAAAAGCAGAGTGTCGTGGCCATTCCCTGGGAACCAAGCAGATTCCTTCCGCTATAGGTTTGCCTTCGCTGCTCACAGTGCTTCTGCCACCACCACCACCCAACGTCCTCCAGAAGGCCCTCTGGGCCTGAGGCCATCCCACTTGCCATTTTTTCTGACAAAGGAACTCATGTACACCCAGAGAAGGAGGGTGATGAGCTCATGCCCATGGGATTCACTAGTTTTACCACAATACACAGAAAAAGGAACCAAAGAGTGGAAGCAGGAATCCTCCTCCCCCACCACACTTGGTGATCTACTGGCTGAATCGTTGCTGACCACGGCCAAGCCTTGGAGAGCGAATCCCCAGTGACAGCTACATTATGCTTTGTAGGTCTTGCTTGCCAAGGGTTCAGTGTCTCTTCCAGGGCCGTGGCAATGGCTCCACTGACCTGCAAGTCCAGGTGGACTTCCATTTGCTGCTCCTAATGCCCTTGAACCAACAGGAAAAGAAGGGGGCTTACTGTTCTGCTAAGGCCACTGGACCCATGGCCAAGGTGAAGTAGCATTGCTATTACACAGTGGGGATGGGGGCCCGTGCCTGGGACTCAGGGGCTTCTCTGGGCTCCCCCTTAGATCTTCCATGTTCACTCATAAGAGTTAATGGAAGATGACAAGAAACCAATGTTCCCAGCACCACTATGGCAGTCTCCACGCAACCCAAGATCCCTGCCTCCCGGTCTTAACATCCTTGGGTCATTCCCTCTCATTTATGTGTGATCTGAAGAATACACCAAAATTGATGGTATGTCACTTCCAAGATTCGATTGTAAAAGGCTCTGTGGTTCCTGTCTTGCACTGTCTCTTGCTCTTTGCCTCTTTCACTGTCTCTCTTTCTCAGCTCACGCGTTCCGGGGGAAGCTGCACTGTGCCCAGCCCTATGAGAGGTTCATGAGGCGAGGAACTGACGCTTCCTGTCAAAAGCCCTGTAAGTGAGCAGGGAGGCAGGCCCACCCCAGTCAAGTCTTCAGTTGACTGCAGCCCCAGCCAACAGCTTGGCTACAGGTTCAAAAGAGACCTGAGCCAGACACGCCCGGCTCAGCTCCTCTGGGATTCCTGTCTCTCAGACTATGTGAGATTTTAACACTGTTCATTGTCTTAAGCTGCTAAATGTGCGGAGGAATTTGTTAGACAGCATAGATAACACACGCAGAGTCAGACTTCTCGAAGAGGCAGCTGCCTTCCACTGAGCATCAATGCAGGGACAGAGCTTCTCCCATGCTGCAGCTCCATCATTTCCAACATGTTCTTTCAAATTTCCTGTGTGTGCAAGGTCAAGCTTGTAGAAAGAGAAAGAGCACGGAAGCTCATGCAGAGGAGGTGTCAATGGGCAGCCATCACTTCTGCTGGCACCCACTGGCCACAGCTCACTCAGATGGACGCAGCTAACTGCAAGAGGGCTGGCACTGCAGACAAGCTACAGCCGAGGAGGAAGAGGCAATGGGCTTAGCGAACAGCTAGCCCGCCTCTGCCTGAACGGCACCCTGCCAGCCCTTCTCTGCGCCTACCTGTCAGCGCCCCAGGCACCCGTGGTGGGGACCCTCGAAGAGACAGGCAGTCACCCTCAGAGCAGCTGGGCCCCGGGAATGCTGAGCAGGAAGGACACAGCGTCGTGCTCCACTGGGAAAAAAACGAGCCTCAGAGGAAAAGCCCCAGGAAAGCCCCTCCAAACCGGAGGCCTAAATTTGCAGCCAAGTAAGTTGTTTCCCACTTTGCATTTTATAGTCTACTCCAGGGAATGCTGAGCAGGGAATTTAGCTATTTAAAAATGGTTTCCAAGGAAGCCAGCTGGTTTAATTCATAATAAAATTCAACTCATTGGTAACTGGATGAATTACTCAATAAAGATTTTGGTGTAATTACCTATCCATTTGGAAAGAAAGAAAGATGCCTGCCTCCCATCATATACACACACAAATCCAATAAATTAAATATTTATACATACATTTATTCACATATGTCTATAAACAGTGCTAGATAAAATATAGGAGGATCTATTTATACCTTAGGGGTGAGTAGGGCTTCCCTAGGCATTATACACAAACCCAGAAGCCACAAAGGAAAAGCCCCACTCATGTGACTACGTAAAATTTTTATTTATAAAATAATTATAATTAGAGTAAAAAGATAACTGAACAGACAGGAGAAAATATTTGTAGCATATTTGTTCATTCATCGTTCAAAAAAATATTACTAAGCACATACCTGCTACTATGTCCCAGACACAATGCTAGATGCCAGTAAAATTACTTAGGGAATGTTCACAAATTTGTGTGTTTTATTCAAATTTTTAATGTGTGTGTGGCTAAATGAAGGGTTTATATCCAAAATATGTGAACAGGTACCCTAAAACAAAATGATACCCAAAAAAATTGAAAATAGAAACACACAAAAAGGGACACAAGTGTATGTTTGGATTCATTTGGGCTGCATCTAAAAGTCAAAAAAGCAGTGGCTTAAATACAAAAGAAGTATATTTCTCTCTCACATGTAAAGATGTAGAGGAATGCCATCCAGATATGCTATAGCAATTCCTCTGTCCATAGGGACTCGGCGTTCTTCCTTCATTCTGCTCCACTAATCCAGGAGCTTGGTTTCACCCTCAAGGCAACTTCATATTCCAAGATGGCTGCTGAAGTTCCAGCCATCCTATTAACACCCCAGGCAGCATAAAGGGAAAAGGGAGACAGAACAATGGGGTTCCCTCCCTTCTCAGTCAATTCTCTTCAAGCAGCCTCCCTGTCCTTCTGCTAACATCTCATGGCAAGGCTAAAACCTAGTGACAGGGTCACTCATCACTCTAAGGGAGTTTGTTCTATTGTAACCTTTTAGCCGGGAGCATTTTCACCGCAGATACAACTTGGATTCTGTTCCTAAGAAAGGGGAAAATTAATACTGAGTAGCAACTAGAAGCCTCTGCCACATCAGGCAAATGAAAGCTGGCCTGGCAATATTAAAATCAGAACTTAGGCAGAAAGCATTATTAGGCATATATAAATATATAACATAATGGTAAAGCACACAACCCTCCCAATCATGAATTTGCACACATCTGACAATATAACTGCAATATACGCAAAGCAAAAACTGGCTCAATTACAAGGAGAAATTGAAAAGTCCACAGGCATGGAAGAAGATTTTGCTGCTCATCTATTAGAAACTGATAGATTCAACAGATTTTTTTTTAAATGTTGAATGGTTGACAATGTCTGAACAACATGATTCACGAGCTTGATCTACTTTATAAAGAACTTTGGATCCAACAAATAGACAATATTCATTATTTTCACATACGGAGTCTGTTTAAAAATTGACCATCTATGAGGTCTCAGGAAATAGGGAAGAATCTCTTCTAAGCCACAATCTCTGATCAGGACGCAGTCAAAGATCCACAATATTTTAAATAGCTTTTTTAAAAAAAAACCCTCATTTAGAGGTGGGAAATCAATCTTAGATAACTAGTAGATTGTAGAGGAAACTACAAGTAAATGACGAAAACATGTAGAACCAAATGTCTATGAAATGTACTACTTTCAAAACTTGCGGGAAGTAAAGTGTATAGGTACTTAGTTCTAAATTTACAGCCTTAACTACATTATATAAAAAAAATTTTTTTTAAATTAAAAAACAGTGAAAATAGTGATGACAAATTATGGCCAAACCCTGTCCCTGGAAAACAGCACGGGGTAAGAAACGCCCCCGATGGGGACGACAGCACTGCTCCGGGCCCTGTCCCTGGAAAACAGCACGGGGTAAGAAACGCCCCCGATGGGGACGACAGCACTGCTCCGGGCCCTGTCCCTGGAAAACAGCACGGGGTAAGAAACGCCCCCGATGGGGACGACAGCACTGCTCCGGGCCCTGTCCCTGGAAAACAGCACGGGGTAAGAAACGCCCCCGATGGGGACGACAGCACTGCTCCGGGCCCTGTCCCTGGAAAACAGCACGGGGTAAGAAACGCCCCCGATGGGGACGACAGCACTGCTCCGGGAAGGTAACGCACGCCCCTGAGCTGCACGCTTGGACGAGGTTAATGTTACGTCACCACAATAACGTTTAAAACACATCCTTGTTTCCTGGAAAGCAGCTTACTGCAAAGACTCCCCCTTCCCCACGTGACTTAAACTCACCGATCCCCTCACCCCCCACACGCCCCCCCTGGCTTACCAGGTCAAGGGCAGACACAGACCTTCCAAATTCCCGTGAACGATGAGCCGAGGGGCTGGACCCCATCACGCGGAAGGACGTGTTTGTCACCCAAACTTTGGTTAAGTTTCTTTCCTTCTTCCAGGCCCCTTCCAGAAAACAGGCTGCTGCGGCATAAAATGGTCTCAGCTCTACAGTCGGATCACACCGCCCTGTCATCCCGCTTCCCTCCCACCAATTCTTCCCTCCGTCAAGGAAGCGCCTCTTGCCCAGCTCTTGTGGGCGGGCAGAACTGACGGCGGGCGGGGTCTCCCCTAGCCCCGCCCCTCATGGCAATAGCCCCTTTTCCCCCTTTCAGTCATCCTCCTGAATAAAGTCTCTCCTTGCCTCCATGGTCTGCTCTCTGTCCATTGGCTGTGTGTGCTTCTGGGTCTGCTGCCTACTCCGGCTCCCACTCCCCTCGACCCTCGCGGTGGTTACGCAGTGGATGCTCTTGCTCGTCTAACTCCTTGTTATCTGCCTCCCCGAGGACCTGGACTGACACACACGCTTTTCCCCAGTGCATGGTTACTCGAGCAAGTCACTTTGGGAGGGCCTTGGGGGAATCAGTTCTCTATATTCTTGCCGGGTTGTTGCAGAGACTGTCCTCATGGGACCAGCCCATCTGATGGGTTCTGAGTCTGAGAACTGTATCTGGCCTGGAAACTAAGCAAAAGATCATGGTTTTTCATTAGGGCATCGGACATCAGCCATCTGCTAATCCATTTTTATAAAAAAAATTTTTTTTAAAGTAGAAAACTCATCATCTCAAACCAAAACTCACACATTTAGCAATAATTCTTCATTCCTCCCTTCCCCGACCCCTGGTAGTCATTATTCTACTTTCTGTCTCCAAGAATCTGCTTATGCCAAGTATTTCATATAAGAGAAATCATATAATGTTTGTCCATTTGTGTCTGGTTTATTTTACTCAACATGATGTCTTCAAATTTCATCCATTTGCTGCATGTACCAGCAATTCGCTTCTTTTTATGGTTGAATAATATCCCATTGCATGGGTAGACCATATTTTGTTTACCCATTAATCATCAGGACCTCATCCTTTTTATAGCTGACTAATATTCCATTGCACTGTGTCCCGCCATCCATCGGTTGATGGGCACTTGAGTTGGTTTCTCCTTTTGGCAACTGTGAACAATCCTGCAATGAACACTGGTGTACAAATATCAGGCCAAGTCCCTGCTTTCAGTTCTTTTGTGTATAACCCCAGGAATGGAATTGCCAGGCATATGTTAAATCTATGTTTAATTTTCTGAGGAAACAGAAACTGTTTTCCACAGTGGTTGCACCATTCTACATTCCCACCAACAATGCACAAGAGTTCCTATGTATCTGCATTCTCGTCAACATTTGTTATTTTCAACGTTTTTTAAAAATAAAAACCATCCTAGTTGGTGTGAATTAGTGTCTCTTTGAGTTTTAATTTCTATTCTCTAGTGGCTAATGGTGCTGAGCATCTTTTCATGTACTTCTTGGCCATTTGACTATCTTCTTTGGCGAAATGTCTATTCAAATCTTTAGCTCATTTTGAGTTGTTCATTTTTTTGTTGTTGTTGTAGACATTCTCTATATTCTGGATATTAAACCCTTGTAAGATACATGGTTTCCAAATATTTTCTCCCATTCTATAGGTCATCTTTTCACTTTTGAAGAAAAGATTTATTTCTGCCATTTAGCTATTTGCTTCCTGTAAGTCTTACATGTTTTTGTTCTTCAATTACTCCATTACTACCTTTTTCCAGTATTGCTTTTGATTTACTATTTTGCTACCCCACATCTTTAATATCCATTCCCTCACATATTCCCCTGATTTCTCTCTATATTTATTGGAAAACTCACTTGAGTTTTTCGGAGAATGGCATACTTCCTCATGGGTCACACTTTGTTCCTCACCTTTGGGGGTTTGTTGTGACTTTAGTTATAAGTCTGAAAGAAAAGAGGGGTGGTGGGGTGGGTAAGGAGAAGCATTAGAAGTGCCTTGCAAGCCAATTACCTCAGGGCATTCCATCGCCATTTTACCTGGTGAGACAGGATGAATCTCCTCAGGTGGAGATTGGATGGCAGGCTCCTTGGGGCAGACCGGAGGTTGGGTGGCTGTTTCCTCAGGGCAGGCTGGAGGTTGGGCAGATCATTTACAGGTTTATCTGGCAAAGACTCGGTAGAAGCTAGGGTTTCAGTGTCCCCACTGCCATCATTATAAACCATGTGTCTCCATTCCGATCTTCAGGATCCCATTCCTTTCCAATCAACGCCTTCACTTATGAACAAATACCCTGCAAGGTTGAAACTTTAGCCTCCACTGTAACTCCACTGCTTGCACAATGAAATTCTGGGTCTGGTTTCCAGAGATCTCAAGGCACAACTGCAAGATTTTCTTTCAGGGCACACATAGAAACTTTCCCATCATTCAGGCGGCACTTACGTAGCAAATTTGAAACCTTCAGCTCATCCCTTTCTTTTATAACTGTGTTCAGCACATTTAGGAACAACCAGCCCAAATCACTGTACCTTCCAACTCTGTTAAGGTGTTAAAAACACTTATAAAAAAAAAAAAAAAAAAAAAACACTTATAAGCAGGGAAGTAGCCATACCCAGTGGTGATATTTTGCATCTCTCTATTGCCAACGTATGCCATGGCCTCTTGATAATTGGAAACAGAGTCATTAGTGCCTTTGAATCTAATCAGAGTAGAGAACCAATTGGAAAAAAAAAAACAAAAAACAGAACCAATTCAGAAATCCCATTTTTAAGATTCTTTTTCTCAAGAACCACTCCTAGTACCAAACTTTATTAGTCAGGGTTCTCTAGGTAAACAGAAACAACAGGAGATGTCTGTAAATATTACAGAATTTTATAAAATTGTCTCATGTGACCATGGCGATGCACAAGTCAAATTCCACAGGGCAGGCTGCAAGCCAGGGGCTGCAGTGGAGGGCCTCATGAACTCACCAGGAGAAGGAGACTGTCTGAAGAAGAGATAAGAGTTCTCTGACTGCTACAATTATTTCTCCTTTTAAGGTCTTCAACTGATTGGATGAGATATCTTTTACTGTTGAAGGCAATCTCCTCAGTTGATAGTAGATGCAATCAGCTATACATGCAATCAACTCCCTGATGATTTAAGTCCATGAAGGTCCTCACAGTACCATTAGCCCAGTGCTTGCTTGACCAAACAACTGGGCACCATTACATGGCCAAGTTGACACATGAGCCCAATCATCACTCACTTTATATAATGTTATTGTCTCAGATTACATCTTTAGACATTGAATGCCTGTTCACATAGATTTTAAATGTTATTTTACACATTTGCCTAAGTCATAAGGGGAGAGGGGCGTAGTTACAAATCAAAAGTACAATAACACAAGATTTTATATTTATCTATGTAGTTGCCTTCACCAAGCTTCTTTATTTCTGCTTTTGGCTTCAAGTTACTGTCTAGTGTCCTTTTATTAGCTAAGGCAGGTCTTCTGGTAATGGATTCTTTCAGTTTTTGTTTATATGTAAATGTCTTAATTTCTCCATTTTTGAAATAAAATTCTGCTGGATATAGAATTCTTGGTTGACAGTTGGTTTTTTTCTTTAAGGACATCCTGCTGTCTCCTGATCTTGATGGTTTCTGATGAGAAATCCACTGTTAATCTTACTGGGGAGTCCTTGCTTTCAAAATCCTCTTTTGTCTTTGTCTTTTGACAATTTCACTCTAATATGTTTTGGTGTAAGTCTATTAGAGTCTATCCTACTTGGAGTTTATTGAGTTTCCTGGATTTGTATATTGATGCCTTTTATCAGATTTGTGAAGTTTTCTGCCATTATGTCTTCAAATACTTTTTCTGCCCCTTTTTCTCTCTCTCTTGTCCTTCTGGACTCCAGTGATGCATATGTTGGGACACTTGGTGTTCCACAGGTCCTTCAATCTCTGCTCACTTTCCTTCATTATTTTTCTTCTTCTCCTCACACAGGATAAATTCAATTGCCTTGTCCTCAAGTGCACTGATCCTTTCTTCTGCCTGTTCAAATCTGCTGTTGAATCTATCTAATGAGTCTTTAATTTCAATCACTGTATTTTGCAACTCCAAATTTTCTATGTGGCTCCTTTTTATAGTTATCAATCTCTTTATTTTGTTCATACAACATTTTCACAATTTCCTTTAGTTCTTTCTGTATGGATTCCTTTAGCTCGCTGAACATATTTAAGACAGTTGATTTAAAGTCATTAACCAATAGTCCCAATGTATGAGCTTCCTCGGGGATAGTTTCTGGCAAATTCTTTTTTTCTGGTGGATGGACCATACTTTCTTGTTCCTTCATGTGTTTTGTAATTTTTTTTGTTGAGAACAGGGTATTCTGAGTATTATGTTCTTGAAATCTAGTTCTCCTGCTCCTCTGGGATTGCTAGATTATTGTTGTTGGTGTTGTGTTGATGGTGGTGTTGTTGAGGGCTGTAAACACCAATCTGTGACTTTTCCTAACTATTTTGTCTCCCAAATGGGGAATGGAAAGAGAAAAAAAGGAACCATCTCTTTAACACTCCTCTGATACTTTTGCCTGAGGGAAGTTGGAACAACGGTCACCCTCAGCACTGGCTCCCTGATGATCTGAAGTAGCTGATCAAAAGAAGTGATCAGGCGGCAGACTTGGCCCAGTGGTTAGGGCGTCCGCCTACCACACAGGAGGTCTGCGGTTCAAACCCCGGGCCTCCTTGACCCGTGTGGAGCTGGCCCATGCACAGTGCTGATGCGCTCAACAAGTGCCCTGCCACGCAGGGGTGTCCCTCATGTAGGGGACATGCAAGGAGTGCGCCCCATAAGGAGAGGCGCCCAGCGTGAAAGAAAGTGCAGCCTGCCCAGGAATGACGCCGCCCACATGGAGAAATGACACAAGACGACGCAGCAAAAAGAAACACAGATTCCTGTGCCGCTGACAACAACAGAAGCGGACAAAGAAGACACAGCAAATAGACACAGAGAACAGACAACCGGGGGAGGGAGGGGAGGGAGGGGAGGGACAGCAATAAATAAATAAATAAATAAATCTTAAAAAAAAAAGAAGTGATCAGCAATCCGACCACATACTCCCAGATTTTGGAAGAGTAGGTCCTTGTAGCCCACCCCAGCACCAGTTAGCTGCAAGCCTGGGCTGACGTCCCCACTGTCACCGCCACACAACTGGGGGATAGCAGATGACAGTGGCTACATAGAGGGGGAGATTCACTGGTATCTACCACAGTTCTCCAGCCTCTTCTTCTAGGTCTTCACTGGATACTACACATTGTTCCACTAGACTCCAGAGTTTCCAGATCTTTGCTTCAGGCAGTTCCTTCCAGTTCAGTAGCTGTTTGGGTAGAGGAGCTGATTGCTGAAGCTCCTTATTCCACCACCTCCCCACAGTCCTTCTCTGCTAATCCATTCTTGATCACTTTTGATTAAACGAGCCTCAGGTTGGCTGCCTAAATATCTTGCCCCTGCCCAAATGTCTCCTTGGGTCCCTGTAGGTCAGGCCCCTTGGCTGCCACTCCAACCCGGCTGTCCGTTCCAGGGCTCGTACCCACCTTGCTCATGACAATAAGGGCTGCTGGAGCCTCTGCTCCTCCAGGGGCCAGTTGTTCCCGGGGCTGCTCAGACGCCCTGTTCTGCTCAGCTCCTCTCACTGTCAGGCCCAGCCTGAGCAGACCAGCTAGCGTGAGCCTCTCAACGATGCTGATGTCCCCTTGCCAGTCCATTCCTTCCCATCTTGGTAAAAAGGGCCTTCCCAAGGAACTTAGTCAGCTGGTGAGTTTTCTAATCTAAAACAGAAGATTCTTTCTACTAGGCCCACATCTCTGGGCCTTTGGGTATCTTCCTCCATGGTCTGCCCCACAAGCTGTTCCGAATCTCCACTTCATTTAGCATGGACTCTCACTTTTGCCAAGCTTGCAGGAACCCACCCAGCGAGATATTAGCCCCATCTGCCGAGGACGATTTTGGGGTGTTAAATCTGAGAGAGCGTTTCCATATGGATGAACTTCTATTCAGCCTCCCCTGAGCCAGAACCTTCTAAATCCACTCCTAGGGATATTCTCCCAGGCTCACCAGCCCCTGCTGGTCCCACAGCTCCTTGGGGGACCAATCTCTCACCTATTAGTAAAGCATTTCACTGGTCAGGTTATGCTGATATTTGACTCCAGTTTGGGATCTGGTGGCCAAGAGGGGAAATGGAAGCCTCCTGAAGGATATAACCATAGTCAACCAAGGCACTTTTCCTTCTTGGAGGTTTCTGCATAGGATTTTTTTTTTTTTAGGTACCAGGGGCAGGGGGTTGAACCCGGAACCTCGTATATGGGAAGCCGGCACTCAACCACTGAACAACATCGGCTTCCCTGAGTTGGTTTTCTCATTTCTTCTGCTTATTTGTTTCTGTTTTTCCAAGAGGCACCATAAAACAGATGCGGGACCTCCCACGAGGGAGGCGGCACTCAGCCACTTGAGACACATGGACTGCCCTCTGCACAGTCTTGAAGGCCAAGGGTGGAGGGTGTACCTCTGTCTCCCAACAGGGGGAAGCGAGCCCCTTCTACAGACCAGAGGGTGCCGGAGAATCTGGGCCTTTGAGTTTCTCAGGAGCCTGTCCCCCATATAGCTCTACCGCAGCTCTCAGGTTCCCACTGTCTCTCCCTTAAGACCCTGACTTTGGAGAGGAAGCTTCCCTCGGCCGAGAATTCTACCTTCTCTGAAGTCCTGCCACTTGTACAGTTGAGTCCCTGCCTGTGCTCTGCCATCTGCCGGAAGGAAGCCTTCCGGCTCTTGGTTTACGGTGGTGCTGAGTTGTCCTGAGCCTGTGGGTCTCCCCCCAGGCATCAGTGGCTTTGGCGGCAGCTTGGCTATTCCACTACCTCCTGCCAGTGACCACCACTGCTCCAGCACCCACCCCTGGGGCTGTCCTCCTTGCCAGCTGGCCAGCCAGGGGTCCGAGAGCAGAACCCCTCCAGGGAACCTGCCTCCTGAGGCTCTCCTGGCACTGCCTTGGGCTGGGTCGCCTAGAAGCAGAGTCTGAGACGGAGTTTCAGGAGCAAGGACAGACTGAGGGAGAGCTCCTCAGGACAGACCCCACAGGGGGAAGCAAGCAGGGCTGGGAAGGGAGCGGGCTGAGCCCTCCTGAGCCCCAGGGGCTCTGGAGCCTGAATCGTACCACGGACGTATCCCCATCTTGAGGCGCAGGGGCAGCTTTTGGTCCCCTTGTATCAATTAGTCTTTGACCATGGGCTGTCCCCAAATCTTCGCTGTGCTCTGGCTCCCACAACTCTCCAGAGAAGGGGGTGGGAGGCACCAGCCCAGGAAGGGGAATGGGGGGAGGATTTCCCAAACTAACAGCCCCTCCTTCGGCGATCTCAGGCTGGTTCACGAGTCAGTCGCCGCCTCCTTGTCTCAGGCGCGTGCCCATCACCCATCAACGTGTCCCCCACGCTGCAGGGGCAGTCATCAAGTTCTCTGAGCAGCTCCGTTGACGCCTCTCCCTACTGACTTGAGATAAGGGGCGTCTGGGGACACTTACAGCCCCATCCGGTCTCTCTAAAGAAAATCCGCCCAATTCCAACCTCCTGGGGCTGGTCCGACCTCTCTAATAGGCTGGAAGGGGCGGTCGTCTAGGAGTTCCAAAGCCTGTTCTCTGTGGCCAAATTTTGCAAGTCCCTTTCTTTGCAAGAGGGACTTATTGGTGCCCGTTTGCTTGAAGCCTCGGCCAAAAAGGAGCCAGAAAGAACCTGAGGTTAACACATTATTACCCCGGGGTGTGAGCCGCATCTGATTCCAGCTCACGACCACCAGGGCTTACCTCCCACTCCCACCCTTGAAATCAGCTGAACCAGAAGCCTGAGCTGGACCCCTCCCTCGCCTCTCCCACCACGCAAGCCAGGGCGAAAGGAACTGAGTGGAGGAGAGCGCCATCTGGCGGGCGCCCAGGGCAGCCGCGTCTGCAAGTCCCTGAAAGGGACTGCAGGGGCCCTCCGCCTGGGGACCGCGTAGAAGGATGTGGAGGGGCGGGGCCGAGGTGCAGGTGGCCGAGAACAAAAAGGAGAGGACGTGGGAAGGTAAAGGGACCGGGGAGCTTCCAGGGAGGCTTGTCCCTCTGCTGACCTTTGCAGACAATTTCCTGCACATTCCAAGAAAGAGTCACCTAAAAATCCATACGGTCTAGTGTTTCTTTTATTCCCAGAAGACAGGTGAGGCAGGATTCACGAAAGGGGGAGGGTCCCCTCCCCCTGCTCTGGAAGTGGAGACGGAAGGTCAGATCCGCCAGCTTTTGCCTCCCAGGCGCACCTGGTGGGGCGCAAGGGGGCGGCGCCCCACAGGCCGCAGGAGCTGTGTGCTCCAGGAAGCCCGTGGACGGTCTGGGAGGAACTGGACCCGCCGGTCGTGGAGGCGGCAAGCAGAAGAGGGAGCTTTCACTTCTGAATTTACATACTTCCCCAAAACTGTGGTGGGATCCTGGGTAACTTCACTTCCATTTTTGACTTATTTTTGTATTCTTCAAGTTCAAAAGCGATTGGGAACAATAGGACATCAGATGCCCCCAAACAGAAGGCGGCAACATCACCGCCGGAGTAGTCTTGCCAAAAGAAATCAGGCCTGCACTGAGTCAAGCTTCTAGATCGGACGTCCACAAACTAGGTCTAACGTAAAGTTTTACTGGAGCATTTCTTACCGGCTGTTGCTGCTGCCCTTTGTGTTGCAACAACAGAGTCCAGGAATTGCAACAGAGACCACACGGCCCCCACAGCCTGAAACGTTCACTCTTTTCAGAACAGTGTGGCCAACCCCTGCCCTACACCCAACTACCAAATTACAGGATATCCAAGAGACAAAGGAACATGTTAAATGACACCAAAGGGATACAACCTGTAAAATCCAGGCTACAGGAAATTCTCCAGGACAAACTAGCAATTTCAATATGCAAATAGCAAAAAAAAAAAAAATGCAGGGGGCCTCTAGATTAAAAGAGGCTTAAATCATACAGCCGACTACAGTGTGTGCGCCTTCTTTGGATTCTGAATCAAACTGCAAAATGTTTTTATTAAACATTTAAGACATACCTGTGATCGTTGAAAATTTGAGTACTGCGTGTATGTTTGATAATTGTTGCAGTTTGCTAGGCTGCTGAAAGCAGATACCGTATAATAGTTTGGCTTTTAACAATGGGAATTTATTAGCTTACAGAGTTTTTTGGTTTGGTCTGGTTTGAGGTACCGGGGCCAGGGATTGAACCTGGGACCTCATACGTGGGAAGCTGACGCTCAACCCCTGAGCTACACCAGCTTCCCTAGATCACAGTTTTGAGGCTGAGAAAAAAGTCCAAATCAAGGCATCATCAAGGTGCTGCTTTCCTCCCGCAGGCTGGGACCGTGATCCTTGGCTCCCCTGCCACAAGGCAAGGCCCATGGCAGCGCAGCTTCTGCTGGTCTCTCCCTTCTATCCCGGGTTTCATTGCTGTCGGCCTCTTGCGTCTGTGGCTTTCTCTCTCTTTGCCTGGATTCTCTTATAAAGGACTCCAGGAAGAGGAATAAGACCCACCCCGGGGCCACGCCTAACCTCACCCTAAGGCCCCAGTTACAATGGCGCACACCCACAGGAATGGACGAGCTGTAAGAACATGATTTTCTGGGGTACATACAGTTCCAAATCACCGCAGTAATATCAAGAAACTACTGGTTAAATATTTAAGTGTTAAAAAAAATCAAATGATTCCAAATAATTTATGTAGATACTCCACCCTTAAAGAGGCAGAGCATAACTCCCCCCCCCCCCACTTAAGTGTGGGCTGCTCACAGGACTTTCTTCCAAAGAGGACAGCATGGCAATGGAAAAGCGGGGGGAGAAACCTGACAAATGCTCCCTTCGCCAGGGGATCAAGGTGAACGTCAAGACAGGGCTAGCACAGATCTGTGATATGACATGACGAGGACGGCTCTACCCCAAAGACGCATTAATCCAGTCTAATCATGACAAAAGCATCAGGCAAATTCCAACTGAGAGACCATCTACAAAACACATGACTGACCAACCAGCCCTGCTCAGAACGGTCAAGGTCAGCCACAAGGGCAGTCTGAGGAAATGTCAGTCAAGAGGAGCCTCAGTAGACACGATGACTCCAAGGAATGTGGGACAGAAAAGGGGATGTTATGGAAAAACTAAGGAAACTGGGGAAATCTGTATCAATATGGATATGGACCATAGCTGATGATCATGTATCAATATTGGTTTATTAACTGTGAGAAACATGCCATAATATTAGTAATAGGGGAACTGGGTGTGGGGTATACAGAAACTCTTGTAAAATCTAAATTCTGTAAATCTAAAACTGGCCTAAAACATTGTATTGCAATTAAAGTAAAACAAAGTATTGCAATTAAAAGTTATCTGGTAGTACCTGTTAGACGGCTTTCCCCTCGGTGAGGCGAACTTCTGGAACGGGTTGTGAGTGACGGCGGGGCCCCGGTACCACACAGCCAGGTTAAACACACAGTAACCACCCCGGAGACGCAGGCTCGTGGCGCAGGTCTGGTTTATTGGGGAAGTGGTTCAGCTTATATAGGCAGGGGTGACATGTCAATTATAGACATGTCTATAGGGGCTTGAGGTGTCGTGTCAATTACAGATGGGCTAAGGGGATCGGGATAATATGAAGCAGCTACTTGATGGGATGAGGTAGTTTTGAAGTTGGCGTGTGCGGGCTTCTCTGGCGGGAAGCTGGCTAGGAAGAAGGGAGGTGCCTTTTGTGATAGCCATTGTGTATGCTTGGCGGCCATTCTGGCTACATGCTGTTTGCCAGCAAGCTCGCCAACACCTGGCCTCACCCATAAGCACAGGTAACATGTATGCAGCACTTCCCAAGTGCCAGGTACGGCTCCACACACACACACATACTCACGACCACATAATGTGCAGCCTGTTATTTTATAGACGGGGCATCTGAGGAACAGAGAGGTTTAGTAACTTGCCCAAGATCACACGGATAGTAAGTGGCCAAATCAAGGTCCAAGCACATGCAGTGATTTCCATTCCCTCCCAAAAAGTTGTAAAAATTATAACCCTACAAGGACAAAGAAGAGGAGAAAACATACAACAGCAGAAAAAAAATGTTGAAATTTGGGGATGAAAGGAAAGCTGGGGTAGGTGTGGCAGGTGACAGCAGAGCAGAGAAAGCTGGAACGCAGGTGCCTGCGAAGGGCAACGCCAGGGAGCAGCAAGGGGGGCAGGAGCCCCTTCACCCCACGTACTCCAGGAGGCTCAGGGGCCCAGGGGCCAAAAAAGGCAGGTGGAAAGTTGGTGGCAGGGGACGGCGTGAGACAGCGAGACCCCGGGCCCCGTCCCCCTTGACTCGTGAGCCGCAGGTGAGCTGGTGCCCTTAGGCAGGAGACAGGGGCGCCTGTGCTGGAGGAACTGACATCTGGGTCTCCCAGTAAAACAGGAAGAGGGGTCACCAGCAGCTCCCCCTGTGCCCCAGTTTCCGTCTTAGGGACTCTCTGGTACATGGGTGGACAGCCAAGGGGCAGCCAATAGTTAAGGAAACCTGCAAAACCAGCAGACAAAAAAGGGAACTTGGAGAAAACCAAGACAAAGAATGATCAGAAGAAAGCATTTTTAAAACTATAATTACTATCCTAACAGAAATTTTTTAAATCAAGAGATTTGCATCAATACGAGATGATACAGGAAAAGGAGCAAGAAGAGAACAAGGAGGAGCTTCTAGTTATTAAAACTATCACAGCACAAACGAAACACTCAGTAGAAGAGTAAGAAGGAAAAGTTGAGGAAATCTCCCCAAAAGCAGAATAAAAAGTCAAAGAAATGGAAAATAGTGAAGAAAAGATAAAAATAGGGGACTGGTCTGGGTTGAACAAGATTCAAACAATAGAGTTCTAGAAAGAGATTATAGAGAAAAGGATAAGGAGGAAATCAACCAAGAAATAAATCCAGAAAATTTCCTAGGACCAAATCACATGAGTCTACAGATTAAATGGGCCACCAAGGAACCCAATGAAATGGATAACGATAAGAACAGGGGGACAAGGGAGTGGACATAGCTCAGGGGTTGAGTGCCTGCCTCCCATGTATGAGGTCCTGGGTTCGATCCCCAATACCTCCTTAAGAAAAAAAGCAAAGCTCCCATCCAAAGGCCAAGGAATTAGAATGGCATCAGACTTCTCAAAAGAAAACAGAGCGATGGCTGCAAAGATCTGAGTGAAATGCTTCTTTGATGTATTTAACACTGGGACCTGGCACTTAGCTGTGTACCAGGAAGAAAAAGGACCCATCGTGGTGAAGGCCAAGCTCCGCACTCCTGGGTGCCGGGTGTGCGTTGGGCTCTTCCTGGGACTCCGTGATGGGCACTCGCCCTCTGCATTCGCCCCTGGGTCTTCGGCAGGAACCTCCATGTTCCCCCTGAAGCTTGTTAGGGTCAGCCCTTCTCAGGGTCCGTGCAGCCTTTGCCATGGGCTTCCCGCTCCCTCCATCAGGCCTGCGGGTGCCTCGGTGAAGGGGCCCAGTTGGGCCAGCGTGATCGCCCTCAGAACCTTCTCTTAGCCCCTGCAGGTTTGCAGCGAGCCGGGAGAGCCCTGCGGGTGGCCGTGTAGATGCCGAGGGCACCACCTCCTGGGGTCGGCAAAGCGTGGAAGAGAAGTCTCCCCCAACGAATGGGGACCACCAGGCGGATGCAAACAGGACACGGAGAACAGGCTCCTGAGCACCCGGCACACACGCAGGGGCGCACGCAGGACTTCCAGAAATAAAAGTTCAGCAGGGGAAGTGAGAGAAAGCAGGCTCCGCTGAGAACACAGGCGCCTTCCGGAAGAGCGAGTGGGAGCGCGGGATCGCAAGCAGAAACACCAAGAATCGAAATCACAGATGAATAGACAAGTGGCTGGGAAATCAGATCTAGGATCCTAAATTGGGGGTAAAAGGAAAACAAGGGAGTTGAAGGAGATGTAGTAATTTAAGAAATAATGGAAGAGAGACACGAATCTTCAGATCTGGAAGGGCTCCAGGGAGGAGTGAGGAATTGAAAATACAAGCCTAGGGAAGTGGATTTGGCTCAACAGATAGAGCATCTGCCTACCACACGGGAGGTCCAGGGTTCAAACCCAGGGCCTCCTGACCCATGTGGTGAGCTGGCCCATGAACAGTGCTGATGCGTGCAAGGAGTGCCCTGCCACACAGGGGTGTCCCCCATATAAGGAGAGCCGCCCAGCGCAAAAAAAGTGCAGCCTGCTCAGGAGTGGCGCCGCACACACAGAGAGCTGATGCGGCAAGATGACGCAACAAAAAGAGACACAGATTTCCAGTGCCGCTGACAAGAATACAAGTGGACAAGGAAGAACACACAGCAAATGGACACAGAGAGCAGAGAGCAGACAACCGGGGCGGGGCAGGGAGAGAAGGGGAGAGAAATACATAAAAAATAAATCTTAAAAAAAAAAAATTATATGCCGAGACGCAGCCTGTCCTCAAGTCTAAATACCTCGGATAGAGACAAAATCTTAGGAGCTTCCAGAGAGGCCCTGCAGACTTCTCATCGGTATTCCTAGAAGCCAAAGGGGAGGAAACCAATTTACAGGCTCATGGGAGAAAGTGGCCGACCGGGAAAGAAAAGTCTGCACATGGGGAGAAGTCAGAGAGAATCCCATCCAAATGACAGAGGAAAACAGACCTGAAAGCACCTCGTAAGTGGGAAATCAAATCAGAACAAAAATCTTGAGAAAGTAGAAGACAGAGGACAAGAAATAAGAGAGTGATAAAACTTGTTTAGAGTTACATTTAAATAGATGGCAAATGCGCCTGAGAATAATAATGCAATCGTTGAGCAGGGATTATTGAGACAGAGGAAATAGACTGCACAACTCAGTGATAAATAGCCTGCGACTGGACCTACACATTCTAAACGACATCAACAAAACCCAGGAGTTGAGGCAGGGAGACCAGAGAGCAAGAGCGCAAAAGAGAGGAAGTGAAAGTATTCCAGAGTTCTCTGTTTTGGGGAGGAACAGGCAGAGTGAACAAGTGTGACTGAAATTAAGGGGTGGGATATTTTTAATATTTAACTTGGATATGGCAATAGGGGAGTACAGATTTAAATAAATTTATTTAGGACAGCAAGTTAACCTCTTATGGATTTCAGGAAAGCAGTGGGACTTCCAAATCAGGGAGGCTAGAAATAAAAATGAAGTTGTTCTATCCAGTAAAAAGGAAGGGAGGGAAAAAAGAAAGAAGGAAAACAACAAAGTAAAATAGTTGGAAAAACAGTACCATGTCAAGCCCTTGCTGAGTTCCTCACTGCTCTGCAAAATACATCTCCCAGATGCAGGTCACAGCTCAGTTCTGCAGGCGAACTAGCTTTCTGCCCAGCAGCCTCACCTGGGCGAGACCTGAAAGCAAAAGAAAGGCCAGGCCCTGCTTCTGCCGGCATACCTGGCTGGCGTTGGTGGAAGCACAGGTCTACAGCAGCAGCAGCAGAGGTCCCAGGGGCCGGGTAAGAGGGAGGCATGGAGCATCTCACTGCTGGCGTGGACCATGGCCAGGCGAGGCGTCCTGGAGACCCCAGTCATGGACCCAGTGTCCTGGTCCCGTGTCCCAGCAGAGATGGTGTGGCCCTGGGCCAGCATCTGGGGCAGTGGTGGGTTGAGTCTTCAGCTTCCTGATTGTGCAAGAAAGTACAGCTTCCTCTCAGGCCAATTCTGCACCATTGCCCTGAGAGTCACTCCTGAAAACTCAGCCTAAATCCTGTTCCTCCACCTATTCCAAAAACTTTGTAAATACCAAATTCCTTGTAGAAATCTCTCTATGCTTAAACTAGGTGAACTGTGTCCAATAAAAACAGTAAACATAAAATAAGATGGAAAGAATAAAAACAAATATGTCAATCGACACAATAAATGTGAATGGGCTAAATTCTCCTATTAACCTTGAAGGTCCAATTGGAAAGAAGGAAGGGAAGAAGGGAGGAGGAGAGGAAGGGAAAAGGGGAAGTGGGGAGGAAGAGAGGAAGGGAACAAGGGGGGGAGGGAAAGAGGGGAGGGGAGAGAAAGAGAAAATCCACTTATATACAACCACTTTGGAAAGCAATTTGGCCTTCTCTATCTACTAAAGCTAAGCATATACCTACCCTATAATCCATCAGTTCCACTCCTAGGTAAATGCCCAAGAAAAATGATACATACAAGAATATTTATAGAAGTATTACTCAATGTAGCTCCAACTTGGAAACAACCCAAATGTCCACCAAGAGTAAGTGGATAAATAATTGGTATATTTATACAGTGGACTACTATAGAGCAATGAAAAAGAACTACTGCAATATACAATAATAAAAATAAATCTTACAAACATAAGGTTAAAAAGAAAAAGTACAGGCACAAAAGAGCACATACTATGGGACTCAATTTATATGAAGTTCAAGAACAGACAATAGAACATTCATTAGCAATAGAAGGAAAAATAGTGGTTATTTGGGGAGCAGATGTAACTCAAGTGGTTGGGCACCTGCTTCCCATGTACAAAGTCCAGGGTTTGATCCCTGGTACCTCCTAAAAACAAAAAACAAAACAAAACAAAACAAAACAAAACAAGCTCTGTTAGTCAGCCAAA
The DNA here is from genome assembly GCF_030445035.2 of Dasypus novemcinctus. Lineage (NCBI taxonomy): Eukaryota > Metazoa > Chordata > Mammalia > Cingulata > Dasypodidae > Dasypus > Dasypus novemcinctus. The sequence goes on from NC_080682.1 coordinate 10,278,628, forward strand.
GGGGTACTGATACAAAATACCAGAAATCTGTTGGTTTTTATAAAGGGTGTTTATTTGGAATAAAAGCTTACAGTTACAAGGCCCTAAAGAGTCCAACTCAGGTTGCTTTTCTCACCGAAGTCAGTTGCCACGTGTTGAAGCAAGATGATTGCCAATTGTTCTTCACTCTCAGCCACAGGCTGGCATAGGGTTTGCTTCTTTCCAGGCTTCCTCAACTCAGCTGCTCTGTTCTCTTCAGCTGCAAACTATCAGACAAATGGCTCATCTCTCTCCACAGGGCTGCAGAATCAAGGTTCTCTCCTCTACCATGTCTGTGGAGCTCCCTTTCTTCCTGTGCCTTCTACTGTGTGTCTTCTTGAGTGAGTGCCCACCAAAGGGGCGGGGACTTAAACTGAGTTACATTCTACTGACATGGTCAAATCAAAGCCCTAATCTTAACATAATTTGATTAAAGATATATCAGCTGAATCTAATACAATCAAAAGGGATTACACACAGAGGAACAGACCGGTTTACAAATATAATCTCTCTTTTTTGGAATTCATAGATAATCTCAAACTGCCACACAAGCGAGAAAAGACAACCCAACTCTCAATGGGGAACATACGTAGCTCAAGTGGTTGAGCACCTGCTTCTCATGCATGAGGTCCTGGGTTCAATCCCTGGTATATCCTGAAAAAGAAAGTGGTTATTTCTGAGAAGGAGCATGAGGGAGCCTTCAGGGGGCAAGGAGAGGGGGCTAGAAATAGTCCATGGCTAGAACTAGCTTCTCCTAGTGTTGGCTACATGGGTATATACATGTGTGCACGTGTAAAATGTAATCAACATGTCCACCCAAGATTAGTGCACTTCACACACTGTACTAGAGCTATAGGATACCTCAATACATGTATCACCCCAGTCATATTATTTATTTTTAAACATTTAAAACAAAATGAAAAGAAACACTGAAAAGAAACTAACTTGTGGGAAGCGGACTTGGCCCAGTGGATAGGGTGTCCGCCTACCACATGGGAGGTCCAAGGTTCAAACCCCGGGCCTCCTTGACCCGTGTGCAGCTGGCCCATGCACAGTGCTGATGCACACAAGGAGTGCCGCGCCACACAGGATGTCCCCCGCGTAGGGGAGCCCCACACGCAAGGAGCATGTCCTGTAAGGAGAGCCACCCAGTGCAAAAAAAGTGCAGCCTGCCCAGGAATGGTGCAGCACACACAGAGAGCTGCAAGATGACCCAAGAAAAAGAAACACAGATTCCAGGTGCTGCTGACAAGAATCCAAGCGGACACACAAGAACACACAGAGAATGGACACAGAGAGCAGACAACTGCGGGGGGGGGGGGGGGGTGGGCAGGGAAGGGGAGAGAAATAAATAAAAAATAAATCTTTAAAAAAAAAAAGGAAACTAACTTGCTTGACAGGAAACAAAAAAACTAAAGAAATACTTTTCCAAATGGAAGAGATGCTTGCTGATCTTACCGTCAGCGCTTTCCCTATTGCAATAACCCGTGTCCCCATGTGCAATACTATTTGTCCCCTTACCAAGGGGAAAAAAGCTCAACCAAATGTAAACAGCTTTTATTACCTGCTCTTTTTGACCGTGCTTCTGCACTCTGGAAAAAAACAGCAAATCCTTAAAGGGCTGTTCAGCTCCCCCCAGGCTCCGTTCCCTGGCTCTTCCATGCCTCAGCCAGGGAAAATCTACTTTACTCACTCCTGGACAGAAGACAGGCTAAGTTCCTTCACTGCACACTAAGTAGGCACCTACTGCAGGGGCCACACTGCCCGGTGTGTTCTTTCCTCCGTCCCCTCCTCTTTGACAGAAATGCCAGGATCTCACCATTTGAAAATACATTTCTCTCGGGCTGCTTAACCCCCTCCCCCAGTGATGGCTCTCCATTGGGTCACATGACCACTAAGGAAGAGTCCTGTCCCCAGGGGTCAGCCAGGCAAAGAGGAGCTCACCCAAAAGAGACTGTGTCCATTCCCACTTAGTAGACTGACTTGTGGGCCCCAACTCTGCACCTATTGCTATATCCACACCCTAGCAGGGACCTGGTCATGAGTGGTGGGTACTTTCCCTCCCCTTGACTTAGAGGTTGTCCGTGTGATTTGTTTTGGCCAGTGGCACATGGGCAAAAATGACAATGTGCCAGGTCCCAAGAAGCCTCATATAGCCTGCTCACCTTCCTGTGCCTCTGCCATTGCTGAGAGAAACATGCCTCAGCAAGCCCACAGTCCAAGGAGGGTGAGAGACAAATGGAGCTGAGCTTCTCACAGATTGGCAGTGAGAAGCAGCGCCGCCCAAGCTGCCTTGGCCTGAAGCCCAGACTAGATCAGCCAAGCCCCAGCCAATCCTCAGATGCATGAGAAGAAATCATTGTTGTTTTAAGTCACTGGTTTTGGGATAATATGTTTCAGCACTATTGTGGCAATGGCTATCTGATACATCCCATAACTCAAGAAATATGTGGGGAAGCGGAATTGGCTCAACCGATAGGGCATCCGCCTACCACACGGGAGGTCCAGGGTTCAAACCCAGGGCCTCCTGACCCGTGTGGTGAGCTGGCCCACACACAGTGCTGATATACGCAAGGAGTGCCATGCCACACAGGAGTGTCCCCCATGTAGGGGAGGTCCATGCACAAGGAGTATGCCTGCCCAGGAGTGGCGCCGCATACATGGAGAGCCAATGCAGCAAGATGACGCAACAAAAAGAGATACAGATTCCTGGTGCTGCTGACAAAAATCCAAGCGGACACAGAAGAACACACAGCAAATGGACACAAGAGAGCAGACAAATGGGGGGGAGAGAAGTAAATAAAATAAATAAATTTTTTTTATAAAAAAGCTTCCCGGAGGAGATGGCTACATTTACTGGTGGCCTGTGTGTCAGACACTGTGCACAGTTTCTTATTTAATTCTCCTTGATATCCCCACAAGGTAAATGTCATTGTTCTGTGAAAGCTGGGCCTCTTCACTCCCACATGGCAGGAGTCACCTCGAGCTGAGCCACTCCTCGCCCTTCACATGGGGCGCCCTCTGTCCCGTCCACCACGACACACCCACCTGCTCCCTAGCACCTCACACCTGGTCACGGTCACGTCTGTCTGACCTGCTGGACCCCTCTCGCATTGGAGTTCAAGGGCCCAGGTCTGCAGGGTCCCTAAATCTCCACCAGCCCTGCCGTGAGGGGTTGTCCTTTTCTTTTTTTTTAAGAGTCCCAATGTTGGGAACTCACAACCTCCCATAGCTGCCTGCCCTCCTTCCAGAGGGAAGGAATACCTGAAACCATGGAAAAAGGTGAAATGGCTGAGGAAACACACGTGGAAAACAAGCACCTGGAGGGAGACTTTGAGGAGAAGAGAAGGCCCCAGGCAAGACACAGAGAACGAGCCAACGACCAGAGAGGCCCAGAGAAGCCATCGTTTGCAGAAGGACGGATGAGCAGCAGATACTGCAGAAAAGACCTGGAGGAGGGGAGCCAAGCAAAGACCCCCATTCGGCAGCCAGGAGGGCAGATGTGGCATTTGGGAAAACCACTTCCGTGGCACCATAGGGACGGAAGCCTGGCTGCAAAGGGTTTTTTGTGCTGTGCTGCTGTTTTTTTAAGACCAGAAACCATTCCTGAAGGCTCAACGAGCTGCTTAGTTAAGCCTCCCGGCTTTGTCCATAGCCTCTGATTTGTGTAAACGCACATATAAAATACAGAAAATTGTTCCCCAGTCCTTCCAGAAATGTTCCTGAAATTGGGTTGTTTCCTCCATTTTCCCCCAGGCCACTACATTCTGGTTTGTTCCACATTCTTTGGTACAAAGGAGACCAAAGCACAGGAGAGAATTCTCAGAAAAAGCAAAAAGCAGTTTGGTTTCCATCGCTGTGGAAATACCTGGGTCCATCATTTCTTTTCTGTGAAAATCCGAGGAGAACAAATGAAAATCCTGCTCAGACTCCTCCAATCTCACCTCTGCCCCAGATACCTGATGGCCCAGGCAGCTGGGACATCAGCGGGGCCTAAATGTAAGCCAAGATGCTCCCATTCCACCGTGGTCTGCCCGGGGCTGGAGAGTGACGGCCCAGAAGCCATTAAAATACCTCCAACCAGTAAGTCTCAGGAAATGACAAAGGAGCCCCAATTACAGGAGTCGACTCTCTCTCCCCCTCTTTTTTTTTTTAAGTACCAGGGCCGGGGATTGAACCCTGAACCTCATACGTAGGACGCCGGTACTCAACCACTGAGCCACACCTGCTCTCCCAAGTCGGTTTTTTGTTTGTTTGTTTTCATTCGTTTGCTTGTTATTTTGCTTTGCAGGTTTTTAGGAGGCACCGGGCCCTGAACCCAGGACCTCCCCTGTGGGAAGCAGGCACTCAACTGCTTGAGCTACGTCTGCTCCCGATGAGCAGACTCTCATCTCTTCTCCCCCAGCCTGCCAACACCCCAGATCTCTCTCCTCCCTGTCCTCTCTGCACAGCTCACCCAAACTCCCCCAACCATTCCGAGCCACTCTTGCCCTTTCCTCAACCCTCTTTCCCATCAACCCAATTTTGCCTCTCAGAGTCCAGGGAGTGACAGAGGAGCTGACCCACCAGGACGGGAGAGAGAAGGACCAGCCGTCACCACCCATGGGCTAGAGAATTTTGCTGTTTGTCGCCAGCCCTGGGCTGGAGGCCCCGACCTGGTTCCTGTGTTGGCCTCCATTATCCCACCGCAGCTGCCCTGTCATTTAGGATGCTCCCAAGACAAGCCAGAGGCAAGATCGTATCATGTCTTCTCACCCCTGCTTTCTCCGTCTGACAAGGTTTAGGTTCTTCCTGTTATCAGTCCCTCCTGGCCATAGGTTGCCCCTGGGGCTGCCGGGCTCCTTGATCCCAATCAGTGGGAGAGGGTCAGTGCTGTTCTGATAAGCAGCTCTGTGGATGGGGAGAAGACCCTGACGGGTAGCACTTGCCAATTTCCATGGTGTAAATGCTCCCACCAAGGCCAATTTCAAGCTGCCAACCTCAACACGCAGTAGGCAAGAGAGGCCCACAAGAGGTTCTAGCAAGCCAGTTCCAACCAGCACTGCTGGGATGGAGTGAGCATTCTTCTCCATATCAGTACAATCCCCGTGGAGCAGGATGGGATGGCATGGATAAGTTTAGACAGATTGGAGTCCCCCTGCAGCCAGGAACAAGGTCCTTTCCACCAAAGACATTTGACAGCTGCTCAGCAGAGCAGGAGGAGGGAGACGTGGATGCCAGGAGATGCAGCCACGGTGGACGCAGCACGGGCGCTCTCGTCTTCCTAGCATTCCTTTCCCGGCTTTCCTCCCGACCACCGTCTTGCAGCTTCCAGCAGCAGCAGCAGGAGCCCTGGGTGGTGTAGGGCAGTGGCTGCTTCTTGGTTTGGGGGACAATAAAGACCAAGAGGTCAGAAAGGACCTCAGGGATGACCCAGGCAGCAAAAGCTGGCATCTCACGAAGGGTCGCAGGAGCCGCCTCCAGGGCCTTCAAAGTGGCCATCGCCAGGTGGCAGTCACAGCCCCGGAGGCTCCCAAGGCAAAGGGGACAGCCGGGAGCCTTCCCTCTGGCGTCTGCAGCAGCCCTGCGTCTCCTGGCCCATCGTGGACACGCGCCTGGATGGAGGAAGGTGCAAGGCCAGAGCCCTGTATCCCCCACCACCTCTGCTCTGGTTCAAGGTCAAGTTGTCAGGGGGCCCATTTTTCTTATAAGCCCCAGGCTTTGGGAAGCCAAACAGCTAGATTTGTAAGACATCCACACACCCCCAAAGTTGGAGGTCCCCATATCTGTGCCCCACCAAGGACTCCATCTGAAGGACCCCCACCTCCAACCCCGGCTTCCTGGCCGGGAGCTGCCTGCAGGCATGAGGGGATGCTTCCCGCAGAATCTGAGCAAAAACCTGCTCCTCACTCCTGCCAGCGGAGCTAATTGCTGAGTTAATTGGCAATGTGTTGTTAGGTGAAAAAGAACTAGTTAGAAACCCATATTTATAGTTTGACGTTATTCTTAAGGAAAAGGCAGTGTGTGTGTGTATGTCTCCCATCTAGGGGGCTGGGGGGGTTTCAGTGCAAATAGAAACATAAATAGGAGACAAGTCTAGACCACTAGTTCCCAACTGGGGGCAGGTTTGCCCCCCAGGGGACACTTGGCAATGCCTGGAAACATTTTTGGTTATCAAAACTGGTGGCAGGGGGAAGGTGCTACTGGCTTCTAGTGGGAAGGGGCGGGGGACACTGCTCAACGTCCTAGGAGTCACAGGACCGCCTCTGCCCCCAGCAAAGAATTCTCTGGCCCCAAATGTCAGTAGTGCCAAGTAGGAGAACCCCTCCTGCTGCAGTGGTTCTCCAAGCAGGGCCCCAGGCAGCAGCAGGGCCCCGGAACTCATTAGAAATGCAGATTCTTTGTTAGGCCTGTCGCACCAAGATCCAGTGAATCAGAAACTCTGTGGGTGGGGGGTGGGGGCAGGACGTCTGTACTTTTAACAAGCCCCCCGAGGGGTTCTGAGGCCCACTCATGTTTGAGACTCACCGGTCAAGAATATTTGGACTGGTTTTATCTGCTCTAAATTTTTATCTCTGGATGATGGGACAGTGACTTCACGGATTTCTTTTTTGTCCTTATTTTCTAAAATCTCTATATTTAAGTAGGCATTGCCTTTGTGATCAAACAAAATATAAAGTGTTAATTAATCAGTGATGGATTGAACTGTGCTCCCCACCCCAAAAAAAAAAAATATGTTCAATCCTAATCCCCCAGTCTCTTGAATGTGACCTCACTTGGAAATAGAATCTTTGAAGATGTTATTACAATGAGATTAAACGGCACCAGGGCAGCTCCTAATCCAATATGACTGGCATCCTAATAAGGAGAGGAAACGTGGAGAGACAGAGAGAGGGATGGCCACGGGACGAGCCCAGGAGCACCCCGGGGATGGCCGGCCGCCCACGGAAGCGGGGAGAGGCGTGGGCTGCATCCTCCCCTCCTAGAGGGAGTGCGGTCCTGCAGACACCTTGATTTTGAACTTCAGCCTCCAGAAGTGCGAGACAGGCAATGTCTGTTATTTAAGCCAACCAGTCCGGGTCCCTCCCTACAGCGGCCCCGGTACCCTAAGATGGCTCAGCTTTCTTTGTCAGGCAGGAAGAGAACAGAAAGTTCCTTGTGCTTTTAATAGGGGGTCGACTTTGAAGCCAGACAAGGCCAGAATATAAATCCTGGCTCGATTCAGGAAACCAGCTGTGTGACCTTGAACGAGCAGGATGCTCTGTGCCTCGCCTTCCTCATCCGTGAAATGGACATTAGAACGGTCCCTACCTCTCAAGTTGACCGGGAGGGGGGAATGAAATGAAATACCCCAGGCAAAGGCGCCCGGCAGCGCTCTGGGCTCGAGGGAGGGGGTCAGTAGGTGCTGGTTGCTCGGGGCCCCTCCTGCCCCTGGGGTGGTGTCAACAGTAGATGGCTGGGAATGGGGAAAGTGCATGGGGGGGGGCAGCCCCAAGGAGGCCGGGAGCAGGAAGAGACCCCAGGGCTGGGAGAACAGTGGGGTGGGGCAGCTTGGGCGGGTCTCAAACCCCACAGAGACCCCACAGTGAGAACTGTGACCCTGCCCGGTGAAAAGCGGCTGGAGGGGCTGCCCAACCTCCCTGGCCTCTGGCCTGGAGCCCCTGGGGGGCTGAGGGCTGCTCGAGCCCCCAGCGCCGGGACCCCTAGAAGCCCAGCCCGCGGAGCGCACACGTCGGGGCAGCTGCTGAGCGAGGGGCAGCTGAACTGAGCTCCGCTGTGTTCCCAGCTCCTGCAGGCCAGGAAGGAAGCAGGCGCTGGCTCTCCCGCCTCTGGGAGGCAACTGGGCTGAAGCTGAAGTTTCCCACAAAACGGTCTCTTTCCCATCTTCTGCGGAAGCCCAAGCAGGTAGAAGGGTTGTGAGGGGAGGCCTGGAAGGGTGGGAGAGGTGGGGGCCTCTGGGGAGGGAGAGGAAAGGAAGGGTCCCCAAGGCCTCTGGGGAGTGAGGGCCCAAGAGCCCCTGCCCCACAGACCCCCAGGGAGGGGGCGGCTGTGGTGCCCAGAGGGCCCTGCAGAAAACACAGGACTCCAGGGGCCTACGGGCAGGGCCAGGGGCATCTCCACGGAGACCCGTCCCCAAGGCTGGGAACTGAGCGAGGTCCCAGGGGCGGGGACAGGGAGAATAGCCCACTGGGACTGGATTTCCCCAGGGAGTGTAGATGAGCCTTACCTGTTACCACAGGCCCCGCCTCATCCCCATTGTACAGATGAGGAAGTGAAACACTGAGGCTGGCACTTTGCCCAAGGCCTGTATCTCCGGGACCCAAGGGTGGGCTTCTCACCCCAACTCCTCCCACACTGTCTGTGGAGGCCCCTCGCCCACCCGGGGTGCCCTCACCAGCCTGCAGAGCTCAGGGTGCCCGAGCCCCAGCCCAGGGCAGGGCTCACCTGCTAAGGTGGGAACACCAAGGCAAATGACTCAGGTCGCGCCGTCCCAGCGCCCAGGGCCACTCTCAGGAGCCTGTTCCCCAGACGGTCACAGCGAGGCAGGAGGGTGAGCGCTGGGGGACGTCTGTGCTCCATCCTGTAACAGGGGTGGGGGGTGGAAAGGACACAGCGGCAGAACCGGCCAGGAAGCCAGCAGGGCGGGGGAGGGCGGCCCGCAGGTGGTCTGCCCTCTGCAGGCCCCGCGCCCCCTGCTCACCTAGGCAGGAGAAACGGCACCCTAAGGCGAGCACAGCACAGGGACGGGAAGCTCCCGGGCCTGAGAACTCAAAGGCACAGTCCCCGTAGCTGAAGAGTCCCTCCCCCCGTTGACAAACTCCTGCTGTGCTTAAGGGGTCCCGCGGACACCGACAGGCGTGTTCAGCTGGTTCCCAGGGGAGGGGACACTGTGCTCAGGGGCCTTTCCTCTGTGGGTCCAGTGACCAGAGGCTGTCAGAGAGTAAAGTCGGACGCGGAGCCCGTCCCGCCCGGGAGCGCCCCAGCTCACCCCGGCCCCGCCCCCGGGCCGCGCCGGGCAGCAGCAGCTGCGTGACGGCTCTGCAGACCCCGTCCAAGAAACGGCCAAGGAGAATCCAGCAGCGCTGAGCCGCGCCGGTCCACACGGGCTGCCGACCCCTGAGCCACAGTCGGACCCACCTGGGGATGTGACTCGAGCTGACCCTCTAGACACGTCGTGGGTAAAAAATAAAAGAGCACGGTCATGCCCATCGCCAGAAAGTCTCCCAGCAGGAGGGGCCCTGGCAAGGACAGGAATTGGATCAGACCTTACAAGGTAGACGCAGGGCCCTCTGGCTGACCGTGGGCGGCACCTGGCCTTGCGGGGCCTCCGTTCCCACATCTGCAGAAGGAGCATCACGAAAGCACCCGCCACCTCAAGGAGCCCGGGGAGGACCTCTAGGGTCCTGGGTCACAGCCAGGGCTCACCGAGTGGCGGCTCCCGGCAGCCTGCCCGCGCTGGACACAGGGTCGCCGCCCAGTTCTTCCTGGAGGATTGGGGGCACAAGCCCACTATCCCTTCAGCAGGAAAAGGCAAGACCTTCCACTCGACTGTCTCACGGCCAGGCAGGGCTCTGGGCAGAGGCGTCCTTGCCCCCTGGAGCTCCAGAGGAAACGAGTTTCCACGCAGCCCTCACACCAGCACTAGGCCCGAGGAGACCTGGGGTGAGCCTGTCTTCACAGGACACTCGGCCCCGGGAAAGGGAGGGGGCATCCGAGCCGAGTGGTGGGGCGCTGCTCGAGGAGCTCCCCCAGGCTCTCCCAGCCCCAGGCCCTTCCCCTTGGGGCCCCGCTTGGTGTCCGCTTAAGCCCCTGAGCTGGCTTAGAAGGTGACAGCTTCTGGCTTTTAGCAAGACAAAGAAATAGTGATCCTCCGAGGGGAGGCCCATATGATTGCCTTGTGGTTTCCTTGGAAACCAAGTCCCCTGCTCACCTTCCTGGGCGTCTTCTCATCTGTCGCCCTCTTTCTCTCCCGCCCGCCTCTGGGCCACAAACCCAAGAAAGGCCAGGTGACCGCTTTAAAACGGGACCATCAATGACAAGGAGAGCACCCCACAATTTTCCTGCCTTTTCTCCAAGGTCCACACTTCAGGGTAACCAAGCAGCCCTAATTGCTGAAAGAAAGGTCTTTTTACATAAGAATTCCTACAAATAAATGTGAGAGGAGGAGAAGAATTAGAAAATCATCATCTTGTAACTTGCAATAAAATAATCAATTCAGGCAATGACACCAGTGGTGGAAGCCTTTACAGGAAAAGCTGAAGAGGTTAATAAAGGATTTCATATTCTCCCTCACATGCAGGGTTGACTGGACTTGACCAAGCAGATCTCCTCGGGGTCTCTTGTGCAGCTGGCATCAGGAGGCAGGTCAGGCTGGGGTCATCTGAAGACCCAGCCGCGCAGCCGATCCAAGATGGCTTCTGATTCTCTGCCCGACGCTGCGCTCAGGGGCAGGATCAGTGGGCACTGGGGGGAATCTCTGTCTTTCCACGTGGTCTTTTCACAAGTCCAGCTTGGGCTTCCTCCCAGCATGGCAGCCTTAGGATAGACAGACATTTTACATGGTGGCCGGCTCCCCATGGAGAGTGTTCCAAGAGACAAGAGGAAGCTACAAAGCTCCCGATGAAAGAGAGCCTCAGAAATCAAACGGCGGCACTCCGACCACCTCCCAGTGGTCAAAAGCAAGTCAGAGTCACAATAATTCTATAGTAGAATTCCAGCAAGTCCAGTTTACTCTGTATTTTATTCCTCCATCCTGAGGACCTTGGGATGGTGATGTCCACTCCACCTCTAAATTGAGAGGGGACTTAGATCCCACATGGCTGATGGATGGAATTCTCTTGCTTGCAGCTGTAGACTCTCTTGGTTCCCTGGTGTGGTGGTTGACCATCATCACCTCCCTGTTAGCTGACCTGGGTAAGTCCAACGAACCGGAGAATAGGTATTGCAACTCTGCTGAGGTTCAGGAATATAGAATTACTGTGACTCTAGTAACGGAAGAAATTATGTCATTGATGTGGAGACAGTGGCCACAGGAATTGCTGAAGATGGAGAGGGAAAAAGAGGTGTGATATTGGGGAATTTTCGGGACTTGGTGTTGTCCTGAATGATATTTCAGGGACAGACGCAGGACATTATATATCCTGCCATAACCCACTGAATGGACTGGGGGAGAGTGTAAACTACAACATAAACTATAATCCATACAGTGTAGCAGTGCTCCAAAATATACTCATCAAATGCAATGAATGTGCCACACTAATGAAAGAAGTTGTCGATGTGGAAGGAGTGGGGAGTGCGGGGAGTGGGGTATATGGGAACCTCATATTTTTTATTATAATATTTTGTGTTATTTATGTATCTTTTTTAAAAAGATAATTTTTTTTTAATTTTAAAAACTTAAAAAGGAATAGAAAGGAAGTTCCTCAAAAAAAAAAAAAAAAGCAAGTCAGAGAGTCAGCCCAGATTCAACGGAGAGAGCTCCACAGGGCCCGAATCCTGGGAGGCGGGGCTCACAGGGGCTGCCTTTGGGGGCTGGCTACCAGAGGAGGAGCTTTACAACCGAGCCGCCATGTCGTCATCAGAGCCCACGCATCTTTTTTTTTTTTGGCAGTACTGGGGAATAAACCTGGGAATTTGCACATGGGAAGCAGGTGCTCAAACCACTGAGCTACATCTGCTCCTTAACACTCACCGTTTTTAACATTCCTTTGAGGCAACAGGAAGCACCCAGTGCTATTCATGGAGGGTTCTTGTGGGGGAAAGAAGTGGAACCTAATTCTAACTGAGCCTTTAGTGCTACCTGCATTTGCAGGAAATAGAGGGGAGAGATGAGCAAAACCCCAAGGATGCAAATGGAGGAGTCCGGAATGATCCTCAGGAGAAATGCCCAGGTTGTCGCAGTGAGTCGATGGCATTTAAAAAGAAGGAGAAGGGAGGGGAGCGGGCTTAGATTGGAAAGGTCTTAATTGATCTGACAAAATGCTGCATGTGGGCCTTTTCTTGGGGCCAGATTCTAACAAACCAACTGTAATATAAAAAAGTTTTTTGTTTTTTTTGTTTTTTTTGTAGAAAACAGGGAAATTTTATTACGGCCTGATCCCAAGGGATTGTTATTTATCTTGTTAGGTGTGATAATGGTTTTGTGATTATGTAAGAAAATGTCTCTTTTGGTGGAGAGAAAAATATACAGCTGAAGTCACAACATGACTGAGATTTTATTTAAAACACGTAAGAAAGGGGAATGGGTGTAGCTCAGTGGTTGAACGCCTGCTTCCCATGTACTAGGCCCCGGGTTCAATCCCCAGTACCTCCTAAAAAAATAAAATGAAATAAAATACATGGAAGGAAGGGAGGGAGGGAGAGATGGAGGAAAGGAGGGAAGAAGGGAGAAAGGGGAAAGGAGGGAGGGAAGGAGAAAAAGGGGGAGGGCTACACCCCCTTACGGCAAATATGGCAAAATCTTGCTAATTACCAAATCTGGGCGATGGGTATACGGGGCTTGACTGTACTATTCTCTCTACTGTTGTAAATGTTCGAAAGAGCTCATTATGAAAAGAAAAATTTTAAAGGCAAGCCACTGAGAAGGAGCCTTTTATCCCCCGCTGCTCCTGACAGCATAGCCTTGCGCTGGAATCATTTGTCACCGTGTAGCAAAGCTGCCCAGACCTCATCAAGAACAAATACAGCCTTTCAAAGTCACCTTTTGCAGAGCCGGAGGCCTCGTTTCTAAGCCGTCGGCTTCCATCCCTCCTATTGTTAACTGGGGGCTCTGCTCAGCGAGGTGGCAGATTCCAGCTGCAGAAGAACGGTGCCCCCCCACCCCAGGACCACCCACCACCGGCGTTCTGCCCCTCCATGGGAGGTGACTTTGGCATCCGGTGGGCTCCGCAGGCCACACGTTGCATCAGGAAAGGTCTGAAGCAGACAAAGGACAGAAGTCAAATACGTGACATGTACATGCCCATATGTGCATGCCGCAGATGCACACATGACCGAGAGAGAAACACACAGAGAAACCTTTGTCAGCTGCCACTAACTCAACACGACAGCGAAGAGCGATTGCGTAATCGATTGGCCAGCCCTGCTTCAGGCTGGACATTCGCTTCTTCCTCTGTAAAAAACCCCCATTCTTGGACCACTCCCAAGAGCTTTCTTTTTCGTAGTTTGGGAACCTACCTGTTTTTGAGGTTCCCTGGTGATGCCAGTGGTCCTCAGATGGGTATTTGGGAGCCCAAGGGTTTGAGTACGTGGAGTCTCTGGCCCCACGGGTCTCAGTTGTGTTGACTTGGGGTTTCCTGGGAGGAAAGGAGTGGAGAGGGGAGACTTCTGGCCTGCAAATTAGGAGCCTCAGGCTCAGTCCCAGCCAGGCAAGTCTAGGAGAGCCACCACTTCATTGGGCCTTATGTGTCCACCAGGCAGGTGGTCCCAGTGCTGGGCCAGGCCCCCTCCTCTGACATCCTGCACTTACTGAGCACTGTCTACCTGGCCAAGGCTGATCCTTAGCACCTTTGAGTGGGTGGCTTGGCCTTGACATACAGCAAGGTGCAGCAGCCAAGAGTGAATTTGATTTCTCATGGGCAAGTCCAAATGTAATACCTGCTGCCTTTCCAAGGAGAGCCCAGGGTAGGGTAGGGCTTGCCCTGGGAGATGTCATCTGAGCTCTGTGTTTCACCTGAGTGCATAAAAGACGGTGCTCTACAACAAAGGCAAGCGGATTCAAGGTGCAATAAGCACTTAGGAGATTAGTGGTGGGTGAGTTCAGCCAGAGGAAGGCAACATACCCAACCTGGGAAGCCCTCAACCCCAGGAAAACTCTTCAGAATCACTGCACAATCACAGACATCAAGGAAATCCACCCTAACTCTAACCCTAACCCTAATGTTAACCCTAACCTTAACCCTAACCCTAGCCCTTATCCAAGTTTACTCTTTCCCATCATTAGCAAGACTACAGAACTATAGCATGCATGTCTCACTTCCAGGTGGGTGGTGACACAGGAACACACTTACTCACACACTCAGGCACACACAGATTTGCTGCATCAAGCCACCCAGAGAATGAGTTTTGAACATTAAGAAAAAGTATGAACACTATATTCCATTTTACTATTAATGGAACCTGACAATATATTGGGCTTCACTTTCAAAGAAGTTTTGGATCACAGAGAGGTTCAACAATGGCAGGGGAGGAATACTGGTGTGGGATGTTATTGACAGGGGACTCATGGTTGGCAGGGAATTCTCCAGGGCATATATCCAAGGTACATAAAAATGTTTGGATATTTTCATAGTGGTTACAATTAAAAACAACAACTGAGGGAGTGCTGAGTTCTGAGCCAGGGGAGCTCTATCACAGTCCCTAAAGGAACAGCAACAATCCCCCAAGTGTAACAGCAAAGACCAAAAAAGAAGGAAGGTCCAACAATGAGCCCTTGATACTAATGACTATGCTTGTGAGCCTGTGCACCTGAAATAAGAACAAGGCCTAGAGCTGCAGAGTGCCTAAGAGTTACCTCCTGAGAGCCTCCATGTTGCTCAAATGTGGCCAGTCTCGAAGTCAAACTCAGCAAGTAAATGTGTTGCCTTCCCCCCAGCGTGAGACATGACTCCCGGGGATGAGCCTCCCTGGCGCCGAGGGATTACTACCAAGTACCAGCTGATGATGTAACTAGAAAATGGCCTTTAATAAAAGGGTCAACTTGGACCAGCGGAATAGCTCAGTCTACATATAATACCAGGAGTTAAAAATGCTTTTTGACCTGAATAAAAGGGGGAAATGGAAAGGACAAATGAGTTTATATGGCTATGAGTCTCCAAAAAGAACCGGGAGGTTATCAGAGGGGTTGCCCTTATGCACACCTGAGCAGAGTCCCAGAGACAGATAAAGTAGATACAACCCCAGGTATTGGTTCTTCTGAGGGCTACAGAGACCCACAGGTTCTATGGTCATGGCAGATGGAGTTCAGTACCATGTCAGTTGGCCCTACTTTGGAGTTTGTGTTTCTGTGTGATGGAGCTGGACTTAGATGTGATCTTTGTCCACAAGTCTCTCCTGTTACTTTACCAGAACTGTAGTTGGTGCTGGGGTTTAATGTATACCCTGGGGACCTGAATCTCTGGACTGACCATGTGATAGCCAGGCCCTGAGCCTCAACAGACTTGCAACTCTTACACTCTGGTTTATTGGACTTACCCCACTCATCTAACATGGAGGGGAAGAAGGTCAACCACCACACCAGGAAGCCAAGAGTGCCTACAAGTGAAAGCAGAGAATTGCATCCAGCATCCATGTGGAATCTAAGCCCCCTCTTGATATACATGTGGAGTGGACACAACCATTCTAAGGTCCACAGGATGGAGGAATAGAGTATGGATTAGAGTGGACTTATTGATATTCTATTCATGAATTATTGTGATTAGTAATCGAAGAAAATGTGGCATTGGTGTGGAGAAAGTAGCCATGGTGGCTGCTGGCAGTAGGGCATGGGAGGAAGAGATGTGATGTGGAGGCGTTTTCGGGACTTGGAGTTGTCCTGGATGGTGCTGCAGGGACAGTTACTGGATATTATATGTCCTCCCATGGCCCACTGGGTGGACTGTGGGAGAGTGTGGGCTATGATGTGGACCACTGACCATGGGGTGCAGCGGTGCTCAGAGATGTATTCACCAAATGCAATGAATGTCTCATGATGATTGAGGAGGTTGTTGTTATGGAGGGAGGAGTGGGGTGAGGGTGGTGGGGGGTATATGGGGACCTCATATTTTTTTAATGTAACATTAAAAAAATAAATAAAGACAAAAAAAAGAAAACTAACTATAACCCTAACACTAATATTATCCTTAAACCTAACCCTAATGCTGACTTTGTAGGAAAATGTGTTTATTTTGATCTTGTTTTTGCATATACTATTTATTCCAATAAGATTTTCTCTAATTAACCATAAGAGGTTACTTTTGAGAAAAATGTGTTATTTTGATATTTTCATTGGGCTTGTATTCACAAATACTGAGTTTCATCTAAATTTGCTCTAACTTATAATAACAAATTACTTTGGAGAAGAATGTGTGATTCTGAGCTCATTTTTATTTATACTGCTTAGATTAATCTAAATTTTCTCTTTCAATAAATGGTTTCCTTCACACAGAAAAAAAGAAAGAAAAAGTATGAAAACCAAGAAGGGAGAGGTTTAAGAAGAAAGGAATCATCAGCAGTCAAAGACTGTGAAGAGCTCTTAAATAGGATTATAAATGGTATGCCAACAAGTTGGATAACTTAGATGAAGTGGACAAATTCCCAGAAAGACACAAGCTACCAAAACTGACTCAAAAGAAACCAAAATCCATATAGATCTATAACAAGTAGAGATATTGAGTCCATAATCTAAAAATTGTCCATATAGAAAAGCTCAGGGTCAGGTGGCTTCATTGGTGAATTCTACCAAACTTGAAAGAATTTAAACCAATTCTTCACAAACTTTTTCCAAAAATGAGTCTAAAATTCTTCCCAACTCATTCTATGAGGCCATTATTACCCTGATCTCAAAATTATACAAATACATCATAAGAAAAGAAAACTACAGACAATATCTCTCATGCATAGACACAAAAACCTTCAACAAAAATCCAGCAACATATAAAACAGCAATGTACAAAAAAATATATATGTACCATGACCAAGTTTATTTAACATCCAGGAATCTATTAATGCAATACACATCAGTAGAATAAAGAATAAAAACCACATAATTATCACAATAGATGCAGAAAAGTCCAGTGGCAAATTCAACACCCTTTCATGATTGGGGAAAAAAAAAAAAGCAATAGAGTACTGGCATAAGGATAGGCATTTAGATCAATGGAAAAGAACTGAGAGTCTAGAAATAAACCTTCACATTTATGGTCAACCAGGTTTTCAAGAAGGGTGACAATACAATTTAATGGGGGAAAGGATAGTCTTTTCAACAAATGCTGCTGAGGAAAGTGGATATCCATAGGCAAAAGAATGAAGGCGGACCCCCACCTCACACCATACACAAAAATTTACTCAAAATGGATCAAAGATCTGAATGTAAGAACTAAAATGATTAAATATTTAGAAGAAAATAGGTGTGAATCCTCATGACCTTGGATTCGGCAATACTTTCTTAGATATAATACCAAAAACACACATGACAAAAGAAAAAATAGATAAATTGTAACTTATCAAAATTTAAAGCTTTTGTTCTTCAAAGAATACTACCAAGAAAGTAAAAAGATAATCCACATAATGGTAGAAAATGTTTGCAAACAATATATCTGATAAGGGACTTATATCTAACTCTTACAACTCAAAATACAAATAACAGAATTGGAAAATGGGCAAAAAAATTCAAATAAATATCTTTCCAAAGAAGATACACAAATGGCCCAATAAACCCATGAAAAGAAGGTATGGTGGTTTGGCAGCATGTACCCCAGAAAACCATGTTCTTAAACCTAACCCATTCCTGTGGGTGTGAGCCCTTATAAATAAGACAGTTGGATGAGGTAACTTCAGATAAGACGTGGCCCAGCATGGGTCTAAATCCTATTACTGGAGGCCTTATAGGGAAAGTCAGAGAGAGAGGAAAAAGCCACACAAGAGGCAGCCAGAAGCTGTAAGTCAAGGGAACCCAGAAGAAAAGGGAGAAGCCAGGAGAGGCCACTGTGTGTACTGCTAGGGACAGAGGGGCCCAGGACCAAGGATTGCCAGCAGCCAGCCCTCATACACAGTCTTTGGGAAGAAAGTATAGCCTTGAAGATGTCTTGATTTGGACATCTCCTAGCCTCAAAACTGTGAGCCAATAAACTCCCATTGTTTAAGCCAACCCATTGCACAGTATTTGCTTCAGCAATGAGAAAACTAAAACAGATGCTCAACATCATTAGTCACTAGGGAAATGCAAATCAAAACCACAATGAGCTTCCACCTCACACCCTCTGGGGTGATGTGGTGGGTTGAATTGCATACCCCAGTTTGGATATGTTCTTGGTCTTGGTCCACATTCCGGTGGGTGTAGACACATCGTAAATAGGATCTCTTGACAATATTACTTCCTCAAAAGTATGACCTAACTGAGTCAGGCTGAACTTTAATCTGGATTACTGGAGTCTTTTATAAGAATGAAATTCAGGCATAAAAAGAGAAAGCCATGGGACAAAGCTGGAAGTCAGCAGAAGCCGGAGGAGAAAGGAAAAGACATTCCCATGTGACAGGAAAGTCAAGGCCCAAAGATCACCAGCAGCCAGCCCCAGGCCACGGCAGTCTTCGGGGAGAAAGCACTGCCTTGCCAAAACCTCAGTCTTGGACCTCCTAACCTCAACATTGTGAACCAACAAATTCCCATTGTGTAAGCCAACCCGTTGTATGGTATTTGTTTTAGTAGCCTAGAAACTAAGACATATGGCTATAATAAAAAAAGACAGAAAGTATTGGCAAGGATGTAAAGAAATTGCAAGCCTCATACCCTGCTAGTGGAAATGCGAATTGGTGCAGCCACTTTGAAAAACAGTCTGGCAATTCTTCAAAAGGTTAAACATAGAATTATTCCACCCCTAGGAGTTACCCAAGAAAAATGAAAACGTATGTTCATGCAAAAACTTGTCCATGAATGTTCACAGTAGCATTAGTCATAATAACCAAAAAGTGAAAATAACCCAAAAGTCCATCAACTGATGAATGGATTAATAAAATGTGGTGTATCCACAAATGGATATTATTTGGCAATAAAAAGTAATGAAGTACTCATAAATGCTATAACATTATGTTAATGAAATATTCTGCTAATAAAAGAAGCCAGTCTCAAAAGACCACATATTGCATGAGTTCATTTATATAAAATGTCCAGAATCACAAATCTAATAGAGACAGAAAACAGATTAGTAGTTACCTAGGGCTGGAGGTTTGGGAGGAAATGGAATGACTGCTGATGGTCCAGAGTTTCTTTTGGGGGTGATGAAAATGTCCTAAAATTGATTAGAGTGATAGTTGCGCAACTCTGTGAATATACCAAAAAACACTGACTTGTCCACTTTATAGGGGTGAATTGTATGATAAACAAACCATATCTCAATAAAGTTGTTCTAAAAATGAATATGAAGATAGAAGTTCAGTAATAAAAAGATAAGTAAAGAATGTGATGAAAAATTTTCTAAAGAAATAGTCAGTAGACACAGGGAAAGATGTCCACCTCAGTAGAAAACCAAAAAATCTAAGATGAGATGACAGCGTGCTTTTATTTTTAATCTATCAGATTAGAAAATGTGGAGTTAAAAAAAAAAAGTCGACATGGATGTGGGGAGATGAGCACCCCTCTGCCCCCCCACCCCACGCTGCTGACTTAAGCGTGAGTTCCCGCAACCCGTGGGGAAGCCATCTGTCCATGGTCACGGAGCCTCCGCAGGTGTGTGGAGAGCAGGACCACGTCAGAGTCTAGCATAGCACGCCGCATGCCAGAGGCGCTCACTAAATGTTCCAAGAATGAAGAAACGAATGTGCTCCCTTAGCTCCAGCAGTTCCACCGCTAGGAATTATTCTCAAGAAATCACTGGAGGCTCGTGAACAGGATGCTTGGTCAGAGCGGCCCACGGCCGAGCCAGGGAGGGCAGGGGAGAGCGATGGTCCTGGCTACGTGAGGATGGGCCGAGCCAAAGGAGGGACCCCTGCCGTGGGAATCTCAGCAGTCGGGGAAGGATGACGTGGAGCCACAGTATCCACAGGGAAAAACGCTCGCCAGGAGCCGTGAGCAAAGCAGGCGGCCGTTTATATAATGTGACCTCATTTAAAGGTACACATTGATACGGACAGATGTATCAATAGATGTACGTTTGCATAAAAAGCATGTCTGCACGGCTAGATTTCAGACAGTGTTTTTCTAATTTCGTTACAATTGCAAAAAAAATTATAAAGATTTTAAATAATACCCCCTAGCTCTAGTGCACGTGCACTGGCTGTAAGGGGAGAGCACTAAAGAGACACTGCCCTGTGCTTCCTGGGGGGCTCGTCTCTTGCTGGGAGGCAGGCACCCCAACACAGCACATTCAGCTCCCACCCTGTCCAACACGCATGCGTCACATTCTGGTCTTTTCGTACTGTTGTTCCGGCTTCCTCAGCATTCCTACAAACTGTCTCTTGAGGTGATCACCCCAGACCCACCTGTCAATTTCCTGCTGACCCCAATTGGCTTCCCTTAGGATGACCCCAACCCCGCTGGCTCCCAGACTCTGTGGTCCAGCCTCCCACCCTCAAACCTTCCCAAGACCAGAGATCTCTTGCAGAACCAACTCCGGCTACACCTGGGGAAAGACTGGCTCTTCCAAAAACACCCCAGGAGCTTTCTTTCCTTCTTGGCTTCCAAGTGAGAACATCCATCCACTGAGAAATAACTCCCGGGCTCCTGGAGCCTGGCCAAGTCGGATCCCCCTTTTCCATCCATCAGCGGTCAGCCCGGCAGCCTTGCCCTTGGACTTCCCGGGAAGCATGGCCTCTGGTCCCCGTCCACTTCTCTCTCCTAGGAATCAAAGTGCGGGGCAGGTCGCCATGACTGAGCTCAGCATCTGAATGTACCTTCTCGGGCAATCCTCACAGCAAGCCTGAGAGGTCAGTGTGTCTATCGGCCCACAGCCCTTTTGCCCAAAGCAAAAATGGCCAGATAGATTTCAGCAATCAGATATCTTCAAATTTTAGAAAGGTAATGTGGTACCTACACTGCGTGTTATGTAATAGCCCCTGTGGGCCCGGGGCAGCATCCTGTAATCAAATGTATTAATACTGCCAGAGTTAGAGGAATGAATATTCACCTGGAGGGAAATAAATGAAGACTATAAATAGCCTCTCAGCAGTTCAGGTCACATTTTGCAGAGCAGGGTTTCTAACCAGGTCTGTCTGCTTAGAGGCCTCTCTGCCCTCACCCCTTCCATTTGTCCCTCCCTTCCTGTACTCTTAAAACTTCAGCCACATCACTTGCCCACTTCTAGCCTTCCACACAAAAGTCTGTCTTTGCCTTATTCTGTGGTCTTGGCCCATGTGCCCAGCCCCGGGGAGGGTACTGAAGAAGTTTGGGGCTTGGAGTCCATCCCTAACCTTCTTTTTCTTTTTTTTAAGGATTTTTTTTTATTTCTCTCCTCTTCCCCCGCAGTTGTCTGCTCTCTGTGTCCATTCGCTTTGTGTTCCTCTGTGACCACTTCTATCCTTATCAGCAGCACAGGAATCTGTGTTTCTTTTTGTTGCGTCATCTTGTTGTGTCAGCTCTCTGTGTGTGCGGCGCCATGCCTGGGCTGCACTTTCTTTCGTGCTAGGCGGCTCTCCTTACAGGGCACACTCCTTGAGCATGGGGCTTCCCTACGCAGGGGACACCACTGCATGGCGCAGCACTCCTTGGGCCCATCAGCACCGCGTGTGGGCCGGCTCCATACAGGTCAAGGAGGCCCGGGGTTTGAACCACAGACCTCCCATGTGGTAGGTGGACGGCCTACCTGCCCAGTCCGCTTCCCATCCCTAACCTTCTAACCAACTCCCTGCCTCAGGAAACTCTTTGGGTTTAGGCTGAGCCATGTGATATTTTGGAAATGGAAAAACCACCTTTCCCCCAACTGCGAGACCAAGCCTCAGATTCTCCAGCCCTGCTTGAGGTTTTACCCCTTCTGAGAAAACAGGAGGCCAGACTTGACAGGGCAGACCTTATTTTGAGCCCCAGACCTGCCATCAATGTCCCTACTCCAGAATCTGCTGTGGCTCCCTATTGCCTTTTATTTCCAATGACCTCTTCTCAGACTGGCCTTAAGAGAATTGGCTTATGAATCCCAGGAGGAGCCTCGCCTACCTATGCTAAATGCCTCTGCTTAACTCACTCATTCATCACCTACTATGTGCCAGGTACTGTCTAGGCACCAGGATTTTTGTTGTTCTTTTTACTGAGAAGAAATAATTTTTTATTGAGATAAAATTCGCATAACATAAAATTCACCATTTTAACCGATTTAAAGCATATCTTCAGGGACTTTCACCATATTGTCAATGGTGTACAACCATCACCACTATCAAATTACAGAGCATCCCAAAAAGGAGCTCCATACCCATCAAGCAATCATGCCCCATTGCCCCTTTCCCCAGGCCCTGGTAACTCCTCGTCTGCTTTCAGTAGGCACTAGGATTTTAGCAGCGAATAGAACAGACAAGGTCCTGCTCACATGAGCTTATTGTATTCTAGTGAGGGTGACAGATAAACAAATAAATAGATGTGCAGTATGATGCCAGGTGTTGAAAGTGCTACAGAAAAAAAATAATAAAGCAGAGTAAGGGGCAATCGAGAGAATGGGAATGCTATTTTAGAAAGAATAGTCAGGGACAGCTTCTCTGAAGAGGCGACATGTAAGTGGCAACCTGCATTAAGCAATAGAGCAAACTGTAAAGTATATCTGGCAGAAGAGCATTGCATAGAAAAAAGCAAATGCAAAAAACCTGAGTAGGAAATGGGCTTGAATGTTCAAGAAAGGAGGAAAATAGGGGCATAAAGGAGTTACTGACCTGTCTCAATTCTGACATCCAGCCACCAATTCTGTTAGTCAAAGCCTGGTGGGATGTAGGTGAGGAGTTAAAGAAAAATGAGAAAAGCGTTATTGGAAAGTGGAGGAAAGAAGATCCTGTGATAATGTGGAAACCAGAAAACTACTTGGTGAGTTAGGTAGGCTAGCTGAGGAGGTGCTGCCTCAGTTCTTCCTGCTTGTTTTAGTAAAATGAGACAGGAGAGAAAGAAGCTACAGGAAGCATTATTAGACATAAAGTAGCCAGGTCCCCAGATGGCAAATGATGCTAAAATTTAGAAATAGTTCCTGGTCAAATCTCAAATCCAGGATATTATCAAGAAAACATGGTCTAGGGAGTTGCTGAGGGCAGGGAGAGGGAAGAAGAGGTGTGATACGGGGGCATTTTTGAGACTTGGAGTTGTACTAAATGGTATCACAGGGACAGATGCAGGACTTTATATATCTTGCCATAAACCACTGAAAGGACTGGGAGAGAGTGTAAACTACAATGTAAACTATAATCCATGCGGTGCAGCAGTGCTCCAAAATGTATTCACCAAATGCAGTGAATGTGCCACACTGATGAGAGGTTGTTGATGTGGGAGGAGTGGGGGGAGGGGGGGAAGGAGGGGAGTGGGGTATATGGGAACCTCTTATATATTTTTTTTAAGATTTTTTTTCATTTATTTCTCTCCCCTACCCCCCCCCCTCCCCAGTTGTCTGCTATCTGTGTCCATTCACTGCATGCTCTTCTGTGATCACTTCCATCCTTATCAGTAGCACTGAGAATCTGTGTTTCTTTTTGTTGCGTCATCTTGTGTCAGCTCTCTGTGTGTGGGCACCATTCTTGGGCAGGCTGCACTTTCTTTCACACTGGGCAGCTCTCCTTACGGGGCGTACTCCTTGCACGTGGGGCTCCCCTATGCAGGGGACACCCCTGCGTGGTACGGCACTCCTTGCACACATCAGTGCTGCACATGGGCCAGCTCTACATGGGTCAGGGAGGCCCGGGGTTTGAACCACGGACCTCCCATGTGGTAGGCAGATGCCCTATCCATGGGGCCAAGTCCACTTTCTCTTATGTTTTTTAATGTAACATTTTGTACAATCTATTTATCTTTAAAAAAAAAAAAGACAATTAAAAAATTTGCTAAAAAGAAACACAGTCTAAAGATGAAGCCATGGGAATGACTGCAAAATCTTTTTTTAAGCCCTCAGGAAATTTAAGAGGGTGCTTGAAAGAACCATTCAATTAAATAAGGACCTAAGAAGCTTAAAGATGTTGTTTCTCAGCAATCTCAGCAGAATCCCAAGGTAGGGAAAGACTTATCTCAAAGAGATTTGTTACAATGGAAAATTTCCAATAAGATCCACAGGAGATCCACAATGTTTTTAAAAGAATTGCATTGGCAGAAACACCGCCATCCTGGACTGAAAGGCACAGAGACCGTACAAAATGGATTCCCAAACTTCTATAAACAGGAAGAAGGCTTAAAAAGCCAATAGGTTTTTAATGTAACCTACTTTTCAAGGAAAAGGAAAGATGATTCAGAGGGAATCAAAAATAATTCCCAACCCTTACCTCTTAATGAAGGAATTTCCTGTTGGAAGTGCCCTGCTAGATTTCAGAATTGCTATGGACTGATGACCTTTATCTGCCTTCTTTATTGAATGGGGAGAGTCTATAAAGGTTATTTTATGCTTCACCCACTATTTTATATTGAGGAAGAAGGAGCAGATAGTCTTTTTAGTCCATAGTTCTTCAGATCACGAAGACCTATAGCTCTGCATCCAAGAGCTAGTCCTGAAGAAGCTTGCACAAGAAAACTCATCTGTACCTGGACCTGATTTAGGTGATGTGATTCTGAACTTTAAGCTATAATGAGATGAGGCTTTGGAGAACCTTGGGAAGAGATAAGAGTATCCACATGTAGGCAACTGCTCTCATAAAAGTCATGCCCTTCTTAGATGACCCCCAATAATCCCCATATACTGGTGTTCACTCCCTTGTACAGTTCCCTCCTGCATTCAATAGGGAAAGCCTGTGTGACCAGCAGGATACTAGACAAATGACGATGTGTGACTTCTGAGGCTAGGTCATAAAAGACATTATGATTTCTGTTTCACTCTCTCGGATCACTTGCTCTGGGGGAAGACAGCACCAGGTTTTGAGGACATTTCTTCCACTTCCTGCCAACAGCCAGCACCAATTCACCTCCATGTTAATGACCCATTTTGGAAGCAGATCCTCCAGCCCAGTCAAGCCTACAGATGACCACATCCCTGGCTGATATCTTGATGCCACCTCTTGAGAAATTCCAAATCTGTGCCATACAGCTAAGTCACTTTTAAATTCCTGACTCACAGAAACTGTGTGAAATAATAAATATTTATTGTTGCTTTAAGCCACTGAGCTGTTGAGTAATTTGCTATGCAAAAATAAATAACTAATACAGATGGGCATTCATCCTTTGCTTAAATCCTTCCAGGATCAGAGAATTCGTTCATTCATTCATTCAACAATTATTGAGCATCTACTTGTGCTACCACCTAGTCACCATCCCCTCCCCCATTGATGACAAGCTTGGCCAGCTGACTTGTTTTGTCCAATAAAATGCAGTCAGAAGTGGCATAGGATATATTTATAAGGATGATCTAAGCAAAATAGTAATATGCATTTTTAATACTGGGTTGCATATTTTCAGCCTGCAGAGAAAAGTGTCTCATAACAATATATATATTTTTTTTTTCTTTAATTTAATTCCGCCCCCTCCCGTGGTTGTCTGTTCTTGGTGTCTATTTGCTGCGTCTTGTTTCTTTGTCCGCTTCTGTTGTCGTCAGCGGAACGGGAAGTGTGGGTGGTGCCATTCCTCGGCAGCCTGCTCTCTCTTTTCACGCTGGGCGGCTCTCCTCACGGGCGTGTGGGCTCCCCTTGCGCGTGGGGCTCCCCCACGCGGGGGACACCCTTGCGTGGCACGGCACTCCTTGCGCGTATCAGCGCTGCGCATGGCCAGCTCCACACGGGTCAGGGAGGCCCGGGGCTTGAACCGCGGACCTCCCATGTGGTAGACGGACGCCCTAACCACTGGGCCAAAGTCCGTTTCCCTCATAACAATATAGACCATTGCCAGTTGCTCTTACAGGCCTCAAATATGAAAGCTATTAAAAACTGACCCTAAGGAAAAAAAAAAAAGAAGTGGCATAGGCCTCTTCTGAGCAAAGCCTTTAGAACCACTGTATGGTTCTGTCATTACTCTTTTCCTCCCACCTCAAGATCAGTAATTTCATACCAGCTTATTCAGCCTGAATTCTGGAGAAAAGAGGACATGGAGCTGGGCCACACGGGATATTAGCAAGAGCAAACCACTGGGTTTTGGCAGTTGCTTCTTATTCAGCATATCCCAGCAAAAGCTGACTGATACAGTGACACTCTCCATGCCCTGGGGGATGCTATTCTGTGAGTCTGCTTGATCTTGGTGTCCTGCCTCAGAATGCTTCTTGGCTCATCTCTCTTCCTCAAAACCTGGCTCCCAGGGCTTCACACACTGGATCCTAACCAGTCCAGGGCACAGTGGCCTTGTCCCTTCTAGGTCTGGAGACCCACCACAGCTCCCTGAAACTCAGGAAATGAGCTCTCTGGAAACTTCACAGTCTGGAGCATAGAAATATCCCACAAAGAGCCAGAAAGGGACATCTCTGAGAATCAAAAAAAAAGTCACAGGACCATACTCTGAAGCCTGGGAACTTGACCCTCAAGAACAGCTTTCTAACCTCCTCAGAGCCTAACTAAGCTTCCTTGCCTTTAATCTACTCAGCTTGAGGTGTGGTTGGCAACTCTGCAGCAGTTTTTAAAGTGCAAATGAGAAAAGAGAAATGCTAGGCAATCGGGCAGAATCAAAGAAGGAAACTACAGATGACTGAATATTGGGCAGTGTCGGGCACATTCCATCTCACAATCACTCTGCAAGGTAGATATTAATGCACCCATTTTACAGAAGAGGAAACTGAGGCTCAGGTGGGTTAATAATCTGCCAAAAGTCCCATGCTTGTCAATAAGGATTCAAATGGGCATTGTGTTGGTGTCCAGGGTTCTATGACAAAGAGCACACACTGGGTTGTCTCGAACAACAAACATGTATTGGCTCACAGTTTTGGAGGCTAGAAGTCCAAAGTCAAGGCATCGTCAAGGCCATTTTTTCTCCCAAAGTCTGTAGCATTCCGGTGCCGGCTTACTGCAACCCTTGGGACTCCTCGGCTTGCATCTCTGCCCCCATTACATGGCCATCTCTCTCTGTGACTTCGGCTTTCTTCTCGTCATGAGGACTCCAGTAATACGGATAAGACCACTCTGATTCAGCTGACCACACTTAGCCAAAAATTTAACATCTTCGAAAGATCCTACTTACAAATAAATTTATACCCACAAGCACGCAGATTAAGAACATGTCTTCTGGTGGGATTCATAATTCAACCTACCACAGGCTTACAGTCAATACTAGTCCTGATTTTGATGCTGGTGTTGTTTGTGGGTAAAAACAGACAGAGCAGTGGGAAGGGAGAGACTGGTGAGACTAGAGAATGCCACTAAATTAGCATAAGGGTGATGTTCTTTTGCTGAAACTAAATCTCCCGTTGCTCAGTGACAGGCACCTTGGTTCCATGGATTGTCCCACCAAGTTTCCCCATTGGAACTGCCGCCTGAATGCATCATTCCCAGATCAGTTCTGCCTTTTCTCTGTTCCCATTGGCCTGAGACATTTGATAATTCAACACACACAAACCCAAAACCACATGGACATGTTCATTGACGTGTGGCCATACAGGTGGGTCAAAATCAGCCATCAACTGATGAAAGGCTAAACTGTGGTGTAGTCACACGATGGAATATTATGCAGCAGGAAGAAGAAATGAAGTCAGAAGGCATATGACAACATGCCGCTAAAGATCTCCTGGCATCCTCTTGTAAAATACAAATATGGATGATACTGCATAGATAAGACTGTTTTTTAAAAAATAAAAATACAAACAAACTAAAGAGAAGGAAACAGAAGAGCAGCTATGTACAGCAGGGGAAGCATAGAGAGATTGAGAGGTGATGAGTTTTTGGTTGGTTGGTTTTTGCTTTTTAGTAGTAGTAGTATTACTAGAA
The DNA here is from genome assembly GCF_030445035.2 of Dasypus novemcinctus. NCBI lineage: Eukaryota > Metazoa > Chordata > Mammalia > Cingulata > Dasypodidae > Dasypus > Dasypus novemcinctus. The sequence continues at coordinate 10,306,315 of NC_080682.1, forward strand.
TAATGAAAATGCTCTAGAAATGACTGAAGTGAATGCACAACTATGTGATTTTACCATTGATTGTACACTTTGGATGGATTTATGCTTTATTAATATGTATCAATAAAACTGATTTGTTTTTCAAAATCAGGCACTTATGTTATTGCTGAACACAAAACCCAAAATTTAAGAATTCTCGTAAAGAACTCATAGATCCTGAAAACATGTCTGAGGACGCCAGGGGTCCAGGCACCCCAGGTTAGAAATAAATGCTGAGTTAGGCAGATGTTGCACAAAGACCCTTCTAGAACAGACAGTCTGCAGTGGCTTTTCTACATAACTGAAGTGCTCAGTTTACAAACGCAAACAAATGACTTTAGCTGCCTCTCTGCGGATTATGCGTCCTTAAGGGACAGGTGTTTTTTTCTAAATCTAGATTCCTGGCCTAACCTCAGGTGGGCCTTCAGTGGTGCCTGGAGAGCAGCCCCCCTCCCTGGCCTGGCACCCCATCATCCCTTCCCTGCACCCCTGGAGCCCCTCCTCATCCCCGCCTCCCTCCCAGCCCAGGCCCTTGCTTCCTTTTCCTCCGAGAATCCCTCAGCGCAGCTGCTCATGCACCCCCTGCCTCTGCGCAGAGGCTCTGCCCGGGCCCCTCCTTACGCCTCCCTCGGCTCAGAGCCCGTCGCTCCTGGGCTCAGGGACACCGTTCTAGTAAGTGTCCCCACAACCCGCATCTGCTCCAGCATTCCCATCAGCTCCTCATTCTCTTAGCTGAAATCAAAAAATATAAATAAGAACCATTCTCCTGATCGCACCCGCGCTTCACACGCCATGTTTCTCACCTTCCCTTTGGCACAACTCTGAAGAGCGCGCACGTGTTCCTTTCTGCTTTCACCCTGCCCGTTCCCTCTTAGACCCTCTCCAGGGCGGCTTTTGGCCCAAAGACCCTGCCGTCGTCGAGGTTGCCAGGACGCTGCAGCGGAGGCACTTTCACCCGGAAGCACTTTCTCCAGGAGCCCCACGGGGCCGTCCGGGCCGCCCTCTCCCTCCGCATTGCTCCCGGGCCTCTGGAGCCCTCGCAGACAAGGTCTCACCTCCGGACCAGGCGTCCCTGGGCCCCCGACCCAGCCGAATGCCGTCACACGTGGGTTCCAGCTCCTATTGGAACTGAGTCCCTGGTGCCTGCCCCGCCTCCTCGCCCACCTGCTCCCTTCTCACCTGCTGCTCGCGACCCGCACGCCGCCTGCTCCGTCGCCGCCCTCCCTCACCCGCAGCCAGCCGGTCAGCAGATCCCGTGCACGCGGAATCGACCCTGCTCAGCGCCGGCCCGGGCCAGCCGTCGCCACCATCACCTCCCAGCACCGTCACGCTCAGGCCGGCGCACCTGCCAGCAGCCAGGGGTGCTGGGAAACGCCCCGGCGGCCACAAACCAAAGTCCTTCCGTGGCCTGCAAGGCCCAACGGGAGGGAGCTCCGGTCCCCGTCCCACCTCGTCTCCAACAGCCGTCCAGCCCGCCAGCCTCCTGCTGTGGCACAATCACAACGGGCTGCTCTTCCTCTTTCTGGAAGGTTCTCCCCCAGGTGGCTGCCGGGCTCCCGCCTCGCCTCCATCTTCACGCAATGGCCCCACTCTGGAGACGCTCCTGGCCAGCCCTCCCTCAGATGTCAGCCCCCCCCAGCACTCCCCACCCTCCTCCCTGAAGCAGTCTTTTCTCTCCCACTCACTGTTGTCTCACATACTGTATTTAATGACTAGTCTTGTAAGCAGTTTGTCTCCTTTAAGATATAAGCTCCATGAGAGCAAACATTGTCCCCCTTTTTGGCCCCTGCTGTACTCTCAACACCTGGGACAGGAGAGCACACCCAATAAATATTGGTTGAATGAATGAATGGGTTGAAATTCATCCAGGCCTCTCAATTTGCTTTGCAGAGGTGCTGTGTGTGTGGTGTGGTGTGTGTGTGCGCATGCTGTGTGTTGGTCTGTGAATCAAACAGTTGCTCATGGGACTTAAGAAACTAAGGATGCAAAGACACCTCAAAAGAATTGCCCTAGGAGGAAAGCTGCATAAAAGGAACTGCTTGGACTGGAGTGGCCCATTTGGGGAGTTCTCAAAAGTGAAGAGCTGAGCCCTTCCATGCTCTGTCTCATTAGTTTATGCAACTGAAGGGAGTAGCTCTTCCCGCTGCTGGTCGTGCTGGGACAGGCCTCCCTCTGGGCGAGGGGAGCCCTGCTCAGGGCCGTGCGGGATGCGAGGGACACACTGGGTGACCGCCCGTGGTCAGTGTCGACCTTGCAATCACGTGAGCCTGAGGGTGGGTGCCTCTGGAATTCCACACCCTGGGCACCCCTAGTGTCACCAAACCCCAGCCCTGCAGCCAGGGCTTCCTCTGGACAGTTCCCAGGTGTGCTAAGTGCGTGCGACAGGCTAAGATGCCCATCTCTTTTGAGATCAGCAGCACGACTGCCCGACGTCTTTATGGACAGACGTTTCACAGTGGCAGCGTGAGAAAGCCTCCCTTTTCTGGAGTATCGGGTTCCCCGGCACACCTGCCCCAGCCTGGGTGCCCACGTGGGGCCCGAGGGCAGCCATAAGATCTGTGGGTTAGGAGAGGGGTGGGCTGAGGGCATCTTTACAGAACGCACCCAGCAGTATTCCTGATGCAGTTTAAGGTGGCTTCAGGAGGAAACACAAAGCACAGCAAGGGAACAGAAACTGGAAAAAGGGTGTGAAAGAAGAAATAAAATAAATGGGGAATATGTGGAATGAGCTGTGGGGGTGGGGGGCTGTGTGAGGACGGGGAAAGGGGAGCTAACCCAGCTTGGCCGGGCGTGAGGCTTCCCAGGACAGGCAGTGCCTGAGCAGAATCTGGAAGGAGGAGTGGGGTCAAATAGGCCCAAAGCGGAAGGGCCCTCCAGGCTGTTCAGAGGGAGAGGGGGAGAGAGAGCTCAGCCGGTAAGTGGGGGGGGGGGGGGTCAGGGGAGTGGGTTTGCGGGGGAAGGGGTGTCAACATTTCCTCCAAACATCTCAGCCCATAGTTGAGCAAGGCCTACTGGGACAGCCTCTGGCCTGCCTTCCCAGCACCTCATTTCCTCCACCCCAGAGAGAGCAGTGAGCCTGGCTGCCCTGGCCCCATGCCAGCAGCAGGCCAGCCACCCAGAAAGGCCATCCAGGCTGCTCTCACCTCTCCTGGGACCTGCCAGAGCTCCAGGGTGCAGTCTGCATCCCTCTGCCCGTGAACAGGGAAGCTCAGCTCAGCCACCAGCACCTGATTCAGCAACCACTGCTCCAGAAGCACCGAGCTCCGCTTAGGAAGTCGTGAGCCTCTCTGGGTCCCTGTACCTGTTCTCAGGTGGCCAGGGAGGACCCCCAACCGCCGGCTCAGCACAGGGACTGAGAAGCCCTTTGAGAAGTTTCATCAGGACTGGCATTCGAGCCAAATACCATGTGGAAGGACCCACGTTTCTGGCCATCCAAGCCTTGAGGCTGTGCAGGTGGCGACTGGCTTTTACTGCAGTTGCTGCTGGTGTTGACAGGTGTGTCACAGCAGGTGGAGTGTCAGGTGGGGTGGGGTTTTCAGCCAAAGGGTTTAGGGAACACACACACACAGGAAGCGTTCATTTAGGACGAGCTAAAACCGCGCAGGAGCTCAAACTACACAAGCACCAGCAGGACCCTGAGCTAACCATTAACACGTGGCGAGTGCTGAATTTGGGCCAGGACAGCTCCTTGCTTTACACATATTAGCCCGCTTAGTTCCCACACTAAGGCTCCGAGATGGGGTCTGCTCTCAATCACCACCTTTTACAGCTTTAGAAGTGCTGGGTCCTGGGAGACTGCTGGAATAAAGTGGCTTTTTGCTTGCAATTTGGTTTGTTTGTTTATTTGTTTTCCTTCTGATCTAAGCCAGATTAGCAAACCTGGAATTTAAATTGCAAAAGCTCTAGAGGCATGACTTCGCCCTTTAGCAGGGGCAGGGTTTACCAGGAGGCCAAAAGGCTCCTCCCTTGAGTAGACCCCTCCCAAAGACCAAGGAGCGGCTAGAAGTGGAGCGAGATTTTGGGGTTCCTGAAACAACTTCAGTAAGGGGCCTGGAGAACTCTTTAGGAAAAGAATGCAAAAGTGTGAGTACAGACTGCTAGGGTTTGGACTTAAGTAGTTGGTTGCCCCTTTCCACCGCTATCTCCACCAAGGTCAAGGACAAAAGGAGTTTCTGGCAGAGCGTTCTCAACCCTGAACTGAGCATGCATAAACCTTGGTCCTCGTGGTGGATTTGAGACTCAAACTGGGTGCAACCGTGAATTCAATGAGCAGATAGAAAGAATGGGGCTTGAAATGTATAGGGTTCATGTTTGGAATGATGGAAATGTTTAGGTAATGGAAGCACAACATTGTGAATGCAATTAACACAGAAATATATATCTGAATATGATTAAAAAGGGAAATGTGGGCGGCGGACTTTGGCCCAGTGGTTAGGGCGTCCGTCTACCACATGGGAGGTCCACGGTTCAAACCCTGGGCCTCCTTGACCCGTGTGGAGCTGGCCCATGCGCAGTGCTGATGCGCCCAAGGAGTGCCCTGCCACGCAGGGGTGTCCCCCGCATAGGGGAGCCCCACGCGCAAGTAGTGCACCCATAAGGAGAGCCGCCCAGTGCAAAAGTAAGTGCAGCCTGCCCAGGAATGGCGCTGCACACACAGAGAGCTGACACACAAGATGACACAACCAAAAGAAACACAGATTCCCGTGCTGCTGACAACAACAGAAACGGACAAAGAAGACACAGCAAATAGACACAGAGAACAGACAACCGGGGTGGGGAGGGAAGGGGAGAGAAATAAATAAATAAATAAATCTTTTTTTTAAAAAAAGGGAAATGTTAGATTGTATATATGGTAACAAAATAAAAATAAAATACATAGAGCTGCGTTACACAGTGAACCCTACGTTAAACCATGAACTTTAGTTAATAAAACAATTACAAAAATATGCTGTCATCAATTGTAAAAAATGTCCCATGCCAATGCAAGATGTTGATGGTGGAGTGTATGGGAATCCTATATTTTATGAATATTATTCTGTAAACCCACAACTTCTCTAATAAAGAAAACAAGGAATGGGGGGAGAGCAGGTGTCGCTCAGTGGTTTGAGCACCTGCTTCCCATGTACGAGGTCCCAGGTTCAATCTTCAGGCCTGTGTTGGGAGAACCCAGGACCAACCTCAGGTTCAATGATCCTCTAGAAGGACTCACAGAACTCAGAAAAACCATGATATCCATGCTTATTACAGCAAAAGGATACAGATTAAAATCAGCAAAAGGAGGTGCCTAGGGCAGAGGCCAGGAGAAACGAGGCGCAAGCTTCCAGCTGTCCTTTCCTGGGGTAGCCCTGTGGACAGCGCTGAGTTCCTCCAGCAACTGTGTGCGACAAAATGTACAAAGTATTACCAACCAAGGAAGCTCACCCCAGCCTTGTTCTGGGTTTTTATTGGGGGTCAGTCGCGTAGGCAAGGAGCACCCTTCTGACTCACCTTAATTACTCAACCTCCAGCTCCCCAGAGGTTAAACTGATTCAGCATGGCCCAGAGTCCCAGGCAAACCAAAGGGGCATTCGCTGTAAATCACAGAGTCAGCATAAACTATCCAGTGTGCCAAGGCCCCAGGGAAACAAAGAGTTTAGCAAGTAGAACATTCCCGGCTCTCAGAGGGCTTTCCCAGGGGCCAGCCAAGGGCTAGTCTTTTCTTTGGCATGTGCTGGGTTTGAGCATCTCAAATCTGCTGCTTTAACCCTTTACTGCACAGAGTTTCTGCTTATAGACAGGGAGTCACAGGGAGTTGAATTCCAAAGTGTAAGGCAAAAAAAAGCACGTGCCATCAGTGATCCTTGAAAATCCCTCAGGAAGAGAAGTCATCCTGCAGGGCTCTAGTACAGCCAGGCTTCCATCCAGGGTAGTTGGCTTACACTGAGGCTATATGTAGGTGGAAAATATAGGTCTATAAACCCTAGGCTGGCACTCAACTGGTGAGACACTGGCACTGGGGACATCCTTGGAAGCTACATCCCCAGAGGGACCTCTCATGCCCATTCCAGATTTAGTGCTCCTTGAGATGTGACTCCTCCAATGGGATCATCAGCAATATGTAAATTATTCTTCCTTTTTTGCCAAGTACAAATAATATAATTGTTATAAATTAAATGCATTTTTGGTTCAACTGTCCTCCAGGAAATGCATCCTCTTCTTGGGTCAAAAGTAAAGATTAATAATAACTGTTAACACTCAGTGGGTGCTGGCTTTGTGCCAGGCACAGCTCTTGGCTTTACACTGTTAGCCCACTTAATCTTCAGACTCACATTCTGAGATGGAGTCTGCTCTCAACCACTACCTTCCACTGCCTCTCAGAAGACAAAACAATGGAATTATTACCAACCCGAAGGTGAAGAAGGACACATCAATGCCCCTGCAGGATTCTGTCACTAGCTACCAGCTGTGCACACAGATTTAAGGAGAAATGGAACAGGCTCAAAAATTGGTCTTACAACCAGAACAGGAGCTGTGAGAACAAGACAGAAAAAGGAAAGAAAGGTACCCTGGTTGAACTGGAGGAGCTGAATTCCTGGTGATTTCCTTGGGAGGAAGGTTGAGGCTGTAGAGGATAGGGCAGGTAGATTTGAAAGGGAAAGGAGATTTTGCTCTCCCACCAGCCCCGTGCTCTGATGCTCTGACAGGTGGGTCTTCTCGACCCACCTGTCAGAGAAGACCCACCTGTCACTGATGAGGAGAGGTGACTTAGATGAGGGCAACTAGGACAACCTTGAGAGTTAACTGGAATGGCCTGGTGACCAGGCAAGTGGCCATCGAGAGGCTCCCTCTCCCTGAAGGCCCAGTTAGGAGACCCTCCTTTAGAGAGGTGGAGACCCCACGAGTAGTTACAGAAGACTTAATGAGAGGCCAGGAGGATAAGCGCAGAAGAACAGGACTGAGCCTTTTCAGTTTGTCCCTGAGTTTCACAGTGACCCTGTAATTATAGGTGGGGGCACAGGTATGACCTGAGCTTTGGGGTTTTGGGCCCAGACCATCCTTGGAGCTGGGGTCCCAGAGCCAGGCAGGAGAGTCATGGATGGATCCACAACTGGCTTAGACTCTGGACAAAGAGGAGGTGTCGGGCAGAGGGTGGAAGGGCTCATCAAACAACACTTTTGGCAAAGTCAGACCTCACTGATTTCCTATCCCTCACAAGGGCAGAATCTGCAAATGTGCTCCAGGTCTGTGTCAGTCAAGAGCCCATCAGGAAACCCCAAGTTATTATTCTCACAGAAGAAATTTAATATAAAGATTTGTTAACTAGGTATTGAAGAACTGAAAAGGCAAAAAAAGAACTCTAAGGTGTGAGGGAGATAACACTGCAGGACACAGCCCCCACTCCTAATAAGAGGTTGGAATTATTAAAAAAAAAAAAAAACAACTAAATCTTGGAAGAGGGACCCAGTGAGCCAGGGACTCCCTTGGAGGTGTCTCCAAGGAGGTATGATGCAGCTGGCTCCACCTGCTGAGAAAGCTGCAAACTAGATCCCCCTGCTACCCCAGGAAGGAACCGCTGCTGTTGGGATAGAGAAGCTATGTAGGGTGATGCCCACAGGAACAGGAAGGAGACCCTTCCTCCTGCTCCAGCTTCACAGTGTCCCCTCTAGCATCCTCTATGGTCAGGGTCCAACATGGAGAGAGCAGGCAAAGCAGAACTGTGGTTTAGAGTTCCAACCCCAGCTTCACAGTCCATAACTTGATAACCTGCCAAGCCCACCCCTCTGACTACGCCACACCATACACATCCTCTACACACATTTCAGCTTCTGCACAACAGCAAAAATAGCTGTTTCCACGTAGCCAGAAGAAACCAAGCTTCATACAAAGGAAGACACTCTCACCCTTCCCCAAAGTCAGAAGATGCAAAGTTGCCACAATCATTGCTTCCATCCTCAGGGACAAAAACACCATCCATGCCCAAGTCCTGTTAATTATTCCTTAAATTCAGTCACCAACCTGTCTGAAAATGCTACCGCCTGAAGAACAAAGTTAACCTCCAGTTTGTATAAAATAATATGAGAATAATGAAAAGGGGAAGGAAGAGAGAGAAGAGAGAGAAGAAAGGAAGAAAATATGCATTATGTAGCAGGAGCCCAATTTCCCTCTTGGTAATTGGGATCAATAATCCCATCAGCAGAGTAACTCCCCTTCTTTGCATGTTGGTTCAGTGGCCTGAGGAACCCAAAAGAAGCCAGGTGGCATTCTCAACTTCCAATTCAATAGAACAAACGTTGTGCCCCTTGGGGAAAGCATTCTCCCCTTGGGAACTAAGACCAGCAAAGCAGTGGAGTTCAAAGATTCTGGGACAGGAAGCAAAAAATCTGTGAGTGGGTGATTAGGTAGAATTAGAGAAGCCACTCTCATTCTACTCTTTGATTCCTGGATCCATGTTTTCTGGCCATAGGAGACAAAACTCCATCCTCCTTTCAGGGTGTTATCTCCCTCCTGGGGCCATAAATAAGTCTACAGTAGGCTATTCAGTCATGCTATTGGACCAGCTGTTTCTGGGTAATGGGGTATATGGTAGAGCAGAGAATTCCATGAGCATGAAACCATTGCCATAGTTCTTTTGCCATGAAATGAATTCTTTGTTCAGAAGCAATGTTACACCATGTCAATGAATCTAGCATTCAGAAAGCCCACAGATGATGTTCCTGGTAGGAACATTATGGCCAAGAAAGGCAGCATGTGTCTCTTCCAGTGAGGACAAATCTCTGTCTGCTTCAAAGTAATCAACCTACTATCAGTTTGCCTGGTCCTCTGGGAATGGTACAATCTCTGTTCTTGGCAGACTAGGCACTCAGCAGTGGCATTATTCAGGCCAGCCCTGGGGAAGGGAAGGACATGTTGGTTTTGAGCCCCTGCTTTGCCTCCATCTCTCCCATGACCACTCGTACATAGGTTCATTGAGCAAAGGCTAGGGCAGCTGGAGAAAGCTGGTAGGTGGACATCAAGAGAAACACTCTTCCTTCACTCTCTTATCAATTCATCCATCTGATTATTAAAAGCCTACTCTGCAATGGATGCCCTTTGGGAACTGTTCATCTTGGAAATAAATATCTTCCCATTCTGTGCCCATTCTGAGAGGCCAAGCCATTTATTTCTTTCCCACTTATCTTTGCTGCCCATCTTCCAATCCTGTTCTCTCCAAATCTCTGACCATTCAGCTAAACCAGGTATCAACAAACATTTTCTGTAAAGTAAGAAAATAAATATTTTAGGCTTTGCAGGCCATATGTTGTCAGTTGCAACTACACCTCTCTATAGAATGAAAGCAGCATAGACAATAAGTAAGCAAATGGGTGTGACCATGTCCCAATAACATTGAGTTTACAAAAACAGATGGTGGCCAGATTTGGCCGGGGGACTGTGGTTTGCACAACCGCTCAGATAAACCTTTAGCAACTGCCCATGAATTACCGCAGAGCCATAGTTCTGGTCTTTCTGTCAGTCCAAACAAAGTGGAAAACCAAATGTTTTGCTTGAACTTCTGCCCACTGGAAGGATTCCCCTTTGCCAATGTCCTTCAAGGCAACCCCTGAACGGGGCTGCGTTGCTACAGGCACCCACTTCCAGTCAGGGCCAGCAGATCATGCTCGGCCATCTGTTAACAGGTCTGAATTTTTTTCTCCTCAATCAAATGCTTGGAAGCATTCCCCATGAGGCTATAGGTGTGGATCAAAGGAGGGGAGGCACTGCTCATGCAAGTTCCTCATGCTCGAGCACATTCCCTCTTGATGATAGAGTGCCGCCACACATGCTGACCTGTGCTTGATGAGTCCAAGAACACCCAACTTCTCGTCAGACACCCTAGAGGAAGCTGAGGTGTTCAACAGGACCCCCACCTTCAGGAGAGAGGTGCTCATTCCCCAGCTGCTGCGAGTGCTGCCTGCTGATGGCTCAGAGCTGACTCACTCTCTGGGCCTGGCCCTCAGCAGCTGGGAGCCACCTCACAAAAAGATGCGACTCTGCCCTGGGGAAAGCCTGCAGCCTATGACTGGTCAGTGCAGGGGCACAATGGTTGGACTCCCTTGTCTCAAACAGGGGCATCGCTGAAGAGCCAACCCAGTTCCAGAGCTCCCCACGGAGCTTCATCATAGCTCGATGTCTCCCTCTGCCTAATTCCATTGCCTTCATTTCCTTACAGGTGTTATTTTCAGAGTATCAGTGGGTCTGCTGAGTCATAAGGCCCAAACGAAGAGCAGCTTGCACCAGTCTGGACCTGCTGCAGTCTTCTCTTGATGGTCTCCACTCAAAATTGGCACTTTCCAGGTCGCTCAGTAAGTGGATGGAGTATGTCTTAGTTTGCCACAGGGCTGCTGATGCAAAGTACTGGAAATGGGATGGCTTTTATAATGGGGAGTTTATTTGGGGTAAAGGCTTATAGTTCCAAGGCCATGAAATGTCCAAATCAAGGCACCATCAGAGATGCTTTCTCACCAAAGTCAGCTACTGGTGATTCTGGTTCCTGCCATGTGGCGATCAGGCATATTGGCTCGTCTCCTCAGCCTTGAGCAGTTCCACGGGTCCGGCTCCTTAGGGGTCTCTTTCCATGCCTCTGTGCTCTGCTATTCCAGACTCCTGACCCTCTCAGCTTTTCTGGGCTTCTCTGCCTTTCTGTGGCTGTAGGCAAACCTGGAGTCCTCTCTCTCACATGGCCAGGTCAAAATGGCAGAGCTCCCTTTTCCTGTGTGTCTCTCTATATATCTCCATTTATATAAAGCTCCAGCAAGAGGGTAGAGACACAACGTGAGTCATGCCTCTTTGGCTTAGTCCAATCGAAAGCAATCTAATCAGGGAGCAGACGTGGCTCAGGCCGTTGAGCACCTGCTTCCCACATGGGAGGTCCTAGGTTCAGTTCCCAAAGCCTCCTAAAAAAAAGAAAAGAAAAGAAAAAACCAACTCGGGGTTGCTGATATGGCTCAGTAGTCAAACAGAGCACCCGCTTTCCATGTATGAGGTCCTGGGTTCAATCCCCGGCCCCAGTACCTAAAAAAAAAAAGAAAAAAAAGCAATCTAATCAAGTGATCTAAAGTGAATCTAATGCAATCAAAGTTTACCACACCCACAGGAATAGATTAAAGAAGATAATCTTTTTTGGGTGGATTCACCAAATTCAAACTATCACAGGATAACATACTCAAATGTGATTGTATATAGCCTCCAAAATCCAAAAAACACAACCTCCATTCTTTTTATAATAGGTGGTGCAGGGTGCCATGCAACTTATCTTTCACCTTGGAGGGGATATCTTGACATGCACCAGACCTTTGGACCCCCAGAAACCTCACCGAGGAGTAGGCCCTGAATTTTTATGACGTTAATCTCCCCATCTTATTTGCATGTGTTTTTCTGAAGTATCTAAAAGTACTTGCTACTTCCTGTTCCTCAGGTCCAATCAGCATTAACGTCATCAAGGTGCTAGACCAATGCAGTGATCAAGGTCTCTGTTGACTACACTGTGGCAGAAAGTAAGAGAGTTGACATGGCCCTGAGGCTAGACTGTGAAGGCATCGGGTAAAAGCAAATTCCTTTAGTGGTCTTTGCAAATGGGTATAGAGAAAAAGGCATTGGGCAGATCAACAGCTGCTTACCAGGTGCCAAGGGTGTGTGATTTTGCTCCAGCAAAGATACCGTCCCTAGAACAGCAGGTGCAATTGGAATCACCACCTGATTCAGTTTATAGAAACCCTCAGTTGTTCTCCAAGATCCACCACCTTCCTTATAGACCAAAAAGACAAGATAAATAGGGATGTGATAGATATCATCTTCCCTGCAACTTTCAAGACTTTGATGGTGACATAATCTGTGAAAACCTGCCCAAGGATCTGGCATTGCTGGTTTACTATGTCATGGGGAAGTTCCTGGGGCTCTTATGTAGCCCTTTCTACCGTAACACCACTCGCTTTGTAGCTCAGAGAGCCAAGGTGCAGATTCTGCCCTTTGCCAAGAACATCTATTCCAAGCGTACATTCAGGAACTGGAGAAATAACCGCAGGGTAAGTCCCAGACCTACTGGACCCACAGAGAATTGAAGTTGGGTCAAAATTCCTCCCTTTACCACTTGACCATCATCAGCTCTACAATACAAAGATGAAAGGGAGAAAGGAGCCAGAAAATAGCAAACAGCATTAGACAGTGGATCGAAGGAAAAGAAAGAACCAGTACAAAAACACCAATATGGGTTTTATGTTAAACCGCAAACTGAACCCACAGTTTCAAGTTCTCAGTCCTGGATGCTAGAATCAGCTCCCTCACGCCCCTCCCCTGTTCCACCCCAGCTCAATTCATCAGAATCCCTGGGAGTGGGACCTGAACAGCAGTTATTTCAGAAGCTCCCCAGGTGAGGCCAATGTGGTTGGAACTACAGCAGCAGAGGAATCACAGATGGAAATAAAACAGCAGACGCAGAGCCCACTGCTGCAGAGACAGAAGTAGCAGAAAATAATGTGCCTGCTGCCACTGTAGAAAAACACATATTACTCAGGTCCTAGAAAATTCAAAAGCCCATGGAAAAAAGACACACTGCTGCCCCTTGGCTTCTGGGAACCCAGGCTCCGGAAGCATCAGCAGCTGCTTTGGATCAGGGATATGCCCCAGTGATTCTCCAGCTGTGAGACAAGGAGCCTTTGGATGCTCGGTCCTGGGGAGTTCCCGAGCAAGCCACAGCTGCTGGAGACTCCGTGACCCAGAGCGAAAGGCTCCCCGAGGATCTTGCTGAGGCTGGATAAACTCAGAGAGAAGACAACCAAGGCGAGAGCTCAGAGGAATCTGCTCAGGGTGGGGGGGATCTTTTCCCAAGAAATTAAGGGGTTCTGAACATGGAGGATGTGCACAAGTCCGGGTCTGGAGCCTCAGGGAAGTTCCAGAGCCCGAGAGGGTCTTCACAGCCTGTGGTAATTTACGCAGAAGACCCGAGGGTATGAGCCCGAGGAGACGCGGGAAGCAGGTGACAGTGCTTGCCTCTCGTTGGGCAATTCCCCCCAGTGGGGTTTAGTGGAATTTAGATTCGTGGTCATGGATCCAGGACAACTGGGCCAGACTGGAACGTCCCCTGGTAAAGCTGACGTATGTTTTTTTCTTTGCTCACACATTTGCTCTTTCTCCCTTCTCCTGCTAAAGCTAAGTCTCCTCTACAGCCAGCGGCTGATGACCGCAATGTGCCCTGGGCTGCATTCTGGGAACGTGCATTGCTTGGGCTTGCTGCTGCCAGTGATGAAGGGGCGCCTTACGTTTTTTGCTGTTTTCCATTTTGAGGGTAGGGGGCTGGTGTTCACGTCATCTTATGTGTCCCAGGGCCTGTGGCTCTCTGGAAAAGAGCAGGTAAGAAACTTAGAATGCGTATTGCTAAGGGAAAGTCAGTCTGAAGAGTATGATTCCAACTCTATGATACTCTGGAAAAAGCAAAACTATATGGGAAAAGATCAGCAATTGCCATGGGGTTCAGGGATGAAAAGTTGGAGCCCAGGGCTCTTTTAGGGCAGTAAACTCTCCTGGAAGCTACTGTATGGTAGGTACATAAATTATGCATTTTCCAAAACCCACAGAACTGTACAACACAAAGCGTGGACCCTAATGTAAACGATGAACTTTAGTTCATAATAACCTATTCCTGCTGGTTCATCATTTGAAACAAATGTACCATGCAAGGAGTTGGGGAGAGAGGGCATGGGGGAACTCCCTGTACCTTCTGCACCATTTTTCTATAAACCTAAAATGTCTCTTAAAAAATAAAGAAAGAAAGATGGCCATTGCTCTTCAAAAAGTTAAAGTAGTTTGAGGAGCTAAGGTGTAAATGCACAAAGAAACTTGAGAAAAAGATATATGAAATGATTTTACAATATAGACAATAGATGTCCATAAAACTTAATTCCGTAAAACATTAATTCAGTAAATGTTAACACAAGAAAAGAAACTTAGAATCAGACTAACTTAGAATTAGATTAACTGCACCCACTCCAGTGAAAGGCGGTCAGCCCATGGCTACTGCCAAAGGAAGACAAATTCCCACTGAGGGGGCCCCTCCAGCTGAGACCAAATCTAGTAAGACACTGCAGAAAGAAGGATTTTATCTCTAGTGCATGTGGGCTTTAATCTGGCTTAGGAGAAAGACTCTTTATTTGTGGACTGTGATAATGGAGGTTCTTACTCACATTTGAGATATTTCATGTTGTGAGTTTTCATATGGTTTTCAATGGTCAAAGCCCACTGGGAGATACTGGACAACGTTGTTTGGCCTAATTTAAGATGGGAGATTAATTTTCTTCTGAGGGTGTCACGTGGCTGTAGAAGTTAGGAATGCTTTTGGCAGCAAGTAAGAGAAAAGCCACATAGCCGAGGCTTAGGTAATCAGCAGCAGAGTGGATATGGGCAGGTCCAGGTTTGGGAAAGCAGTTCAGGAATGGTGACCAGACTTCTTGCTCTGCCATCCTCAGCTTGTTGACTTGTCAGAAAGAAAGGGGTACTCTCCTTATCAGGGAGGAAATTATTTCCCAGAAACCCCGCTGTACCTGGCAGGCGTGTCTTTACATCCATTTGGCTAGAACCACATCACATGGCCACTCCTAGATTCAAGGTGATGAGGAAAGTGAGGATCTGGCAAATGGAAATTGTATTGTCATGATTGGGCCCCGGGCACGCTGCCCAAACAAAATCAGAGTTCTGTTGGCAAGAAAGAAAGAAGTTCTGTTGGCAATAAAGAAATAAAACCCAATTCAATATTTTTTTAAAAAGACCCAATTTTTAAATATGCAAAGGATTTTAGTAGGCATTTCTCCAAAGAAGATATACAAATGGCCAATAAGCATATGAAGAGACAGTCAATGCCATGAGTCATTAGGTAAATGTAAAGCAAAACCACAAGGATACCACCTCAAACCCACTAGGATGACTGCAACCAGAAAGAGAGGCAATGCAAGTGTTGATGAAGATATGGAGAAATTGAACCTTTGTGCATTGCAGGTGGGAATACAAAATGTGGTGCAGCCACTTTGGAAAACGGTTTGGCAGTTCTTCAAAAGGTGAAACACCGAGTTACCACATGACCCAGCAATTCTACTAGACACGTATGCAAGGGAACTGAAGACATATGTCCATACAAAAAAAATGTACAAAATGTGGTATATCCATACAATGAAAAATTGCTAAGTCATAAAAAAGAATAAGGTACTGATATATGCTATAACACGGATGAACCTTGAAAACATTATGCTACATGAAAGAAACCAGACACAAAAGGCCATATATTATATGATTCCATTTATAAGACACATGCAGAATAAGCAAATTCACAGAGCCAGGAAGTAGACAAATGGTTGCCTAGGGCCAGAGAAAGGAAGCCTTTGGAGGGTGACTGCCAGAGGGTTTCTTCTAGGAATGACAGGAATGTTCGGTAATTAGATATTAGTGATAGTTGTACAACCTTATGAATATATTAAAACCACTGAATTTGCACTTCAAACAGGAGACTTTTATGGTATGTGAATTATATCTTGTTTAAAAAAAAACCTATGACAAAAGCTGAGCTACCAACCACAGGCCCAGGAAACCACACAAAGGATCAGAGATAGTTACAAAACTTCTTTGAGGCCTTGAGATGGGTTCTCAAAATGAGATTTACCAGGGAGTCTTGTTCTATGGGGATTATTTAATAAAATTCCAATCCTTATCTGGCATCTCCTGTGTAGTGCCCCACTGGTCAGAAACTGGGAGAGAGAAAAAGTAGGGTGAGGTATATCTGGAGGAGTGATCCAGTTGTCAAGGAGGGGAAGTGGATGTGGTCAGCTCCTTACCCCTTTTTCTCTGACCTCCTCCACTAGAGAGGCTGGAAAGCTAAGAACTGGTCTTCCCAAACTCCCTTGCAGCGAAGGCAGCCACATGATCCATGAGATATAAGAAGTCAATCCACAGGGTATTTCTAGGAAAATCTTGCTTTCTTCATCAAAGCACCACCCAGGGGTCATATGTAGCAGACCAGAAATTAACCCTACCACTGCTGGGTTGTGGGAAAATGGGGGGTGGGGGTGGCCTAGAGGAGGATTCTGGAAGCAAGGAGCACTTGAAACAGCAGCGCCTTATCAACCGGTCAGGGGCATTTCGATATTGTTACAACCAGGGAGGCTAAACCTTGAGGTACTTGCTGTATCTCAGTTTTGGCACTGCTTCTTCTGTCATCTGCCCTTCTCCCTTTTCTTGCCAAATTCAAACACAATGGCAAGAGCTGCAGTTGCATCTTGGTCTATGGTGGAAAGGCCAAGAGAATCACAGAGACCTTAGCTCAGCTGTGCTTCAGCTGTTGAAAACAACTCCAGCAACTGGCAACTTCCAGAGGTTGAAGGAGTGCTAAAAGTAAACTGTTCAGGGAAGCAGACTTGGCCCAGTGGTTAGGGCGTCCGTCTACCACATGGGAGGTCCGCGGTTCAAACCCCGGGCCTCCTTGACCCATGTGGAGCTGGCCCACGCGCAGTGCTGATGCGCGCAAGGAGTGCCCTGCCACGCAGGGGTGTCCCCCGTAGGGGAGCCCCACGCGCAAGGAATGCGCCCTATAAGGAGAGCCGCCCAGCGTGAAAGAAAGTACAGCCTGCCTAAAAATGGCGCTGCCCACAAGGAGAGCTGACACAAGATGATGCAACAAAAAGAAACACTGATTCCCGGTGCTGCTGACAGCAACAGAAGCGGACAAAGAAGAAGACACTGCAAATAGACACAGAGAACAGACAACCAGGGCGGGGGGGGGGGGGGTTGGGGGGGAGAGGAAAGAAATAAATTAAAAAAAGAAAAAAGAAAGAAAACATAGCTTTAAAAACAGGAGCAAATGTGGTTCAAGTAGTTGAGCACCTGCTTCCCACGTGGAGGTCCTGGGATTAGTTCCCAGTACCTCCTAAAAACAAACGAAAATACAGCAAGCAAACAAATGAAAAAACAAACTCCCAGGGGAGCTGATGTGGCTCAGTGGCTGAATGCCAGCTTCCCACATACAAGGTCCAGGGTTCAATCCCCAGTCCCAGTACCTAAAAAAAAACTTTAGGAGAAGCTCATTGCACCCTTGATACCCCTACCCTCATCTAGTCCTGGCCTGTGGTGTGGAACCAGACTGTTCCAACTGTGGGTCCCTAGCCCTGTTCCAGATAGAGCAAAGTAACAGTTATGCACATACTGGGGTGCCTGTATGTCGTGTGGCAGCCTGAACGTCTAAACCAGGAAATTCATCTTGGACTTGCCCTCAAAGAACTTGTCCTGCAGGCAGAAGCAGTTTGCAGACAGCTAAAGCAGTATAAGAAACAATTAAGTCAAAGCTACCTGGAGCAAAGGATTCCATGTTTTAGGTCATGCAATAGAGCACCTGGGAAGGAAGGAAAATCTATTTCAGAAGCAGTGGAGGGGGTATTTGATTTCCTATAAACAGGAGAATCCCTAAGGCCACAAGGCAAGCACAATTCGAGGACAAAAAGCAAGCTCAGAAAAGACGGCGAGGACCCTGTACATTCACCACAAGTTGACATTCTTGATAAGAGAGCAAAACTCTGAAGGAGAGCACCAGCCCACACAAAGCCAATTTCAAAGGCTGTGAAGGGTGTTTTTTGTGTTGGTTTGTTTAGTTTTGTCAGCTGCTGGCACTCAAGGAAGTTTCTGTTATGTCACTAGCTAGACACAAAGTTAAGGAATGGACAGTTTAGGGACTAAGTCCAAGAGTCAAAACATTAAAATGCTAAAATGTACAGTGTGCAACAAAAGATTACAAAACAAAAAGACATGAATGATTAACCATCCAAAGGAAGAAGATAAAAAATCCAGAAATCATCAGTGAAGACCAGACTTTAGACATACCAGACAAAGACTTTAAAAAATGATCCTCAGGGAGCAGATATGGCTTAAGCAGTTGAGCACCCATCTCCCACATGGGAGGTCCCAGATTCTGTTCCCAGTGCCTCCTAAAGAGGACAAACAAACAACAAGCAGACATCAAGCAAAAACAATGAGCAGACAAAGAGAAGAAGAAAAAAAAAGCAGAGAGCAGATGTGGTTCAAGCAGTTGAGCACCAGCCTCCCACATAGGAGGTCCCAGGTTTGGTTCCCAGCGCCCCCTACAGGAAAGAAAAAATGAAAAAGAAAAAGAAAAACAGACAACAAGCAAACAGATAAGTGGGCCATCTCAGGGAAGGGGAAAAAATGATCCTCGATATGCTCAAGGAGGTAATGAAAAATGCAGAGAAAGAACTAAAAGATATGAGAAAAACAATGAATGACAATATGAGAATCTCAGTAAAGAAACAGAAATTTTTAAAAGGAACCAAATGAAAACACTGGAATTGAAGAACACAATAATTGGAAAGAAAAATTCCCTAGAGAGCTTTGAAAGCAGATAGGAGCTGGTAAAAGAAAGAATCAATGAAGTCAAAGACAATTAAAAGATTCAGGCTGAGGAACAGAAAGAAAAAAGGATAAAAAGAAAGTGAACATAGCCTAGGAGGTCTGCGCAATACCAAAAACTGTACCAATATACACGTTATGGGAATCCTAGGAGAAGGAAGGGAGGGAGAGAGGAAGAAAGAGGGGCAGTAGGAATATTAAAAGAATGGCAGAAAACTTCCCAAAGTTAATAAAAAAGACATGAATGTGCACACCCAAGAAGTCAACAAACCCCAAACAGGACAAATTTGAAGAGACCCACACCCAGGCACATAGTCAAACTGTCAAAGGACAAGGACAAGACGAGAGTTCTAAAAGCTACAAAAGAAAAGCAACATGTTATGCACAAAGAGTCCCAATAAAATTAAATGCTGCTTTCCTATCAGAAACTGTGGAGGAAGAAGGTAATGGAACAAAATATTTTAAGTGCTGGAAGAAAACAATAGCTAACCTGGAATTTTATATCTGGTGAGACTGTTTTTCAAAAATAAAGGAGAGAGAAAGACATTTCCAGATAAACAGAATCTGAGGGAGTTCATCACCACTAGACTTGCTCTACCAGCAGTAATAAAGGAACTTCTTCAAAATGAAAGGAAAGGACACTAGGCAGTGGAACAAAGTAGCACAAAGAAATAAAGACCTCTTGAAAAGGTAGCCATATGGGTTACCCACAACTAAGCTGCAAGGAGAGAAGCCCCAAGAGGCTCAAAAAGCTGAGGTCTAAGGAGAGAGAAACCATATGCCTGATAGCTTTCAGCTGAACTCAGGAAGAAAGTGAAGCAGTTAAGACCAATAGAGGAGGCCCAGAAAGAGACAAGCCCTATGCCTGGTTGGTCACAGCGAGGCTCTAAGAGATGGTGCACCTGGAAGGGAAGGCAGAGGCCTCAGCGGAGGCTAGCGTCCATCTTGATTTGCCACATGGCTGGACAGCAGGATCGACAGTATTTGACTTTGGTAAGAAAGCACCTCTGATAGTGCCTTGATTTGGGTATTTCATAGCCTCAGAACTGTCAGCTTTTACCCCAAACAAATCTCCTTTATAAAAGCCAACCCATTTCTGGTATTTTGCATCAGCAGTCCCTTGGCCAAAAAAAAAAAAAAAAAAAAAAAAAAAGTTGGTATCTAATCAAATAGATTACTATAAAACTAAGAGGTTAAATTTAAGCAAAGAAAATATCTGAAAAATATATACAGAAAAAAATTAGACAGGACTCAAAATAGTGCACTACAAAAAAATCAAATAACTATGAAAGTAGGCCTTAACAGAAGAATCGAGGGGTAAAAAGGTAAAAGACTTACAAAGACCAAATAGCAAAATGGCAGAAAAAAGTCCTGCATTATCAATAGTTATTCTAAATGTAAATGGATTGAATTTTCTAGTCAAAAGGCTGAGATTAGTAGAATGGATAAAAAGCATGACCCAACTATATGGCATTTACAAGAAACCCACCTTAAATTCAAAGACACATGTAGGTTGAAAGAGAAATGGTGGAAAAATATACACTATGCAAATAATAAACAAAAGAAAGCTAGGTATCTATACTAATATATAAAATAGCCTTTAACTCAAAAACTGTTACAAACGACAAGGAAGATCATTATAAACTGATAAAAAGTTCAATTCAACAAGAAGACATAATTATAAATATATATATATGCACCAAATTACAGAGCCCCAAAATATATGAAACAAATATTGAAGGACAAACAGATGGTTCTATATTAACACATCTCTTTATTTTTTTTAAAGAATGCCATTTTCTAAGATTGATTATTTGCTGAATTAATCAACTAATCATAAAGTGTGACCCTTATCTTATTTTACTTTTTTTAAGATTTTTTTTTGCCCCAACCCCCAGAAATCGCTCCCTCGTCTGTCTGCTTGCTGTCTGCTCGCTATGTCTGCTTATCTTCTCTAGGAGGCACTGGGAACCAAACCCAGGACCTCCCACATGGGAGGCAAGTATCCAACCACCCAAGCCACATCCGCTCCCCGCTGGCTGCAGCGTCTGCTCATCCCCTCTAGGAGGCAACAGGAACCAAACTGAGCATCTCCCACATGGGAGGCAGGCACCCAACTGCGTAAGCCACATCTGCTCCCTGATATACCTCTTTAAATAATAAATAGAATATCTAGACAGATGATCAATAAAGAAATACAGTAGGGAAACGGACTTGGCCCAGTGGTTAGGGCGTCCGTCTACCACACGGGAGGTCCGTGGTTCAAACCCCGGGCCTCCTTGACCCGTGTGGAGCTGGCCCATGCGCAGTGCTGATGCGTGCAAGGAGTGCCCTGCAACACAGCGGTGTCCCCCACGTAGGGGAGCCCCACGCACAAGGAGTGTGCCCGTAAGGAGAGCTGCCCAGCGTGAAAGGAAGTACAGCCTGCCCAGGAATGGCGCCGCCCACACTTCCCGTGCCGCTGACGACAACAGAAGCCGACAAAGAAACAAGACGCAGCAAACAGACACAGAGAACAGACAACCGGAGGGGGGGGGGGAATTAAATAAATAATAAATAAATCTTTAAAAAAAAAAGAAATACAGTAGAAGTCTTGTATGATACTATAAACCAACTATACCTAACAAACATATATAGAATATTTCTCCCAACAGCAGCAGAATACACATTCTTCTCTAGGACATGTGGGTCATTCTCCAGGATAGACCATATGTTAGGTCATAAAACAAGTCTCAATAAATTAAAAAATATTGAAGTCATACAATGTATCTTCTCCAACCACAATGGAATGATGCTAGAAATGAGTAACAGAGGGAGAGCTAGAAAACTCACAAATATATGGAAATTATATAATGCACTCTTAAACACCCAATGGGTCAAAGAAGAAATCACAAGGGAAGTTAGGAAATATCTTGAGGCAAATGAAAACAAAAATACAATATGCTGGTTTGAGTCTTTCATGGGCCCCAGAAAATTATGTTCTTATTGGTCCATTCCTGTGGGTGTGAGCCGTGTGACAGGATTGAATTCAGTTGGGGGCCTCTGATTGGAGTTCATCAGTGAGGCATGACCCAGGTGGGTCTCAGCCCTCTTGCTGGAATCCTTTATAAATTGAAGAAACATGCAGAGTCCCACAGAAAAAGAAAGCTGCCATTTTACCCTGCCCTGTGAGAGAGGACGCCAGGATGCCTGCAGCTGCAGAAAGGCAGAGAAAGCCCAAGAGGCTGAGAGAAAGGCCACAGGCTGGAATCAGCGGAGCAGCCAAAGCTGAAGCAATGAGGGCCAGGAGACAGAGCGGAGAGACAAGCCAAATGTCTGATCGCCCACAGCTGAGCTCAGGAAGGATTTACACTGGAAGAGAGGAGAGACACTGGCCTGCACTTTGCCTCACTGCCTGGTGAGACAGCGCCTCTGAGGATGCCTTCATGTGGTCTGCACACTTTTACAGTCTAAGAACTGTAAGTTTTTACCCTAATAAATTCCAGTTACAAAAACCAACCCATCGGCAGCGGACTTGGCCCAGTGGTTAGGGCGTCCGTCTACCACATGGGAGGTCCGTGGTTCAAACCCCGGGCCTCCTTGACCCATGTGCAGCTGGCCCATGCGCAGTGCTGATGCGCGCAAGGAGTGCCCTGCCACGCAGGGGTGTCCCCTGCGTAAGGGAGCCCCACGCGCAAGGAGTGCGCCCCATAAGGAGAGCCGCCCAGCGTGAAAGAAAGTGCAGCCTGCCCAGGAATGGCGCCGCACACATGGAGAGCTGACACAACAAGATGATGCAAAAAGAAACACAGATTCCCGTGCCGCTGACAACAACAGAAGCAGACAAAGAAGACGCAACAAATAGACACGGAGAACAGACAACCGGGGTTGGCGGGGGGCGGGGAGGGGAGAGAAATAAATAAATAAATCTTTTAAAAAAAGAACAGAGTTCTCTTAAATACAATTAAAAAAAAAAAAAGCCAACCTGTCGGGAAACAGCTGTGGCTCAAGCACTTGAGCTCCCTTTTACCATAGAGAGGATCCAGGCTTGATCCCTGGGACCTCCAGGTTAAAAAAGAAAAAAGACGTCGCCGACCTGCGGTAGCAGAGAGGCGCAGGCTCCCGTGCAGAGAAGTTTCGCACCATGACACAGCTAGATAGGAAAAGAAAGAGCCAACCCACTTCTGGTGTTTTCTATCTGCAGCCTTTAACAAACAAAGATAGAAATTGGTACCAAAAGTGTTGGAACAGTTTTGCAAATGGATTAGGGGAAGATTTTGGAGGAACTGTGAGATACTTGATAGAAAAGGCCTAGATTGCTTTGAGGAGACTGCTGGCACAAATAAAAACCCTAAAGTTACTTCTGATGAGAACTTAGTCTGAAATGGTGACTGTGTCATTGCAAACTGAAAGGAAGAAGATCCTTGCCTTAAAGTGGCAGACAACTTGGCAAAATTTTTTTCTCTCCCCTTCCCTGCCACCCGCCCCCCCCCCCCTTGTCTGCTCTCATGTCCATTTGCTGTGTGTTCTTCTGTGTCCACTTATATTCTTGGCTGCACCAGGAATGCATCTCTTTTTGTTGCATCATCTTGTTGTGTCAGCTCTCCGTGTGGGCTGCATTTTTTCTGTGTGGGGCGGCTCTCCTTGCAGGGCGCACTCCTTGTGCGTGGGGCTTCCCTACATCGGGACACCCTCATGTGGCATGGCACTCCTTGCACGCAGCAGCACTGCATGTGGGCCAGCTCACCACATGGGCAAGGAGGCCCTGGGTTTGAACTCTGGATCTCCTATATGGTAGGTGGACACTCTATCGATTGAGGCACATCCACTTCCCAACTTGGCAAAATTGACTCCTGATGTTAGATGGAAGGCAGAATTTGAAAGTGATGAGCTTGGACATTTAGCTGAGATTCCAAACTAAATGTGGAAAATGTGCCCTGACTTCTACTTGCAGCTTATAGGAAAATGCACAAGGAAAAGGATAAACTCTTTCCGGCGGTGACAACCTCCCCACAAGAACACACCTCCCGCAAAGGACTTCCTCCATCCCTCTCCAGAAGAGGAAAAGAGGAGACACAAGAAGAAGCACCTGGTGCAGAGCCCCAATTCCTACTTCATGGATGTAAAATACCCAGGATGCTATAAAACCACCATGGTCTCTAGCCATGCACAAACAGTCGTTTTTTGTGTGGGTTGCTCCACTGTCCTCTGCCAACCTACTGGAGGAAACAGCAAGGCTTACAGAAGGATGCTCCTCCAGGCGGAAGCAGCACTAAAAGCATCCTGAAGGAAGAAGAGTGGGATAACATCCAAATAAACATTTTGGATACAACTAAAAAAAAAAGGTAAAGGATAATCTGAGACCTGAACTCCTGGGCACAAAGAAAC
Organism: Dasypus novemcinctus; assembly: GCF_030445035.2. Classification (NCBI taxonomy): domain Eukaryota; kingdom Metazoa; phylum Chordata; class Mammalia; order Cingulata; family Dasypodidae; genus Dasypus; species Dasypus novemcinctus. The sequence continues at coordinate 10,330,108 of NC_080682.1, forward strand.
CAGAAACTGATAGTTTGGGAAATTCTGAGCTTCGAAAAAAACAAGTCCCCAGAGAATAGTGCCCCATGTGAAGATTTAACTCAACTGGAAACAGGCAGCCATTTCCTCGCAAGTCAGGACTGGAAATGCAGGTATGCAGAAGGGATGTGTGAAAAGTCCTGTTGTCTGATGGTTGGGGCCCCTGTGAACTGCATGCTGAACCTACAAGGTTTTTGTGAGATCTGTATGAGCAAAACCACTGTCAGTCTGGACTAAACGGGACAGAAAAGGGAGAGATTGGAGAAAAAATGACTTCCAGGGCAAAACCCTGGAAGCTGAGGCCTGGGCATCTTCCTGGGCCAAGACAGGAACCCCACCCATGTGTACAGAAAGGGTCAGTTTGCCCCCAGCATTGGAAGAGGGTGGGCCTTCTGCCACACTGTTCAGGAAGAGTTCTGCCACCCCAGGCTTCAGAAAGGGTGGGGCACACTCCTGGAGATTAGGGGGAGTTAGGTCACCGCCCCACTGTTCTGCGGGGTTAAGCCTATGCCCCAGGGACTGGGAGAGCCTGGCCTTCACCCCAGTGTCCTCGCAGGGCGAGGCCTAGAGCTCGGCCACCACTCAGATGTTTGGCAAGGGTGGAGCCGAGAAGATGGTCGTTGGGCAAGCCTTTGGAAGGGTAGGGACTCCACTCCATGAGACCCCAAGGAGAAGAAACCATCATTCTATAGATGATTCTTGGACTTTGAAATCTAAAGGCATATTCCCTGCAGGTTTTCAGAATGGTTTGGGGCCCATGACCCCTGTTTTCCTTCCAGTTTTTCCCTATGATAATGGTAATGTTTATTCCATAACTGTCCCCCCTTTGTATATTGGAAGCAGATAGTTTGTTTTCTAAGTTTCACAGGTCTACAGCCAGAGGGGAATTTTGCCCCAAGACTGACTGTATAACTATAACTTATTTCTATGAGATTTTGTACTTAGTATTGCTACCGAAATGATTTAAGGCTTTTAGAATATTGTGATGGAATGAATGTATTTTGCATGTGGAAATAATATATTTTGGGGGTGTCCAGAGGGTGGAATGTGCTAGTTTGAGTCTTTTGTAGACCCCAGGAAATTATGTTCTTAAATTGGTCCATTCTCGTGGGTGTGGGACCCTTTGATTGGATTGAATTAAGTTGAGAACTTTGATTGCAATACTTCAGTGAGGCGTAACCCAGGATGGGTCTCAGCCCTCTTGCTGGAGACCTTTATAAGCAGGAGAATTATGCAGAGATACACAGAAAAGAGAGAGCTGCCATTTTACCTTGCCATGTGAAAGGATGCTAGGATTGCCTGTGGCTGCAGAAAGACAGAGCAACCCCAAGATGAAAGAGATGCTGAGGCTGGAATCAGTGGAGCAGCCAAAGCTGAAACAACAAGGCCCAGAAGAGAGAGGGGAGAGAGGAGCCATATGCCTGATTGCCCACAGCTGAGCTCAGGGAAGAACTGAGCCTGGAGGAGAAGGCAGAGACCGGCTGCCATTTTGCCTTGCCACATGGCAGGAGTCCAGGATCACCAGTAGCGGTCCTTTGGTGAGATAGCATCTCTGATGATACCTTGACCTGGACGTTTTCATAGCCTCAGAACTATAAGTTTTACCCTAACAAATTCCCACTATAGAAGCCAACCTAGGTATTTTGTTCCTAGCAGTCTTAGCAAACTAAAACATTACCCTAGATGAAATGGACAAATTCCTAGGAAATGGGTAAATTCCTATCCACACACTGACTCAAGAAGAAACAGAAGATCCCAACAGACCAATAACAAGTAAAGATCAGTAATTAGTAATCAAAAACCTCCCAATATACCAAACATTCCAAGAAGAATTAACACCACTCAAACTCTTCCAAAAACATTGAAGAGGAGAGAATACTTCCTAACTCATTCTATGAGGCCAACATCACCCTCATACCAAAGCCAAATAAATTTACCACAAGAAAAGAAAGTTACAAATCAATATCCCTTATGAATATAGATGCAAAATCCTCAAGAAAATACTAGCAAAATGAATTGAACAATACACTAAAAGAATGACACACCATGATCAAGTGGAATTTATCCCAGCTCTGCAAGAATGGTTCAACATAAGAAAATCAACTAATATAATTGTATTAGTCACCCAAAAGGGGTGCTAATGCAAAATACAGAAATCTGTTGGCTTTTATAAAGGATATTTATTTGGGGAGAAGTTTACAGGTACCAGGCCATAAAGCATAAGTTACTTCCTCACCAAAGTCTGTTGCCACGACCGCAAGGCTTCAGGCTTCCTTGTTCCTCTCTTCCCAGGCCTCATTTCTCTCTGGGCTCAGCGCTCTGCTCTCTCTACAAGGCCAGCTGTCGACTAGCGGTGATTGGCTTGTCTCTTACCGAGGCCTCTGCTGTGTCTAATGGAGCCTTCTCTCCTTCCTTGCATATCCGATTCTCTGGTGTTTACTTCCTGGGCCCCAGGATGGAAACTCTCACCTCCCTTCTCTGCGGTGCAGCTTCTCTGTGGGTCCCCACCCACCAAGGAGGCAGGGACTTAGCATCCTACTGACGTGGCCCAATCAAAGCCTTACTCATCATTCAATCAAGTAAAAGTGAAACCTCTGAATCCAATATAATCTAATATGCCCAGAGGTACAGACCAGTTTACAAACATAATCCAATATCTATTTTGGGAATTCATAAACAATATCAAACTGCCACAGTAATATACAAAGAGAAAAAATAACCATGTGGTCATCTCAATTGATGCAGAAAAACTTTTTTTAAGGGGGTACCAGAGATTGAACCCAGAACCTTGTACATGAGAAGCAGGTGCTCAACCACTGAGCTACACCTGCTCCCAGAAGAGGCTTTTAACAAAATTCAGCGCTCTTCTTGATGAAACACTTTGAAATCTAGGAATGGAAGGAAACTTCCTCAACCTGATAAAGAGCATATATGAAAAAGCCACCACTAATATCATACTTAGTAGTGAAAGACTGAAAGCTTTGCCTCTAAGATCAGAACAAGACAAGGATGCCCACTGTCACACACTGTTATTCAATACTGTACTCAAAGTATTAGCCAGAGGAATTAGGCAAGAAAAGGAAATAAAAGGCATCCAAATTGGAGAGAAAAAGTAAAACGTTCCCTATTTGCAGATGACATGATCATATATAAAGAAAATCCTGAAAATTCCAGAAAGCTATGAGAGTTAGTAAACAAAATCAGCAAAGCAGCAGGGTATAAAATCAACACACAAAAATCAGTAGTGGCTCTATATACACTAGAAATGAACAATCTGAAAAGGAAATCAAGAAAAAATTCCATTTACAATAGTAACTAAAAGAAATATCTAGGAATAAATTTAACCAAAGATGCAAAGGACTTATATATAGAATACAATAAAACAAATCAAAAAGACCTAAATAAATGAAGGAATATTCCATGCTCATGGATTGGAAGACTAAATATTGTTAAGATGTCATTTCTACCCAAAACAATTTACAGATTTCAAAAGCCTTCTTTGCAAAAATGGAAAAGCCCATTATGAAATTTATGTGAAAGGTTAAGGAGCCCAAAATAGCCAAAATGATCTTGAAAAAGAACAAAGTTGGAGGACTCACACTTCCCAATTTTAAAACTTATTACAAAGTTAACAGGAAATGTAAAAAAAAAAACAAAAAAAACAGGGTACTGGCACAAGGATAGACATATAGACCAATAGAATTGAATCTAGAGTTCAGAAATAAACCCTCACATTTATGACTAATTGCTCTTTGGCAAGGGTGCCAAGTCTACCCAATGCAGAAAGATTGGTTTCTTCGAAAAATGGTGCCAAATGGTGCCATATGCAAAAGGATGAGAGTGGACCCCTACCTCACACCATATACAAAAGTTTACTCAAAATGAATCAAAGACCTAAATATAAGAACCAGGACCATAAAATCTCTAGAAGGAAACAGGGAACCCTCTTCAGGACCTTGTGTTAGACAATGACTTCTTAGACTTTACAACAAAAGCACAAGCAACAAAAGAAAAAATTGATAAATGGGACTTCATCAAAATTAAAAACTTTTGTCCATCGAAGTACTTCATCATGAAAGTAAAAAGACAACCTAGACAAATAGGATAAAATATTTGGAAACCAAATATCCAATAAAGGTTTAATATTCAGAATATATAAAGAAATCTTACACCTCAGCCCAAAAGACAAACATCCCAATTAAAAATGGACAAAAGACTTGAATAGACATTTCTCCAAAGAAGATACAGAAATAGACAATAAGCACATGAAAATTGCTTAACATTAGCCATTAGAGAAATGCAAATCAAAACCACAATGAGATACCACTTTACACCCACTAGAATGGCTTCTTTTAAAAAAAAAAAAAAAAACAGAAAATAACAAGTGCTAGAGAAGATGTAGGGAAAAAAACATTCATTCATTGCTGGTAGGAATGTAAAATGGTGTAGCCACTGTGGAAATAGTTTGGCGGATCTTCAGGAAGTTAAGTATAGAATTACCATTTGACCCAGCCATCCCACTTCTAGATACACACACAAAAGAACTGAAAGCAGGGACTTGAAGAGATGCTCAATGATGTTCATAGTGGCTTTATTCACAATTACCAAAAGATGGAAGCAACCAACTGTCCATCAACAGATGAATGGAAAACAAACTCTGGTATATACATACAATGGAATATTATTCAGTCGTGAAAAGGAATGACTTTCTGATACATGTAACAACATGGATGAAACTTGAAGCTATAACGTTGGGTGAAATAAGCCAGACACAAAGGGACAAAAATTACATAATCTCACTGATATGAAATAATTAGAATAAGCAAATTCTTAGAGTCAAAAACTAGAATATAGGTTACCAGAGGCCAGGGTGGGGATTGGGAATGGAAAGTTAATGCTTAATTGGTAGAGCTTCTGTCTGGGATGATAGAAGAGTGTTGGTGAAGGATGGTAGTGATGGTAGCACTACATTGCTAATACAATTAACATCACTGAATTATAGGTTTGAATGTGGTGAAAAAGGAAAATTTTATGTTGTATACATGTTACTAGAGTAAAAATTTGAAGAAAGAACACAGGACTGTACAACACAAACAGTGAATCCTAACGTTAAACTAAGGACTAGAGTTAATAGTATAATTATAATAATATTGTTTCATCTATTGTAACAAAGGTATCACACTAATGCAAAGTGATAATAATAGGGACAACCATGTGTATGATGATGGCTATATGGGAACTCGGTCTTTTCTGCGGGATTTTTCAATAAGCTTACAACTTTTCTAATAAAACATTTTTTTAAAAAGATACTCAGGCTGTCGCGAGGAAAGCCTTGCTGATCATTTGAAGCTGGAGGTGGAGATGGCTCTGCGTCTCTGCCTGCACGCCTCGCGCTGGATGGGGCCACCCACCAGGACAGGAGGCCCGGGGAGACGCTGGTTCCACTCGGGGCTGGTCGAGGTGGGGACTCCTGAGGGACAGGCGTGGGGAGCTGCCCGGAAGGAAGGGGAGCCTCCAGGTCTGGAGTCCATCCCTGCAGGCGGGGCTGGAGATGCAGATTGAGGTGGCCTCGGGGGCGCGGTGACAGGAAAGCAGGAGGGTGGGCGGGGCTGCCTGGCTGCCTCACGGCTTGGCAGGTGCCCACAGAGCCCCACGGGGGGCAGGTCTGCTGAGTCACTCCGGGAGCCTTGGAACAGACGGACACGTGGTCACTTTGGCTGACCCCAGCCCATGCCTGGGAGCAGTTCCTAAAGAAGCTGCACGTAGACTTGGCATGTGACCCTGCAATACCACTGCTGGGTGTATACCCAGAAGGACTGGGAGCGGTGACACAAACAGACATCTGCACACCCATGTTCAGAGTGGCCTTATTCACGATGGCCAAAAGATGGAAACAGCCAAGGTGTCCATCAACCGATGAATGAATAAACAAAAACTGTGTGTATATACACACGATGGAATATTATGCAGCTGTAAGACATGGGACAACATGGATGAACCTGGAGGAAATTATGTTGAGCGAAGCAAGCCAGACACAAAAGGACAAATCCTGTATGATTGCGTTACTATGAACCAAATATATTGTGTAACATATTGTATGAATCAAAAAAAAAAAAACTTTGTTTCCAGTACACTTAATTGAGAAATGTATGTTTTTATTCAACTGTACTTTCTTTTTTAATTATTGTTTATATTTTCAATTATTAAATGTACAAAATAAAGTTGAAAAAAAAAAAGAAGAAAAAAAATAAAATAGGGCCTGGGGGAGGCAGAGACCACCGCCCACTCTAGAATCAGGGAGGGTCGGTGTTTGCTGCCCCAGCCGCCCTCGCTGCGACACCGCCGCCCCAGACTCTGAATCCAAGAATCTGGCACAGAGTCCAACTGCAGGGACAGCAGGGGCTGCAGGGCCCGGGGGCACCCAGGGCACAGAGGCAGAGGCTGCGGCAGGGCCGCACGTGGTGCCCTGTGCAGAGGTGGCGCTGGCACACGGGTTCTGGGGCTGGATTTAGCTTGGGTCCCAGTGGCCGCACCCCATGCACCCCCATTTCTGGGGTTTTCGCACCTGGAAGATGCCCTTCTGGCCCGTGCGGGCCTGGCAAGGCACCCCACCCCGTGCACTGCTTCCTTCGCTGCTGTCTGTTAGCGGCCTGAGGCTCCCAGGTGGTGCCATATGGAGAGTGGCCTGAAGGAAAATGCCCTCCACGGAGGGTCTGTTTGGCCCGTGGCCAGGGGACATGAGCTTTCCCAAGAACCCTACCCCCTTTCTCCTCCTCGGCTCACCCAGTCAGCTCCTGAGCCATCACCGGCCTCCTGATCCAGTCCCCTGCCAGGAGAGAATGCCTTGGGAAACTGCAGCCGTCAATTAGGCTGGCAGGGATGGCTTCTCTACAAACTAATGAACTGGCTCTCCAGCACATAAATCACTTCCTGTTACAAGCCTGGACTGTCCCCAAGAGAATGTCCAGGCTCAGAGTGGGCCACATCCAGTGCAGTTTCCCAGTCCATAGGACCCTGGTACTCCACAGGTGGGAAACCCTGTGTCGAGCAAGCATCGGCATGCAGGACTTCTCAGAGTCTTGACTGCTCTAATGGGCCTCGTGCCTTTCTTTCCAGGAGGCAGCATAATATATGTCTGATCACAAGATCTTTTATATGGAGTGTTACAACGTCCTGGAGCTCCAAGGAGCACGGTTTGCAAAATACTGATTTAGGCCAGCCCCAACTACTGTCCAGCTAAGGAAACTCAAGCCCCACCTCCCACCTAACTCTTTCAGCGTGGAGCCCGGGAGCCCTGTCTGCTCTCCACGCGGAGACCCTCTCCACGCACTGCGCATCACGCCTCCCTCCAGGGGAAAGGGTGGCTTGAATCTCTGGGCCCACTGAGCTAAATCTCAGACTCGGGGCGTGAAGCGGCCGCGCCTCTGCCTCCTCCCTGGGGGCCCCCCCTCCTCGGCACCTCCGTAGCTCCGGCAAGCCCACCGCGGCGCAGAGACCCAGGCCCCGTGGCTGCCATCGCCCTCCTCCCCGCCAACCCCCTCTCCCGTCCTCACCCGCCCTGCCCCCCGCAGGCCACAGGAAAGCTGGTCAACGGGCACCCACTGGCCACTGCAGGCCGCTAAGTGACCGAGAACCTCAGCCCCCGCCGACCCCTCCCCTCCCTTACTCGCGGCACCTGCGGGCAGCTGGGGCACGGAGGAGGAGCCCAGCCCCCCGCCACGGCCGCCACCTGCCACCTCCCTCTGCGGGAACTCTGGGCCCCCGCCCCGCAGGGCCACGTGCCGTCCCCCAGCTGGGCCCGGCTTCCTTGGAGGCTCTTCTGGCGCTGAGCCCCGCGGCTCCGCCGGCTGCACACCCCGCCCGGCAGGACGGCTCCTCCTGGCGCAAGCTTTGGCTGCTGGGCGTCACGCTGTCCCCGGCAGCTCTGCGGAGGCCGACTGTCCTGGGCAGGTGACCAGGGTCCCTTTCCTGGCTCATCGCACCCGAGGAAGGGCAGAAGAAGCCCAGACAGTCACGAATCCCAGCCCCACCTGTACACGCTGTGGCCCTGGGGAGGCAGGGACCCGACAGCCAGTACCAGGGAGGACTCAACGAGGCAAGGACAGAAAATGGTAAAGGGGAGGCTGGGCCTTGCTAAAGGAAAACAGGGCAGCGCGGGGGGCCTCAAGCCAGGCAGTCAGGCAGCTCATCTGTGTCATCAAAGACTTCATTTCTCCCTCCCCCTCTGCCAGACACAGCCTCGGCTGGACCCTGGCACGGTGTCCTCGCGGTCCTCGGTGGCTGCCAGCTGCCGGCAGGCCACGCGCTTCCTTGTCCACAGCCGAGGAGGCATCGGAGCTCCTCCCCCAGCGCTCCATGTGGGCCAGCGGCCTTGGCCGAGCCACGCCCTGGAGCGGTCACTCTGCAGGGGAACGGGGTGGAGACCTAACAGAAAACCGGGGGCTTTACGGAGGCCACCGTGGAAGGACGGGGGCTGGGGAGCGGCCAGCGCGTCCGTCCCGTTCTCGGATTGCGGTTTGTCTTGGCAGCGCGCCTCCCCCACGCCGACACCAAAGGGGGGACCCTCGGAAGTCGGCCGAGGACAACGCGGGGGCTGCCCCCGCTCAGCAGCCTGTTACTTTCCACGGCCCCAAGGACGGTGGCATGGAGAGAAACGACGGGCCGTCAAATCCTCCTTCCCTGGCCACGAAGCAGAGTGGCCCAGCCCAGGACTGGAGGAGTCCCAGGTCCGAGCCCCAGCTCTGCGCTCCGCCGCTGAACGGCCCTGGGCCAGTCAGTCGCGCTCAGAGAGCCCCAGTTCCCGCGTCTGTTCAATGGGCAAGGTGCCCTCCTCCCTTCCCACGCCGTGCGGGACGTGGACTCGCGGCTCGAAGGCGACGCTCAAATGCCAGCTAATAATTTTATTCCATTTAAACCAATATCTCGGTTGACGGCGAGTCAATCTTCCCTTCACACTCATACGTTGAGGGGTGCGGGACAAGAGCCCCAGGTTCTCCTTCACGCCGCCACCTATTACTGGCCTCATCATCACCTTAGGTTTCCCGTCTGTAAAACAGGGGTTCAGATATCTCTCCCCTGAATCCCGGGAGAGCTCCTGCTCTATCACCTGTGGAGAAGTGGCCTGCCGTGCTTCCGATCGCCGCCGCAGGTTTTAGAGCACTGATCTGAATACCAATTGGCAAAAGGATGTTTCTGAGAACCGAGTCCTTTGGCGCTTGGTGGACCATTTAAAGTGAGGAAGATGATTTTGCTTTAAAAAAAAAAAAAGTTGTACACTGTGATTCTACTAAAAGCCATTGATTATACACTTTGGATAGATGATATGGTATATGTCTACATCTCAATAAAATTGGGGTTTTTTAATTTTATTTAAAAGTAAAATTTAATTTTGTGTATGCCTTTAAATCGGGCGCATTGCTGATTTAAGAAGCAAATCTGGAACAGACAGAAATCTTGGGGCAAGCCTCAAGACAGCAAAGAGGGCTGTGGACTTGGAGGACACAGACTGAGGAGTTGCTGAAAGCAGCTTTCCGACGGGGTCGGTGGGCCAGGTAATAAGAAGGCGAGGGCAGCAGGAGGGCGCAGGACTGATGATGCTAATTAAGTCCGTCCCTGGGTGACCGCCGGTGCCGCCCAGCCCCCCGGGTACTAATGACCAAATCTACCTCTAACCGCCGAGGCCTCCAGCACGCGGCTGCACACCTGCATGGCCGAGGCCCACCCCCCACCCTGCCCAGCAGAGAGCCCAACGCCCACTGCCCCCCCATGTCACCCCACACCCCATTCCCCAAGAGCCAGGGCCAGGCCAGGGGAGGGGCAGAGCCCCAGACCCCGCCCTCCCCACCCCTCTGCTCCCCCTTGCCAGCCAGACCTGGAGAGGACCCAGCCTCTCCCAGCAGCCGCTCCACGGGCCTCCAGCCCCGAGCCTTCCCTCCGTGGAAACCCCCTCGGCTGCTCTTGACGCCCGTTCGCCCCCTGGACTCTTCCATTCCCAACCTTGCATTCTGCTCCTCCAGTCCCAAGAGGTAAAACTGCCATGTGTGTCCCCTCCTGCAAACAGGACCAGGCCGACCCCTGGCCTCCAGGCCAGCAAACGGGAGGCTCTGCCTCAGGTGTGGCAGCCTCAGGGACACCCTGCCACATCCACATCAGGCTCCTCTTCATTCATGACTAGAGATGGGAAACGGTGTACTGGTTATGCTCAGTACCCTTTGGTATCTGTTAGGAACTGCAAAATAACACTGACTAGAAAAGATAGAGGTTTAAATGTTTCCTCATGCGAAAACAAGTCTAAAGGCAGTCAGTCCCAATCACAGCAGCTCCATGGCCATCAGGAGCTGTCTTGCTCTCTGTCATCCTTTACATGACGCTCCCTTTCTTGAGGTCACCTCACAGTACCAAAATGGTTACTGCAGCTCCATACATCACATCCACATTCCAAGCATCAGGGAGAAGGGGGCAAGGGCAAAAGGTCATGCCTCCCAGCTGTGTTAGTCTCCTTTGAAGAGCTTTACCAGAAACCCCACCCAGTAACTTTCACTTACATCTCTTTTTTTTTAAGATTTTTTTTTTTTAATTTTCTCTCCCCTTCTCCACCCCCTCCGGTTGTCTGCTCTCTGTGTCCATTCGCTGTGTGTTCTTCTGTGTCCGCTTCTATCCTTATCAGAGGCACCGGGAATCTGTGTTTCTTTTTGTTACATCATCTTGCTGCATCAGCTCTCTGTGTGTGCAGCACCATTCCTGGGCAGGCTGCACTTTTTTCGCACTGGGCGGCTCTAGCCTATTCCTGGAAGGTTAGGGAATGTGGTATTATAAAAAGCCCATTAGATCTACTACCCCAGGAAAAGGGAGAGAGAGGAACATAGCCTCTGACCCACATATTTGGCCTGCTGTGTCCCAGGAGCCCTTCGAGGCTGGGTGGGACCACACTGTGGTTTGCCTTGGGAGCCAGCAAAAAGCTAAAGATATATGACCCTTCCAATCTCCTTCTCTACTAGCCATGACTGATTGTTGAGAACTCAGAAGGGAGTGGAAATATTTCCTAGCCAGGAAAAGAGAGGGGGTTGCCAGAGAAGGCTGGAGAACTGTCTCAGAGAAAGTTTGAATTGCAAGGCTCTTAGTCTCCAGACAGGAAGCTCTATCACATTGATTCAGCCTGTGTTGTAGCAAATACCCACCGACCAGGCATTGAACTGAGAGCTGCCAAAGAGCGCCATCTGCTGGCAGACCACGGAAGTGTGCAAAAGAAAATTAAAAATAAATAGGAGAGTCTTTTTCTGGTCTCTATAGCCTCCCTCCCCAAGTCCCTAGGAAACGAGTCCACAACCAATTACTGGGTCCAGAGCCCAATTTTGAGCAACTATCAGGGACAATTTAATAATCCAGGTTGAGCCAAGAATCAAAGAGCAGTGGTAACACACAGTCTCCTACCACTAAATCCCTACAAAAGAAATAAATTGAGCACCTGATTAAACTACATTCTAATCAGATGCCTAGACATCAGCAAAAAATTATGAGCCACACTAAGAAAATAGAAGACATGGCACAAGGAAAGGAATATATCAAAGTCCCAAAAGAGACACAAGATTTGAGAGAACTAATCAGTGAGATGCACACAAATCCCCAAAATCAAATTAAAGAGTTGAAAGACAATATAGTTAAAGAGATAAATGACATCAAGAAGACACTGAGCTAGCACAAAGAATTTAAAACCCTGAACAGAAAAGTAACAGAAATCACGAGAATGAAAGACACAATATGTGAGATCAAAGACACATTAGAAGCATACAACAGCAGACTCAAAATGAGAGAAGAAAGAATAAGTAATAAAGAAGACAGAACTGAAATTGAAGAGAGAAGAGAATGGAAAACATTGAGCAGGGGCTCAAAGAGTTGAATGACAACATGAAACGCAACAACATACATGTCATGGGAGTTCTAGATGGAAAAGAGAAAGGAAAAGGGACAGGAAGAATACTTGAGGAAATCATAGCTGAAAATTTCCTAACTCTCACAAAAGAAATGAATTTATATGTCCAGGAAGCGCACTGTACCCCAAACAGAATAAATCTGAATAGACCTACTGCAAGACATATACTATTCAGAATGCCAAACGTCAAGAGTAAAGAGAAAATTCTGAGAGCAGCAAGGGGGAAGCAAATCATTTCATACAAGAGATGCCCAATAAGACTTAATGCGGATTTCTCTTCAGAAACCATGAAGGCAAGAAGTCAGTGGTGTGATACTTAGGATGATGAAAGAGAAAAACTGCCAGCTGAGAATTCTTTATCCAGCAAAACTGTCCTTCAAATATGTAAGTGAGTATAAAATATTCACAGACAAACAGAAACTAAGAGAGTTTGCAAAAAAGAACCCACCTTTGCAGGAAATATTAAAGGAAGCCTCAGAACCTGAAAGAAAAAGACAAGAGAGACAGGCTTGGAGGAGAGTATAAAAGATAGAATAGCAGAAAGGATAACCAAAAGAGTAAAAAGACGACAAAAATAAGATGTAACATATGAAAACCAAAGAATAAAATGGTGGAAGTAAATAATGCATTTACTATAATATCACTGAATGTGAATGGATTAAACTCCCCAATCAAAAGATACAGGCTGACAGAATGAATTAAAAAAACATGAGCCGTCCATATGCTGCTTACAAGAAACTCACCTTAGACCCAGGGATACAAAATGGCTGAAAGTGAAATGCTAGAAAAAATACTCCACACTGAAAAAAAAAGTTGTAAGAGATACAGAAGGCCATTATATTTTAATAAATGGGACAATCCACCAGGAAAATAGTCATAAATATCTATGCACCTAACCAGGGTGCCCCAAAATACATGAGACAAACTCTGGAAAAATTGAAGGGATAAATAGACATCTCTACAATAATTGTTGGAGACTTCAACACCCAACTCACATCATTAACTAGAACAACTAGACAGAAGATCAACAAGGAAACAGAGAACAATATGATAAATGAGTTAGACCTAACAGACATACAGAACGCTGCATCCAAATTCAGTGGGGTATACATTTTTCTCAAGTGCTCATGGATCTTTCTCCAGGGTAGACCACATGTTAGGGCACAATGCAGCTCTCAGTAAACATAAAACTATTGAAATTATACAAACCACCTTCTCAAATCATAACAGAATGACTGGAAATCAGTAATAGACAGGAAAAAAGTAAATTCCCAAATGTGTGGAGGCTGAACAGTACACTATTAAATAATCAGTGGGTCAAAGAAGAAATGGCAAGTGAAATCAGTAAATGTATTGAGAAGTAAAAAAGAGAACACAACTTATCAAAACTTATGGGATACAGAGAAGGCAGTCTTGAGAGGGAAATTTATAATCCTAAATGCCTATATTAAAAAAGAAGAAAGAGCTAAAGTCAAAGATGTAAGTGAGAAACTAGAAAAAGAACAGCAAACCAATCCCAAAGCAAGAAGAAGGAAAGAAATAATGAAGATTAGAGCAGAAATAAATAAAACTGGGAATCAGACTTGGCCCAATGGATAGGGCACCTGCCTACAACATGGGAGGTCAGTGGTTCAAACCCAGGGCCTCCTTGACCCATGTGGAGCTGGCCCATGCGCAGTGCTGATGCGCACAAGGAGTGCCCTGCCATGCAGGGGTGTCCTCCGCGTAGGGGAGCCCCATGTGCAAGGAGTGCGCTCCATAAGGAGAGCCGCCACATGCAAAAAAAAAGTGCAGCCTGCCCAGGAATGGCACTGCACACACACAGAGCTGATACAGCAAGATGACACAACAAAAAGAGACACAGATTCCTGGTGCCACTGACAAGAATACAAGCAGACACAGAAGAACACACAGCGAATGGACACAGAGAGCAGACAACTGGTGGGGAGGGGGGTGGGGGAGAGAAATAAATTGAAAAAAAACAAAAATAAGTAGAAAAAGAGGAAGTAAAACTCTTACTCTTTGTGGATGACATGATCCTGTACTTAGAAAATTCTCAAGTACCCACGACGAAGCTACTTGAGCTAATAAATGAGTTCAGCAAAGTGGCAGGATACAAGATCAATACACAAAAATCAGCAATGTTTTTGCACACTAGTACTGAACAATCTGAGGAGGAAATCGGGGAAAATTCCATTTTCAATAGCAACAAAAAGACTCAAATACCTAGGAATTAATTTAACCAAAGAAATACAGGACCTTTATGGAGAAAACTGCAAAACAAGGCTAAAAATAAATTTGGAAAGACCTGAACAAATGGAAAGACATTCCATGTTCATGGATTGGAAGAATAAAATCGTGACGATGTCAGTCTTACCCAAACTGATTTATAGATTAATACAATACCAATTAAAATCCCAACAGCTTAATTTGCAGAATTAGAAAAGGCAATTACCAAATTCATTTGGAAGGGAAAGTGCACCCGAATAGCCAAAAGTATTCTAAAAAAATGTCATAAAAGACATAAAGACAGACACATCGATCAGTGAAATAGAATTGAGAATCCAGAAATAAACCCTCACCTATACAGTCAACTGGATTTTTACAAACCTACAAGTTAATGTTAAGGAGACATAACAATCTCTTCAACAAATAGTACTGGCACAACTGGATATCTATAACCAAAAGAATGAAAGAGGACCCCTATCTCACTTTCTATTCAAGAATCAGCTCAAAATGGATGAAAGACCTAAATATAAAAGCCAGGACCATAAAGCTGCTAGAAGAAAATGTAGGGAATCATCTTCAAGACCTTGTAGTAGGTGGTGGTTTCTTGAACCTTACACTCAAAGCACACACAACAAAAGAAAAAATTCAACACTTTTGTACCTCATAGGACTTTGTCAAAAGGGTGAAAAGACAGCTGACTCAATGGGAGAAAATATTTGGAAATCACATATCCAATAAGCGTTTAATATCCAGGATACATAAAGAGATGTTACAACTCAACAATAAAAAGACAAATGACCCAATTTAAAAATGGGCAAAACTTGAATAAGGGAAGCAGATATGGCTCAAGTGCTATTTTTATTTGACGTCTGTGTCCATTAGCTGTGTGAGCTTCTGTATCTATTTCTCTTTTTGGTCTTTTCTTCTCGTCTTTCTCCTCTAAGACTCAATGAGATTCGATCCTGGGGACCTCTGATGTAGAGAGAGTTTCCCTGTCAATTGCGCCACCTCGGTTCCTGGTCTCTGCTGAGCTTCCCCTTGACTCTTGCCTTGGTGTCTCTTCTGTTGCATCATCATCTTGCTGCATGGGCACGCAGCTCACCACACAGGCACTGGCTCACACGGGCACTGGCTCGCCAGGTGGGCATTTACATGGGCACTCGCCATGCGGGCACCCTTCCTCTTCTTCTTTTTCACCAGGAAGCCCCGGGGATGGAACCTGGTTCCTCCCACATGGTAGGCAGAGGCCTTATCACTTGAGCCACATCCACTTCCCTCTTTTTATTTTTTAATTGTTTATATTTTCAATTATTAAATGTACAAAATAAAGTTTAATTTTTTTTAACTTAAAAGAAGCCCATTTAAAAAAAACTTATTGAAAAGTAAATAAAATTGTGGATTTAAAAAAAAAGCCCACTGATGCAACTGACACCAGAGGCTTTCTGTTGTTACGGGGGTGTGGGTATTAGGTAAGTGTCGGGCAGCCTGGGCCACCCTTTCTTGAGAGCTGAATCAAAGTAAAGGAATTGGGTTTTTTTTTTTGCCTTGGTGGTCACGCAAATACCATGCAATGCGTTGGCTTGAAAAACAATGAGATTTGACTCAACTGATAGAGCGTCCGCCTACCACATGGGAGGTCCAGGGTTCAAACCCAGGGCCCTCCTGACCCGTGTGATGAGTTGGCCCTCGTGCAGTGCTGATGCGCGCAAGGAGTGCCCTGCCACGCAGGGGTGTCCCCCGCTTAGGGGAGCCCCACGTGCAAGGAGTGCGCCCTGCAAGGAGAGCCGCCCTGCGTGAAAAAAAGCACAGCCTGCCCAGGAGTGGCACTGCACACACGGAGAGCTGATGCTGCAAGATGACACAATGAAAAGAGACAAAAACAAACGTCTCATGACAATACAAGGTGTTGGTGGAGGGTTGATGTGTGGGGTCCCTGTATGCTGTTATGCATGTTTGCTTTGTAAGTTCACAACTTTTACTATACACTTAATCGTTTATGTATGTTCATATAGAAATGATATAAAGATAATAATAATCGGATTGGTTAGGGGAAAAATACTTTGGTTAGTAATAATATTTTGACAATGCTCTTTAATCATTAGTTGAAAAGGTTTAAAAACAATGCAAGTTATTGGTGGTAGGGTGAGATGTTATATATGTTTGCTTGATGTTATATATGTTTGTAAGTTCACAACTATTATACATTTATTGCTTATGTATGAGTGATATATTTCAATAAAATTTTTTAAAAAAGAGAGAGACACAGATTCCCAGTGCTGCTGACTAGAATGCAAGTGGACACAGAAGAACACACAGCAAATGGACACAGACAGCAGACAACCGGGGGGCTGGGTATAAGTAAATAAATAAATCTAAATAAAACAAAAACAATGAGAATTTAATGGCTCACAGTTTTGAGGTTGGGAAAAGAGCCCAAGCCCAGGCCCCATCGAGGTGACGCTTTCTCCCTGAAGGCTGCGGCGCTCCGGGCTGGCCGCTGGCGATCCTCGCTCCTGAGCGCCTGTCACCCGGCGAGGTGCACGGCCGCCTGTTCTGGCCCTCCCTTCTTTCCGGGTCCCACGGATGATCAGCCTCTGGCTGCTCCCTCTGCGGCTGTCTTTCCGTCTGCATTCCATTCTGCTTATAAAGGACCCCAGGAACAGGATTAAGGCCGTCCTGATGAGGTGGCCCCACCTTCACTGCAGTCGCTTCACCCACAGGCCCCACCGTGGGCTCACACCCGCAGGAATGGATCAGGTCTCACCACCACAGCAACCGCCCCGCAAACGAAGTTCCCACCCAGTTTCTTTTTCTTTTTTTTCCTATTTTTTTTCCTATTTTTTTTTTATTATTCATTTTTTTAAAATATTACATTCAAAAAATATGAGGTCCCATTCAACCCCACCGCCCCCACCCCACCACTCCCTCCCCAGCAACACTCTCTCCCATCATCGTGACACATCCATTGCATTTGGTAAGTACATCTCTGGGCATCGCTGCGCCTCATGGTCAATGGTCCACATCGTAGCCCACACTCTCCCACGTTCCATCCAGTGGGCCCTGGGGGGATCTACAATGTCCGGTAATTGTCCCTGCAGCACCACCCAGGACAACTCCAAGTCCCGAAAACACCTCCACGTCTCATCTCTTCCTCCCATTCCCCGCACCCAGCAGCCACCATGGCCACTTTTCCCACACCAATGCCACATTTTCTCTGTGGACCTTGGATTGGTTGTGTCCATTGCACATCTATGTCAAGAGGGGGCTTAGATTCCACATTCTCACCCAGTTTCTTGTCGGGGCCACAACATGAGAAGGATACAAGTCTAAAAACAATGATTATGGCCTCAAAGGAGAGGAGGCAGTGTCGTGGGTGTTCTCAGCCCGTTCTACACCTGAGATTTGGAAATATTTTATAGTGTTCACCTTAACAAGTCGACTAAAATATTCCATTGATAAGCAGGTATTTAAATCAGCAGCTGACGCAGGTTTGGCTGGTGGGCCACTGGGACCTCAGGGTCGTTTTCTCCTGAGTTTTCACACTGTATCTTCCCCCTCATCCATCTTTCTTTTATGCTGTTTCCTTTACTCCTGCATTCAGTTTGTTCTGGAACCCTGTTCTAATCTCTCTGGCACCACAGTCTTCACATTATGGTATCAAATTTTTTATCAGAATGAAAGCTGAACTAAGATGAGGGACACCGCAGTGTCACATGAGGAACTGATGTGATTTATTTCAAAAAGACCCAAACTGAACTGGCATGTAAGCCTCCAAAAAAGAGAGCCCAGCACTGACTTTTATGGCACTTCAGACTCTACGGAGTCAGAGTGAGAACCGGACACTGGGTGCAGAGCAAGCTGGAATGTGTGGCAGAAGGAAGCAGGTGAGCAGCTGGTGCTGGGAAGAGACGACTAGAAGGTGGAGATTAGCTGGAAGGTGGAGTTTAGCACTGGGGTGTAGAGTTTGGGGTCTGGAGTCGAGAGCCCCGGGTCCCAGGGCCAGTGTCACCTGCATCATGCACGTGTGACTTTGGACAATTTATCTCTTGGATCTTCATTATTTTCCTCATCTGTGAAATGGGAGCCACAGACGATGACCAGATAGCATCTATTGCTGAAATGAAACCACCCGCGAGTGGAGCCTGGCGCAGTGCCTGGCTCGGGGCACGGGACCAGAGCGCGATAATGTCGGCGATTAGCAGTATCAGGATTGTGAGCAGTTGAAGCAATCGCTGTCGTGACTGTGACAACGACAGCGTCCGTGACGCTTTCGCTCCTGCCCATGAAACCGGGAGAGGGTCTAACACAAGGCACCCGTGAGACTCAGTGACTGTGTTCAGTGTCGTTGTCGCCATTGTTGAAGGAACCGTCCAGCAGGTGTTTTCCTCTGTCCACAGGCAACCAAAGCCGCTGCCTCTGGCTGTGGCCACGACTGACAAGGAGAGCCTCGGGATGTGACTTCCGAGCCCCCCAGAGGCTGCAGGACGTGGAAGCCCTGCCGGGGTGGACTGGAGAGCTCCGGGGGGCAGCGGCCGCGGGGCGGGGGCGACTCGTTCGGTGGAGAGCTCCCACCGTGCCCGCGTGTCTCTGCCTGCGCAGCGGTGCCGCCCCTCTCCTTCTGGGTCCAGGGCACTCCGGTGGCCTGCTCCCCAAGACAGGTTTGCAGGGCCATCTGTCGGCGAGCGGCCACTCGTGGACCCTGCCGGGCAAGGACAGTGACCCACAGAGGCCCTGGGGACCCAAGTCTGGGTCCCTGACTCTCCAGACCACTCACCGCCCACGAAATTGGGCTGTGGCCTACATTTCGGGCAGAGAATGCCAGTTTCCGAGAGCCCCTGCTGTAAAACTGGATCTGTGTGCAGTGGGAAAGGCCACGCTGCAGAGGCACGGCCTGCTGGGGAAGAGAGCCTGAGCAGCCACCGGGGGCAGGGGACAGCCAGGAGAGCGGCCGCGGCCGTCTGCAGCCCTGGGACCCCGGGCCAGTCCCTTTCCCTCTGTTCAGGAAATTCCAGGGGTAGGTGAGACCCCTGGTCCTAAACCCTCAGGGTGCATCAGGGAAGCGGCTTTAAAATGCAGCCTCCCAGGCCCCGCCCCAGAAATTTCTGATTCAGCTGGAACCTATATTTTTCTTTTCTTTTTTTGTTAAGATTTATTTATTTACTTATTTCTCGCCCCTCACCCCCACCCCGTTTTTTTTGCGCTCACTGTCTGGTTTCTGTGTCTGCTTGTCTTCTCTTTAGGCAGCACCAGGAACTGATCCTAGGACCTTCCAGAGTGGGAGAGAGGCGATTACTCTCTTGTGCCACCTCAGCTCCCTGGTCTGCTGTCTCTTATTGTCTCTCCTCTGTGTCTCTTTTTGTTGAGTCATCTTGCTGCTCCAGCTCTCTGCTCAGTCCAGCTCAGCACACGGGTCAGCTCGCCTTCACCAGGAGGCCCCAGGAACTGAACCCTGGACCTCCTATATGGTAGATGGGAGCCCAATCACTTGAGCCACATCCGTTTCCTTATATTTTTCTATGCTCCCAGGAAGTACCATGTGCTTCCAGGCTGGGAATTAAAGCAGCCCCTAACCCATCACTCTGGTTGAAGAAGGGAGAATGTTGGGGGCCGTCTCCCTCACGCCTCCCCTTCGCCCTGCCCAGAGACACCTCCTCAGACAACTTCTGCAGGGCTTGCTCTGAAAGCTAGTGATCTCCTCCCAGTCTATTTTACAGATAAAACAGCAGAGGCCCAGAGAGGGAGGGTGACTTGCCCTTCATCACACAGCGTCCCTGACCTTGAGATTAAAAATTAAGCGAACAGCCAGCCAGGAGCTTGATGGATGCGCAGCCCTCCAGCGACCGGGCTAGAGGACGGTGAGCCCCTGCAAGCCAGTTCATTTTCTTCCTTGGCCCTTTGGCAAAGTCTCCCAGACTTGCATCGCGGCGCCTGTATATCCAGGGCGGGGCAGCTTGGTGGAAGTACGGGGGGGACGTGGGCCCCTGTCCAGGGGGCTCAGCCACGCCTCCTCCCTGGGCATGCAGCACCCTGGCTGCCACTCAGCCGGCACTTTCAGGCATTCCAGGGGCTCGCCCTGAGCCTTGATTGTCACCTGGGTCCCAAGAAGAGAAAGAGGAAGCAGGGGGATTGCCAAGGGGAGCAGGTGGGAGGGAGGGGACCCCAGAGGCCCTGGCCTGGTGGCTGCTGTCCGCAAACCACCAGGCCCAAACCCCGCACGGCCCCGCTGGCCCCGCCCACCTCCTCCAGCACCTGCTGGGGACTGGCAGAGGCAGGGGCTAGTGTGGCATGCACCTGACGCAAACTGGCCTCCCGGCTTTTCCTGTTGCAAACTCCTCACCTTCGAGGTTTCAGAATAATGTGGAAGGAATGGCTGTCGGGACTCTGCCCTCGCAAGGAAGCCACAGGCTTTTCTTTGAATGAAGACGTGATGAAGGGCCGCTCGGGCGGGCACCACCCTGGGGGAGCGGCCTGCGCCTGCTAGGCTTGGATGGGCAGACACCTCCCTGCTCCTCGACCACGTGGACTCCCCCTCTCCACCCCCCCTGCTCCCCACCCTCTACCGCCTCCCAGCCCCCTCTCTGCTCCACTGCCAGCCTTCTGGGAACACCTGGGAGGGCCTCCAAGCATTGCACACATGGTATCCCACAAGGTAGCCAGTATGATTGTCCCCGTTTTACGGATAAGGTTACTGGGGTGCAGAGAGGTTATTTAATTTGCCCAAGGCCACCCAGCTAAGAATTGGTGGAGCCAGGCAACGCAGGCCTGGAGGCTCCAGTAGGCAAGGCCTGACCACTCCAAGCAGAGGGTCAGAGCCAAAGAAACTTGCTTCCTCTTCTAGCTTAGAGATCTGTTAACTCCTTCTACCCCAAGGGAATCTTGCTTTCAATGCCAGTGTAAGAAACAGGTAGGAATGTGATGGAGCTGGACTCAGATGTGACATTTCTACACATGCCTCTTCTGTCACTCTTACTGAGCCTGTGGTTGGCGCTAGGGAAGGTGCATGCTCAGGAGACTTGAATCTCTGGATGGCCCATGTGCCAGCTGGGCCCTGAGCCTCAGCAGAGAGGTGACTCCTGCTTTCTGGTTTGTTGGCCTTACCCAGGTCAGCTAACAGGGAGGTGAAGATGGTCAGCCACCACACCAGGGAATCAAGAGTGTCTGTAAGTATAAGCAAAGGAATTGCATCCATCATCCATGCAGAATCTAAGCCTCTCTTGATCTAGAGGTGGAGGGGACATCGCCATCCAAGGGTCCACAGAATGGAGGAATAAAATAGGGACTAGAGTGGACTTACTGATATTCTACTATAAAACTATTGTGACGAGGAATAGAAGAAATTGTCGCATCGAGGTGGAGAAAGTGGCCACAGTAGTTGCTGAGGGCAGGGAGAGGGTAGAAGAGATGTGATGTGGGGGCATTTTGGGGGACTTTGAGTTGTCCTAAATGATATTGCAGGGTCAGAAGCTGGACATTATATATCCTGCCATAGCTCACTGAATGTACCGGGGGAGAGTGTGAACTACAGGGTACACTATTATCCATGTGGTGCAGCAGTGCCCCAAAATGTGTTCACCGAGTGCGATGAGTGTGATTGGTGTGGGAGGAGTGGAGTATGGAACCTCTTACATTTTTTAATGTAATATTTTTGGTGATGTATATATCTTCAAAAAATACAATTTACAAAGATGATGAGGTGGGAGTGGGGAGTGGGTTATATAGGAACATCTTATGTTTTTTGTTTTTCTATGTTTTTCAATGTAACGTTCTTTGTGATCTATTAACTTTAATAAAATAAAATAAAAAAAGAAACAGGTAGAAGCAAACTCTCTCTAGTTGAAGATGGGGGAGTGTCCCAGCCACTCTGCTGCCCTCATTGTCTCCCCCAGCCTGCCACAGGCCTCCTCAGAGCACTGGGGTTTAGCTGAACTCCATCTGAGAGCCAATGATCTCTTCCCAGCCCACTTTTCAGATAAGAAAGTAGAGCCCAGAGAGGGAGCATGGCTTGCCTATGGTCACACAGCATGCAGGTGACAGAGCAGCTGTATGAGCAGCCTCCAGATAAAACTGGGGCCTGGGGCCTGCTGGAACAGGTTTAGGGAGGGACCCTAGCCCCCTACCTGTCCACCCACCCTGAGTCCCAGAAGGGGGACAGCAGTTATAGCATGGATTTACCCCAGGCAACGGGGCTTAACTGAAGCCTTTGTAAGTTCTATGAAAGAGTTGCTAGGGACTGGCTGAATCCACAGTACATTCATCTGTTCATACAACAAACCAAGTGCCAGGCGAGGTGCCAGGCCTGAGGGTAGAGTGGCGAGCAGTGGGGACAGTCCTGTCCCCACCCCCAGCCTGTTCTCCCAGTGCAGAAGGGGAGGCAAATAAGCAACAGCTGCAACCCAGATAGCAGCTGCTGCCGCTCTGCAAGCACAAAGCAGAGCCTCCCAGCTACGGGGGGCTCAGGAGAGGCTCCTCTGAGAAAGTATAATAGGTTCTGGCCGAGCTCTAAAGGATGGCTCCGCATCAGCCTGGCCAAGCACAGGGAACAGTGTACCCAGCCAAGGGAACAGCATGTGTAAAGAGCCCGGAAGTGAGATGCACCCAGTGAGTTTGAGGACTTGGCTGCAGGTTCAGTGTGGCTAGAGCCTGCCCACAGCAGGAGATGGTGAGAAACGAGGCAGAGAGCAGGGGCTGGGCTGCACGGGACCAAGGGGCATTTTAAGAGGCATAGTTTTTTCCTGGAGTTAAATGAGTTTGATTTCTGTCTCTGGTTTTGCTTCCATTCCCCTGGCTTCTGTATGGAAGAGGGTGAGAGGGGCTGGGAGACCACTGGTGGGTATCATGGTGTCCAGAGAAGAGAAGACGGCAACCTGGCATGACAAGTGCAGGAAGGAGAACGAACATTGCACTGCCAACCACTCTCACCACTCCTGCCTCGGCGGCCCTCTCTGTCCACTTACCAGCCTCCTCTGTGGTCAGAGACCGTGTGGCAATGTTAGAAAGAACGCTGACCCTATACAGAACAAGAGCTCACCAGATTGTGGAGGAGAAAAGAATATTATTAACGATCTTGCAAGAACGGGAGTGCGACCTGGATAAATGGCCGGTGCACCAAACAGCAAGAAACACTGACATTTATACCCTAAACCTAACACGTAGGCCCCCTGTTCCCCATTGATTGGGCACTTCAGGGGTTACAGCCTATCGGAATTGTCTAACTAAGTTCCCCGGTTCCCGTTCTCAGTGGCTGGTACTGCGCTCTCTACACCAGGGCGGGTTGGGTGGGCTCGGCCCCGCTTTCTTTCCTGACACCCTTTTCAAATTCGGCCCCGTTTTCACTATTTGCCCCGCCTCCACTTCTCACCATTGGCCCTTCTGGCTCTTGCCCCGCCCCCAGCACTCACCATTGGGCAGCCCTCCTTTTGGCCCCGCCTCCACTTCTCACCATTGGCCCTTCTGGCTCTGGCCCCGCCCCCAGCATTCACCATTGGGCAGCCCTCCTTTTGGCTCCACTTTTCATCGTCCCTGCCGCGCCAAAGAATCCCTTTCCCTCCCTCCTCTGGCTTCCGCTTTGTGAAAAGTAAACGTAACCCTTTCCCACAGCGAGTCTGGCCAATGACTTGCCTGCAGTGACGTTCGCCACTTCCATTCCAGCCCCAGAGCTCCAGAATATCCCCCCACTCTCGCTCTCCTCCTGTCTCATCACCCCTGGACGGAAAAGCCAGAGGGCCCCCGGGAAGCTTGCCGTAAAGATGGTGGCGCATGTCAGCCTCAGTCCCTGAGCCCCACTGGCCCCACGCAGGCCTGTACCCGGAGGGGCTCACGGTGACCCCCACCCTGCAGCTGCCCTAGGGCCTCCCTCCCCAGTTCCACCAACCTCCCTCACCCAGCCCCGCCGCTTCTCCATCCTCCCCCTCTACCCCCACAGTCTTTTATTGTGTAGGTCCGCCTGGCCCCTCTCCAGGTGTGACCCTTTCTCTGGAGGAGAAGGAGGAAGCAGCCTGGGGCAAGAGGGTCCCAAGCACCCTCTCATCAGTTCTCAGGCAGCCCTTTCGTGCCCGGTGGCTCTTGGAGCTGCTAATCTGGTGTTTGTCTCCCTTTATTGACTCCCGTAACCTGCCTCCCATTCAAGCAGGTAGCACTTGCCTCAGGAGGGGCACGTGTCAGGTAAAAACACCTATGAATTAAAAGCTTGTTTGGATGTATGTATCGTCAAAAAAAAAATGCAATTAAAAAAATAAAACACAAAAAGGTTGTTTGTAACTCTTTGGAAATGAATGGAAATGGTGAAAGCACATCATGGTGTCTGTGACTAGCAGAGCTATTATACGACAGTGGTTGAAAGGGAAAGTCTAAGGACATGTACATTACTAGAAGGAAAGCTAGAAAACGTAACATGGGACTTACAGTGAAAACTCATGCAAAGTACAAATATGGGTGATACCGCATATATAAGACTGTTTACAGAGTCCCTGAGAAGATGGTGGCTGAGGGAGCTTGCCTTGCCGTCTCTCCTGGGAAGAGGCAGCTGGGCACCGCTGGAGGTTCTCCGGGACCAGGCTTTTTCAGGATTTTTTCAGGGCAGGAAGTGTCTGGACATCGATTTGGTGGGAAGGTAACGGAAAGGACTGGTCTATAAGATATAAATTGGGACTTTTCAGGAGGGGGAGGCAAGATGGCGGCTGAGTGAACTTCCCGGTTACTAGCTCCTGGGGGGAATCGGCTGGGAGGCGTCGGAGACTCTTTGGGACCGGCTGTTTCGGGATTTTTCCTGGTCCGGAGGTGTCTGGACATCGATTTGGAGGGAAGGTAACAGAGAGGATCCATCTGTGAAATATACACGGAGATCCCAGCTACGTGTGGAGGATTCCCTCCTTGGGTAGGCGGAGCCAAGGCAGCTAGCACCGCGCGGAGCCCCGGCGGGCGGCAGCCAGGGTAACTGAGTCCGGCCGAGCCCGGCTGAGCCGCGGCGGGCGGGGGGAGCGGAGCCCGGCTGAGCTCAGCTGAGCCCAGCCGCGCCGCGCCGCGAGCGGGAGAGCCGAGCCGCGCTGCGCCGCGCCGGGCGGCGGGCGGGAAAGCCGAGCCCGGCCGAGCCCAGCCGAGCCCAGCCGAGCCCAGCCGAGCCGCGGCGGGCGGCGGGCGGGGGACCGGAGCCCAGCTGAGCCCAGCCGAGCCTGGCGGCGGGGTTTCTGTTCTTTGGTTTTTTGTTTTTTTTTGTTGTTGTTGTTGTTGTTGTTGTTCTTGTTGTTCTTTTTTTTTTCAATCCTCTCTTTCTTGTCCCCAATATTCTTCTTATACTATTTTACCTTAACAATACAATAGGTCCTACAGGAAATACCTCACATTTGCTGGGTTTCCTCACCCTCCACTGCCTCATTTCTCTGTGAATAGATTTAGCCTATCTACACTATCCCCTTTCCCCTACAACTTGATATCCTCCACCATCTGCTATCTCTCCTATATTCCATCTCCCTTTCTTTGATCCACAAAGTGTCTAACTCTTAATTTCTAATACCTTTGTTTAGTTTTCCATCTGGTATTCGTCCCTGAAACTATTACCTCTCTTTTCTCTTTCCCTCTCTCACGAAAACAATAGCCTCTTAGTACGTACCACATTCCTCCCATATTCAGTCGTCTACCTCATTATAGGTACTTTCCTACTACTATAACTCTACACAATTTACAGGATCTAACCTCCATCCTCCCAGAACTCATATTGTTGCTTTGTAAACATATATCACCAATACTACTTCACACTTTTTCCTTCCTTACACAATTGACTTTCCCCAGCACTAATACTTTCCTTTAAAGTGAGCTTAACTAGCAATAAGAAATTGGAATAAGAAGAACAAAGTGACAAAGAGAAGATATAACACTTACGCAAAAACAACAGCTAATTAATCTCCAAGACTAGACAAAGAAGCTAAGGAACTGATTAAACCCGTCAAGAAAAAATGTTGACAAGACAGCAACAAAAATCTACAAACCAAACCAGTAATCAGGAAAACATGGCTGAATCCAGTCAACAAACTGAAAATCAGGAAGGGGGGCAGGACTTCGCACAAGCAATGAAAGATCTCAGAACATTTATCACCGACAAATTTGATGAAGTAATGAAAGAGGTTAACAGCGTGAAGACAACACTTGGAGGGGAAATTGCAGACATGCGCAAAAAAATAACAGATATGATGGAAATGAACACCACAATTCAAGAAATCAAAAATACACTTGCAGCAAATATCAGCAGACTAGAAGAGGCAGAGCAGAGAATTAGTGATGTGGAAGACAGTGCATTGGAAATCAAACAGATAGTAGAAGTGGTCAATAAAAAGGTAGAAAAAATCCAGATAGGACTTAGGGACCTGAATGATAACGCAAAACACTCAAACATACGTATTATAGGCATTCCAGAAGGAGAAGAGAAGGGAAAGGGGTCAGAAGGAGTGTTGCAGGAAATAATGAATGAAAACTTCCCAAATCTACTGAGGGGGGCTGGGGATGGGAAGAGGGGTAATATGGTCCAAGAAATAGGTGGGAGGGAGGGGCAACATACAAACATGGGAGAGTGCCAGAAGTTCATTGAGAACTAAATGTTGAGTAAAACGTATCAAAGTATAAGTAGGAGGGTTACCTGGTTAGGACGCTCAGGGGGTATGGTCTGATGCGGGAGGACTCCGGAGGGAATAGCTGAAGGCTCATTTTGCCAAGGTGGGTTCTACCATTGGGTGGGGTGGACCCATATCCTGGGGAAGACTAATGCCGACGAATAGAGAGAACTGTATCTCTCGTGAGAAAGGACGGCTCCCAGGGCATTAGATTGGCAGGCGTTGTGGGCCCTAAGGGGAGGGGAAAATGGACGTGCAATGGATGGAACAAAGGTAAATAAGGGGGCAAAAGAGGAGTTATGTGAGAGTACACGAGGATGAATATAAAACAGCTAATATTACACCAAAAACATATAGGGGACGACAGACTAATAATGAAAACCATAAGACAAAACATAGGATAACTAAAAAATTTAGAAAACTGTACAACCTAAAGTATGGACCACATAGTAAGCACAAATGTTACTTTGTTTGAAAACTATAGTTTCGGAATCTGTACATCAGTTTCAGGAAATATGATATGAATAAGTTAAAAGATTATTGCTGTGGAAGGGAAAAGGTTTTATGGTGGATCTGGGGAAATACTGTATATTGTATATATGAATTTTGGTGATCTAAGACTCTTCTGAAGCTGACATTATGTTGGGATTCACTTTACGGGAAGTTTTGGATCACAGAGTGGTTCAACAATGGCAGCGGAGGAATACTGATATGGGATGTTATTGACAGGATATATATGGTTGACAGGGAGTTATACAGGGCATATGCCCAGGGTATATGGTAATGTCTATACATACTCATAGTGGAAACAATTAAAAACAACAGCTGGGGGGGTACTGGGCTCCTGGCCGGGGGGGTCACTGTTGTGGGCCCTGGGAGAGCAGCGGCAATCCTCCAGGTGCAACGGCAAAAACCAGGAAGGAAGGAGGGCCCAACAGTGGGCTCTTGATACTAATGGCTACACTTTTGAGCCTATGCACCTGCAATAAGAACAAGGCCTAGAGTAGCATTGTGCCTGGGGGTTTCCTCCTGACAGCCTTCATGTTACTCAAATGTGACCACTCTCACAGCCAAACTCAGCGTGTAGATGTGATGCATTCCCCCCAGCGTGGGACACGACACCCGGGGATGAGCCTCCCTGGCACCGAGGGATCACTACCACATACCAGCTGAAGAAGCAACTAGAAAATGACCTTGAATTAAAGATTCAATGCGGAACAGCAGAATATACCTATCTACATATAATAACATGACTTCGGGAAGCAGTTTGACCTAATGTAAGGGGGAAATGGAAAGGAGAAATGAGATTATAAGGCTGTGAGTCTCTAAAAAAGAGTCTGGAGGTTGTCAGAAGGAATACCCCTATGTACAACTGAACAGAGTCTAAGAGACAGATAAGGTAGATACAACCCCAGGTATTGGTTCTTTTGAGGGATAAAGAGACCCACGGGTTCTATGGTCATGGCAGAAGGGGTTCACTGCCATGACAGATGGCCCTTCTTTGGAGCTGGTGTTTCTGCGTGATGGAAATGGACTCAGAGGGGATCTCTTTTCACAAGACTTGCATGCTACTTTATTGGAATTGTAGTTGGTGCTGGGTTTAAGATATATGTAGGGGATTTGAATCTCTGGACTGATAATATGACACCCAGGCCCAAAGCCTCAACAGACTTCAGCTCCTACACTTTGACTTATTGGACTTACTCCACTCAGCTAACATGGAGTTGAAGAAGGTCAACCACCACAACATGGAGCCTAGAGTGTCTACAACTAGAAGCGGGAAGAGTGCATCCAGTACCCATGTGGAATCTAAGCCCTCACTTGACACAGGTGTGCAATGGACACAACCAATCCAATGTCCACAGAGAAAATGTGGAATGGGTGTGGGAACAGTAGCCATGGGGGCTGCTGGGTGTGGGGAACGGGAGGAAGAGATGAGATGTGGAGGCGTTTTCGGGACGTGGAGTTGTCCTGGATAGTGCTTCACGGACAATTACGGGACACTGTAGATCCCCCCAGGGCCCACTGGATGGAACGTGAGAGAGTCTGGGCTATGATGTGAACCATTGACTATGGGGTGCAGTGATGCTCAGAGATGAACTTACCAGGTGCAATGGATGTATCACGATGATGGGAGAGAGTGTTGCTGTGGGGGGAGTGGGGGGCGGGGGCGGTGGGGTTGAATGGGACCTCATATATTTTTTTTAATGTAATTTAAAAAAATAATAATAATAATAATAAATAAATAAATTAAAAAAAGACTGTTTACAAAATTAAATACAAACAAACGAGTGAAGAAAACAGAATAGCAGCTATGTACAGCAGGGGAAGCATAGAGAGACTGAGAGGTGATGAGTTTTGTTTGTTTGGTTTTGGTTTTGGTTTTTTAGTAGTAGTAATAATATTACTGGAATAATGAAAATGCTCTAAAAATGATTGAAGTGATGAATGCATAACCATGTGGTTATACCAAATACCACTGATTGTACACTTGGGATGGATTTATGCTTTCTTAATACATATCAATAAAATTGATTTTGTTAAGAATATGTATAAATAAATAAATAAACACCTATGGAAATTCTTGAATTTTGTGTCTTAATTAATTAAAGGGAATACATGATCCTGGACTCGGATTGATAATAGAGGAAAAAGTGCCCAAAAGGAAACTATTGGGACAACTGAAAAAATTGGAATGTAGACGTGTGCTTTATATCGGTGTGAGATTTCTCAAATGTCATAGCTGTACTTAAAGTGGTTGCATAAGTGAGAGTCCTTATTCTTAGGAGATGTACAAGGAAGGGTTAAATGTTTGAGAGAGAGAGAGTGATACAACAAATGTGACAAAATGCTAAAAGCTGGTAAATCTGGGTATGGAGCAAGGTATGTTGGAGTTCTATGTATTGTTTTGTATTGTTCCTCCAATTTTCTGTAAGTTTGAAGTTATTTCAAAATAAATAAATCTGTGCAGAATAGATAAAGGAGTTCATAAATCTTTGGAAATGAATAAAAAAGATGAAAGCACATCATAGTTTTTGTAACTAGTGGTGCTATTATGTGGGTATGACAGTGGTTGAAAGGAAAAGTCTAAGGTCATGGATATTACTAGAAGAAAAGCTTAAAAAATGTAACATGGGTCTGTATAGCATAGCAAAACCTCATGTGACGTATGAACATAGGTAAGATTGCATATATCAGACTGTTTTTCTTTGGAACTGAACAAATGGACGTTAATGTTACAAGATGTTAATATCAGACAAAAATACAACCAAAGCAACAATAACAAAAAAAAAAGAATATGGAAAGCTATGGCTATAAGAATGGAAGGTTTCATAGATGAAGGAAGACTTGAGAAAGATCTGGAAGGAAAGCTGTATCAACATGCTATCCATAGGGAAGCAGATGTGGCCCAACTGATAGAGTGTCCGCCTACCATATAGGAGGTCTAGAGTTCGAACCCAGGACCTCCTGGCCTTGTGGTGAGCTGGCCCATGCATAGGGCTGCCACGTGCGAGGAGTGCCATGCCATACAGGGGCACCCCCACGTAGGGGAGCCCCACGCATAAGAAGTGCGCCCTGCAAGGAGAGCTGCCCTGCATATAAAAAGGACAGCCCACCCAAGAGTGGCGCCACACACACAGAGAGCTGACTCAGCAAGATGATGCAACAAAAAGAGACACAGATTCCTGGTGCTGCCGAGAATGCGAGCAGACACAGAAGAACGTGCAGTGAATGGACACAGAGAGCAGACAATGGGGCAGGTGGGGAAGGGGAGAGAAATAAATAAAATTTAATTTAATTTTTAAAAAAAAACAAAAACATGCTCTCCATCATTCTGGGTGAAATAAGCCAGACACAGAAGGATAAACACTGTATGACCTCGCTGGTATGAAATACCTAACATATGCAGATTAATAGAGGCAGAATGAAAATTATAGGGTAAGGGGGCTTGGGGATGGGGAAAGAGGAGTTAACACTTAACGACCCGGGGTTTCTGTTTGTGGTGGTGGGAGTTTTGGGGGTGGAGGGTGGTACCTGGGCTCTGGCTGGGGCAGGAGCCCCCCCCAAGGAAGGAGGGACACGCCTGCTCTGCCACTTCAACCCAGCGGAGGCTTGGTGTCAGAAATGAAACTAAATGCCACAAGGAAGTGCTTACTCAGGCACACCTGAGGCCAGGCCCCGAGATTCTTCTACTCTGCTCGTTTATTACGGACCAGCGCCCTGGTGACACTCAGGGCAGCTGGCCGAGGGCAGCAGAGCAGGGAGCCCCCCTGGGAACGCTCTGGCTCGAGCCCTGGCCAGGTGGGGGCTTCCAGGAGGTGCGGGGTCCCTTCCCGACCAGACCAGGGGCTCCCCACCCAGTCACGGGCCCAGGCTCTCCAAAGGGCGCCCCCCGCTCCCATCCCTCCAGCCTCAGCCTCGCTGCCCTCCTCCCCACGGACCTTCCCCCTCACAGGCCAGGCCAGAGTCCCCAGAGGTTAGTTCCCGCCTGGGCCTGTTCTGTGGAGGCTCCTCAGGCAGCTGCAGCGGCCGGGGTCACCCCACAGCCTAGACACCGGCATGGCCAGGGTGGAGAATGAGGCCAGCCGGGGCTGTGTGTGAACCCCACATCCCACTGTGCTTAATGAAGTTGCCTGTAGTCCTCCCATGGCCCACAGGGTGGACTGTGGGAGAGCGTGGGCTATGGTGTGGACCACTGACCGTGAGGTGCAGCGGTGCTCAGAGATGTATTCACCAAGTGCAATGAAGGCCTCATGATGACAGAGGAGGTTGCTGTTATGGGGGGAGAAGTGGGGTGCGGGGGGTGGGGAGTATATGGGGTCCTCATATTTTTTGAATGTAATATTAAAAAAATTAAAAAAAAAAAAAAGTTCCCTGTCCGGAACGGTCTTCCTGTGGGGAAGGAGAATGTACTAGAAGAATCAAGTACCTCCAGGGTGAGTGCACACTAACACACTCACCTATATATACTCGAATACAATCAAACGTGCACATTCACACACACCCAAACTCACACACATCTTCACACAATCACGTACACACACATCCTCACGCGCACACACGCTTCCCCCTGCTCCCTCACACTCTCACATATCCTCTCCCACTCACATGCACACACGCTCACACACATTTTCATACACACATCCTCACACTCTCACACACTCCCTCACACATCCTCACACGTATGCTGTCACACACTCATGCACACCTTCACACACGTGCTCACACACTTCCTCACACTCACAGCTCATGTGCTCACACACATCCTCACGTGTATGTTCTCACACGCACACCCTCACACACATGCTCTCACACTCACACAAGCCCACACACACTCAGGCACACCCTCACATGCATGCTTTCACACTCTCATGCACACCCTCACACACGCCCTCACACTCACACACGTGCTCACATTCTCATACGTACTCACACTCACGCATACCCTCACATGTGCTCACACACTTCCTCACACGCAAGCCCACACACGTGCTCACACACATCCTCACACTCACGCACACCCTCACACACGCTCTCACACGCGCACACCCTCACACACGTGCTCACACACTTCCTCACACGCAAACCCACACACGTCCACGCACACCCTCACACGCTCACACACAAGCTCTCACACACGCACCCCCTCACACACGTGCTCACACACATCCTCACACTCACGCAAGCACACACACGCTCGGGCACCCCGCACAGGCTCCCGGGCTCACACACAGCGCCCCCTCCACCCCTGGCAGCTGTGTGTCTGTTCTCAAGCTCGGGGTGGCGACGGGCGCCGCACCAGGTGAGGAGAGAATGAGCGGCGGCCCCCCTCGGGGAGGGCAGCAGGGTGGGCACCCGCTCCCCCATCGCCACCGGGGCGCAGGCGGGCGCCCTGGAGGAGGGCCCGGGGGCCGCCCGGGCCGGGGGCACAGGCAGCGGGAGGGCGGGAAGATGTCCCCTCCCTTGCCTGGCCCTGCCGGTCAGGAGCGTGCCCGAGCGGGTCCTGGTGGTCCCGGGCCCCTAATGATGTTTCAGTTACTGAAGCCGCCTCGGGCGCGTGGCCAGGCCCCCGCCGCGCCCCGGCCCCCGCCGCGCCCCGCCGCCTCTCCAGGGGGGTGTTGCTCTAGCTCCACCTCACTCCGGAGGCAACGCAGGCTCAGGCCCGAGGGGCTCGGCCGCCATCGCGCAGCAGGAGCGACAGAGCCAGGACGCGAACCCTGGCCGGCCGGCGCCAGGTTCTGCGGGCTCCCGGAACCCCCGGCCGCCGGCCCCTCCGGCCCCTACGCCACCCGCGCCCCGGAGCGTCAGGGTCACGGCCCGCGGGCGCACGCGCCGCCTTCTCCGCGCTGCCCCCGCCCATCCCGACGGCGAGGGGCGGTGTCAGGCCGGGCCGGCTGCGCGGGGGAAGGAGTTTCCCGTCATCCTCCGCTCACGCCCACACCGCGCCCCTCCGCCGGGCACCCGCCCGCGCCAGCAGCGTGGACGAGCCCGGGCAGCGCTGCCGAGGAGCACCCGAGCAGGGGGCGGCAGGGGCACGCTCGGCTGGTGCGCGCTCACTTGCTTTTAAAGGAAACAGCATCTTTGATCTTACCTGTGCTGCTGCAAGGCGTATAAAATGACCGGCTCTTCCTGAAGGGCATTTTGATCAGGGACATCAAAAGCCTTTAAAATGTCCATGCATGGCCGCATCCTTTAGCCCATTCACTGCACTTCTACGAAATGCATCCTCAGGAAATATTTAGATAGGTGAGCAAATATAGGTACAAGGATGTTCATTGCAGCACTATTTAAAATAACTAGGAATTATAAAGAGCCCAAATGTCCAAAAATAGGGAACAGACTAAATGAAGTATACCCTTGCAAGGGAATATTGTTAGCTACAAAAAATAATTTAAAAATATAGTCATAGGGGGGTGGGAGGTATATGGGGACCTCATATTTTTTTAATGTAACATTAAAAAATAAAGACAAAAAATATATATAGTCATTGGCACAGAGAGGTGATGAATTTTTTGTTTGCTTGTCTTTCTGCTTTTTGTTTTTTATTATTATTATTGGGAATGATGAAAATGCTCTAACGACTGAAGTGATGGATACACAACTAGTGACTATGCCAAATACCATTGATTGTACACTTTGGATGAGTTTATGCTTTATTAATATGTCTCAATAAAATTGATTTGTTTAAAAAAAAAAAAAAGATAGTGTTCTGGTTAAGCCAAACACTACAAAATAAAAGTTATAGACAGATGTGTCCAAGATACAAACTTGACACCAAAGAAATTCTACTGGTCAGTAGTTTTGTGTTCACTACAGCATATTCCTGCACTATAAAATATAATGTATATTTATTTTTCACATTGCCATAGTGCTTCATTGGTAGAGGAGATAAATGAGATTCTTTTCTATACAAAGAAAGGCAAATACAATATTTTGGTTGACTTTAAGGATTCTAACATGAATATTAATGAATAATAAGTAGCACTAATCATGCAAATTTTCAAAACTGTATCTAGGCTAGAAGATGACACAAATCTCTATAAAAATTTCAGATCTTGAAAATGGATGTGGCTCAACCAGTTGGGCTCCCATCTACTATATAGGAGGTCCGGGGTTCGATGCCCAGGGCCTCCTGGTGAGGGCAAGCTGGCCCACGCGGCAAGCCGGCTCACACAGAGTGCCAGCCCACACTAGAACGCAGCCCCATGCAGGAGTGCCGCCATGCATGGGAAGGCCGCCCCATGGGGGAAAGCCACCCCACGCGGGAGTGCCAGCTGACACGGAGAGCTGATACAGCAAGATGATGCAACAAGAGACACAGAGGAGAGAAAGTAAGAAGATGCAGTAGAACAGGGAGCTGAGGTGGCGCAAGAGAGTAATCGCCTCCCTCCCACTCCGGAAGGTCCCAGGATTAGTTCCTGGAGCCGCCTAATGAGAACAACCAGACACAATAGAACACACAGCAAATGTACACAGCTAATGGAACAGCAGAGGGGAGGAATAATTTTTTTTTAAATCTTTAAAAAAAACTCAGATCTTTAAAATATATATATTGTTATTGGCATAAAAAGATATTCACAATAAATTTCTGCATTTAAAACCAGCTGTAATAACGTATTTGCATTATGATAGCATGTCAATTAAAAATTCTATATTAATGAAGAAAAATCTGGAAGTGAATATTTTAAAAAGTTAACTGATGATCTATGGAGGGTAATGCCACAGATGATTTTAAATTTTTCCCTTATTTTATATTTTCTGATTTTTTTCATACATTAACATTAACTGAACATGATTTTTTCCATTGTAAACACATATGTGTGTATTTCTTTGAATTTGCATGAAATATCTCTGGAGGTCTGCACAAGAACTGGTGACAGTGGCTGCCTCTGGTAAGGGGAATTTGGTGGCGGAGGGTCAGGGCATGTGGAAGGGGATTTTTCATTGTGTATGTTTTTGTATCCATCGAATTTTGAATCACATGGATTTATCACCTTTTAAAATATATATAAGTTGAATTTAGGAACAAACAAAAAAAATTTAAGGGGCATCTTTGACATTTCACAAACCCCATTTGTGTGACAAAGTAAACGTGGAAGGAGACTGTTCATAACAGTCACAAACTCAGATGCCTTGAGGGGTCAGAGATAAATGAGGGATGGAGCGGGGTGAAAGCAATAGGGAGTGGTGGGGACTGTGGCAAACTGGGAAGCAGAGGTCCTGCCTGTGGAGGCAGCATGATTCTGCGCCAGCTGATTACACCCTACAGGAAGGTTGCCCCCAGGCTACCCACCCTTCCAATTTCTCAAAAAAAGTCAAGCATCTGGGTTGTTTTTTTTTTAAGATTTATTTTTTTTATTTATTTCTCCCCACCTTCTCATTGTTTGCACTTGCTGTGTCTGTTTGTTGTATGCTGGTCTTCTTTTCTCAGGAGGCACTAGGAACCAAACTTGGGAACTCCCATGCAGGAGGAAGGCACCTAATCGCTTGGGCCACTCCTACTCCCTGCTTTGCTTTGTCTCTCATTATGTTTTTCCTCCACGTGTCTTTTGTTGTGTCAGCTCATCACAACAGCCCACCTTGCCAGCTCTCTGTCTTGCTCGTCTTCTTTAGGAGGCACCAGGAATCGAACCCTGACCTCCCATGTGGTAGGCAGGAGCCCAATCGCCTGAGCCACATCCACTTCCCCCATCTGGACTTTTATACGGAATGCACTTTCTCACTTTAAAACGTGTGCTGGCTTCTGGGATGGAGGGAGCCCCCATGTTCCCTGCTTCCCCGCCTCTGTCTCCCCACCCCGCTCCTCCCAACTGCTTTCCTTAAAGTTGATTTTGAACATTTTATTTGAGGAGATGAAGTGAAAACAAATCTATACATATACCTTTTTTTTAATATTTACCTTTTCATGGTGTTTTTCTTGTCCTCCTGCCTGTCCAGACTCCCTTCTCTGGTGAGCCCAAGGGTTCCCCAAAACTGACTGGGCCCCTGGGGACAGAGGCACCCCATGAGCATGGGTGGAGTAGAGATTCTGGGATGGCCCGGCCCTGGGCTGTTTCCAGGAGAAAACCCTCAGGCCATGCCCCCTGGGGTGGGGAGGGTGAGCCACAGCTCTAGGGCCCTTTCGTCCTATAGGGCTGTTGCCAGGGAGAGGGAAGAGGGGCACACACGTGGGGGTGGGGTGCAAGGGTGTCAGGTCTCAGCAACTGACTTCATTTGTGCCACCCACAGGGCCGGTGCCGTGTGCTCCCCCAGACCTGCAGCTGCCTGAGGCCCAAGTTGCAGGAGTAGGGTGGGGTGTGGGAGGGGTGAGAGGCAGGAACGGGGGTCAGGAGAAGTGAGAGCAGCTCTTAGGCCAAGTGCAGCCGCAGGGGAGCCAGGAAAGAGCAGCTGTCCCAGGGAGTGAGCAGCTACTGTAACTTATAAAACTTAAGACAAAGAGCCTTGATGAAGGGAAGTGGACGTGGCTTAACTGATAGAGTGTCCACCTACCGTATGGAAGGTCCAGGGTTCAAACCCAGGGCCTGCTGACCCACATGCAGTGCTGCCGTGTGCAAGGAGTGCCGTGCCACGCAGGGGTGTCCCTGCAAGGAGAGCCACCCCATGTGAGGATAAAAAGCACAGCCCACCCAGGAGTGGCACTGCACACACAGAGAGTGCCACCTGACAAAACAAAGCGGACGCAGGAGAACACACAGCGAATGGACACGGAGAGCAGACAACAGGGGGGAAGGGGAGAGAAATAGATTAAATTTTTTAAAAATTGTATCTGAAAAACTAAAAAAAAAAAAGGCTTGATGAAAATGACTATATTTTTCTAAGCATAACCTCAGTATTAATGTAATTTGTACAGGGGCCGTAACCCACCCTCCTCTCCCCTCTTTGGCGTAGACCTTGAGGGCGCGCCCGTGGGCCCGGGGGGGGCGCCTTCGGCCCTGGGTCAGAGCCCACCTTCCTCACCTGTATCCAGAAAGGGAGTGTTTTCAGGAACCGCAGTTGGCGGGGAGTTTTCACAGCCTTCACAGCTGCCTTCGGTGGGAGCAAGCCTGCCTCTGGGGTCAGGGGAGGCGTGGGGGGCGAGTTCAGGACAGGCTCGCTGTCAAGGGGATGATGCGCAGGGTGGAGAAGCCCCCTAACCTGTAAGCCCCGCCGCTGCCTCACCCCAGCTCGGGGTGCTGAGGGGGAAATCGCCTTCCGGGGCCTGCGGGGGGCGGAGCAGGCCGGGACAGGGCAGAGCAGGGGCCGAGGGTGGGGGGCTAGGGCCTCGGGTCTGTGAGCGCCCAGCGCCCTTTCTCTGCTCGCTTCACTCCCCCACCCACGGGCAAAGACGGATGAATTCCTGCTCACTGTCCCACAAAAGACAGCCCCGCAATGAATCAAAGCGCTTGTCTTGCGTTGCACGGGCGTGGCCTTGTGAGCACACGCGTGCGTCAAGGGCAACATTTACACGCGCAGCGACCCGCAGGGTATCCCTTTCTTAGCGGCTCAGGGGTGTGTGTGTGTGCCCCTGAGTGTGTACGTGCGAATGGGGGTGTGTGTGTCAGTGGTTTCTACCTCCCCCGCGAGGCGGCCCAGGAAGAGGGCACGTGGTCACAGTCCTATGTTCGGAGTTTCTTTTGTATTTAAAAAAAAAAAAAACACAATGAATGTATCATTTTTGTGCACACACACACAAACATGTGCTGGCCCCGGAAGCACGCGTCTCCACAGGCCAGGCAGGGGCAGCCAGTTTGCAATTCCTGCTACGTTCCCGGGGACACTGTTGTCCAGGGCCTCGGGCCACCGTCGGGAGGGGCGGCCGGGCCCACAGCGGGTGCCTCGGGGCACAGGCTGACCGGCCCCGGCTGTCCCGTCTACCCGAGGTTCCTGCACGGGGCCTCGGGACAGCAGGAAGTTTACAGGCTGTCGCCACCCCTCTCGGGGGCACCCGCGTGTAAACAGAGCAGGCCACCTGCCCCTGATCTTAGAGGCCCTTTGAAGAGTGGACTTACGGGCCCAGGGCAGGAGGGTGGCCCTTCCCAGCCCCCACGTCTGAAGCTGGTCTGCTCAGAGGCCAGAGACAAGGCGTGAAAGCAGGTGCCTTTGCCCCCCGCCCCAGCCCCTCACCCCCGTCTTCATGCCCGACCCTTCCCGGCCCAGCCTTCGCCCCACGTCCCATCTGTTGCCACCTGCAGGAACCGCAGGCCAGAGCGGGACTCACGTCCAGGGCTGGCTCCTTCCTCTTTCCACCCCCATAGGCTTCCCGCTTGGGGTGCTGTGAGCCTGTGAGAAAATGGGACGTGTTCCGATCTGGCTACAGGGAGGGCACCTCAGCACAGTATTTATGGGGGTCGTTTAGGAGTGTGTATCAAAGTGGGTACCAAAGCATGTATGTAACTTGAAAGACAGAACATAAATCAGAGCAGTGGTTCTTTTTTTTAAAGATTTATTTCTCTCCCCTTCCCCCTCCCTTTGTCTGCTCTCTGTGTCCATTCGCAGTGTGTTCTTCTGTGTCCGCTTGTATTCTCAGCAGCACCAAGAATCTGTGTCTCTTTTTGTTGTGCCATCTTGCTGCATCAGCTCTCTGTGTGTGCGGTGCCACTCCTGGGCAGGCTGCACTTTTTTCAAACAGGAAGGCTCAATGTGGAGTGCACTCCTTGCACGTGGGGCATCCCTACACAGGGGACACCCCTGCATGGCATGGCACTCCTTGTGCACAGCAGTGCTGCATGTGGCCAGCTCACCACATCAGCCAGGAGGCCCTGGGTTCGAACCCTGGACCTCCTATATGGTAGGTGGACGCTCTATCAGTTGAGCCATGTCTGCTTCCCAGAACAGTGGTTCTTTTTTTTTTTAAAGATTTATTTTTATTTGTCTCCCCTTCCCCCCAACCCCCCCATTGTCTGCTCTCTGTGTCCATTCGCTGTGTGTTCTTCTGTGACCACTTCTATCCTTATCAGTTGCACCAGAATCTGTGTTTCTTTTTGTTGCGTCATCTTGTTGTGTCAGCTCTCTGTGTGTGCAGCGCCATTCTTGGGCAGGCTGCACTTTCTTTCGCACTGGGCGGCTCTCCTTACCAGACACACTCCTTGCGCATGGGGATCCCTTATGCCGGGGACACCCCTGCTTGGCAGGGCACTCCTTGCGCGCATCAGCACTGTGCGTGGACCAGCTCCACATGGGTCAAGGAGGCCCGGAGTTTGAACCGCGGACCTTCCATGTGGTAGGCAGACGCCCTAACCACTGGGCCAAGTCTGCTTCCCATGAGCAGCAGTTCTTAACCAGGGGTCCATGGACCCCCCAAGGGGTCAGTAGAAAGATTTCAGGGGGTCTGAGAGCTTGAACTGATTCAGAAAGAACATTCTTATGGGGATATATTGGTGCAAGTGTGATTGATATAGTTATTAATACACAATATAGTGTGAACTTCATATGATTTTTATTTTGATGCAGCATGTTCTGAGTGCAGTGGATAACTGCCTGCAAAAAGGTTGGTAAGCAATGACAGATACGGGCCATTATATATCTTCCCATAACCTACAGAACTGTGTAGGAGAGAGTGTAAACCACAACGAAAACTATAATCCATGCTTAGCGGCAATGCTCCAAAATGTGTTCATCAATTGCAATGAACTGCATTAATGAAGGCTGTTGTTAATATGGATAAATATGGGTGGTGTGGAGAGCAGGGCATATGGGAATCCCCCATATTTTTTATGTATTATTTATGTAATCTAAATATCTTTTGTAAAAATATTTTTTACTGTTTTTTACTTAATTTTTTTAATTAAAGTTAATAGATCACAAAGAACATTACATTAAAAAACATAAGAGGGAAACGGACTTTGGCCCAGTGGTTAGGGCGTCCGTCTACCACATGGGAGGTCCGCGGTTCGAACCCCGGGCCTCCTTGACCCGTGCAGAGCTGGCCCATGTGCAGTGCTGATGCGCGCAAGGAGTGCCGCCCCAAGCAGGGGTGTCCCCCGTGTAGGGGAGCCCCATGCGCAGTGGGTGCACCCCATAGGGAGAGCCGCCCAGCGCGAAGGAGGATGCAGCCTGCCCAGGAATGGCGCCGCCCACACTTCCCGTGCCGCTGACGACAACAGAAGGGGACAAAGAAACAAGACGCAGCGAATGGACACAGAGACAGACAACGGGGGGGGGGGGGGGGAGAATTAAATAAATTAATAAAAATCTTTAAAAAAAAAAAGAAATACTAAAATAAAGTAAAAAAAAATTGGTGTGTTTTAAAAAATGAAAATTATAAAGCTTTGCTTTTAATGTTTTCCCTTTCATCCCTGTAATAGGTGTTGCTCCATATGTACAGTGGCAAGGCACTTGCTTTCTTCCTCAGTGTCTACATCCTTTTTTTTTTCTTTTTTTCCTCTAATTTTTAGTTTTGTCTTCAAAAAAGTTTTAGATCACAGTATTTCACATATACAATACAGGGGACTCCCATATATCCAACATTCAAACCCTTTCCCCTTTTCCCAGCAATGACCTTTTTACATGTTCGTTATATATGCTGCAGCTGATGTACAGATTTTAAAACATAGCTATCAAACATGGTTCCATTTTGGTTTACATTATGATTTATATTTTAGACTACACATTTTTAAATTTTTAGTTTCCTTACATTTTACACTATGGTTTACATTTTAGCTTATAGACTTTTTTTTTATTCACTTTTGCTGTAAGTTAACATGTCCTATATCCATCGTTACATGATCTCGTGGAGCACTTCCATTGCCCCCCAGTTGCCCTGCTTCCGTCTGTTCTATACCTTTCTCCCCCTCCCCTCAGGGCCCACAGCGACAATCAATCTTCACTACTTGAGGGACCAGATTTACAGACACTTGCAACAATGCTGAGGGCTTGACATACTAGACTGCCCTAACCGATTGGGAACCCCCAATTCTTTCGAGAGACAGAATTTCCTCTGTTTGAGAACATCAGGTCTCCCCAGGATTTGGGATTAAAACTGAAAAAAAAAGTTGGTAAGGATGGTGGAGATGGCTTTATGACGCTGTGGGAAAACTCAAATTTCTAAATGTTTGCCAAAAATGACCATTTGAATAGATGTTGACCGTGTTAGGTTATCGAGTATTGAAATTATGGGTAAATTGTAAAACATAATTTTGAATAATACTAAAATGTAATTTAAAGCCATGCCCCATGTTAAGCGTCATAAAACTATCTGCCGCTACTTTCTGAGAAGGGGTCCATGGTTTTCGCCTGACTGGCAAAGAGGGCCGTGGTACAGAAAAGGTTAAGAACCCCTGGATCAGCGGTTGCCTAGGTTTGGGGCTTTGGGAGGAAATGGAGAGTGACTGCCATTGGGTTCAAAGTTTCTTCTCTTTTTTTGGAGTGGCAAAATGTTCTAAAATTAGATTGTGGTGATGGTTGCACAACTCTGTGAATATACTAAAACCACTGAGTTGTACGCTTTAAAGGAGTACACTGTACATGTGAATTACATCTCAAGGAAACCATTTTTTAATGCATAGATTTATGTACAAGCTTGCTTGTCTCAGCATCATTTCCAACAGAGACAAAGGTTTTAAGCAATCCAAACGTCCAGCAGTTGGGATAAAATTACAGCCACGTGGAATCAACTGTCCAGCTCCCAGGCGCTTCTAGCTGAGCAACTGTGGGTGAGGTGCTTAACTTCTGTGTTTGTTTTTTCTCTTCTAACTTTTGTCATCCTTAAAATGGGGAATGACACTTTTCTCCTAACCTTGTTGAGAGGATTAAATAACATGTCTTGTGTTCAGGACAGTCCCAGGCACATCAGAAGAACCCAGTCAAGCTCAACAGAGGTTTGATGACAGAATGGCCACACTCCCCTCTACAGTTCCTCCAAACAGCCCCAGGAACCCCTGGTGGCAAATGGGGGAACTCAGGGCTGTTAGGGGACTTGCTCAAGGTCACATAGTCCATGAATCAGGAGTAGGAATTAGAGGTGCTTTCCTTCCCCCTTCTTCCTGGCACCTTCTCCTGGGCCCCTCTGACCCCCTTGGACCACCAGGATTGGACACAGCTGGGGGCCCCGTACCACCTAAATGCCCTTGGTCCGCACCCATGGAGCCCCAGTGCCTGCCAGGCCAGCGGCCCCACAAGGTCTCCCTGGGTGTGCCCTGGCTTGGGCACCATGAAGCAGCCCCACAGGGTAACTGGAGAGGGAAGGCCTGCAGGTGCCAGGGTGGTGGGCAGACAGCCCTGGGGGCAGGGGTTGCTGGGATGGCCTTCCTCCTTGGACAAATGTCTCTGATCTGGGATGCCAGCAAGGGCGCCAGGACACAGCTGCCCCGTGGCTACAACCACCCAGCAGTGTTTGCCCGGGGAGGAGTCCCAGACATTCCCTGAGATGGGTGCTCCCCTCGCTTTCTCCATCGCTGACTGCCCCGCCCAGCTGACCTCCCTCCGGGGGCCCACACCTTCCCCTACTCCTCACCCAGGAGCTTCCAGAAGGGGGGCCTCTGCTCCAGCCAGTGGGCACAGCGCTTGGTCACAGGGCCCAGGTGGACTCAATCCAAGTACATCTCAGGAAGCCTGTTGGAGAAGCTAAAACAAAGACTGTTCTCTCTAGCACCAGATTCCAAGCTGGAGCCCATGGAGCATCTGGCACCCATCTCGGAGCTAAAATGAGCACCTCCTGGCTGGAACGGCACCAAGAAAGCAGAACAAAGAGCTGGAGACTGAGAAAACGGAGTCCTCACCATGTGTTCGAGTCCAAATCAGGCCTAGCCTGAAGCTACCCCTGGACTGTGCAGCTACATTAGCCTAAAAACCCTGTTGCTTACACAAGTTTAGGTGGGGTTTCCTGTTACTGAAAACCAAGAGACTCCTTAAATGACATGTGGCAGAGCTGTCCAGGTACACATTCTCGCCCCAGAAGTGGCCTGCCCTGTCCCTTCCCTCTGAGGCCCCCCAGTGGCAGGCAGGCTGTCTCGCCACGACCTCTGGTCCAGACACTCCTGGGCACCTGCCGCCAGACACACACACAGATGCCACACGCAGCACGGGGTGGACTTTTATTTAACGTCAAAGGCACAGCCTGGATGGCTGAGGCAGTGACCAAGAATGCCAGCCCAGACCTCCAGCCCCCACCCTCCAGCCAGGACAGCTGCGCCAAAGAAGAGGCGGGTGACAAGGGGGCCTCCCCTTTCAGGGGGATTCCTGCCTCCTTCCTTAGCCCCAGCAGCGGGGAACAGCTGTCATAACGAGGGGCAGGAATGCTTCAGGGGTCTGCCAGGGCCTCTCCCTAAGCCCCCCAACCAGGTCTTTGGTGGATGTAATTGCACAGTCCATAAAGTGACAGCTTGAGGGGTGCCCCCTCCCCGGGGAGCCCCTTAGGGAAGGGGAAGGGAGGAGTCCCACCTTCTCCCTGGAGCCAGCTCAGTGCTTAGAAACGGGGAGGAGCCCTTCCCTGCTGAGCAGCGCCCCCGGGAGAAGGGCCTTCGCCCAGAAGGGCAGTATCCCCCCCTCCCAC
The DNA here is from genome assembly GCF_030445035.2 of Dasypus novemcinctus. NCBI lineage: Eukaryota > Metazoa > Chordata > Mammalia > Cingulata > Dasypodidae > Dasypus > Dasypus novemcinctus. Next base: position 10,373,852 of record NC_080682.1, read on the forward strand.
TACCCAGCAGGCCCCTCCCTCCCTGCATCGCTAACTCTACCAGGTAAAACATAAAAAATTCTCTGCTTACAAAAATACTTCGGCTCTGTCTGGGAGTCGGGGCGGGGTGACGGAAGGGCAGTCCCTGGGGGTCAGGGCCGAGCCGCCAGCCCACGCCTGGGGCTAGTGAGCCGGCCCCGGGTCGCTGCTCCGGAGAGGGCGGGCGGGGGGAGTCTCCGGGGCGGGGGCTAGGAGGAAGGCAGGGGGCCGTTGGGGCGCCGGGGGGTCCCCTTGGAATTGGAGGCTCGGCCCGGGGCGGCCGGAGCCGGGGAGCCGCGACGCGCGGCGGCCGCGCTGCGCAGCTTCTGCTTCCGCCGCTTGGCCAGGGGCGCGTTCTCCACGCTCTTCAGGAAGAAGCCCTCACGCTTGCCGCGGTTAAACGCCTGCGGGAAGCGGGGAATAAGTCCCCGGACCCCCGGGGCTGCCAGAGGCCAGTGTGGCCGCTCGCCCCGGGCCCTCTGCCCATCCCGCTGGGTCCCGCCAATAGGTCCTGGGCCTCCAGCCTCCGGGGAAGTCAGGGTCCCCGGGGCAGAGGCCGGGACCCACCTCGCCTTTCTGGGCGGGGGTCCCGCCTCCCCCCACCCCCACCAGGCCCGGCCCTCACCATGAAGGTGGCGTTGAGGCCGCTGCGCACCGCCAGCCCCGAGGACTCCAGCACGTCGGGGGTCCGGAGCGGGGGCGAGGAGCGCGCGCTGCCGTCCTGCAGCCACGAGCTGCCCCGCAGCCCCTCCAGCTTCAGCCGCTTGGTGGGGTCCACAGTCAGGAGCCCTGCAGGCGGGGAGGTGATGGAGGGGGGCCTGGTGTGGATGCCACCCCCAGGGAGGTGCTAACAGCCCCACCCAGGCCTCCCGATGCTGGGGCGATCCCTGCCCCGCGCGTGACCCGGTGCCCTCTCCCTCCCAACCGTGACCCGCCACCCTCACACCTCGGACCAGCTCCTTGGCCTCCTCGGACACGCCCTGCCAGGCCTCCCCGTCCAGGGAGAAGCGCCCCTCGCGGATCTTGCACATGATCTCGGCCGCCTGGCTCTGCCCGCCCTGGCCGGAGACCCCCTGGAAGGGCACCTGCCCCGACAGCATCATGTACTGGGGGGAATGAGGGAGACGTGAGCTCGGCTGCGGGGGGGGGGCCGGGAGGCTGAGCCCATTCCCCACTGAGGTAACTCCTGGGGCCCACGCCTGACGAGCCTCCAGGCCCCCTAATACCCGGCTCCCAGCCGACACCAGGGCGCCCCTGCCTCTGTCCTAGGACGGCCCTGGGCCCCAGCCCCAGCTCTGCCACCCCCGCTAAGATGACGCCTGCCAGGCGGCACGATGCCGGCCCCCGGGGCGTCAGGGAGCGGGGATCCCAGCCTCGGGCGACCCTGTACACGCCTCGGGGACCCCGCCCCGCACCAGAATGACGCCGAGGCTCCAGAGGTCGCAGGACTCGTCGTAGCCCTGCTGCGCCAGCAGCTCGGGCGCCGCGTACTGCAGCGTGAAGCAGGGCGTCTGCATGGGCCCCGCCGGGCTCTGCGGCCGCAGCCGCGCGAAGCCGAAGTCGATGATCTTCACCGGGGCCCCGGGCGTCTCGTCGGCGTACAGGATGTTCTGCGGGAGCACCGCGGCGCGGGGCTCAGACCCCGGCCCCGGCCCCCGCCCGGCCCCCGCCGCCAGCCGCCGCCGCCCGGCCCACCTCGGGCTTGAGGTCGCGGTGCACCACGCCCGCCTCCTCGTGCATGAAGCTCACGGCCGACACGAGGCTGCGCAGGATCTGGCTCGCCTCCGACTCGCTGAAGTGCCGCTTCTTGCGGATGTGCTCCAGCAGCTCCCCGCCGCGCAGCAGCTCCAGCACCAGGTACGTGTGCAACTGCGGCCAGCGACGGCCACGGTCACCGCCCGCCGGCCCTGCCCGCCCCGGGCCTCCGCCCCCCGCCCCACTTCCCCTGCCCCGGCCAGATCCACCCCAGCCCCGCCCCCAGGCCCCCCAGGACCACCCCCTTAGACCCTTAGGCCGCCCCCCGGCCCGCCCCGGCCCTCCAGCCCCACCCCTTGGGCCACCGCCCCGCCCCGCCCCCACAAAGCCCACTCCGAGTCCTCTCCCACCGCCAGCCTCAGCCCCGCCTCGGGCCCTGAGACCCTTGTCCTCCTTCCAGGCCTACCCCCTCGGCCTCCGCCGCCCTCGCATTCGGGGCCACCTCAACTCCCAGGCCCCGCCCACAGGCCCCGCAGGCCCCGCCCCCGGTCTCCTCCCGCGCCCCCGCCCGCCTCTGGCCCCCCGTGCTCCGCCCCTGCCCCGGGCGGCCTCACCTGGTCATGATGCACCTCGTGCAACTTCACCACGTTGGGGTGCGACTGGCACAGTCGCAGGGCAGCCACTTCGCGCTGCGTGTTCGCCTCCAGCCTGGGGGGCGGGGCGGGCGGGGTCAGGGCCAAGGACCTCGGCCCCGCCCGCCCGGGCCCCGCCCACCCCGGGGCCACCCACCTGCGGCTGAGGATCTTGACCGCGAACTCCTGGCCGCTCTGGCGCTGGCGGCAGCGGCGGCACACGGAGAAGCTGCCCTGGCCCAGCGCGGGCTCCCGCAGGTCCAGCTCGTACTGCTGGAAGAAGGGCGAGTCCTGGAGGCGAAGGGGGCGCGTCAGAGGTCCCGGCCCCGAGCCCCTGCGGGGGACGCCCGGGGGAGCCCCGCCTGCAGCCCGCAGCCCGCCCTCCCCGCCGCCCCCCCCCCGCCCGCCCCCGGCCCCGCCACCTGCATCATGGCGCTCCTGGCCACCGCCGCGCGCCCCGGCGGGTCCCCAGCCCCGGGCGCCTCCAGCACGTCGGTCATCACCGCGTTGTTACGGTCGAACAGGATGGACGGCGCCACGAAGGAGTACCCCTGTGGGGGGTGGGGGAGGGGCAGCCGGGTCTGGGGTGCAGGAGAGGAGACCCCGGGAGACCCTGACCTGGGGGGAGCCGCGTGGGAGGGAGGGTGGACCACGGGGGAGGAGGGGGCGACCACTGCACCCTGTGCACAGAGGGCGTCTGGACGCGTCTTACTCCATCTTGTTTTGTCATTCCTTGGGGCCATATCTGCCCCCCCCAGCAGACTGTGTCCCCACTTTTCTCATCACGGTGATCCTCTTCCGCCCCACCCCCAGCGCCAAGGGCACCACCTGGCACAGCGTCAGGCTCAGATAATGACGGGCTAAAGTCCCCTGGCTGGTCATCACCCTTGGTTAGCTCGAGAATTCAACTCCACCCACCAAGGGAAAAAAACCTACTCCTCCCTTTCCAAGCAGACTTTAGCCTCCTCTGCGAGGACCTACTGAGGGAAGGCAGAGGGAAAGCAAGCCTAAGACTTTCCCAACCCAGGTCCTGGCAACAGGCGACTTGCAAGGGTACTTTTAATGTGCTACTTTCTTTTAAAAAAAGCAGCCTGACTGTGCACTGGGATGCAAGCACCACATGGTAGGATTTTTTTCTTAGGTTCATTGACACATCCCCAATACCCAGATCAGTGCCTGGCAGAGTGTTGCACATTTTTTAATCAAATGAGTGAAAGGAAGCATCAGTTCATAAGAAAGGACTTTCTCATTAGGACTGCGAGACAATGGGACAGGGAGGTGTTCAAACAGAATTGTCAGTCACGTCTAAGAGCTTCACAGAGACGGAGCCATCATAATTGTATCGGTCTATTTTCATTTAATATTTATGGGGCATCTCCTGCTGGGCTTAGGGACATAGAAATTAAACACATAGTCCCCGCCCTCCGGGAGCTTCCAGATGACAGGGAGGCAAGCAGCACGGGTCAGGCTGCAGGATACAACATGACAAACTACTGGGAAGGAAGTGCTGTCTGCAAATGGCTGGGCAACCGGCGGGCAGGGGAGCAGGGCAGGCTTCAGCGCCCGCGGCAGCACTGGGCAACGGGCCTTGAAGGGTGAGTGGGAGCTCGCCAGGTGGACGCCCGCAGGGAGGGCAGGGCAGGTTGTGGGGGCGGCACGTGCAAAGGCGTAGAGGTGTGTCCTGGAGCATCAGGTGGGAGGACGGAGCCCTGAGGCCAGGGTGCCAAGGAATGAGCACACGGCACAGGGCCCCAAAGGCCCCAAAGGCCGAGCAAAGGAGCCCGGACCTGAACGCCAGGCCCAGGCTTCTAAAACTGGATGCAAGGGCCTGTGCCCCCAGGGACATGAGGTGCTGTATCAACGGGGCATGCATGTCTTCCTGGGTGGCCACTTAAGCAAGTAAAAGAACTTAAAATGATCTTGACATAGCGGAAGTGTAATGGAGTAGGAGGGAAAATTCTGCCAAGTTCAAAGATTAAGCCATGAACCATCAAAGATATGTTCTGCTGTGATGGCCCCCAAACCAACAACCCCAGGGACCCCGCAAGTGTGGAGCTGGTCTCTGTCTTCTGGGAAGCCTCGAGGAGCAAGCTTGGGAGGGAGAACCAGAGCGCCTGCAGAGCCACCGAAGAGGGCAGGGCAGGAAGGAGCCGGAGGACTTGAACCTGCGCGGGCTCCCTGGGCAAGCCGCAGAGGAAGCTGGGTGGGGTGCAGCACCACTGGGAGAAGGAATGAGAGCTGGGCCACAAGGAGGAAGCAGGCGCAGGGTTTGCCCGGCAGCGACTCAGAGCTCAAGGCAGAGCGAGAGGGAGGTGAGAGGTCCCGGGCAGGACGCGGGGTCTGTGCAGCACCCATGGCGCGGCCACGGTCAAGGCAGGTGGCACAAGGCTGCCTCCCCCGTGCCGGGGGTCCGCGACCTCTTACTCACCTGGAAGATGCGAGGGTCCCCCGGCGGAGGGCTGCCGGGGGGCGAGTAGACGGGCTCCAGGCGGGTGAATTCCTCTGCAAAGTTTCCCACATCCAGCTCGGAGCGGATCTGGGGCCGGAAGGGGGCCGGAATCTTCCTGGCGGCCAGAGCAGCCCAATCGAGACCCTGGGGCAAGTGAAGCCGAGGTTAGGGTCAAAGGACAGGAGCTGGAAATCCCTCTCCACTCAGGCTCACTTCACGGGGTGGTTCCCCAAGGAAGCAAGGGCCCGCCTGGCATGCAGGGAGGGCAGCCGTCCCCCCTGCCTCCCCAGCTTCCACTCCCAGCCCTCTGGTAACAGACTCTATTTCCCTTGGAGAACAACCTGTCCACCACACTAAGTTAATTCTAGGATTTTTTTTTTTTTTGGAGGTACCGAGACCTCATATGCGGGAAGCTGGCACTCAACCACTGAGCCACATCAGCTCCCCCAAGTTGGCTCCTTCATCTGTTTGCTCGTTGTTTTGCTCATGGTTTGTTTTCTTTAGGAGGCACACAGAACCAAACCTGGGATCTCCCGTGTGGGAGGCAGGTGCTCAACTGCTTGAGCCACATCCACACCCCCGAGATTTTTAATAGAATTGGTTTGAAAATCAAAAAATCTCCCTCTCTCACTGGACTTCAGTTTGGAAGGATATGAGCCTGGAATTGCTGGAGACCCCCTTAGAGTATAATGATGACGTCCTCATGCCAAAAGCAGAACCAAGAGACAAAGAAAGATATTACTAATGACATAGTTTGAATACCTGGATGCAGCCTTGCCTGAAGGCAGTCCACTTTTCCTTGTACTTTTCACTTACGGCAGTTAAAATACGCCCTTTTATGGCTAAGCCAGTGTGGCAGAGGCTGTTAATTGCCTGCTTAACATCCATTCTCCCTTAGTGCCATAGCCCCAGTTTTATCCCAGGCAGCAATGCGTACAACTAAAAGACAATATTTTACAAACTTCCTTGCAGCTAGTGGTGACCAAAACCTTGTAAGCAAAAATTGTGAGGTAGGACTCCAAGGAAAGATCCTCAAAAGAAGGGTAGACAGTTTTAGAAGTGTTTTTGCCCTTCCCTTCCTTCTTCCTGCCTGGAGCAGATTAGATGGCAAGCGCTCCAGCAGCAATTCTAGATCATGAGGCAACCCTGGGGATGGAGGCTACATGCTAGAAATGGAAGACAATTTTTTAAAAAGGAGCTTGGATTCCTGAAGGCACCATGAAGATACCACAGCAGCCCTGACCTGCCAAATTCTGGACCTTTTTTTTACATGAGAAAAATAATAAACCTTTATCTTGTTTAGGCCATCGTTCGTTCATTCTGATCTCTGTTATTAGCAGCCAGTTCTATTCCAATGGATACCATTTTGAATCAGACTTCTTGTCACTGTCAGCCAAGAAACCAGATTCCTGAAGACCCCAGTTCTACCATCAGGGACCTTGTCATTATTATCGCCAAAGAAAGGAGGAAGATGATGGAAAAACCTCTTCCAAGTGTCAGGGGCCTCTCCAGTATGAGGGGTCAACCTACCCCCGCCCCCAACACCCAGCCCAGTGCCTGGCACGAGTGCAGGGAGAGTTGGAGGAATTCTCTGGAGGAACCCGACACTGCTCAGCCCCTCTCCCATCCTCCCCACCCCTGGTGAAGGAGACTTAGATTCTGTCTGAGAAAGCATCTCCGGGGCCCCTTCTAGACCGGTACTTGGTGGGCAGATTCGAGGGAAGATGACACAACACGGGTCACAGAGTGCCTGGCCTGAGATAAGGGCACTTTTGTTACTAAGTCAGACCCGTGGCAAATCTGACACCCACGTGTCAACAGAAGACTGCAGGGGTCAAGAGCACAGGCCTGCAAGTCATCAGACCTGGCTTTGAACCTGAGCCGCATCGCTTCCGGCTTGGGGATCTTGGGCAAATTACTGAAGCTCTCTGAACCTCCACTTCCTCCTCTGCGAAGACGGGGTGATAATGGGCGATCATTGGGGTGGTTCTGAGGGTTCCGTGAAATTATACAAGCCAAGATCTGGCAGGCAGTAACGTGTTCACTGTTGCAGGGCCCTGCTAGGCAACGACAATGGCTACATGTGGCGCCAGAGTCAGCGACATCCCACAACGAGGTAAATTCACTCTGCACCACACTCCACCGTGCATGTGCTCCTAACGAGTGAGCAGAAAGCCACGTGGGCTCAGCCAGTGTCCATCTGAATTACTTTGGGCAGTGGCAAAGAACAAAGCACCTGGTAGATGCTAAGAGCCAGGAGGGTGGTTTTGATTCCCAGTTTGGGCCCGTGGGGACCCGGGTTCTGTTCCCAGCTCTATGTCATTCGCTATGCGATCTTAGGTAGGTCACCCCCCGTCGGGGCCTGTCCCATGGAAGGTTTGGACTAACCCATTCCCAGGTCCCTGCTGGCCCTGTCAGTGGTGAACCCAAAATCCTTTCAGGACAGCATCTGCTCAGCTTCCGCGGAGGTGGGTGAGAAGCAAACTTCCTTGCTGCTTTTATCTGGGGGGGATTTCGGGATCCAGTAAAATGGGCCAGGCTCAGAGCAGGCCTGCAGCGTCCCCATCCCAGAGCCGCCGCCTGGCCTTGACATGTGTAGGGCGAAGTGGGGCGCCCAGAGCCAGGAGCCTCACCTGGAAGAAGGGGTGGCTCTTGACCTCCTGCGCCCTCTGGGGCCCCGCACCCAGTCGCTTCCTGGGGTCCTTGCAAAGCAGCCGCTGCAGCAGGTCCTGCGCCACGGGCCCAATCCGGGGGGGGAAGGGAGGGGAGCACTTCAGGATCCGTCTGGGAGGATTGGGGGGGCGTCAGGGGCAGCGAGCCCCACCCGCAGCCCTGCCCAGGCAGGCCCTGAGGCCCCTCTGCCGCCCTCTGCGTCCAGCCCTCCTCACCGGGACACCTCGGCCTGCGTGTTCCTCTCGCCCTCCAGGGTGAAGGGCGACGCCCCCGTGAGCAGCTCGAAGAGCAGGATGCCCAGGCTCCACCAGTCCACGGCCTGCCGGGGCGCAGCTGGGTGAGGGCCTGCGGCCACCCCGCGTCCCCCCCCGCCGCCCCCCGCGGCCCGCAGCCCCACCTTGCCGTGCCCCGACTTGCTGCGGATGATTTCCGGGGCCATGTACTCGATGGTGCCACAGAAGGAGAAGGTCCGTTCTTTCTGGGAGGGCGAGAGGACTCCCTTGGCCTCCGCGGTCTCCCTTGGGCCCCAGAACCCCGGGGACCCGATCGACTCGTGGAGAGTGGGGGCTTCCTGCAGGCCGCGCCTGTGCCTATTCATCTCTGCACCCCCAGAAACGCAAGGCCAGGCCCCAAGGAGGGGAGAGAGGAAGAAGGCCTGGGCGTGGGGGGAGACACCCTCCACTCACCTCCTCCGTCAGGAACTCCTTGCTAAGCCCAAAGTCCGTGAGGACGATGTGGCCCTCAGAGTCCAGCAGCACGTTCTCCAGCTTCAGGTCTCGGTAGATGATGCCCAGCTGGCGGCGGCAAGAGGGGCACTGAGGCTTCTGCCCCCGAAATCCTCCCCTGCTCCGGGCTCCAGATGCCAACAGCCCCCCACCCCCAGCTCTCTAGCCCCGTACCCCTCACAGCTGCCAGTGCACCATGTCCCTACTCTGGACAAGGAGGCCCCCCAGAAGTCCCTGGAGCAAGAACATCTGCATGCAGAGGGATCCCCAGGGACGTGTGGCAGGGGCACAACCAGGCATTTGCAGGTGCAAGAGCAAGGGAGGGGGGCCCGTGAGGGGCCCCCAGGGAGGGAGCCTGCGTACAGGCCCATTTCAAGGAGGCCTTTGGAGCCAAGACGTGAGGCCTGCGTTTGAGGAAGTGCTGTGAGAGCAGCCGCGGAGGCAGCCCCGAGTTCCCTGTACCAGGAAAGCCCCTTCCAGGAAGCCCCCGGAGGAGACCCCGCCAGGCTGCCCTGGGGCCCTCCTTCCAGGAGACCTGTGGAAGCAGCTGGAGGCTGCCCCAAGGCCACTGTCCCCGGGGAGGCCAGAGGCTGCCAGGTTTGGGAGACCCTTGAAGGGGCCCAGACCGGCACCCAGGCAGTGGCCGGGCGGCCAGGTGCTCACCCACCTTATGCAGGTACTCCAGGGCCAGCACGATCTCGCCCCCGTACACGCGCACCTCAGCCTCCTTGAAGTACTGGCGCTGGTAGAGGTGGGTGAACATCTCGCCGCCGTTCACGTAGTCTGGGGGATGGGGTGCAGGTGGCGGAGCAGCCCTCCCCGGGTGGCTCATCCCTGCCCCAGCCCTCGCCACCGTGGGCTCGTGGCCCGCCCTTACCCAGGATGAGGTGCAGCTTGGCATCGGTCTGGAAGGCGTAATGCAGCGTGACCAGGAAGGGCGCCTGGCGCACCAGCTCCAGCACGGAGCGCTCGGTGCGCGTGTGCTCCTGCGTCTTGGCGCGCTGCACCAGGGCGGCCTTGCGCAGCACCTTCATAGCGTACAGCTTCCCCGCGTCGTGCCCCGCCGCCTTCCGCACCAGGAACACCTTCCCGTAGGCTGTGGGAGCAGCGAGGCGGGGGAGGGGGAAAGGGCGTGAGCCGGAGGGGGGGGACAGGCTGGTGGGGGTGGGTGGGGGTGCTGCAACACGGGGAAAAGAGCTGGGGTGAGCGGCAGGTGTGCAAAACGCTGGAAAAACCTGCTAAGGAAAAGGCGTGCAAACCCCAGGAAGATGCTCCCCCAAACCGGGGAGCGGGGGGGTGTGCAGACCCTGCTTGCTGGGGAGCAAGCGACTCCCCGCCTTGGGGGTGGGGGCGGGGCATGCGCAAACCTGGCGGAGGCTGCGAATCCCAGGCAGGGAGGCCGAGGAGCGAGCTGCCCGCGCGGGGAGGGATGTGCAAACCTGGGCTGGGAGTTGTACAGAGCGGGGGAGGGGGAGGAGCTGTGCCATTCACCTGGGTGGGGTGCAAGCCCCAGAGGGGGTCTGCAAATCCGGGGAGGGGGCGTGCACACTCGGGACTGTGCAGGGAGGAGCGAGGTCGACGCGGGGCCGGCCCTGGGCGTGGGCATGAGATCCCGGGCAGGGCACGGGTGGGCAGGCAAGGCGGGATACGCGGGAACGCGGGGGAGCCTCCCCGGCCCGGGCTGAGCCCGCGCGGGTTTGCAGCCCCGGAGGCCCAGGGCACCGTGCCGGGGCCCCCTGCCCGCGGACGGGGGTGCTCACCTCCCGTGCCCAGCACCTTGAGCAGCTCGAAGTTCTCCACGCTCACCTTCTCCTCGTGCCCGGTCAGGTTGGCTGCGGGCACAGGGGGAGTGAGCCCCGCCGCCCAGGGCGCCCCCGCCGCGGCCCCGCGGCCCCCGTCCCCGCGGCCCCGCGCCCCCGGCCCCACCTTCGGTGATCCGCAGCTCCACCGCGCAGCTCTCGTCGTCGTCCTCGTCGCCCATGGCGGGCGGGTCGCTGGGGCCCGCGCGGCTCCGGCTCCGGGCGGCGCCGGTTACATGGCGGCTCCGGCCGGGGCGGGCGCTTCCTGGTGCCGCCTCCGGGGCCGAGCGGGCGCCGGCACCGCCTCCCGGCTCCCCCGCCCCGCGGCCTGAGTCAGCGGCGGGAACGTGCCGGCGGGCCGGCGGGAGGAGGGTGCGGGGCCCGGCGCAGGGCGCTGGGATCCCCGGCGACCCTCCGGGGTTGCTGACAAACCCCTGGGAGCCAGGCCCGGGGTCCCTGGATTACCCCGAGCCTCGCTAGGGCGTGCACCCCTCGCGGGGTGTCTACCTGCTGAAGCCGACCGGCTGTGCAGCTGTGAGGCGTGCAGGTGTGGAGGCTGTGGAGGTGTGAGGTGTGCAGGAGTGCAGGTGCAGAGGCTGTGGAGGTGAGGAGGCTGTGGAGGTGTGAGGTGTGGAGATGTGGAGGCCCTGGAGGTGCAGAGGCCGTGGAGGTGTGAAGTGTGCAGGTATGGAGGCTGTGCAGGTATGGAGGCTGTGCAGGTATGGAGGCTATGGAGGTGTGAGGTGTGCAGGAGTGCAGGTGCAGAGGCTGTGGAGGTGTGAGGTGTACAGGTGTGGAGGCTGTAGAGGTGTGAGGTGTGGAGATGTGGAGGCCGTGGAGGTGCAGAGGCCGTGGGGGTGTGAGGTGTGCAGGTGTGGAAGCTGTGGAGGTGTGCAGGTGTGCAGGTGCAGAGGCCGTGGAGGTGTGAGGTGTGCAGGTGCGGAGGCTGTGCAGGTATGGAGGCTGTGGAGATGTGAGGCTGTGGAGGTGTGGAGGCTGTGGAGGTATGAGGTGTGGAGATGTGGAGGCCGTGGAGGGGCAGAGGCCGTGGAGGTGTGAGGTGTGCAGGTGTGGAGGCTGTAGAGGTGTGAGGTGTGCAGGTGTGGAGGCTGTGGAGGCTGTGGAGGTGTAGAAGCCAGAGGATCCTGGGCCTCGAGGGATGGGGGGCACACAAAAAGCACTCCCCCTTCCTAGTGCCAGTTCTGGGCACCCAAGTACCTCTACCTGATTTTCCTAACCAGCCCAAGGAAAGGAGTTAATGAAAATGACCACCCACTCGCCTCATTTTTGATCACCTCAGCAAATGGGGGAGAGGATCTTCATGGCCCCTGGACATCCAGCCAGTCCAGACTCCCATCATCCCCCAGGGCTCCTGCCTGCACCCCCGGCAGCCTGCGGGGACCTCCTCCCATGTGACTTCCCTGTCTCTGGGCTCCCATCACCGGGCCTCTCGGCCCCTCTGGGGGCCCTGTGTGGGGGAGGCCTGGTTTTCCGACCGATTTTATTAGAGCAGATCTGCAGGAGTTCCTCAGCACCCAGCCACCCTTTGCAGGCCACCTAGGCCACGCACAGCTGTGTGATTCTGTTACCTTCGTCCCCAAGCCTAGCTCAGTTCCCAGTTCAGAGCAGGCCTCAAAAAGGGATGTCAGGGAGCAGATGTAACTCAAGTGGTTGAGCACCTGCTTTCTGTGTATGAGGTCTTGGATTTGGTCCCTGGTACGTCCTTAATAAAAAAAAAATTTTTTTAAAGGGGAAAACTTTCACTGGCAAGCAGATGTAACTCAGTGGTTGAGTGCCTGCTTCCCATGTACGAGGTCCTGGGTTTAACCCCAGTACCTCCTAAAAAAAAAAAAACAATAGGCATGTCCTGACCAAGCCACACTGGGGCGGCCCCATCTGACCGTCAGGCCCAGAGTCCTGGCCGGCCTACCCTCCAGAGCCTCGCTGCCTCTCTGGCCTCCTTTACCCTGGCAACTGGCACAGGCCACCAAGCAGGGTGGCCATCAGAGCCTCCAGCCTGAGGCCTCTGGAGGGTGGGGCTTCCAGCTGCTCCAGCCAGTGGGAGGCCAGGGGTTCTGCCCTCCAGCCCCCAGCTCGGGCTAAGAGGAGGAAGGCGGAGTTGTGAGTTCTCCCAGCCCTGCCCACCCAGATTCAGGAGCACCCAGAAGGCCAGGCTGCCCCATCTCAGCCCTGGGCAGCCCCACCCTCCCCGCATGGCCCCAGGTACCCTGACTCACATCCTGTTACCCAGCCTAATTGCTCCCTTCCCAGGCTTCCTCCTAGAGGCCCTGGCCAGACACCCTGTGGCCCTCCGTGGCAGCCCCAGGCCCCAGGTAACGCCCCACCAGGCTATGAGCTCCTGGGGGGAGGGGTGATGGTGAAGAGGTGGACGGAGAGAAGAGGGTCCTGGGAGAGGGCTGGGGGCGTGGCCTCTGGGGCTTCTTGGCCCCACCCCCAATGCCCCCAGTGGCCACTCAGAATGCCATCCCCCTCACCCCCTGGGACACCCAGCCTCTGCCCCCCTCCCCCGAAGAAAGCCCTTTGCTGCCTGTCCTGCCCCTTGGGGGGACCCAGGCTGCCTGGCCCTGGCATGCCACGGTTCCCGGACACAGCCACAGGCGCAGCACACGGATCCGGGTGGCGTTTCCTGCTTTATTCTCGCGTCCCCCACATCCCAGCCGCAGCTCAGAGATGGGCCCAGGTCCCAGGCCCCAGGGAGTGGTCCTTAGCTTCCCCCCCGGTGCAGGTGGGGGGTGTCTCTTGCCCGCTCCTGCCAGTCTCTCTCCACGCGGGGGTCCCCCAGAGTCCGCCTCCTTAGCGGGGACCGCAGAGCAGAGTCCGAGCCCTGGCAAGGAACCGATCCCCTGGGCACGAGCTCATCCCAGTCCCAGGTCAGGGCCCCTGGGCGGGTCGTGGGGGGCCTGGGGGCCCAGGCCTCCTTGTCCAAGGCCTCCTCTCGGGTGTCCTGACTTCCCAAGGTCAAGGGCTGCCTGGGGCCCCCACCGAGGCTCCAGCGACGAGAGGCCCGCACTCCCCAGCTCCCCCGGCGCGCGATGTCAGTGACTGAGGGAAGGGGCGAGGGGGGGCTTCTCCGGTTCCCGAACCTCGTGATCTGGAGGGAAAGGCTCGGCTCAGGCCCACGGCACTCAGGACCCCCAGCGCTCGACCCCTGCCTCCCTCAGCCCCTCCGACCTCCTCCCCCAGGGCCCCCTCATCCGCTCCACCCGCATCCCCACCGGCCCGCCCTCCAACCCGCCGGCCTCCGCTGTTCTCTGCTATCTCCGGGACAGGCTCACTTCCAAGTCAGGGCTCCAGCGCCACCTCCTCTGGGAGGCCTACCTGCAGCGCCCTAATTAGAATGGCAGCCCGCCCCCCACACTCGAGACCCCTGTTCCTCTCTCTACTCCTTTCCCCAGAACATTGTCACCTCCACATATCCCAAGGCTGAGCCACAGGCCACACATGGCTACTGAACAATGGAATATGGGTCATCGGACCTAAGCTGCACTGTTAAGTAGCCCCTGGATTTTGAGTTAGTAGCAAGAAATAATGTAAAATATCTCGATAATTTGTACACTCACTACATGTTGAAATGGTAGCATTCCAGGCATATTGCGCTGGAAAAATGTTATTAAAATTAATTTTCCAATGAGGCTGCTAGAAAATTTAAAATTACACATGGCTCACATCCTACTTCTGTTGGGCACGCCGTTGTAGATGATTAAGTAATAATATTTGTGTGCCTATTATTTACTGTCTGCTTCTCCCTACTCCAGTGTTCCCTGCCGTGGCCCCAGCTGGCACAGGGCCTGGCACTCAGTCAAGGCCGGGTACCTATTCGTTGCATGAGCAAAGGGGTCTGCCGGGGCCCGCTCCCTGCCCTGGGCCCCGCCCACCCACCTTCTCCACTGGCATCTGCTGCGTGTTCAGCCAGGGTCTCGATGGAGCCGTCCCATTCCACGCCGGGTCCTGGCAGGGCAGAGGGGAGTGAGGCGGCCGCTGGGCCACAGGGACCAGGGCAGAGGCGAAGGGGACGGGGGGCAGCCCCTCCCCCAGGAGACGGTGGGGCCACAGGGAGCTGGGGGACGACCGGGGGTGGGGTCCCCTTGCCCCTCACCTTTGCTGTAGGAGCTGGGTGCTCCCAGGGGGCCTGGGCGGCGCTGGCGGAACCGCTGGCGGGGGGTGTCCCCGGGGCTGAACGACTCAGAGCTTCGCCCCACGGGGAACCGGGAGCTGAGTTTCCGCCGCTGCCCACCTGCCAGGGTCTCATCCCGCAGGGAAAGGGAGCTCCGGGCCCGGCGCATGGGTGCTGGTGAGGGGGGCCCTGCCAGAGGCACACACGCAGGAGGGGGTCAGAGAAGGGCAGGGAGGGGCTGGGGCCGAGTGGAGGGACCGGCAGGGGGAGGCCTCCCGGGGCGGGGGCTGCAGGTCCTCGGGGTGAGGGTGGAGGCGGGAGGCTGGGCCCTGCGCTGGCTGACGCTAACTCACTGAGCGACCTCGGGCAAGGTGCGTCCCCCCTCTGGGCCTCAGTTTCCTCCCCTGCTGCCTGGGATAAATGCCCTCCACTGAAGTCCCCTGCTGCTCTGAGGTCCTAGGTACCAGTGCAGATGGGGTAGGGCTGGGCAGGTGGGCAGTGCAAGGAGGCGCTGCCAAGAGGGCCCCTCAGGGGCCCAGGGCGGAGAGCCACTAGAAGCATCAGGACAGGTGGGGGCAGGCGGCAGGGAAGGCGAGGGGGGGGTGCTGGGTGTAGGGGGTACATGTGCTGGCCACATAGGAAGGGAGCAACCAGAGACGCCGGCGGGAGCCAGAGTGGGGCCGGGGGATGTGGGGGAGGGACCTTCCTGGTCACCTGGCCCCCAGACCCACCTGTCCCATCTGCCTCCCTGCCCTTGGGGAGCTCCGTCTCCGGGGGGTCCCCCAGGCTCTCGGTGCTGCCAGCCCCATCGGCCCCCAGGCGTGGCCCCCCGAGGGGGCCCCCTTCCCGCCGGGGCCGCATCAGCCTCTTCACCTTGTCTGCCAGCCAGCTGCCCTTCCTGGGGGCAAGAGGGCACAAGAGGTAGTAAAGACCGGGAGGACGGAGGGAGAGGAGGGCCGTGTGGGGGGTGGCAAAGGCCAGGGGAGCCCTCGCTGGGGGCCTGAACCTGAGCTGGGCAAGGGATGGGAGGGCAGGGCGGGGGGGCTCGGGGGACATCAGCCCAGTGGGGCGGGAGGGGCGGCTCACTTGGTCCGGGGCAGGGGCCCGGGCTCCAGCACGCGATACTGGTCCATGATCTTCTCCACCAGCTTCTGCTTCTCACGGCGCAGGACATTAAGCTGAGTCCTGGGGGAGGGGGAGGAGGAGGTGGGCACGAGGCCCGGGGGGCGCAGGGCAGGAGTGAGGCCCCAGGTTTCGGCAGGCAGGCGCTGGTACCAGCAGCCAGTGGTGACCGCACCGAAACGCTCCGTACGGGTTGATACATGGGAGCTGCCCCAGGCCTTTCCTTGGACCTCCCGGGGGGGGGGCTCCCCATGAACAGCCACAGGGGCCTCGGGGACCCGCCCGCCCCCAGCCTGCTCACAGGTACTCGCGCTGCTCGCGGTGCAGGTGGTCCCGGCTCTCCAGGCTGCGCTCCAGGAGCCCCCGGTTCTCCCGGCTCAGGGCCTGCACCTCGGCCAGCAGCTGCCGGTTCTCCTCCTCCTGGGCACTCCGCAGCTCCGTTAGCAGCTGGCAGGGGGCAGGACGGGGGCAGGGGATGTAACCCGGCCCGGGGCGGCCCAGGTCTGCCCTCCCCGTCGCCCTGGCCACCACCGCGCCCCACCGCGCACCTCGCACTGCGTGGTCAGCCGGCAGGCGCTCAGGTCCAGCTGCTGGTTGGACTCCCGCAGCCGCTGGCTCTGCGCCTCCAGCTGTGCCCGCTCCAGCTCTAGGCGTGCCAGCCGGCCCCGGAGCTCCCCACGTTCGCCCTGCAGCTCCCCTCGCTCCCGGGACACCTCCGCCAGCAGCATCTGAGCCCTGCGGAGGCCAGGCAGGCTGTGCTCCCAGGGACCCGCCCCGCCACCACCCCCGGCCCCCACGAGGGTCAGGGGAACCACCCGAGGCAGAAGAGGGAAAGCAGGACCCATCCACCACCAACCCACTTCACGGCCGGGACCCCTGAGGACCGGCTAAGTGAGGAGGGGCCACGCCCGGGCTGGTACCTGTCGTGCTCGCTCTGCAGCCTCCGCAGCTCCTCCTCCAGCCCCCGCTGCCGATGCCCATCCTGCAACAGGCGCTCACGCTCTGCCAGCAAGGCCATCTCCTGCGCCTCCACGTTGGCCCGCTGGGCCTGCAGCTGCTCATGCCTGAGACGGGCAAGAGGCTGAGAGGGCTGCAGGGACCCTGGGCCAAGGGAAGCGGCTGCTGCACCATGTGCAAGTGGAGGCCTGCTGTCTCCTGAGCACTGGCCCCCACCAAGCAAAGCCACAGGGCAGAATCCCACACCTGGCACCCCCACGCAGGAGGTGGGCCCCAGGGTGAGCCCGCCCTCCAGTCCAGCAGAGCTGGGTGTGCCTCTTCTCCAAGCAGCAGGGGGCGACTGTTTTCCAGGTGCCATCAGACCTGCAGAGTGAGCCCCAGCCCCCAGGTGAGGGAAAGGGCAGCGGTGGGGAGCCGGGTGCTTGGGGGAGACTCACCGGCCCTGCAGCTCCCGGTGGGCCAGCTCTAGCGCCCGCATGTTGGCCTTGAGGTCACGGTGCCGCCCCAGCAGCCCCTCGAGCTCGGCCTCCTGCCGCCGCTGCAGCTGCGCCAGGGCTTCGTGGTCCCGCAGCAGGGCCTGCTGCTGCCCGCGGGTCTCCTCCTGGGCTTTGCGGGCGGCGAACACTTCCTCCTCCAGCACTCCCAGCTTCCTGTGCAGCTCCTGGCCCTGCATCTCCAGCATGGCCTTCTCGGCCTAGGGCAAAAGAGGGAGGCATGGACCACCGGGGTGGAATTCCAGGCGGGCAAGGGACAGGGGCAAGGAGCAGAGAGCTGCGGGGGAGGCGAGGGCTGTGGTAGGAGCAGCAGGGAGCTGGAGGCAGGGCAGAGGCAAATGAGCTGGAGACCGGTGGTCCCAGAGGCCAGTGCTAGTGCCAGGCCTTAGCGGGGAGGGCAAGAGGCAAAAAGCAGGGATGGGACAGATGAGATTGGGGTTAGACGGCGAGTAAGGACTATTGGCGGCTACGGAAGGGGGTCTGAGATGGGACAAAAATAGGTGCAAAGAATGAAAAATTTTAAATAGGGGAAGTGGATTTGGCTCAACTGATAGAGGGTCCACCTACCACATGGGAGGTCCAGGGTTTGATACCCAGGGCCTCCTGACCCGTGTGGTGAGCTGGCCCATGCACAGCGCTGATGTGTGCAAGGAGTGCCATGCCATGTTGGGGTGTCCCCCGCATAGGGGAGCCCCACATGCAAGGAATGCGCCCGGTAAGGAAAGCGAAAGAAAATGCAACCTGCCCAAGAATGGTGCCGCACACACGGAGAGCTGAAGCAGCAAGATGACGCAACAAAAAAGAGACACAGTTTCCCAGTGACGCTGACAAGAATTTTAAAATGGCTGCAGATACTGGCAGAAAAAGGGGGAGCAGGGAAGGAGGCCGGGACAGGGGAAGGTGCAGGTAGAAGTGGACAGCAGCAGGGAGAGGGGTTGCAGGATGGGATGGCTGGGGTCAGAGGGCAAAGTTAAATGTGACTAGAGGACAGAGGGAGGGGCTGCTGGCTGGGAGCTGAGGCAGGAAAGGGGCTCAACACTATAAAAAAAAAAAGGAGCAGGGGGCAGCAGTAAGTGGGCAGGGGGACAGGGCAGGAGGTGGGGCAGTGGAGAGGACACCTGGCCACCACCCACCTGCAGGCGGTTGCTGTACTCCTGCGCCTGCTGACTCTGCAGCAGCAGCTCCTGGGCGCGCCCCTGCAGGCCCCCCAGCTGCCCCTCCATCTGCTGCAGCTGCCCCTGCAGAGCCGCCTTCTCCGCCACCAGTGTTGCATTCTGCCAGGGAGGGCAGGGTTGGCGGTGGCCAGGAGGCTGGGGCCCCCCAAACACCCACTGCCCACCACGGCCAGGCACTCACACTGCGCTCCACCTCGATGAGCCGCCCACTCTGGCTCTCCAGGATCCCAGGCCCAGCATTCTCCTCGGGCCCCAGCCCCACGGGGCCCTGGCGCAGCTGCAAGGAGACGCCCCTGGAGGTCACGTGGGAGGGTGGTAGTGGTGGCAGCTAGGGGACCTAAGCCAGCAGACCCTTGCCCCTTCAGCAGCAGCTGAGGCTGCCTGCTCTCCTCCATCACATGCTCCTTCCTTGGATCCACAACCCCAAGCTCGGGTTCCTGCCCCCCCATGGAAGCCTCCACGCTGCTCTTCTCCTCTGCTCTCCATTCTGCAGAAGGCCAGGTTGTGTCTTCTGCATACAAAACTCTCTCCATCCTACATTTCCTGTGGGCCCCAGGAAATCTTCCCAGAGAGACCCCATAGAAAGAGGCGCACTGGGTGCCCCCCAGCCCCTGCACGGCCCCATCGCTGCACCTTTCTTCTTGCCTTTATCCCAAGCCAGGTCAGAGGAGGCCTGGCTTTGGGCTTCTGCAGAGCAGGTGCTCAATAAACAATTACTGACTTCTTAAACAGTAACTGAGCTCAGTAGGAAGTGGTGGGGCCTGAGCAAGAGAAGCATAGCCATCATGTCACAGCAGAGCCGATTGACAAAGGAGGGACTCGGGAGGACCGCATGGCCTGGGCAGAGTCAGGCCTCGGCGCCCTGACTCCCCGCCCAGGGCTCCCTCCCTCGGGGGTGGGCCAGAGCGATGGGCCAACCCTAGCGGGGATTGGCCTGGAGGGCGGTGAGCACACACAGCCCTGATGTCTGTGGCTGGTGGGCTGCAGGGAGGGGTGGGAGGCAGCCCGGCTCCCAGGGCCAGGCGGGGGCGCCTCACCTGCAGCAGCTCCTTCTCCAGCTGCTGGGCCCTGGCCTTGAGTTCAGCCAGCGCCTCCTCCTTGGAGGTCGCCGCCACCTGCAGCTCAGTTTCCAGCCTCTGCTCCAGGCTCCGATACCTGCCAGGAGATGCTTTCACAGCCCACCCGGCCCCCTGGGCCCGGCCTGCCCCTCGGGCGCCCTCCGCACCTCTCGTGCTGGCTCTCCCGCTCCAGCTGCCATTCCTGGCGCTCCAGAGCCGCCTGCTCCAGTTCACGCTGCAGAGACTCCAGCCGGGACCCCAGCTCCTGGCTCCGCACCACGGCCTTGTCTAGCTCCTGGGGACAGGCAGGGCAGGCTCAGACCTCGAGGGACAGACCCCGGCGGCAGAGAGTGGGGAGAGCCGGCTTCCAGGGCTCTACCACCCAGGCGAAGGCCTTTCACGCTTTGGGCCTCTACTCCCCCATCTGTAAAATGGGTGTGCACGAGCTGGGGGTGGCAGGCCCCTTAGGGGGGTGGGGGAGGCCCCTGGGTGTCCTCACTTCTCGGAGCCTGCGCTTCCGCATGTACACGCTGAGAGGGGGGGCGCGGTGGGCGCGCTCTCCTGGCCGCAGAGCCACACCGGCCGTATGAGGCCATGAGGGCCGAGGGGAGGCGGCGGGGGGGACCTCGGCCACAGGGACAGGAACTTGGGGGCCGCCAGGCCTAACCACCGTGGGGCCCGGGCCGGGGAGGGCCTGGCGGCCAGCGGCAGTTGGGCCACACCATTGCGGAAGGGGGCGGGAGGCCTACTCAGCCCGAGGGCCTGCGAGGGAGCCGGGCCAGACCATTCCGAGGCGCGGGGGCCCTGACGGGAGGAAACCGCAGCAAGGGCGGCCTCTGACCCGCCGCCGGCCATGTCCTGCCCCTGGCAGCCAAGGCCGCCAGCCTCTGCCACGGACGAGGATCCTGGGGACTTAATAACCACGCCGGGCCTCGCCCCTGGGGCGCTGCCCTTCCCAGCAGCCTCACCCGCTGCCTCCTCTGGAAAACTACAAGTCCCATGAGCCCTTGCTGCTCAGCACCCGAGCCCAGGGGCTGGCCCGGAGGGTGGTTCGAATGGGGCCTGCAGGGGGAGAAGACTGGAACCCCGGGCCCTGCCCACAACCCTCACCAGCCCCCCATCTATTGTACCCCCCACCCTCTGCGAGGCTACCACCTCTACACCACACCTCCTTATAACCAGGAACAGAGACCAGGAAATCTCACCAATTCCCCCTTTGTCCCCAGCCTCTTCCACCCTGTCCGTCCTCAGGGCTGGCTCCTCCAGTCCGCCACCCTGCCCTCACCATCATTGCCCTACTGCCAGCCCCATCCTCCCCGGCTCCACGGATTAAGGCTCTTCTAGGTCACGGGCACTGTCCCAAGCTGCACCAGCTCACAGTACCTGTACAGCAGGTACTGTTTTCATTCCAGTGACGAAACTGAGACTCAAAGAGGTGAAGTAACTCGCCCCAAGCCACACGGCTGATAAGCAGAGGATCTGGGTGTGACTCATCTCAATCACACCCAACCTCTCAGCTTCACCCTCTCCCCAGACCTTCCCCACCCCTGGGCCTGCTCTGCCCAAAGCCTAATCCCAAGTCCACCCAACAGCTGCGCTCTTGGTCTCCTGCCCTCCCTGGAGCACCTGAGCAAATTACCCTTCCTCTCTCGTCTCAGTGTCCCCACTTGTCAAGGATGAACCTGGAAGCACCCCGCTCAGGATGGGCGGTTGGACTGCTCGCCCCACGGCACACTCGCACCCCAGCACGGGTCCCCTGGGGCGGCAACGCTCTTCCCGCTGCCTCCCCCCACTTCCGCTGATGCACCTCTCAACACGCAGACCTGACCGCTTTGCTCCTTTCAACCCCTCCAGGAGCTCCCATTTCCCTCCCAAGAGCGCCCCATCTCCATCCTTAGCCGGCCACTCTGGGCCCTGCCTAAGTAGGAACCCTACTCAGTTCTCAGCCTCACCTTTCTCCCTCCCTACCTCACAGTCCACATGACTCACTCCCACCCCTCCACATTCCTACCCCATTGCCTCCTGGAAGAGACAGAGGCTTCCTCCTCCAGGAAGTCTTGCTTGCTATGCCCCAGTCTAAGTGAGTGTGCCTCCTGGGTGTCCATGGTTCCCTGGACCCCACCCGGGACAAGAGACCCAGGCCTGTCTCCACTCTGGACTGTGAGCACCTCCTTGAGAGCAGGGAGCCTGGTACAGAGCCTGGCACCCAGGAGATGCCCATAAACGTGCTCGAGTGAATGACGGTGCTTCTCGTCCCTCCCCCAACCTGGCCCCAGCCAGTGCCCCGCCCCCCATCACTGCCTCCTGATGGTCTCCAGACGTCCCCGTCCACCAGGGCAATGCCCCTCAAACTCTTCCCCTGCAAGTCTGCCCACACACCCTTCCATGCTCACCAGCCTGGAAGGAGTCCTAACACCTTCAAAGTCACCACAACTCTCCTCTCCAGCCCCAGCCCCCACTCTTGCCGGGCCTCTTTATCGCCTTCAAGTTTCTGCACACACTGTTCCCTTTGCATGAAATGCCCTTCCCACCTAGTGACATTCCACCTAGTGACACCGGGGCATCGCCTCCCCGTCCCACTGCTCCCCCAGCGCTGTGCTTTCATAAGGTTTCTTAAGCACTTTTGACATGTCTTTGCCTGGCAAGGAACCAGGCTCTTTACACCATTATCTCCCCAGTCTTCCGGAAGACCCCTGGGGTGGGGGGAGCACCATGAATAGTCCCCCATTTTACAGAAAGACAAATCAAGGCTAGGGTAGTGCACACAGCCCTTGGACAGCGAGCCAGGATTTACTCCAGGGTTCACACTCTTTTCCCTCCTCACGGCCCAAAACACCTGGCTTCAGAGGTGGGGGACACCTGCTCTGTGTCCCAGGCCAGGCAAGCACCTGGAGGGCAGAGGTGGACTTGGCCTTGCCATCCCGGTCCCAGGCTGGTGCTGGGCAATTCAGTGGCTCCTGATGGAATTAACAGCCCCAAGCGCCCAGCAACTGAACCCCACCTCCTGAGTGCCACGGGGAGCCCCGACCTACCTCCCGGAGGGCCTGCTTCTCCCGGCGCTCCCTCTCGGCCTCCTCCGAATGCTGACGGCGCTCGCTCTCCAGCACCTGCAGCTGCTCCTCGGCCGCCTCGGCCTGGGCCCGCAGCCTGGGCCCCTCGCGTTCCCACTGCCTCCGCTCGCGGCCCGCTGCCGCCAGCGCCTCCACCAGGGCCTCCCGCTCCCGCGCTGCAGCCTCCAGCTCCCGGCTGGCTGCCTCCACGGCCTCGCGGAGCCGGG
Organism: Dasypus novemcinctus; assembly: GCF_030445035.2. Classification (NCBI taxonomy): domain Eukaryota; kingdom Metazoa; phylum Chordata; class Mammalia; order Cingulata; family Dasypodidae; genus Dasypus; species Dasypus novemcinctus. The sequence continues at coordinate 10,396,061 of NC_080682.1, forward strand.
CCTGCTCTCCGGCCCGGGCCTCCGCCGCCTGGTGGGCCTCGGCCTCTGCCCTCCGTGCACAAGCCAGCTCCTCGGAGAGGCGGGCGGCCTCCGTGCCTCGGGCCTCCAGCCTCCAGGCCTGGGCCTCCAGCTCAGCTCGCAAGGCCTCGGCCCCTCTCCTCAGCTGCGCCACCTCCTCCCTCAGGGTCTCCTGCTCTGGGGCCCCACTAACCAGGATCTCCCCTGGGATCAGTCCCTCCTGGGCCTGGGTTCCAGAAGCCTCGGCAGCCCCCTGCTGTGGTTTTTGCTGGGCTGGTTCCCCGACGGTCCCCTCCAGCCTCAGTTCATGCCCGCGGGCTTCTGTCTGCCCCTGGGACAGGTCCAGCCCCTGGCCCAGCGTCTCCTCCTCCCCCAACATGAGCTCAGGGCCCTCCAGTTTCAGCTCCCAGACCACAGTTTCAGCGCCCGCTGGGGGAGACACGCTCTCTCCAGTCTCTCCTCCCCGCAGTAGCTGGGCTGGAATTTTGATCTCTGGACTCCGAGGTGGGGCCAGAGCAGAGGCCATGGTGTGGAGGGGGTCTCCGTGGCCAGGCTTCTCCAGGGACTTCCCTGTCTCCACAGCCAGACCTGACACCTGGGAGGTCACACCTGAGGTCTGGGGATCCCTGGCAGTCACCTGTGCGTCTGAATCAGGCGCCTGGTGGGCTGAATCCGATGCCTGGGGAGCCAAGTCCAAGGCCGGGGGGCCTCCATCCTCCACCTGGGGGGCCTGGCTGCCATGATCTGAGGCCGGGGGAGGTCCGTCCAGCTCTGGAACCGTGGCGCTCTCGCTCTGCTCCTCCAGCAGAGGGTGCTGAGAGCACACAAGAGGCTGTCAGGCCCCCGGAAGGAGGCGGGGAAGGACCTGCTAGGATGGGGGAGAGGACTCACCTGGCAAACCTGCTGCCCCTGCAGCACCTGCAGCAGGTTTCGCAGCTCCAGATTCTCCCGCTCCAGGGTCCTCAGCCGCCCAGCCTCTGCCTCCCTCACCTCGTCCTGCAGCGAGGGGGCTGCTCCTGACAGAGGTGCTGGAGGGGGTGAGAATGAGCTCAGCCCCTCCGCATTCCCTGGCTCCTCAGAGACACCCCACACAGGCCTGGGGGCAGGGGTGCAGCCAGAAGCCCTTCCCACCACTGCCCCAGGAACACACCCGCAGCTCCCACTCCCAGCCTCCTCCTCTGGGGCCCCACCCACCCTCCCTGGGCGAGGTCAGAGGTGGCTCCAAGCTCCGCTGAAGCTCCAGCTCCAGCTCCACGTTCTCCTCCGCCAGCTGGTCCACCTGATGCCTCAAGGAGTCCAGCTCCTGGGGGGTGAGGGGCAGGGTCAGATGGGCCAGGCCAAGTGTGTGGGTTTGAGGGTTGCTAGGGCCGCCAGGCGGTCACTGGGGTCACCACAGGTCACAGGTCGACCCAGCTGGGGTCACTCTGGCCACCTCACCGCGTGGGCCTCGCCCAGCCGGGTCCGCAGAAGCAGGTTCTCACGCTGGGTCTCGTGCAGCCGAGCACCTCGCTCGCGGGCCGCCTCCAGCTGCTCCTCCAGCAGCGCCTTCGAGGCCTGCAGAGTCCCCGAGAGCACGCGCTCCTCCTGGCACGAGAGCAGAGAGAACCAGGGGATCGGTGCAGCCTGCGCGTCTCCAGCACCCGGGCGACCCAAACCCCTTCCCCTGGGCCAGACACGACCCTGCCTCCTCTCCCACATCGGACTCCTTGGTGGCTTCCCCAGGCCCCGCCTTTCCCCTCTCCATCCAGGGTCTCTCCAGGTACCCGCTCCCTAGCATCTGGCCCCGCCCTGCCCCAACTAAGCCACGCCCCTTCTCCCCGGGAACCGCCTTCCGAGGCCCCAACCCTCTAGACCCTATTTGTCCTCGCCATCAGTCCCCACTCCCTAGAGACACCACATCCTTGCATTTGTCCCCATCCATTTCTCCAAGCCGTGACTTTTCTCTCCGTAAGGCCCGGCTGTCTCTTCTCTATACCGGATCTCGCTCCTTCTCCTGGCCCGCCCCCTCCCCTGCAAGCCCCTCACCTCCTAGCAAGCCCCGCCCTCCCTGCAGGCCCCGCCCCTGCCTGCAAGCCCCGCCCCTGCCTGCAGGCCCCGCCTCACCTCCAGCTGGCCCTGGCAGGTCTCCGCCGCCTGCAGCCGCTCCCTGCAGCGCCGCAGCTCTTCTTGCAGTCGGGGCAGGCGGGCCGCGCGCTCCCGCAGCGCCTCCGCCTCCTCGCGGTACAGCTCGGCGCGCTTGGCCTGTCCGGACAGGGCCTGGGTCTGGGGCAGACGGCGCGGAGCTGGGAACGGCCGGCCGCCGGCCAGGGGGGTCGGGGACGCGAAGTCGCGGGGTTGGGGTCGGCGGGGCGCCGGGAGGAGAGGCGGGTGGAGCGTTGGCGTGCGGCGGCGAGGGAGCGGTTGCGCGCACCTCCTGGCGGAGCCTTCGAATCTCGGCCTCCAAGCCCTGCATCTCCGCCTGCGAGTCCAGCAGCACCTCGGCCTTCTCCTCCCTGGAGCGAAGGGGCACGGGAGCTGGAGCGGAAGTGGGGCCCCGCAGCCCCGAGCCCGTCCCAGGCCCGATCCCGCCGGTGCCCACCCGAGCCCGCCCGATGCGCCCGGCTCCGGGCCGCCCGCACTCACAGCTCCTGCCGCAGGCGCCGCAGCTGGGCCTTGGCATTGGCCAGCTGCAGCGCCAGGTGGTGCGAGGGGCCTTCCGGGGGAGCTCGAGCCGGGGCCTCGGGCGGGAGAGTGACCGGCTCCCGCTCCAGCAGCAGTTCGCCCAGCCGCTGTGGGTGATCAGGGGTCCCAGGTCAGCAGTGAGCCGCCCCGTGCCCCGCACACCTGCTCCCCGCCACCACTGGCTGTGACAGCCCGCCTGGCTCCAGACCCGACCCCACATCTGGGCCCCAAACCCTCATCTCCCCCATCCCCACTGCCTTTCTGGGTCCTCCATGCGCCCCACCCCCACCCCAGCCCCCTACCTGGGCACCCAGGTCCCGCTCCCGTGCCAGCCTCGCCAGTGACCCTATCAGGCTCCGGGACAGCATCTCCAGCTCCGGAGGCGCCAACTCTCCAGGCTCCGGCCCTGCCAGCGCCAACACCACACCTGCCCCGGGCTGGGTCACCTGGGGGCGCAGGACAGTAGTTCAGCGAGGAAGGGGCGGGGGTCAGTGGTGTACCCCCAGCAGGGCCAGTCCCGGGCCCCTCGGCCTGCCCCTGTACCTCCTGGATGGCAGCGGCCAGCTCACTCTGGACCTCGAGGCTGAGGCCCTGGATGTGCCTGATGAAGAGTTCCCGGTGCTCGCACTGCGGAGAGCCAGAAGAGGCGCGGCTGGGGCGGGAGCCCCCGCACCACCACCCTCCTGCCTCGCCCTCCTCCCGCCCTCCGCTCACCTGCACCGACGCCCCCAGCATCAGCCGCAGGGTGCCGTCCAGCTCCTCCACCGCCTCCTCTGCGGGGCACAAGCCACAAGGGGTTAGCAGCTGGGGGAGCGGTGGGTCGGGGCAGAAGGGGTGGTAGGGAGAGCACCTGAGAGGGGGTCGGACCCCAGCATCTGGAGGTCGGGGGGTGACGACAGGATAAGCAGCTGCAGCTCCTCCTGGGGGCGAAGAGGGTCGAAGCTATGCGTGGGGCCTGCCCGCAGGGGGCTCCCTCCCCCAGCCTTGCCCCGCACCCCTCACCTGGTAGAAGCCCCTCAGCCGGCCCCACAGGTGGCTCCGGTTCCGCACCCGCCGGGCCGCGGGCCCTTCGTGGCCCCTGACCATCCGCGGCCCGCCTCGGGAACTGGGGGCACTGTGGGCACAGGGGGCAATGGGGGGGAGCGGAGATGGAGACCCGCCTCCCCACAACCAAGCCCCACCCGCTGCCCCTCAGCCTCCCCCCAGCCTGTCCCCAGCCCTCCCCACCCCCCCGCACCCCTTACATGATTCCCAGCACCCGGAGGAGCAGGGCCCCGTCGCTGAGTCGCAGGAACCTCTTCTGGGTGCTCAGGCTCCCTTCCTCCTCCTCTTCCTCCTCCTCCTCCTCGGGCTCCTCTGACTCCCCCACCAGCCCCGCCAGCCCCAGTGCCTGTGGGGAGCCAAGAGGGGTCAGCCGGACACCCCCCAAGCCGTGACTCCTGAACCCCAATGACCTGCCCCCGTGAGCCCGCCCCACCCCTCCTCTCCAGTTCCCTGAATGCCTCCGGTCCCCAGTGGGGACCCCCTTCCTTCCCTGCAGCCCCCTGGGCTTCCCCACACCCCACATCTGAGCCTCCCCACCGGCTCTGCCCCCCCCCCACCCCACTTCCAGCCTCTCTGCTGCTCACTTCCCCTCCGCAGCCCCCTCCCACCTGCCCGCCTCACCCAGGTGGCCAGGCTCCCGCTCAGGAAGTCTCTGAGTCTGGGCCCCTCGCCCCCCTCCATGCCGGGGTCAGGGTGTCGGTCCCGCTGAGGCAGCTACACCTGCCCTGGGAGGAAGAGGAAGTCCCCGAGTGGGGGATCCCAGGCCCGGCCACAGACACCCTGTGCAGCTTCCTCCTTCCGGGGAAGGGCGGGCAGGCCTCTGCACCCCAAGAGTCCTGTCTCGGCCCCCTCCTCCCCACCCCAGCCTACTCTGCCCACCCAGACCCCCCACTCCTCACCCCGGTGGGGGGCAGGCCGGGTCTCTGGGCAGAGCTGGCCCCGAGGTCGGCTGCAGGGCCGGTCAGAGCCCCCTGGGGCCAAGCCTGTAGCTCTCCAGGCTGGAAGTGCAGGTGGGTGAGTCCTTAACCTCTCAGCCACGTGTTCCCAACCGAAACGGAGTAGGAGACCTCAGCTCCACACCCTCAGGGCCTCTGGAGGGGGCCTGGGCCTTGCAAGGTGAGTCTGGGTCCCCACCCCACCTCTGCTGTGCCTCCAGCCCTTCCCCGTAGATGTTTCTCAAACTTCTCTAACCCCGCCCCCAACCTGAGGCCTCCTTCAGATCCCCCAGAAAACTTCCTCAGAACCCCAGCCCGGCGTGAGCATCCCTCCCAGACCCCCTCCCGCCCCCTCTACACACATTGTCCCGAGTGTCCAGTCCGGCCTGGCCGGTCTTGGTTTCACGTCTGAACAAAGAATGGATTGGACTCCAGCCTCTGGGGGAAGCAGTGTGGCCGAGCTCCCAGCTCCCTCCTGCTCTCCACGGGCCTCTCAGAGATCGATTCTTCCACGCGCTGTGCTGGGTGCTGGGATAAAGTAAAAAGCCACACTGCAGAGGCAGCTGCGGAAACACGTGCACAAAATGTAATGTTCTGGTGGCACTGAAGGCTGTCAGCGGGGAGGGGTTTTAACCTTGGCGGGATGGCCCGGGAAAGCCGGGAGGCGCAGCGTCGAGCTAAGATGGGAGCGGGGAGGATGGGGTGGTGGTCTAGGCAGTGGGAACAGCGCGTGCGAGACTCTGTGGCAGCTGGCAGCGTGGCCAGCAAAAAGTTCAAAATTGTTTGGGTTTTAACCTTTCCAGGCCACTTTGATTTTCACGTTTAACTTCTGAAGTCAGGATACATCACACAGTGGCGTTGGGTTGCCTGGCTGCAGACTACATAGTGTCATTACCTGCTAAGCCCTAACATCAAAGCTCGGCAGAAGGGGTGTCGGAGGCCTGGAGGAAAGTCCCAGAGGCAAGAGCAGAACATTCTTAACCTGTGACCCAAACAGTGGGAGCCCCCAGGGAAGCTGGAACCAGATTGCTGGCGACACTCCCAAAGCCGGAGCCAGCCAGCGCCCACCCCACCAGCTCCCAGTTGTACCTTTCTGTGGATTGCCTTCAGGAGCGCTGCTCTCACTCGCACTCTACGGCTCCAAGGAGAAGGTGGCAGGAAAAAACACTCAAATCTCATCTCTAGGGAAAAGTGATCACTGATCCAAAGGCAAAGGAGTTTTCAGAACTCCAAATCCAGTTTATTTTGTTTATATTTTCCTTTTTAGGTTCACAGGACTTTAGATGACAAAAATCCCCGTCTAAGTCAAACAGAGCTCTTTCCGGAAGTATAAAATAAAAATTCTGTGATGAAAGAGCCTTGGGACATAAAAAACTGGCAGTATTCTTTTTCCCCTTAGTGGCATCTTTTACAACCTATGACATCTTAGATTTCATTAAATACGGGCTAATAATAATTAACAGTCATAGCTAACATAGGCTTAGCATGAGAAGGGCCTGGTTATAAGACCTTACATTTATCAGCTTGTTTACCCTGGACTCATCTATGAGATAAGGACTACAGATAATCTCCATTTTATAGGGGAGGAAACTGAGGCTCAGAGAACCCTCCCAGGATTCATCTGGGAATCCTAAGTGCTCATTGGAGGGTCCCAGGTATGGTTCTTATCTTTAGTATTAATAATATCAAGGGCTCATCCAGCTTCGACTCTCCCAAGGATTCTGGCCCCGGAATTCCTCTGGAGCACCTGCTCTGTTCTGGCCCCAGCAGGCCCCTCACAGTTAGCCCCATGGGATGGTGGGGCATCACCGCCCGGCTGTTCCTGCCCCTGCCTTGCTCAACATCTGAGTCATGTCCTCCGGCCCGGAGGCAGGGGCCGTGTCCCCGATTGCTCTCACTTCTGTCCCTGCGGACAAGCCTGGCTGCACCTCGCTCTGTTCTGACTCGCTCTGCTAAGGGAGGCTGCAGAGGGCGGAAGGAACCAGAGGAGGGGGCTCCCTCAGCAGCTGACCATGAGATCCTGAAATTTCCAGGTTCAGTTAGGTGCTGAGGGTGTTTGTTAGAAAGCAGCAGGCTAGCAGGGATCCTCTGCCTTCAGCTACATCTCTCCTTTAAAAAAAGTTCTTTTTCAGATACATGCACATGATCAAAAATGTAGAGAGTACAAGAGGATATAGAGAAAACAAACATTAACCCCCTTATCACTCCCAAACCCCAGCCTCCCAGTCCCTCTGCCCAGAGGCTTCCACTGTCACGTTTCCTTGTGTCCCTCATGAGCTGCAGCTGCACATGTCAGTTGGTGACCCATGGTAGCACACCACGCACACACCGTGCACCTTCCTTGCTCCACTTTGCCCCATATTTTGCAATCTGCTTCATTTCTGTACAGAGCCGTTGGCCTTGACCTTCCTAATAGTTGCACGTATTCCATCAGATTGCTATCCCATCATCTCTTAACCAGTCTCTTATGGACAAATATTTTAGATATTGGCATATGTTGCTGTTGCTACAGTGCCATAATGAAGCAGGCTAGTGAGATAGGGAATCAATAGACGGATCTGGAACCTGGCAAGAAGCCCACGTGGACATCAGCAACCCAGAGATGGCTGCTGGAAGACCCTCCGCCAGAATCTGCCACCCAGAAGAAGACTTCCTCCGGAACCACGAGTGGCCCCAGATACTCCCCCAAGGACTTTGTCACTGGGCCCTCCTGGGAGATTGATGGGGGAAATAAGCAATCAAAGTGGTGAACAGCTGGAACTCCTCCCCTGTCATTAGCAAAGAGGTGAAATAATTAGTAGTTTAAAAAGCAGTGCCGCCCCGGACTTCTCTTGTGCTCTCTTGCCTCTGGACCTGGGCTCCAGCTGCTTCTCCCCAGCTTGGATCACCACGCAAGTAAAACCTGGGCAGTTATAACCTATAATGAGGAATTGTAGCCTGTAAATCAGGCCACTTTGTCACTTCTCAACCCCTTCCCCTTTACCTGGGACCCCTGAGCTCCCATTTCTCATCCCTCCCTACCTGAATACATTACTGGCCTAACTCCCCCAACGTGCTCTTGAAATCCATTTCTCCAGCATAGTCAAAGAACCTAAACGAAATCCAGTAACATATTTGGCAAGCCAGGCAGGAGTTTATTGATGAGTGAAACTATGGCCTGCAGCTTGTTTAATGCATTTCTTTTGTTCTGTATTTTAAATGGGTTTGCCTATGAGCCCCCACAGAATGTGATCCCAGGAGGGCAGGGGCTGGGGCTCGGGAATTCTCCCGCATCTGCACCACACGCCTTGCCTTGTTAGATCTAACCCCAGCAGGAGGGCTGGGGCACAGGACAGGAGCTCACTGCTGCTCTTTCAAGCCCTTTTAGCAGTCCTCAGCTCTGCGCTCTGACCGGCGACCATTGCCTTCTCCTGCGCTCTCCCCAAGGGAGTGCACAGCAGTGATGGAGAACCAGAGGGCCAGGGCTTCCCAGGTCCACGCCTTTGCAAGGCGCTTTCCTATCTGACCACACCCAGCTACCTGGGGAATGAAGCAGGAAGGCTGTGGGCAGAGCCAAGATGGATGCTGTGGGACCTCCCTTCCCCAAGGCAGTCACAGGCCATGATACCCTTGCATAATTAACCTTTACCCATGTTTTACCTTCCTACTTCTTGCTACTGAATTTCTCTTTACAGGTTTGTGTTAGAATGATTTGGTCTGTTTTAAAAACTGTGAAAATGAAAAGTGCCTTTGTCTAGCAAGGAAGCTATTGCCTCAGGACCCAAAGCCTATTAACTAGAGCAGTTGATCATTAATCACTTAATGGGGGAAGTGGACATGGCTCAACTGATAGAGCGTCCATCTACCCTATGGAGGGTCCAGGGTCCGATCCCCAGGGCTTCCTGACCCGTGTGGTGAGCTGGCCCATGTGCAGTGCTGCTGTGCGCAAGGGTGCCATGCCACGCAGGGGTGTCCCCCACATAGGGGTGCCCCACGTGCAAGGAGTGCACCCCATAAGGAGAGCCACCCTGCGTGAAAAAAGCACAGCCCGCTCAGGAATGGCGCTGCACACACAGAGAGCTGACAAAACCAAAAGAGAGAGATTCCCGGTGCCACGGAGAATGCAAGAGGACACAGAAGAACACATGGCAAATGGACACAGAGAACAGACAATGGGGGGGAGGGGAGAGAAATAAATGAAAAATATATGTATTTTTGAATCACTTAATGGCCTTTTGCTGGGTGGTTTAACTGGGAGAATGAGACAATAGAGTCATGGAACTAAGACTGCCTCTAAAACTTCTGGAAGGATAGGAGAAAGAAGCACCATTCAGCTTGGCAGCTTCAGGTTGAAATCTAGTCAGCCCGTCTCCCAAGTCCAGGACTGCCCCCAGAATGCCTGGCGGCAGGGGCTGTATGATTCCCTGGCATGGTGGGAATCAGAGCAATCAAACATTTCCTGAGATTTAACTCAGGAACTTCTGTTTGGGTCCATCGGTCTCAGACCCTGGAAAGTACGGGTGCCAAGAACCATAGCAGGAAACTGAATGGCCTACATTCTTTGATCCCATCCATTCAGAGAGCAGCCATGTATCTCTTGGAACAAACATCTCAGGTGCTTTGATTTGGGGCCACTGCTCAGGCCTCCCACCAAGTCGACTTGGGCTCATTAATCTGATATCAGGAATCAGACACCCCCAAGACCTACCCACGAAGATGCTTGTGGGCCAGTTAAGCCCTGAAAAAAAAATTCTCAGGATGCTGAGACAGGGCTTCAGCTCCAAATTATGTGGAGTGGTGAATTTAGTCAGATTAGAACCCTGGGACACCAGAACGGTCGACTAAAGGGGGCTTCTTCATTCTCCCTAGAATAATGGGTGCAGTCTCGAGCCCACCAGCAAACTCCCCATAGGAGTCTCTTAGAAATCAGTAAATTCTGCCTACTGCTGGCACACATGGCCACAGTACAGTCAAGGGCAGCCTCTGTATAGAACTCTGAATTCCAGTTAAACCAGTGTAGAAAAAAGAAAACAGATAAATCTGAGGCCCAGAAACCTCATGTCATGTCTCCTTAAAGAAAGGAAATAAACCTCAAACTTCTCAGTTTAAACTCAATTGTGCCTATAAAAGTTGTGAATAGTGATCAAGATAAAGAAACCTCATGTGCCATCAATTAAGGTCAAAAAGTTCCTTGAAATACTAAAGGTATAAAATTCTCTCTTCTGTTTTAATCTGTGCTTAACTTTGTGTTCAATTTTGAAATCTGTGTTTAACTTTGTCAGTTGGCTTGTGCCTAGGAAATCAGATTTGGGGTTCACCTGTTACAAATTAAGTAATGGCGAAAGGTAACTTGAGAATGAGTCTTTGAGGGTCAATACTGACTTGCTAGTGGAGTTAATGTATAAATCACAAGTGAAATTAATTCAATTGCTAAAGAAGTAGAGAAACTTCACAAAGTTGTTACTAATAAAGTCCTTGTGGCTTAGTTAATAAAGGTACCCAATTCACCTTAAGGTAAAAACTTACTAGAAACTGTAAGTCGGAGTTAAAATTGCCTTTATATTATAAAATAGCGGAAGAACAATAACTAAAATTATAACTGGGTGGATTTAACCTGAACCTATCATTGTAAGTGTAAATTCTAAACTAACCTTACCTTCATTTATGGTCACTTCAAGCCTAGCCTCACCCCTTGCCTTTGCTCATGGTCATTTCACAACAGCTTCTGCCCCTATGACTCAGGGGAAAGCAAACTTGAGACATCCCTGTCTCCTGTCCTACTGGTATTAGTCACCCTGCTTTCTCCCATGGCTCCAAGTGTGGACTACATTGCTGCCTGGTGGAATTCTTCACCTCAGGGTTTAACGTCCACTCTCCCAGTCCCACAGAGGCTAGAGTCTTTTTATCTCCAAGGACTGGGAAGTGAAGGAGGCCTGATTCCTAAAAGTGGCAATTCATGAGAGGAACCAGGTTCCCTGAGGTTTCAATAGCCATAGTAAATATACATAGAATTAGTCTTGCTCACCCAAAGTCTGCTAAAGTCAATGGAAAATCTAAAGCTCTGAAGCAAAGGAAAATTGTATTAAAGCATTGGGGACATTTTGGTTATAAGCCATTAATAAAAAAACAAAATTCTTGTATAAAACTGCATGGTCATAGTACAAATTAAAGAAAAAAGCCTTCAAGAAACTCTTACAAATGTTATTTTATAGCTAAACTTATTTTGTAAAAAATGAAAATTTTAAATAACTAAGTTGTGTTTGTGTCAAACTATTCATGTCTGCCTATTTGCTCAGTGTATATCTTCATACATCAGGATAATAATATCAAATTAACAATTCTTAAAAGAACTCTTTTCAAATTGTTAAAATTAAATATGCAGCTACATATGTGATAATATTCCTAGAGCCCAAATTAGGCTGAAACAATTTATTTAGCTTGGGTGTTATCTCTTTGGTTTATAAAGTACCAAGTTAATAATTAGCATTATATGTATTAAATCATTAAAATGATGAAAATCCTAAGTTCATATCTAATGAAATTAAGTTAAAGAAATGCAGGGCTGCCCTCTCTTAAATGCATAAAGTAAATTCCATTGGTTGCTAATTGCAATCTAAGGTAAATTAGCCAGTCTGTGTGGGCAATTATAAAGAGTTTGTAAAAGCATCTTCCAAACTAAAGCATTTAAATGGATCTAGTTCTAAGAAGCCATTATTAGCTGGAAACCTAAATTTATATTAATGGCAAAAAGTAACTTCATAGCAATAAAACCTGTCTGAAAATCACCTCAATGTGCATATTCAAGTGGTGGTAATGAAAAGTTACTTTGATTCCATTGGGAATCTTCAGTTTTCATTTTAAAAATAGAAAAAAAAAATGGTTTTTCCTCTACTGCTAAAGTAAAATGCCTGCTAACTAACATCTTTATGGTAAAAGTGTAGAAGTAAAAAGCAGCATTGTCAAACTCTCTTGAGCATTCAAAACAGACCTTGAATACACTACAGGTTGCCTCTCCAAAAAAGTTATTGACTAGGTTGGTCACTGACCCCTAAAACAATAAAGGGTATCTACTACATCTCTGGTGCTCCCGAAGTCTATGGAAATTATGTTGCTGTTTCAAACTCCTGCAGCAGCCAAAGGTGGCTCAATAGAGCCAAATGTACAATGGGTATCACCTCCAGACTGGCACTATTTCAAAGTGCCAAAGAGCGCTATGCACCAGGTTGGTGGAATACTGGAAACTACTTTCCTAGCCTCTCTCTAGAATCAATGGTACTGCAGCTTACTCACTGTGTAAAGGACATACCAAGTGGAGCCATGATCACCAGAGTACTGTGAGTAGAACTTAAACACAATTGGCATTATAGCCTGCTCCCATGGAGAGATAACATGTATGGTATTGCAAAAAACTTAGAACAATTAATTACAGCTCAAAGAAAAACTTACGATTAAATACTGTACCGGATGATTATGGTGCTATTTCTATTAGATCATATACAAAAGGACATTGAACATGTTAAAAGTCCTGATAAACTTCATATTCTGAGTAGTTAATGAACATGTCTATAAGATAAAGAAATGTCCATCTTGCTTGAGACCAGGGGCCACCAGTGACTTACAAGTAGCTGGTTAATTAAATACCAGGCTCAATTACTAGAGACCCCAGAGGCACAGATCAGGGTATGCCAAACTCCCAATCCAGGCACCCTACTATCAGTAGAGGGCCCAAAGTCAAATCCTGAGGGGCCCCTTCTCCACTCCTGCCTTCAGACTCTTAACCAAAACTACTCAAGTAGGCCAAATTTAAAAGATGAGCCTCTCGTGAACCCAGACATTGAATGGTTCACAGATAGAAACAGTTTTATTAAAGAAGGAATTAAAAGGACAGGCTGTGCAGTGGTTTCTCATTTTGAAACCAGAGAGGCCAAAGCTCTTCCCCCTGGGACTTCAGTCCAGAAGGCAGAGCTGATTGCTCCTACCTGAAGTTTAGAGCTAACAGCTGGGAGATGGGCTAAGATTTATACAAACTCTACGCTTTCCTTGTCCTTCACGCTCACTCTGCTATATAGTAAATGAGGCTTGCTTACTAACAGTAGGTCACCAATTAAGCACAAGCAAGAAATCCTAAACTTACTAAACTGCTTCAGGAAATAGCAGTTATGCATTGTCCACGGCATCAGAAAACAGACACTGCTGGAGCAAAAGAAAATGCTCACGCTGATGCAGCTTCCAAAACAGCAGCACAAACCCAGGTTTCCCTCCTAGCCCTTATTCCAACACCTGTACCAGTACTTAAAGGTCCACAGTGTACCCAGGATGAACCAACCAGGGCAGCTAGCCTGGGGCTCACCCTGGAGGCTGATGGGTGGCTTGTTAAGGATTCTCAAGTCTACCTGCCAGGAGCAATGCAGTGGAAAGCCCTTCACAGACTCCACCAAGCCTCTCATCTTGGGAAGGATGCCCTATCCAGCTCAGCCAAACAGGCTTTCTGGAAAACAAAGCCTGGTGAAAACAGTCAAAAAAAATTATTGGGAGTTGCTCAGTTAGAGCCAAAATGTAAGGAACTTTACTTTGTAGTTCTGATCACTCCCACAGCTATTAAAGTCAAAAGAATTTCCAGCTTGGTGCACTAATCCTGGGTAAAGCCAGCTGCCTAAGAAAGTGCCAGTTCACCAGAAGCACCTGACGAGACACGCGAGTGCAGTCATCGGATGGCCTGAAATACTGCTTCAAGAAACAAAGCTAAGTAGTGTCTATGTCAAAGTCAGCTGCTCACTCTAGCTCTAGCCCAAATGCCTATTAGTAGGGGGAAAAAAAACAAACTTCCCTTTAAGAAACTTTATCTGTTATCGTCTCCTTTAACTTAACTAAAAAGACAATGCCTCTCTCCTACCATAGGAACTAGGATTGACTATTTATACCTAACCCATCATCTATTGCAATTTCTTCTAGAATTAACCAACAGCATAAAATAACTGAAGAAAAATACTGTTTCCCACCAACTTTGGGAAAATGCAGCCTTCGCAGGCACCTGGCCTTTTCTACCTCTGCGGTCCTGTGCCCTCTTAGTGGGGCCCTACATTCTCAAAACTCTAATTAAATTTATTTCTTCCAAATCAACATCTTGTTCACCATATGGGGACCTCACCCAGCTTCATACAGGATGCCAGACCCGTCTCCCTCCAAGTGAGATAGAACAGCAGGGTTTTACACCTTGCCAGGTAGGGCCTACAGCCCCTAACCAGCAAAAAGTAGCTACAGAAAAAAGATCATCTCCCTTCCACACCCCTTTAAGATTAAAGGTGTACATTCTCCGAGCGGGGGAATGAAGCAGGCTAGTGAGATAGGGAATCAATAGATGGATCTGGAACCTGGCAAGTAGTGCACATGGACATCAGCAACCTCGAGATGGCTGCTGAAGACAAAGGCCCTCCCCAAGATTCTGCCACCCAGAAGAAGACTTCCTCCCAAAGCCAGGAGAAGCCCGGGGTCATCCCCAAGGACTTGATCATTGGGCCCTCCTGGGAGATTGATGGGCGAAATGAGCAATCAAAGTGGTGAACAGCTGGAACTCCTCCCCTGCCGTTAGCAAAGAGGTGGAATATTAGCAGTTTAAAATGCGTTGCCAGGGCCAAGTTTTCTCTCCTGCTCTCTTGCCCCTGGACCCGGGCTCCAGCTGCTTCTCCCCGCTTAGATCACCATGCAAATAAAACCTGGACATTTATAACCTATAATGGGGAATTGTAGCCTGTAAATCAGCCTGTTTTATCACTTCTCAACCCCTTCCTCTCTACCTGGGACCCCTGATCCCCCATTTCTCTTCCCTCCCTACCTGAATAAATTACTGGCCTAACTCATCCAACGTGCTCTTGAAATTCATTTCTCCAGCCTTGTCGAAGAACCTAAACGAAATCCAGTAACAATAATGACTCTCTTTCTCAGACATTTTTTTCCTGGCAATTTTTAGGCTGTTCGGTGCCCAGTGCACAGTTGCCACAGAGACTCAGGAGGTGGGTGAGAGGCAGAGAAAGCCAGCCAGATGGCTGGGAGAACAGCGCCATCATCCACTGCCGTCCCACGGTGCCGTCTTCTGCCCGCAGCTCCCCCATCGGCGCGCTGGGGAGTTGGGGGCCGGGGGTCCCGCTGCCAGGTCCCTTCTGCTTTTGAATTCTCTAGATGGTCCTGGTCCAGCCCCAAAGGCCAGGGGCAGGAGTGTTGTAGAATTTGAGAGAGGTTCAATTATTTGCGTATAGAGAGGCCTGGACTCAGGAATGATTTTGAGAAGGAAAAATGGTTTATTGACGGCCGGCCGGACTCGGGAGCTTTCTGTTTGAATCCCGAGCCCGAGCCCGGAACAAGATTTTTGAATCCCTTTTATACAGAAAGGAAAAGCCAAATGGTCCCTTTGTTTCAGTTCTCAATAGGCTTCAATTAGCATATATATCTTCCACATCTTAGGTAAGCTTTTAGCATGGACTTCAGACATTCTAGGTAAGCTTTTAGCATATTTAGTTTGCATTTCCCCTAAATACTTAAACTTTATAGACCTTGCATTGTTAAACTGTTTCCTGGGACTGGAGTCCTTGCCATTGTTACCAAGAGCAGGACTGCAGCCTCTTACAGTCACACCCACAAGTCAGAGAGCTTAGGTCATCTCTGAAGAGACAAAGAGCCTCCCACCCATAGCCCACATCAGGAGGGCTCCGGGACTCAGCAAGTCCGGGTCCAGGGACAGCAGGGCAGCCAGGGGCCGAGCTGGAGAGAGACTCGTCCCTCCTGCCTGAGGCGGCCTCAGAGCCCTGGGCGGCACTCCAGGAGCCTGGCCGCGGCCCAGCTGTCAGACCAGATCGTCCAGGGCCCCAGGCTCCAGAACAAGCAGCCTCCAGAGCCTCAGGGTACCTGCCTCTTTGGCGTTAGGTCTGTAGGGACCCTTCCTCCCCACCCAAGTGTCTGAGAAGGGGGTGTGTCTCCACCCTCCATTTTGAGGGGGAAATGGTGGGGCCAGAGGCAGACATGAACAGAAATGCCCAGCGGAGTGGCCCAAATAGCAGCCAGGTGGGGCGGGGCCCAGGGCAGCCCCAAGTGCTCCCTGACTCGGGGTGGGGCCTGCAGGCCCGGCCCTGGCAGCTGCCTCTGCCACCCCACCCTGGGCGAGCACCCTCCCCTGCTGGATCCTGGGAGACCCCTCCCTGCCGTCTCCCTCTGCCTCTAAGGGGTGCTGGACACAGGCGCCACTCCTCCTCCAGGCTGGCCTCCACCCAGCGCCTGAGGGCCCCTTTGAAAACACTAACTGGTTCTCAGCAGAACGCAGCTTTTGAACAAATGAATTCTGATTTCAGAGAGAAGGAGAGGGAGGCTGAGTGGGGTGGGAGTTAGCAGGGGGAGGTGAAACCCAAGTCCTCAGCTCTGAGACCTGCCAGGCCTCCCCGCTACCCCAGTGCCTTGGCGCTGCCTGGTGGGAGAGCAAGGCTGGAACCCAGCACCCAGTTAGGAAGCAAGACGAGACCCAGCGCCGAGCCCCGTGGTTGCCAGCCTCCCAGGTAATTAGGTAATTAAAGACAGGCAGGGAGACACCCAGGTCTTATGGTCATAACAGATGGCTCTGGAGTTCAGTGCCTTGCCTGGGGGCCCTACTTTGGAATTTGTGCTCCTGAGTGTGATGGAGCTGGACTCAGATGTGACCTCTCTACACATGCCTCTTCTGTCACTTTTACTGAACCTGTGGTTGGCGCTGGAGTTGGTGTGTGCTCGGGAAACCTGAATTTCTGGACTGTGTGCCAGCTGGGCCCTGAGCCTCAGCAGAGTTTCAACATCTACTCTCCAGTTTATTGGATTTACCCAGGTCAGCTAACAGGGAGGTGCGCATGGCCAACCACCACACCAGGGAGCCGAGAGAGTCCACAGCTGCAGGCAGGAGAATCGCATCAGCAACCGTGTGGGATCTAAGCCCCCTCTCAAGTTAGAGGCAGAGTGGACATCGCCATCCCAGGGACCTCAGGTTGGAGGAATAAAACATGGATTAGAGTGGACTTACTGCTATTCTACTTTAGAACTACTGTGACTAGCAATGGAAGAAATTGTATCATTGATGTGGAGACAGTGGCCACAGGAGTTGCGAGGGCAGGGAGCGGGAAGAAGAGGTGTGATATGGGGGCATTTTCGGGACTTGGAGTTGTCCTGAATGATATTGCAGGGACAGATGCGGGACATTATATATCCTGCCATAACCCACTGAATGGACTGGGAGAGAGTGTAAACTATCATCCATGCGGTGCAGCAGTGCCTCCACGATGGATTCATCAAATGCAATGAATGTGCCCACACTGATGAGAGAGTTTGGTGATGTGGGAGGAGTGTGGGGGTGGGGAGCAGGGGTATATGGGATCCTCATATGTTTCCATGTAACATTTTGTGTGATCTACGTACCGTTAAATAAATAAATAAAAGCTATTAAAATTTTTAACAATTAAAAAAAAAAAAGACACACATTAAAGACAGCCAGAATGTACACCTGAACATCCACTAAGCCAGCAAAGATAAATCCAGAAGGTACACTGGGGCTGATACAAAGTGGGGAGAGAAGAATGAGCACACACCAGAGTTTCAGAGAAGACCGAAAACGGCCGGAGCACACCAGCATTTGCGAATGTGCCTGACCTATTAGCCCAGAGGAAACCAAAATAGAAACGTTCAGAACCGCCCCCAGACAAACACTGGAGACACCAGATGTCCACCGAGAGAGCCTACATAGCTGTGGCTTGTGGGCAAATCCCATCTGTGTCCCCACACCTCCACTCGGCCCAGTCCTCCCTCATCTTCTTCACCTTTACACCTTAGCACAGGCTGTTCCCACTACTTGGAACACCCTTCCCACCTTGGTTCACCTGGCTATCACCCATTCACCCTTCAGTCACAGCTAGAGGGAAGTCACTTCCTCCGTCCCTTATCCCCATGGTGGTGGCAGAGGAGAGGGAACAGCGGGCAAGGTCGTCTTCTGTAATCCCCCAAATGTGCCCCTGCTTCCCCGTCACAGCTCCATCACGCTGACTGCAAATCTCTCGTGCAGGATCTGGTGCTCGCCCTTGACTCAGCACATGGAGGGGGAGCCAGAGCTGCGGTGTTGCCCATCTCCATCGGAACATAGTCACAGTGCCCGGAGCGGTGGTACTGGCCTGGCAGACTCACTGCTATGTTTTCCGAGCCCAGCAGAGTGCCTGGCAAGAAATGAGTCTTAGCAAACAGCCACTGAGTGCAAGAACCTTATGGGGACAGTGGGGGTATATGTGGCAAGTCAGCAGAACCCCCAAAAGTCTGACCAGGGAAGTGGACTTGGCTCAACTGACAGAGCGTCCACCTACCACATAGGAGGTCCAGGGTTCAAACCCAGGGCCTCCTGGCCCATGTGGTGATCAGGCCCACGTGCAGTGCTGATGAACACAAAGAGTGCCATGCCACACCAGGGTGTCCCCCGTGTAGGGGAGCCCCACGCACAAGGAGTGCGCCCTGCAAGGAAAGCCACCCCATGCAAAAAAAGCACAGCCTGCCCAAGAGTGGTGCCACATACACGGAGAGCTGACGCAGCAAGATGATACAGCAAGATGATGCAACAAAAAAGAGACACAGTTTCCCAGTGCTACTGGATAATACAAGCAGACACAGAAGAACATACAGCGAATGGACACAGAGAGCAGACAATGGGGGAGGGGGGAGGAAGGGAAGAGAAATACATGAAAAATAAATATTAAAATAAAAGTCTGATCTTGTCTTTCATAATTACATAAGAACACGGACATGTGCACTGCAATGCTCAGAAGAGAGTAGCAGTTTCATTTTGGGAAAAGTCACTGGGAGTCAAAATCCACCTTTGAGGCAAGAAGACAAGTGTTGTGATTTGAGTCTTCTGTTGATCCCAGAAAATTTTGTTCTTAAGCTAACCCATTCCTGTGTGTGTAAACCTATTTACATGGGATCTTTTGGTTAGATTCGGTTAAGGGATCTTTTGATTAGATCACTTTTGATTAGCTCCTTCAGCTGAGGGCCTTTGATTGAACTGCTTCAGTGAGGTGTGACCCAGCGTGGGTCTTGGCCCTCTTGCTGGAGACTTAGATAAATGGAGGAGATCAAGAGAGAGAGAACTGTAAGTTTGTACCCTGCCACGTGAGACAGGACTCCAAGATGGCCCACAGCCGCAGAAAGACAGAGAAACCCCAACAGGCTGGAGGCTGGAATCAAGGCCGAAGCTGAGAAGATGAGGTGGAGGAGAGATGAGCCGTATGCCTGATCACCCACAGCTGAGCCAGAGATAAAGTGAGCCTGGAGGAGAAGGCAGAGACCGGTGCCATTCTGCCTTGCCACATGGCAGTAGTTCAGGACCTCCAGCAGCTGACCTTTGGTGAGACAGCATCTCTGATGATGCCTTGATTTGGACATTTTCACAACCTCAGAACTATAAGATTTTACCATAATAAATTCCCATTATAAAAGCCAATCTATTTCTGGTATTTTTGCACAGGCAGCCTTCAACAAACTAAAACAACAAGAAAAGAAAAGAAAAAGTATACAGACTGGGAAGAAAGTATCAGAACTCTTTGTTCACAGATGATATGATTGTCTATGTAGAAAATTCCAAAGAATTAGAAAAACAAAACCACTCCTAAAACTGATAAACAATTACAGCAAAATTGCAGAATATAAGGTTAATATACAAAAGTCAATTACTTTCTTATATACTAGTAATAAGCAATTAGAATTTGAAATTAAAACCACACCATTTACATTAGCACCAAAAAAAACTTAGTTATAAATAGTGTTACATGAGGATAACTACAAAACTGATAAAAGAAATGAAAGATCTAAATAAATGGGGAGATAGTCCATATTCATGGATAGGAAAACTTATTATTAAGGTGTCAATTCTTCCCAACTTGATTTACAGATTCAATGCATTCCCAACCAAAACCACAGCCAGTTATTTTGTACATCAACAGACTGATTCTAAAGTTCATGTGTAAAGGCAATGAGCCATAATTGCCTGCACAATACTGAAGACAAAGTCAGAAGGTTAACACTGCCCAACTTCAAGACTTACTATAAAGCCTCAATGATCAGGACAGTGTGGAATTGACAAAATAAACAAAATCCATCTTTGTAGAGGTGATAGTTGCACGATTTTGTGAATACACTAAAAACCCACTGATATATACACATTTGAAGGATGAGTTTTATATGTGAATTATATTTCAATTTTTAAAAATCCATCGTTGTCACGTATGAATGATATACTTCAATAAAAAAATAAAAAAATCCATCTTTGACGAAGCTGAATGGTGTGTCCCAGTACCCTCATGGACTAACTCAGGGAAGGGACCAGGAACGAGAGCTGTTGTCACTGACCTGGGGCCTCGAAGGTTTGAGCAATGTAGGTAGGAGTAGGAAAGAAAGGAGCATTCCAGGTAAAGAACATTGTCTGGAAGATGTTGAACAGGGAGGAGCCTGAAGGCCCCACAAACCAGGGAATTGGGGTAACTGGAGACCCAGATTGCAGGGGCAGGGACAGAGGCTTGGAGATGGGATATGGGGAGACAAAAGACCACACAAAAATCTGGGGGAGCTCAATACGTGCCCCTGCCAAGGCCGATGAGAACAACAGGGAAGTGACATTGCCCCTTGGAAGGCTGGGGAGTCCCCAAAAGCTCCTCTTCCTTGGAGGTGATCCCCTGTTTGGCCCACACTTTTATCCTTTTTCCCTCTCTCCCTTTGTAACAGAACCCCTGGTTTGTTTTTTTTTTGGTTAGACACATGGCAGCCTTGAATAAAGGTTATACTTTCCAGCCTCTCTTGCAGCTAGTAAGACAATATAATTAAGTTCTGGTCCAAGATATGTAAGTAGAAGTGATATATGTCAGCTTCTAGAAAACCTTTTTAAAAGACAAGCAGTTGGCCACCTGTCTACTGCATGGGAGGTACTGGGTTCGGTTCCTGGTGCCTCCTAAAGAAGACGAGAAGACGCAATGAGCTGATGAACAAGGAACAGTGAGCGGACAGACAAGGGAGCCATCTTGGGAGGGGGGGATTATATAAAAGGAGAAAAAGGGATTGGTGTGTCTCGAGGAGTTGGGCACCCACCTACCACATAGGAGGTCCCAGGTTCGGTTCCTGGTGCCTCCTAAAGAAGACAAGCAAGACAGCGAGCTAACGTGATGGGCTGGTGTGGCAAGCTAACACAAGAAGATGATGCAACAAGATGACACAACAAAGGCACACAACAAGGAAACACAATGAGAGCTACGACAAGTGGGGAGTGAAGGTGTCTCAAGCAATTGGATGCCTCCGTCCCACTTGGGTGCCTCAAAAGCACACAACCAAGAAAAGGCTCAGGACCACTGATGCTGAGTAAAACCCTTGGCCTTGGCCAGGTCAGGGACAGGAGTGAGTTTTATTTGGGGTGTGGTGGGAGGAGGCTTCAGGGTTTGTTTGTTTGTTTGTTATGTTTTATTGCTCTTGCTCTTGAGCCCTTGGTCACCAGCAGACCTGCAAGGCCAAGCCCCTGCTCCCGGGCCTCAGGGGCCCTCTGGTCTAGGCCACCATGGTCTGCCCTGCCCTGATCTACAGCCCTGAGACCTGACCTGCCTGCCCTGAAGATGGACGTGCTCTTGCCATGTGCCATTTGATCCCGGGTCCTCCAGGACCCTGGCCACCCCCACCCACCCCAACCCCACCTCCACCCTGGCAAGCTGAGCCACGTGGTCACCCACCAGGTTCACGGAGTCCAAAGCCCTGGCCTCCAACCCCCACCAGGCTGTCCTAAGGGAACCCCCTCCCACCTCGCAGCCTAGCCCAGAGGCCCAGCCAGGGGCAGCACGACCTGAAGGCAACCACTTCCTCTCGGAGCCCAGACGAGTGCCCGGGAGGGGAGGAAACGGGGGTGGCTGGGTGGCAGCGTCGGGGATTGGGCTTTCTCTGGCGATGGGGAGGCCTGTGGGGCAGAGGCAGAAGGAAGATGGCTGGGAGGCGGGCCCTGAAACGGCCCACGGTTGCTGATGCCGACATCAGGCGCCCAGGCGCCCGCTCAGGTGGCTCTCTCTGCGCGGAGCTCTTGGGGGTTCCGGGCCAGGGCCGCACTATCCCCCAGCTGCTGTGGCCACAGCAGAGCTGGGGGACGTTCTAAGCCGCCACGTTCTCCCTCAGACACTGAGGGGGCTGTCTGCCTCGGGGTGACTGAGAGGACTGAGATGGGGTCCTGGGAAGAAAGGGCTTTTCTGCCCCCCTCAGGAAGGACAACTCGGTGACTGGGTGGCTGGCAGGGGACGAGAAGCAGGCAGGTTACAAGGGCATGGGAAGCTGCCCTGCCCCAGCCCAGGGCCCCAGGGGGATGGCAGGAGGTGAGAGAGGGACAAAGGTTGGCGGGCGGGATGGCACGGGCAGGCTGAGCACCTGGGACCCCGAGGGAGGCCAGCTCCGCCCTTCTCCCGAGTGCCCTGACCACCCAGTCGCATGGGCCTCCACCAGGGTGGCACCCCGGGCTCCCTTCTCGTTCCATCACACCTGCCCTACACTGCCCTCCCATACCTCTCCCCCGCCTCCTACCTCGTATCGCTCCAACTCCGTAGCCAATAGCCAAGACCAGCGGCACGTGCCACTGCCCAGCCTAAGACCCTGCCAGCCCGAGGATGAGGCAGCCGCTCACCAGGGCTTACAGGGCCCCGCGGGCCTTCCAGCAGCACCCCCAGGCCGCGGGCTGTTCCTGGCCCCCGCACCCATGTCGAGGCTGTGCCCGCTCCCTGGTGCTGCGTTCCCACCACCTACTCCTCTCTCAAGATGCAGCTCAAGGGTTGTCTCCTCCAAGAGGCCTTTCCTTGACTTTCTACCTGACCGGCTGCGGGCAGGGGAGGCTTGGGCAGGCCATGCCCCACGGACCTGGCACTGACAGGCTCCAAGCCTGACTCTGCCTCTTGGTGGCTGCCTGGGGTTGGCCCGCGGACTCGACTTCTCCAGGCAAGAGGAACCCATGGTTCATGCCTCACAGGGTGTTGAGGGTAGAGCTCCTACACCTGGAGAGCTTAGCCCTGTGCCGGCACAGGGTGACAGCCGCCAATCCCCCCGCCCCCGCCAACTGTATCTAGCTAGGACTTGCCTGGAGCTCACCCGGCCCCTCTCCCTACAACCACTGGGCTCGCCTCACCAGTGAATTCTCTTCCTCTCCCAGGGAGCCCTCCTGGGCTGGACTTGTCCTGCCTCCACGAAGGAGGCCCTCCTGCCAGTCAGATGGTCCCAAGGCGCTGGGACCCCTCCCAAAGAACAGTCTGAAAGGATGGCGGGATGGGCTCAGCCCAAGTGGGGGACCTGAAGTTGAGGTTCTCTCCCTGGGTTTTAGAGGCCCAAATGGGATCAGCACGCACCCTGAGAGCGCCAGGGTGCAGGGTGTGTGCCCAGCCCGTGCTCGCCTCAGGGCCTCTCCCTGTGCGTTCCTTCTGCATGGACTGTTCCTTCCCTTGCTCTTCTCAGTCTCCAGGCTGACGCTTCCTAACGCCTCCTCCAAGAAGCCTTCCCTGACTATCTCTGTATTTAAGTTGGGGTCCCTGAAACTTTCCCCCTCAGCACGGGCCCACTGCCCTCACAGCTCTCAGCAAAGCAGAGATCCAAAAGCAAGAAGGTGGATGTGAATCAGAAATGTTTATTACGGAGACGTGGCCCAGGTCGCGACAGGGCGGCCCCAGCTGCAGCTGGGCTGGGGCCCTTGCCCAGGGCTGGGCGGGTAAGACAAGGGAAGGGTAGAGGGGGTACCTCTGGGCCTGGGGGCCTCAGAGTTGCGAGAGGATGTTGGGAGCCAGGCTGCAGGTGAGGCCGGTGCCATCTGGCTCCACGTTCAGGGCCTTTACCACACTGTCCTCGATCACCATGGAGAACCTGCCACACGTGGGGCCGGGCCAGTCGGGTCAGCCTGGACCGAGGCTGGCAGGAGGGGAGGGGCAGGAGCCAGGCCCAGGAGAACCCACCCACTCTTACCTCTTAAGTCGATGATTCCCAAAGAGTGGCACCAACTTATCATCGAGTAACAACTCTGTCTCCTGGGAAGGGAGGTAAAGAAAAAGATGAAGAACCCCCCCGGCTGGGCCAGCCCCCAGGGCTGCTCCCCTCACGGGCCTCGTCCATCCAGATCCCTGCTTCCAAGGCCTTCCGCAGGAACCACGCTGCAGGGCGGAGGCACGCACTCACCTTCCCGAAGGCTCCAGTGGGGTCAGCCAGGAGCCGAACCTGGGTAGAAAGCAAAGGTCACCGGAGAAAACTCCTGCCTGGGCCCTGAGCCCCCCGCCGGACCAGCCCCTCACCTTGCCATCCGCGCCGTGGGCTCGCCCCCACTCGCCAGTCACAAAGACATCGTTGACGCTCAGACATGCCACCACCTGGGCCCCCTTGGCCTTCAGGGCCCCAGCCTGCTCCACAAAGCCTGGCAGGTGGGTCTGGAGAGGAGAAACAGAGGGCCAGCAAGGGGAGGGTCGCCTCTGCTCCTCCGCCGACTTCATCTCCAGGCCTTCCTCCCTGCCCTGCTTCCACTCTTCTGGTTGGACAATGAGGACATTGCAAACCAGCCTATTTTCTTTTTGCCTTGGCCACAAGGGAGCTCAGATACAAACTTAATGTTACAGGGTCAGAATTACAAACTTCCCACAGGCAGAGCTATCTTATTTACCCTGAGCCCCAGGTCTCTTCCAGGGTGCCTGCCACCAGCAGGTCAACAAGGATTACTGCGCGCAACCACCCCTTTCTCCAGCATTTCTTGTAATTCTCTCTCCCGGGTCTCCACTTAACTTTCTGAACACCCCAAAAGAACTTTTTGACCGTCATATCATCTCCGTAGCTTTGCTGCCAGCTGCCTCTCCAGCAATATAAACATTCTCAAAAAATCCCGAATCCTGATCCCCAGGACAGCGCCTCACCTTCGAACAGCCTGGGGTAAAGGCCCCGGGTACTCCAAACAGCACACCTTTCTTGCCCTTGAACAGCTCGGCCAGGTTCACCTTGTTCCCAGGCTCCCCTTCAAACACCACCACCCCTGGGATGGTGTCGCCCACCTAGAGGGAAGGGCTCCAAGGTTAGGGGTTGGTGGCTGGGAGGAGACCAAGGGAAGGGCGGAGGCAAACCACAGCCCAGAGGGACCCGAGGGCCTGGGGGCCCGCTGGGCAGGGCGAGGGAAACCAGCCCTGTCAGTTTCCAGAGGTCCCTCCCGGTTGCCCACTCCTTCCCCCAACCCCGCCCACCTGGTTTCCCCATATCCTCCTGGGGTCAGTGTGGCCCGCTCCTTCCTAAGGGCCCGTTGGTGACACGTTGGTGACACCGAAGAAGGGAGAGCAGGCCTCCCGGGTGTCGCAAGGGGTTGAGTAAACAAGCTGGCTGGGCTATGGGAAAGGAGTGGGCCAAGTGGGCGGGGTGGGGGGTGGGGTTGGGGAGGAGTCCCTGACAACTGCGGAGGGAGCGGATCCTGAGCAGGTCCGAGCATTGCCAGGAGGCCAGGAACTGGGAGAAGGAAGGAGGGGGAGCAGGAACCGGTGAGATGGGGAAGGTCCCAGCCCCAGTGCAAGGGGTAGAGAATAAAAGAAGCAATCTCTTGAAGGGGGAGGGGTCAGTTACCTGGGAAGGCGTGAAGGATGGGGCGGTAAAGATACAAGGGAGGGAGGGTCAGAGATGGGAGGGGGTCCTCTCAGGAATCCGGAGATTAGAGGGAAGAAGGAGGAGGAGGAGGCTGTCTCAGAAGGATGTTGGGAAGGGAACAGGGGGCCGGGCTCCGAGGAGGTGGGGATGGCTCCAGAAGATGGGAGGGGGGAAAGACTCGACCGAAGCGTGGAATTAGCCGGGGAGGGAGGGAAATGGGAGCGGCACGGGGGCTCAAAGGACCGAACCTCCGGAGATGAAGGCCGATGCCCAGCAACATGACAAAAGGGGAGGAGGCCATGGTGGGGCGCACGCAGGGGGATGGAAAGAGGGCTCTGGGGCAAAGGAGATGGTTCCAGAAGGCGCAGGAAGCCAATCACCTGAAAATGGCGGAGACCAGCACAGAGGGGTCGCAGTAGACGTGGACGGGGACTCGAGGGGAGGACTCTAGAACCCAGGGACTGTTCCAGAAGATGGGGCACGAAGCCCCAATATTTGGCGAGAACGGGGCGGCAGTCACCGAGGGCTTAACTGAAGGGGTGAGGGGGCCGTAAGCGGGAGGGACCCGCAGGGCAGGAAAGAGGACTGTCTCCCGCACGGGGCGGGACGGCGGTCACCTTGATCGGGGCCATGGCTCCGGCGGCGGTGCTGAAACTGCGGGTCTCGCCAAGCGCCCACCCTCCTCCTCTCAGTCGCCGCCCCGTTCCCGCCGCTGCTGCTCCTGTACACCCGACCGCGGCCGCCTCAGCGAGCACGGAAGACGCTCGGCGGCCCAGGACGCGCAACCGCCCCAGCCCCATGACCAGCCCCGCCGCCGCGGCCGCCCCTTTGACCCAGAGGGGGCGGGGCCTGGCGGGGGCGGGGCCTGGCCGGAGGCGGCACCACGGAGCCTACAGTAGGCGGGGCCTGAACCGCGCCCGGCCTCCAACGAGTTGCCGTCACTGCGCAGGCGTAGGGGGCAGGGCGGCGAGCCCGGATTCCGGCCTTATTTGCATTAGGGGCGGGGCCGCTGACGCTTAGCGGGTGGGGCGGAGCTCGCGATAGTCGTCCAGCTTTTTGGCGCACGAGGACGGCGTGCCCCTCTATTTAGGTGGACCTAATTTAAGGGGTAGGGCAGTGTTTCCGCTTATGAACAGAGGCGAGGTGCCGGCGGCAGGATCCCGCGCACGAGCCAGCCACAGGTCTCTTCTGCAGTTAACGCGGTTCCCTGCATTGCGGCTGTTTTACATATGATTTGCATTCCGGTAGCTGGTGAGGTTGGGCTCAGCCAAGCCACTGGGCGGCGTGCGACGCAGCAATCTCCCGCCGAGCCACTTCCGGCAGAGCGCGCAGCGGGTCTTTCCTCTCTGCTCTAGTCCCCGAGAAGTTCCAGCAATTTCACCGCTTCCGGCCTTCCGGCTGCCCCATAGGTTAGCGAGCGTCACCGCCCCGGAAGTGACGCCAGCCGCGCGGCGGCCTCCTTCCGGTGCGGGCGCGCCGAGGACGCTTGGAGACGACATGAAGCTGCTCACCCACAACCTGCTGAGCTCCCACGTGCGGGGGGTGGGGCCCCGCGGCTTCCCCCTGCGCCTCCAGGTACCGGCCGGCGCGCGCCCTCGCCCCTCTCCCGGGCGGGCCGGGGCAACCAGAGTCCGGCCCCTGCCTCACCAGCGTTCTGTCCCCGTAGGCCACCGAGGTCCGCATCAACCCCGTGGAGTTCAACCCCGACTTTGTGGCGCGGATGATCCCCAAGGTGGAGTGGGCGGCGCTTCTGGAGGCGGCCGATACCGTGAGGATCCTACCCCGCCTGTGCCTATCCGGAAAGCGGTCTCACTGCAACCCCCGAGGCCGGTCCAGGGAGCCCGGCCCGACGGGGAGGGTCGGGGAGCCCTAGAGATGACTTAAGCCTCTTCCCTGCAGTTGCATCTGGTCGAGGTGCCCAAGGGACCGATTGAGGGGTATGAGCAGGATGAGAAGTTTCTGAGGAAGATGCACCACGTGTTGCTGGAGGTGAGAGCCGGCGCACCCCTTGCTTCCGCGGCCACGCCCCCCACCCTGAGGCCGCTAACGTTCGGCCGTTTTCCCCCTGCCCGCAGGTGGATGTGTTGGAGGGCACTCTGCAATGCCCGGCGTCTGGACGTCTGTTCCCCATCAGCCGCGGGATCCCCAACATGCTGCTAAGCGAAGAGGAAACTGAGACCTAACCATGCCAGGCATCACTTGTTCATTTTCTGACCGTGTGTATCTTTGCGTTTCTTTACGTTGCTGTCACATTCATTGCCCACCCTCGACCCAGTGAACGCCGAACACGCTGTGTTCTTGAGCTCGATATTATATATATTTTTTTCTCATTAAAGGTTCAAAACCAAAAGCGGTTTCTCTTTGCAGCAAATATACATTAAAATAGAGTCTCTGTACAGCCAAGGGCTCTGGGCCCCAGCTTGCCCCGTGTCCCTGTGCCTCCCTGGCCAAACCTAAAAATAAATATAGTGTTATTGCTCTGCAGGGCATCGAGGCAGTGCTCTCCCTACCCCTGAGGAGGCTGGGTGGGAGCTGAATGGGGGACCCTGGCCACCTCAGGGGGTCCCGGGGGCTGGAGCCTGCTTGGAGTTATTGCTTCAAGGGGGGGGGCAACAATGCCCAACGCAAACGACAAGGAAAGGAGCGAAGGGGGCAAGGGCCTTTGCTCTCCATGTCCCCCTCTGCTCTGGAGAGAGGGTCGGATTAAGTAGCAGCAAAAGCATCACCTGCTGGGAGACCCTGGCCTCCACCCCCTTCCCTCCCTGAGATCAGGCTTCCACCCCCACACACACATCCCCTGCAGCCCCTTATGGCTTCCGCAAGGCCCCCGACAGTCTGGGGGCACGTTATGGCTTGCATGGGGCAGCACTGTGCCCAGAGTCTGGGCACACACGTTCCCAGCTTCTGATGCTCCCTGGGAGTGGGGAGGGGAGGGCATGAGGCCTGCTCCCAGGGGCTGATGGCATTGCCCTGGCCCTGCCAGCAGGCTGTGGCACTGCCCAGACCCCAGCTCTGCCCCCTTGGGTTTGACCCCATGCTGGGCGGGTCCTGCCTGCACCCCCATCCATGCCCACCCCCTGCCTCAGTCCATCATGGCCTCGAGCATCTCCAAAAACAGCTTGTGCATGGGCACCTTGCCCTCCAGCTTCACCCCATAGAAATGGGCCAGCACTTTGCCCGCGGTCTGGCGAAGGAGCGGTAGGGTGAGCAGCAGTCTGCCTGCCCGCCTCCGCTCAGCACCCCCTCCAGGGCCTGCCCGGCCAGCTTCATACTCCAGGAGGGCCTCATGCAGGGCTTCTCGCAGCTGCTCCACAGCCTCAGCATCCTCGATGTGCACAGAGTCTGCCAGCAGAGGGGAGAGAACAGTTCACCTGGGCCATCTCCAGAGAGTAGAGCCCACCCTTGCTCCCTCTTCTATGGCTGTCTGTTGTCCCCTCCAGCTCCACATTCGTCCTTCCACACGAGCCCCATATGAAGGCTCCAGATCCCATGTGAAGTTCCTGGCCCTGCCCTGGCTTACTTTGTGACCTTCAGCAAGTCACTGTTCTCAAAGCCACAGTTTTCTTTATCTGCCTTAAAGAGTGGCGGGCCTTGCAGAGACCCCTGGGTGCCTGCTGCAGACTCTCACCTGAGTTGGCGAGGGCCAGAGCCTTCAGCAGGACGTACTCCTCACGCTCGAGCCTCAGAGCCTGTAGTCGCCGCACCAGTTGCAGCAGGGCAGCCCCCAGCTCCCCCAGGCCGGCCGCGCGCGCCCCCTCTTCATCCAAGACCAGGTCCTCAGCAAAGGCCAGCTCATCCTGCAGTGGCAGCGAGCGCTGGGCCACACCCAGCACCAGCACCTCCATCCACACGCTCTGCAGGACTGACATCTGGTCGGACAGCGACAGGGACGAGAAACCTGGAGGGCAGGGGGCACCCAGCCTGGCTGAGCAAGTACACCCGGGCCAGGCATGGCCGACACAGGGCAGCCCTCAGACCACCTGGACCTCTACCTGGGATGCTCTTGGCCCAGCTGATGGTGACCACAATCTCTCTGTCGAAGAGGTCACAGAGTGTAGCCACAGCTGGGAGGTGTCCATCGGGGCCCGCAGGGTCAGGCATGGCATACAACTTCTCAGGCTCAACCACCAGCAAGTGGGACACCAGTGCATTCACAGGGGCTGCAGGGACCATGGAGGACAAGGGTCAGGAGCACTTAATGATGATCAGCCCTTCGGGGTCAAGCGTCTTTGTCCCCTGGCAGCCTCCTCTGATAGCCACTGGCCAGCCTGGCTTGGGCCCCTCCCCCCAGGGCAAGGCTGTCACTACCCTCCAGGTAAAGGCAGGCTGTCTAGGGACCAGCCGTAAGGGTTAGAAAACCCTTCCAGGTTCCCTCTGGTTCTCCTCTATGCCAGATGCAGGGAGCCGTTGCATAATATAGTCCTTGGGAAAATGATTACATGCACAGATGATAGGGGACTACTATCTTGGGTGAATGATGCCAGCAAGGCCTCTCGTGTCTGTCCTGTCCCAGCCCTGTGCCAACCCTAAGGCGCCAGGACCCCACAGTGCTCTCACCTGTCTTCCGGGGACCTCCAGCTACTGCCAGGGGTCCAGCAGGGAAGGGGCCTGGGAAGGGGAGCGGGTCCACCTCTGGCCGCCGCTTGTACTTCTGTCGCCCGCCCCGGACACGGTCCAGACGCACCCCTGGAATTGTAGGACGGGACTCTGTCCATGGGGCTGCTCTGCAGAGCCCGCCCTCCCAGGCATTGCCCGCTGGAGCCCCCCACCCACCCAGCTCTCCCCAGCCTTGCCCAGTGCTCACCCTCCTTGAGCATGCCCACCCGCAGGCACTTGGTGAAGCGACAGGCCTGGCAGGCCTTGCGTCTCCGCTTGGTGATCTCGCACTCGTTGGAGGCCGGACAGCTGTACTCGATGCTCCCTGCCAGGAAGAGGCAGGGCTCCAGTGGCGGCCTCCCAAGGCTCGGAGGGGGCCCAGCTGACAGGAGAGCCCTGACTCGCCCCGGGCAGGCACAGGTCTGGGGGTGCGGGGAGGAAAGGGAGAGCAGGAGTGCCGTGAGTGGGGCGGGGAAGCCTGGGGAGGGGGCGATGGGCCACTGGGCCGGGGGCCGGCACCTCTGCCCCAAGCCTCTCGTCCAGCCACATCTCTGCGTCACACTGCCCTCAGCTGCTCCCGTCAGTGCCCTCACTGACCTCCACGTTGCTCAATCCGGCGGTCAATTCTCAGTCCTCACCCTACTTGGCCTAAGCGGGGCGTCTACCACCTGCTTCTAGAAACACTTAAACGCTTTCCTCCTTTGCCCCTAGGCTACTCTCCCAGTCTTCTCGCACCTCACTGGCTGCTTTCTGGTTTCTGTGCATCTCCTGCCATCAGAGAACCCCGGGCCTCTGTCCTTGGACCTCTTCACAAGCTCACTCCCAGGATGGTCCTACCCAGTCCCGGGGTTTTCAGATTTCAAATTCAAGCCTAGGCCTACCTTGAACTCGAGACTAAATATCCCACTGCCTCCTCCACATCTTGCATGTCTAAAGGCATCTCAAGTCGAACACGTCCACCATGGACTCCGGTTCTGCCCCCACCGAGCCAAGGGTTCCTTGGTCCAGCCACTCGAGCCAGCCTCCTAGGAGGTGCCCTTACTCTCTCGCACCCCACATCAGTAATCCTGGTAGGCTTTACCTCCAAATGTTTACCCGCATCCGCTGCTTCCTCCCGTGATCTGAGCCAGTCTCTGCTCACCTCCTCGTTGGCCTCCCTGTTCTCTCCCTGCCTCCTTCGGCCTGTCCTCGGTTCAGCAGTCAGAAGGCTCCTGCTCCACCCTGCTCAAAGCCCTCCTGACACTAAAGCAAAGGGAGCCCAGTGCCTGCGAGGCCTCCATGCCCAGCTCCTGTCTCCTTCCAACCTCGTCCCACGTGTGCACCCTACCGGGGCTCGGTGGCCCGCCAACAGGGCCCTGCCTCAGGACAGGCCGGTCTCTCGGCCTGAGCTCTTCCACTGTCTACATGCACTCCCTTGGTTCCTTCAGGTCTTGGCTCAGTCACCACCATGGGAGGCCTTCGCTGGCCACCCGGTGGGAATGCCACATCCCACTGCAGACACCTGCTTTGTTTCTCTTCACCTCTTGGCACCTGTGGGTACTTCCCAAAGCCGTAACAGAACGCTTTTGTATAATTCATTGTTTCCTATCCTGCCCCTCTGCCGGGATGTAAGCTACTTGAGGGCAGGGGTGGTCCTGCCTCGTCCAGCATGTCCCCAGGGCCTGTGTGAAGTGTGAGGGCTCTGGTGGCTGCTGCCGGCCACCCGGAAGCCACCCCTTATCAACTGTGTATTCTCGGGCAAGTTCTGTCTGGAAGCCCTCGAACCCTCAGTTTTCCCGTCTGTAAAATGGAGGAATAAAAACTTTACTATTATAAAGGTGGGTTGTGAGAATTAAGGGAGACAAGACAGGTAAAACATGTGCGTGGCACAGGGCACTAAGTGCACAATAAATGGTTTCTATGTACAGCAGTAGTGTAATAAATATTGGTCAACTGAGTGAACAGAGAACAAAGGGTACGGGGTGGGTGAGAGACACCTAGCCCTGGACCTGTCGGCTCATCGATCTTCAGAGCCAGAAAGGAGCACAGAGGGCTTTAGACCAGAGTGTCTGGGCCAAGTCAAAACTGGCTGGAATGTCACAATCAGTTGTGAGGCGTCGGTCCGAAGTTCAGCTATTAGCACTAAACAGAGGCAGCAGGCTGGTGTTTAAGGGCTCCCTCAGCTCCGAGACCTGAGTCAACCCCAAGTTCAAGGCCTGGGTCTAGCCATCTCCTACCTGTGTGACTTGAACAAAGTTTCCAAAACCTCCCTGCACCTCAGTTTCCCTGTTCTGTAAAGTGGGGATTACCATTGTCCTGACACCTTATAAATTCGCTGCAGGGGCAAACTGAGATACTGAGATTAGAAGGGAGAAGAGCACAGTGCCTGGCACAGGGTGAGCACTCAAGAAATGTTTCCAAAACTCACACCCGTTCTCGCCCCCAGGTAACCGATGGTTTCCGTAAAGGCAGAAATAACGGGCACATTCCAAGGTACGCTTACATCAGCGTCTTGGTCAGTCACTTGTATTTTTGCTATGTTTTCCTAAGTGGGAAAAACCCAGGGACTCTGAAGAGCAGGGATGCCCAACAGTCTTTTTAAAGTTGGGTGCTGGGATGTAAATAAGGTTCTCCCCTCTCAGTTACCCTGATGTTGGTGCTGCATTGACGAAAGCACGCAGAGGGGGGCATGCCCTGAGCTGGTGAGAAGTTCCCTGATTCCAGGAAGCAAAAACAACATTTAGGGACAGGCAGAGGGTGCCTTGAAGTTTCAGAGCCCCCGTGGCAAGGGCTGGGTCTAGGGTGGACCCAGAAACCTGGGAGGCAGCCTCGTCCTTCTCTCACACCCGCAGCCAAGCCATCACCAAAGCTGGGTGGGCTTCACGTAACTTTTAAGAGCAAGGGTGTTCCTGGGAGGTAGGAGAACCCGGGCAGTGTACCATGCAGGCTAGGGCCCTACGCCACCCAGCAGGGCATCAGCTGGGGGGTGCCAGGCCCAGAGGGTCCAGGGCAGAGGGCGCAGGAGTGGGGGCTCACCCTGGATGGTCCTCTTGAAGAAGGCTTTGCAGGCCTCACAGGATGCCACACCATAGTGGTAGCCAGAGGCCACGTCCCCACACACCAGACAGAGGCGTTTGGGCAGGGAGCTGAGCACCAGCTTCCCACCACCCTGCTCGCCGGGCCCAGCCCCCTCCCCATCCTCCTCCTCTTTGTGGCCTGGGAGGCAGCGAGTAGGAGCTGGACCAGGGGCCAGGGCGGCAGGGGGCTCGGTCTCGGTCTCCGAAGAGCCCTTGGGGCTGTCGGGGCTGGCTGGCTCCGCCTTGATGTAGAGAGGTTCGATGCCCACCACCTGGCTGGACATGGCGCTGGTCACCTGCAGGGAGAGACCTGTCAGGTCCCAGGAGGTGCCAGGAGGGGGGCTGCCGGGAGCCACGCTGCCACCCGGCTTGCCCAACCCTGGGCCTGGGGCCAGGCTACCAGGCTCAGCAAGGCGGGGGAAGGGGGCAGAGTCCAGGGAAGGCTGCCCTGAAGAGGGCCCCCCAACTGTTGCCATGGGAACAGTCTCTAGAGCCTCCAGGGCCAGTAACTGACAGCAGGTTTCTGCGCTTGGGAAACTGGGGGATGCCTGGAGACTCCCTGCTCCCACCCAGGCCGGGGGCAGCATAACCTTGGCCCCTGGTGACCTTCCTACTTTTCTCCAGCTGCTGGGGGCCTTGGTGATCTCCCCTTCGCTGGGGTGCATTCCATTCAAGAGAACACACTGCGGCACACAAACCCAGGGGTGGTCAACGTGCTCACACACCCATGTTCACGCCCTCCCACACGCCCACTCACCTAGGTTCTCACACACGCTCAGACCCTCTTGGGGACTTTCACACCCACACATGGCCTTTCCCAAACCCCAGTCCTCATTCGTGGTCACCCGAAGTCTTCTCCAAGCTCATAATCACACACTCACTCACAGACACTCTAACACGCGCACACAGCCTCACACTTGCCCCGGCACAGCCTGGTGAAAACACAGGGCCTTGCCCACCTGGCGCACCGCCCCCTCCCCTCCCCTCCCCTCCCCTCCCCGGCAGGCGCGGCTCCACCTCCATGCACCCCCGGCCTGCACGCCCTCCGCTCGCTTTCACTCCCGCTGCCGCAGAGCCCTCCACCTCCCGGAGCGCTCGGCCCACCCCCACCCCGCAACCTGCGCACATCTACGGGAAGTTGCCTAAAGTTGCCGCGCCTCCCTTCCCCCTCCGCCCGCGGGGGACCTCTATCAGGTCATCAGGAAGTAAACCGGGAGAGCCAAGGAGGAGGAAGTTCTCCCCAGCCGGTGCGGTGACCTTTGACCTAGAGAGGAGGGTGGCCCGAGGCCCCTGCGAGCGCCCCCACGTGGTCCTCAAAGCCCCTTCCCCGGTCGGGAAGCCTCCCATCTCCCAGCCCGGCCCGCCCCTGGGACTTCGGCTTGCCCCAGGTGCCGGATTGAACCCTGCCCCGGGGCTGGATCCGAGGCCCAAGCCCGGCCAGGGGCCGGCCCCGCAGGCAGAGCCGGAGCCGAACCCTGCCGCGGGCCGGCCCACGCCGAACCTGGACGCCGGATCCCGCCCGAACCCTGCCCCCGCCTGGCTCTCCACCGGGTCGGGACGGTGACCCGGGCAGCCCCGCAGCCGGCCCCCGCCTGCGGCCCGGCCCCCGCCCGCCTCCCTGCCGCGCTCGCACATGGCCCCGCGCCCCGCCCGCCCCCTCTCCCCCGGCGGCGCTCCCCTCCGCCCCCGACCTGGGGCTCCGGCAGGGCGGGCGGGCAGGCATGGGGGCCGGGCGGCCCGGAGCGCCGGGGTGAGCCGGGGGCCGCGGGCGGCCCCTCCTCCGCCGCCTCCTCGGGCCGCGCCGCCCCGCCGCGCCGCGTCCCCTCACTCGGCGGCGCCGCCGGCGGCTTGTAGGACACAAAAGGACATCGCGGCCGCTTCCTACTCCGCTTCCTCCAGCTGACAGCGGGGGCGGGGCCGGCCGCGCGCATGCAAAGCAGGGGGCGGGGCCCGGCGCTCTATGCTAATCCTATCTGTGGGGCGGGCGGCGCCTGCGTGCCTGACCGAGACGAGGCGGGGCCGGCAAGGCCAGTGGGCGGGCCTTCGCGAAGACCCCGCCCAGCCGCCGCTGCGCCCCAGCGGCGCGCGGGCGAACGCCGCAGTCGGGGGGGGCGGGGCCAGCGGCGACGCGAAGGTGCGCAGGGAATGGGAACGGGCGGGGTGCGGAGCGCTGTTACGAAACCGAGGGGACCGGGCGCGCCGGGCGCGCGACGAGCGGGCCAGGTCGCTTAGTGGCCGCAGCTGCTGGGAAAGGAAACGCTATACATATGTAAACGAGAGGGCGGGAAGAGCGGAGTCGTTGGCTCATCTGCATATGCACAAGGGGCGGGGCCCGGCAGGAGAGAAGGCGCTGCCCCTTTTCCTTTTCCCTCCCCCCAAGGCAACCCGATCGGGGAACCTGGACCCCAGACCCAATATTCCCGCCGAGCTGCCGAAGCCGGGGCAGGAAAAGCGGAGCTAAAACACGCCGAAGCCCTGGATTTCGAGTCCCTGGAAGGCGGGGCCGATAGGGCTTGGACCGAGAAGGCTCAAGGTCACTGCGGTGACCGAGTGAAGGTCACGGAGAAGGGCGGAGCCACGGCGTCCGTCTCCAGCGGGCAACCACGCACTGACTCGCGGACCATGCAAAGACTTTTATTTCTCGAGGGTTCAGATTCCACGCGGACGGGGTCGGGCTTGGGTCTGGGGACGGGGCAGGGACCCGGGCTGGAGTCGGAGCGCTCGAGCCGGTGGCGGTGCTCTCAGTTCAGTAAGACATTCAGCCTCTTGTTCCGGCGCTTCTTGAGCTCCTCGACGTGTCGCTGCAGCTGCTTGGTCAGCAAGTGGTCCCAGCCGATCCCGGAGCGGTAGCCTAGGAGGAGGGCAGAGCTCTGCTCAGGGCATCGAGCAGTGGGATGGCCTGGACGGCAGCGGGTGCTGCGAAGGTGATTGAAGAACCGCGGGGTGATTGGGGATGGCCAGAGAGCTGGGAGCTCGGGGAACTTTCCATTCCAAGGTGCTGGGCCATTCTCAGTTTTGTTTGTTTTGAATGGACAAGGCTTAGCCCTGTGCTCCAAAAAGCTGAGGTGGGGAGGGGTAAAAGGAGAGTGTTAAGGTGGCGGATGGATGAGGACCACGCTAGAGAAGGTATTGCAGGCCTGGAGTAGGGCAGTAGTAGCTGGAAGCTTCGCGAACACTCCTGGATCATCCACTCTAAGCCACTGACCATTTCTAGCCCCTGACCTTCGTGTCATGAGCAGGGCAAACCAAAAGAAATTTACCCAAATAATCCACTGTTCGCTGTCCAGAGGCTGTCACCCCCACTGGGCAGATGAAGTAACAGCCTCAGAGAAGCCACATTAGCTAGAGCAGGGCTGCACTTAGGCTAGAGCCCAGGTCGCTGATGGTCACCCTATGTTCTCCCCCACAGTTTCCTTGCACAGGCTCCCTTAACTTTTTTTTTTCCCAAGAAAAAAAATGTATTAGAGAAGTTGTGGGTTTACTGAACAATCATGCGTAAACGACAGGATTATTAACATCTTGCATTGGTGTGCTATAGTTGTTACAACAGATGAGAGCACTTTTATTATTGTACTATTAACTATAGTCCATAGTTTAACTTAGGGCTCACTGTTCGTGTAGTGCAGTTTCATGGATTTTTAAAAAATTACTATCAACTTTTACTTTTGTATGGGGCCCCAGGAGTATCTGTGGGGTAAGGGGATCTGACAAGGCATACACATTCTTAAAAACCCACCCCATGGACCCAGGCCCTGCAAAGCCCCCCAAGATCTCTTGTGGAAGCTGGGGGTGGGGGTGGGGCAAACTCACTGTGGAGGGCCCTGGTAAGGATTTCCAGAACTTCTTTCTCCATGAGTTCCACCAGGGGCAGTGGCAACTGGAGAGGCAGGGAGGAGCACGGGTGTCCAGGGGACTCTAGCTCTGCCCAGAGCTGAGAATGCCCCGCCTGCTCCCTCCAACCTCCAGGCCCCCCAACCAGACTGCCTGCCTCTCCCATATGCCAACCCCCAACTTGCCCATCCCCCCCCCCCAATAAAACTCCCAGTCTCCCCGGGACCCTCCAACCCTGTTCTGCTGCTCTGCCCAGTAGGCTCGATGTGGTAAGTGCTTCGAGAGGCTGAACGCTGACTCTGGGAGAAGAGAAAAGAGGGCATTGTTATTCACAGGCCCCCTGGTCTGCCCTGGAGCAGAAGAGTTGTGTGGGTAGGCATGGGTTGGGGGGGGGGGTGAGTGGCCTTCAAAGACCACTACCAGGGTCTACCTTAGTGGGAAACAATCTGGGCTTTAGTGTACAACCCACTGGGGTCCAGTTCTAACTGCCCCACTAGGACACTTAGGTCCAGTGGTGGAGCCTTTCTGATCCCCCAAGTTCTTTTTCTGTAAAATGGGGTAATAAAAGTGGCTCCTTATCGAGGTCCTGAAGCTTAAAGGTCATCAAGCATAGGCAGCCCTGTGCCTGGCACATAGCAAGTGCTCAATAAATGGCAGTTGTTAACACTCTTATCGGTTCCAATTCCCTGATAAACCTTTGGAGTTAAGGAGAGGAGGCAAGTCCCGCTGCGACCAGTGGCCAAGCACATGCTGCTGCTCGGAAATTGTAACCAAAGACTGAATGGATCCCCACCCGCGGACAGGGATTTGCCTCCCTACTCTCAGCTGGCGCGGTGACTCCATTAAAAGCGCCTGTCCCAAAGCACTGCCTTGGGGCGTTTTGCTGCGGGTCCTCTCCCCGGCGCCGCGAGCCGCCTCCCCAGGACCTCATACCCCGCCTGCCCGGTAGGGGGCGCACCGAGAATGCCTGGTGGATTGAAAGTTCGGGAGATTTTTTTGCTCGGGCGCCCATCCTCGGGGACCCTAGAAACCTGGATCGAACCAGCCTCCCCCCATTTTCCAGCACTGGGAACTGAGGCCCCGGCCAGTCCCCCCTACCCCGCGGGCGCCCGCGGCCTCGCAAAGCCACACTGACCTGCCTCGGTCTGGGGGGCGCCGTCCCCCTCCTCTAAGTTGCCTGCGAGGGCGCCGCCGCGGAGCACCTCCAGCCCCACCTCGTGCTCGTCCGCCGCTTCCCGCCCGAGGTCGTCCTCGCCGCTGGGAGCCGGGTCCCCGCCCTCATCCGGCTCGTCCCAGGCGGGGCGCGCGTCGCGGTCGGCCCTCAGGGCCGCGGGGCTGCTGGCGCCGTCGTCCTCCGGGTCCGAGCCCTCGGGGACCGCGGGCAGCAGCTCGTCCAGCTGCGGCAGGGACAGCGTGGCCGTGGACCACAGGTGCCGGATGTCGCTCGACCGTCCCGACTCGCCTGAGCCGCGGCGCTCTGAGAACTTGCCCGACTCCTGTGGGCCACAGACAATGAGGGGAGCCGAGGGGCGCGGGGAGCAGGGAGGGGGGCCGGGGGCGGGGGTCCTGAGCCAGGCCCGGAGTGAGAGGTCACACCGCGGGCCGCGGAGGCCCCTCGGACGAGTCTAGGGGTGCGGGGGGTGTCGGCGGAGATTCCCGACGAGGCCGCGGCTCCGGGAAGGCTCTTACTTGAGACGCCTTCTCCTCCATGGTCCCGCCCTAACGGACCCAGGCGCCAAAGGCGGGGGGCGAGGGGGAGCGCACGCTCCGGGAAGGGGGAGGGGAGGGGTCTCGCTCGGGAACGGCGGTGCGGCTCTCGCGCGTGGAGCTACAGGCTACAGCCCTCCACGCTGCGAGGCCACGGCCTCCCCCCCACCGCCACCCAGGGCTGAGGCTGAGGACGGCGCAGCCGGTCCTGGCAGATTCCCACGTCGGACCCCACCGCGCAGCCTAGGGCAGACGCACCGACCTGAGCCCGGTGGCTGCGGCCGCGCTGCGTCCGACGTGGGTGCCCAGGGGACCTCAGCCTGGGGGGCACGGGAGCCTTGGCTGTGTCCCCGCGATGGCCCTACGCAAGCACGCCCACCGCCACTCGCGCCCCCGCAGCGCGCCCGCTCGCCGCGGCACACCGTTTTGTTTATTGATCCAGGCTTTTGAGGCACAGTTGTGAGGCGCTGTGAGGGGCAGGCCCGGCCAGGGCAGCAAGACAGAAAACCTTGGGGGTCTGGAAATGGATGGATGGGGGGAAGGGGTCATGTGTGGGGGGGTGGCGGACAACCACAGCCTCCTCCCCAGGTTTCAGTCCCGTGGAGACGAGGGGTCTTTGGTCAAACAATCTGGGCATGCCAGGGAGACAGCTGGAACGAGGTCCTTCCAAGAGGCCCAGCCCGGGGGTCCTGCCCCTACAGGGGCTCGCCTTTGTCCCGGGGACGTCCGGGGCCCCGGGGGCGCGCGGGCTTCCTGGGGGGGTTGGGGCGGCGGCGGCCACGCGGGGCGCGGGGTAGCGCGCAGCCCCGCTCGCTCTGCGTGTC
Source organism: Dasypus novemcinctus (assembly GCF_030445035.2). Taxonomy (NCBI): domain Eukaryota; kingdom Metazoa; phylum Chordata; class Mammalia; order Cingulata; family Dasypodidae; genus Dasypus; species Dasypus novemcinctus. Next base: position 10,435,361 of record NC_080682.1, read on the forward strand.
GGAGGACTCGTCGATGAAGGCCAGATTCTCGCTGGGGTAATCCAGGGCGGAGGCCGTGGGCGGAGAGGGCGGCTCGGATTTTGGGGGGGGCGTAGGGAGTCGGGGCTGGCGGGCGGGCGGCGCTGAAGACGGCGGCGGAGGCAGAAGCGGCCTCTCCTTCTCCTTCTTCTCCTCCTTCTCCTTCTCCTTCTCCTCCTTCTCCTTCTCCTCCTTCTCCGGCGGTGCCGGGGGCCCGGCTCGCTGGGTGACCCGCGCCGTCACCGTGCCGGTCCAGCTGGCGGCTTGCGCCGTGAGACCGCCCATCTGCACGGAGAGGAAAGGCGACTGGCTGCGCCTGGGGCGCGGGGGTCCTCGACATCATTCTCCACCCCTTTCGCCCTCCCCTTCAGCCAAGCAGGCACCGCCCCCTGTTCCCAGATCCTCTTCCCTCAGCGGGCGCGGGGTGAGGGGGGCCTCGCCTGGCCGCGCCCTCTCCCCTCCCCCATCCGCACCGAAGCAGCCCCTTCCCCAAGAGCCTTTCCAGAAAGCCTCGGTTTTATTTCAGCGCCAGATCCCACGACCCTGGAGGCCTTCGTGCCTCCATCTGACTTTTTTGCTGGATGCTCCATGTAGGGTGGCAAAATATAGGAATCGCAGTTCAATGAGAATTTCAGATAAAGAACAAATGAAAGTTTAGTGTTTGCCCCATGCAATATGGGAAACATACTTATATTAAAATAGTATTCCTTCTTTATCCGAAATTCGCATTGAACCGGGCTTCCTGCATTTTTATTTGCTAAAGCTGGGTACCCAGTCCATTAGGGAAGAGGTAGCAGCATCACCAAGCTGGCCGAGTTACCCCTCTGTTTCCCGCCCCGGCCCGGCACGCTCAGGGACTCAGCCGGGCCCTGCCCTGGAGGAGGCCACTCTCTGGGAGGGAGTCGGACTAGTCCACGCGCGTCTGGGCCACGGCGCCGCACTTTCACCGCGCAGGCGCGAAAACGCCGACCCCGGGCCGCCTACCTCCGCCCGAGTGCGGCGGGACACGACTCGCAGCCAGTTCCCGATGGTGGCGAGCACCGAGGCGAAGTAGGCCAGGCCGAGAAGGATCCAGAACCACACCAACGGCTGGTAGGCTGGCGAGTCGTGATTGGGGTCGGCGCCTGAGATGCCACCGGGGAGGGTGGAAAGAAATTGCCTGTGGGACAGGCATGGCGCCGGGGAGCGGCTGGCCGCCCGCCCCTCTCCCCGGGGCAGCGGGTTTGCGCGAATTCCCGGGTCGGGAAGGTGAGTGTACAGGAGAGGAAGATGTTCAAGACCATGCACGTGTGTGCACTCCTGAGGTGCAGGCCTGCGAGCGTGCAAGTGTTCATGGAGTGTCGCATGCGTGCAAGAATGTGGGGGTGCATTCCATCAGGGGAGGTGGGTGTTGGAGCGATCACATGTGCGTGCACAGACGCCAGGTGGAATCTGGAGGGAGAGGCCCTGGGCAGGAGAAGCGAGCGGGGGAGGGCGCCGTGGCGGGCAGGAACGGCGGCCTCACCGGCCACGTAGTCGCCGAAGCCCACGGTGGTGAGCGTCACCACCACGAAGTAGATGGCCTCCAGCTTGCTCCAGCCTTCCACGTAGCAGAACACGAACGTGGGCGTGAGCACGAAGAGCAGGCAGCCGACCAGCAGGAACAGCACCGCCGACAGCACCCGCACCAGCTCCGGGGGCACGTGCCACTTCTGCCGGGGAGGGCAGTGGACAGGATGGGAGAGACCCCGACAGCCTCCTCCACCCCGCCCTCCCGGCGCCTGCGGGCCAAGCTCTGCGGTCTCGGGCGGGCCGCGCGCTCACGTGCGGGGGACAAAGGGCATCCGGGACCCCACACGAGGGCGCGCCCCGGCGAGGAGCAGCTCACCAGGAAGATGGCTTCGATGTGGCCGATGCCGCGGCGCAGGGAGGAGCCCAGCCGGTCCCCGACCCCCGCCAGCAGGATCCCAAACAGCGGGATCCCCACAAGCGCGTAAAAGATGCAGAAGAGGCGCCCCGCGTCGGTGCGCAGGGCCGCGTTGCCATAGCCTGGGCAGAGGGGCCGTGCCGGACGTCTAGGGGCCGCCTCGCACCCTCTACCTCCCGTTGCACCTTCCCCCACGAGGAAGCCCCGCCCACCCTGTGCCCCTGCCTCCACGTGCCCCGGCCCCTCCCGCACCGATGGTGGTGATAATGGTGCCGGAGAAAAAAAAGGCGCTGCCCAGATCCCAGGCTGAGCGGCTGCTGTTACTGGTGGAGTTGGTTTCTGGATCCGCACCCCCTCCCAGGGCGTCAGCCACCTCCTGCAGGACAAGGCACGCAAGCAGGGACCTCAGTTCTCTCTCCAAGTCCTGGCCAGCCCCCGCCCCTCCAGCCTCCAGGGTGCTTCCCTTCCCACCCCTCCCAGCTCTCCCCTTTCCTTTGGCCTTCCTGAAGACAGTCCCTTAGAACAGAGGTTGCAAATTGGGTGGCCAGCAAGTCTGTTTGCCCCCCACAATGCTTTAGAAACCTTTACATTATCTGCCCCCTAATTTCACACAACAGATTTCCAGCTTTATAGTGGTCAGGAGCAAGGATTCTGGGACCAGACTGCCTGAGTGCAAATCTTGATGACCTCGCTGGCTGGGGAAGTTGGTGGGTTGGACAAGTTAACACTCTGTGCCTAACAAGTGGAGATGAGGATAACAGGAAGTATCTCATGGAGTTGCTGCAAAGTTAAAGCTCTTACAACAGCATCAGTTGAATCAGTAAGTTGCCATGTGGCGATCATGCTCAATGAGTTCCAGCTTTTCACAGACCCCACCATTCCCTGTTGTCTCTATTGGAAGCTGAGTTTGAGCCCCTTGCCTTGGAAAACCCAAGGAAAGGTTAAGATCTTCTCTCCAGGAAGGTATGTATACCCTCAAAATTTTCATCCAATTTTAGGTGGTTCATGGTCCCCTCCTCCACCCTGTCCTGCTGAAGTCCAAGACAAACTCCATGCCATATGAGTGAATTAAATGACCAAGTGTCTGCCCCTCGAGGGCAGATCCTTTGGGGGCAGGTCTGTGTTTTGAGGATGCTGGCTCTAGCAGACAGGTCAGGATGTAATGGGTGTTTGTGCGTGTGCAGGACTCTTCCCCTAGGAACACAGCACCAAGATACAAGACAGTGGGTGTGGATGGGATCCTAAATCACCTCCTTTCTCCCTGACTGCAGTCCTCATTAGCAAGACTCATTCCCAATTAATCTTCCTAAAGCGACAGCTCCAAATTCTCTGTGGCTCTCTGCTAGCTGTAGAAGAGAGCATTCAAGACCCCCCTTCCCCCCCGGGTTTTTTCCTCAATCTGGTCTCAACCCCCTTTTTTCCAGGCTTCTCTACTGGGACTCCTCTCTGGGACCCCAAAGTATGACAGCCTTACCCCCAGATTTTTTGAGAGGATCCCATTTACTGAAGCAATAAGTTTTAAATAAAGCCAAGAAGTGAAATATACGATTAAACATGATTTAATGTTTATTTTGCAAAATTTTTCCAATAAATTCACTATTTTGGGGAAAAAATATCCTTTGTCATCCTATGTTGTTCTAATTTTTGCTTCAAATGACTAGGCATCTGCTAAATCTGGGTTCTGCAAAAACACCCTGAGCTCCCCGGGTTCTAGGCCTTTGCACCGGCCAGTCCTCTGCCGGGGAGGCTCTTGCCCCCAGTTACGAACTCTAAATTACCCATCTCACCCCGCTCAGTTCAATAACCAGCTCTGCCCCAACCCCCACCCCAGGCATCTCCCTCCTTGCCTCCAGCACCCTGCCCAGGGCCCAGCAAAGGCTCCCTCCCCACTGCATCCTAGGGTGACCTGTCAGTGGGTCTGTCCCCTCGCCTGGATGAGAGATCCCCCAGGCAGCGTGCGCACCTGCTCCCCGGGCAGCCCGGGTCGTGTAGGGCACCGCCCTAGCACACAGTAGGAGGGACTGACTGTGGAAGAGAAATAAAGCAGCTGCCGCCCGCCCCTCCCCCCTTCTGGGCCCTGCCCTTCCATTCCTTCTTTCTTATTCAAGAAAAAAAGCAATTCCACTGTGAAGATTAAATAGGTCAGGTTCCCTCCTCCCTCAGCCCTTGGTCTGGCTCAGCACACTGAAAGTATCAGAATCACTGTCAGGCTCCCTGTCCTGGCCCCACCCCACCCTCAGCTCTGCCCCAGGTCCTGCCACCTGGGAATCGGCTGGAACACAGAGGCTTCCATGCCAGCTGGCCCCACCCTCCGCCAAGCCTGGCCCGGGAAAGAGCCTCAACAATAAACTAATAAACCTTAATTGATTAAAGCTAAATTTTAATATTTTCTTGACAGTGACTCAGAAATCAGAGAAAGTCACAGAGGTGCTTGCCTGGCTGTACCCCCAAAAGGCTGAGTCCAGCACTTTCTTTAGCCACTGGATCAAGGCTGATGGGAAGTGCCCCAGGGAAGGCTGATGTCGCCCCATCCTTGCCTTGCCCTCGCCCCTCCCACTTCAGGAGGGTAAGCATGAGTCCAGGGCGCTTCCCCTGGTACCCATGAGGGTCCTGGAACTTTCTGAGATCATCTGTACATATCTGAATTGTACTTTTCTTGGGGTGTGTGGTGGGGTGCAGAGTTCTTAGGCTTCTCTAAGGCATCTGTGACTCCAAAAAAGTGTAAGAGCCACTCTAGTGTAAAAATATTGTATGGGGCATACTTTTCAGAAAAAAAGTATTTGCTGTTTATCTGAAATTCAAATCTAACTGGCCTTCCTGGATTTTATGTGGCAACCCTAAAACACTGAGTTAGACCTGTGACAATGTCACATGTCCCAAGTGCTACAGCCATTTCTTCATTTCGTCATTCATCATTTCCCTACTCATCCACCATCACACACTAAAAGAGACCTTCCAGGGGTTCAGCCCTTGTGCAGGCACCCTAAGGAAACATGACCCATGCCCACCACGCGGAAAGCTCCGAGGCTGGGATGGGAGTGCCCGCCCCCAGCCCTCCCCGGCAGCCCCTTGCCCGGGGGCACCGGGCTGTTAGCCCAGGGCTCTAACCACATGCACTTGGCTCCAGGAGCTCAGGGGTGGCCCGCGAAGGGGCTGCAGCCCCCACGCACCTTGATGAAGTCGCCCAGCGCCTGGTCGTGCACACAGGGGTAGGCCCTCAGGAACTTCTCGCGGACCTCCCGCAGCGCCCTCTGGGCCTGCTGCTCGTGGGGCTGCTCCAGGGCCTGGAACACCAGGGCCCCCGACACCAAGTACAGCAGGACGAGGGCCAGCAAGGCCAGCAGCGTGGTGCCACGCATGGCGGGGCCCGGGGCCCGGGCGACCCCGCTGCCCGCCTGGGGGGCGCGGGCAGGGGGCTCCTGGGGAGCAGTGGTCACTGCAGGCAGAACCAGGGATGCTGGGATCAACAGCCTGGCCTGACGCCCCTACACCCTCCCCTTCTATCCCCCACCAAGGTCCTCCCCACACACACACACCCTCCCCCCCACCCACTGCACCCAGGGGCTTCTCTTCACATGCCTCCGGCAGGACACGAAGTGCCAGGGTGCACACCTGGTACTCCCTGCGTAGACCCGCCGTCTCCTTCCACCGCCCACCCCCGATGTTCCCCTTAGCCCCGCTGCCCACCCCCCGGCCCCCGACCAGGGTCTCCACGGTGTAAGAGAAGAGGACGCCGGGAGGGGAAAGGGAGGCTAGTAGACTAGTAGAAGGGGGAAAGAGAGCCTGAGCCTCGGGCGGGAGGGTCGGGGCGAGCAAGAAAACACAGCAGGTTTGGAGGGGGCGTGAGCAACCCGCAGATCCCCGCCTTGGGAGAGGAGGCCCGATCGCGCGGGGCTGAGACCAGCACGGCAGGTCCCGGCTCTCCAGAGGCCGCAGCATCCTCCCGGCTCCTCGCTCCTGCTCCCCGCCCAGGCGCGCCCGGATGGCCGCTCCCCGCGCCCCGCGCCCCGCGCCCCGCGCCCCGCCAGGCTTTCGAGGAACCCAGGGGCAGGTCCCGGCCTCAGCGCGGAGCCGCGGGGGGTGGGGGCAGGGCACCGGGTTGCGGGAAAGCAGCGGGCGGGAGCGGGACCCACGCGGCAGCCCCCGCGGCCCGCAGGGAGAGCGGGCGGCGGCCCCCTCCCGCACACGCGCCCTCCACGCTCGTCCCCACGCGGGCACCAGGGCCCGCGCGCCCCCGCTCCGCCAGGCGGCCCCCGCCCGCGCCGCTGCCCGGGCTGCACGCACGCCCTCCACCTGCACGCCCCGTGTACTCACCGGCACGCCCGGAACCCCATGGATGCGCGGACCGCTCGGAGCACCCCAGGGGTCCCCGCACACGCGTGCACACCCTCGCGTGCACACAGCCAGCCCGCAGCGCCCGCCCAGACACGGCACACACGCCGCTCGCTCCCACCTCCTCCTCAGCGTCTCCAAGTCAACGCCTCCGAGCGTGACGGGCGGCGGGACGCGCTGCCGCACCCCTCGCCGCGGCGCCCACGCGCTGGAGGGGGCGCCCCGCCCGACCCCGCGAGCCCCTGCCCCCGAGTCCTTGCCGCGCCTCCCCCCGCACTCACTGTCGGCCGCTCTGCGGCTGCGGCTGCAGCCCGGGCTCCGGGTACATCTGGGCCGCGGAGGCGGCGGCGGCGGCGGCGGCAGGGGCGGAGCGGAGCATGCGACCGCCGGGCGGGCTGGGACCCCCCCCTGCCGCCGAAGCCCCTTTCTCCCGTGCTTAACCCCTCCCGCGCCGGGCTTGCTGGGTGCCGCGCCCTGGCCGCCGGCGCCCGGTACCTGAGCCCGCCGGGCGCTCCAATCCTAGCCGGCCGCGGGCGGTGGGTCGCAGAGGGGTGGCCGCTGGCGCCGGCTTCGAGTTCCCGGCTGCAGCCCTGGCGCTGCCCCGCGGGCCGGCCCCGGGCTGGGCAGCAGTGTACCCACCCCTCCGGACAGGCGCCACGCTGGTCTCCGGGCATCTCCCAGGCCCATTCCCGGATTGGGATGGGCCCTCATCTCCCCGTCCCTGGGGACAGCCCGGTCCCTGGGCTCAGCACTTTGGCCGCCAGGGATTGAGGGAACGAAGGGGTGGGGGAACCCCGCTGAGGCCATCTGGAGTTGACCGACGTGGGGGTTGGACCCCGCGCTGGGGAATCACTGTCGGCGCACCTCCTGCTCCAACTTCCGTCTCCCTAGCTCTAGATCCTCCCCTCAGGCCCCGGGGTCAGCCCAGGGGCCTGGGCTGGAGCTGACCCCCAAGCCCGACAGCCTGGAGCCCCGCCCCTCCCCGCTCTCACCCCTCTTCTTTACATGCCCCATGTCTTCAAAGACCCTCTTCTGCCTCCTTCTGGACCTCAGCCTTCAGGCTGGGGCTTTAAGGCTGACCACCCCCTACCAGTAGGCGGCCTGGAGAGGTTACCTCATTCTGAGGACCCACCCCCCCAAAAAAAAGGGGTGGTAATTATCACCTCTGGCTGCACAGGGACAACACACAGAGAAAGAGACATAGGACACAGACACTGTTTATTAAGTGGCAGGTGCAGGAGAGGTGGCCGGCTCTGGCGTGGGTGTGGAGGCGGCAGCTCATGCCAGGGTGCTGTGGGCATCTGGCAGCCAGGGCCAGGCCCCCGACCTAAGGGGGGCAGCACAAGCTCACTACGATAGGAGCAGCCAAGGAGCCGGCCGGGGGCGAAGGCGCCCACAGCCCCCGGGACCCTGGGCAAGAAGTGGCAGGCGAACTTGGCCCAGGGGCCTGGGCGGAGGGGGACTGGGGTCTGAGCCTCCTGGGGGAGAGTGGGGGGATCACGTCTGCGGGGTGGAATAGAGACAGTGGTGGTGGCCGCCCGGTCCCGGCACCTGGGAGAAGAGCAGAGGAGTGGTCCGCGTCTGGCTGCCCCCGCACCAGCCCGGCTCGCGCCCGATGGCACCGTACCAGCTGCCCGAGCCTAGGCTGCCTGACATGCTGCAGGCAGAAAAACAGGGTCAGTCCCAGGGCGGTGACCAAGGCCAGAGCCACAGGACCTGGGGGAGGGAGAGAGGAGTAGGGCAGGGCATGCTGGGAGGAGCTCCGGGGGAGCCCCGGTGACCCAGACCTCCAGGACCGAGGGCTTGCATCCTCCAGACCATGGCAAACTGCATCTTGGGGCAGGGTGAGCGATAGGAAACCAGAGGGGAAACAAGGGCCACGGCGGGGCAGGACCAGGCTTTAAGTCCCCAAGGCTCCTGCGGGTGGGGGAGCCGGGGTGCCTACCTGGTGCTCTCGCCCCGGCCATGCTCCCAGGAGCAGCCCTCGTCCTCACAGTGCCCAGCCCGGTCAAAGAAGTAGGAACGGGAGCCAAAGACCTGCCCGTTGAGGATGCGGCTGGCGCTCTGGGGGGAGGAAGCCACCCTCAGTGCTCTCCCCTGGCTCCCACTGGCCTCCCCCCCGAGCCCCCGCCCCCGGGACTGTGTGGCCACCGCTCTCCTCTGGCCCGCAGAGACGGGGGTGGGGGGGCCCTCACCAGGTCCTGTGCAGGCCGGTGCACCCGGAAGAAGCCCACCAGCAGGGTGGTGGGCAGCAGCTCCCACACAAAGAGGATGAGGCCGAACACCAGGTAGCCTTTGTTCCCCAGATCATTCACCAGGTCCGCCTGTGGGAAGGCAGCGGCTGGTGGCAGTCTGCAATCGTGCACAAAGCGACACCGTGGCAGGCCCGGGCCAGCTGCTAAGGAATGCCCACCTGGTCGGAGACGTTGTACCAGTCGTAGTCGAAGGTGTCCAGCCGGCTCTGGGGGGCCAAGGCCAAGGCTGCCAAGTTGTAGCAGGCCCGGCTGGCATAGAGCAGGACCATGGCACCACCCATTGCGGCTGCCTGGCACACGCTGGTCCCCTGGCACAGAGGACAGAGGACCCTTGAGGGGAGGTGGTGCCCAGCTTCCTCTCTACCCCGAAGACCACACTGTTCAATAAACATGGCGAGGCACAGACCCCGAAGGACCCTGGGCATCAGAGCCTATGGCCCTACCTTGGCCTCCAGGTAGATGCTGGTGGAGGGGGCCCGGCGGGCCACGAGGCAGAGGCAGGCAGCCAGAGAGAGCGCGCAGATGACGAAGAGGGAGTCGCTCACCAAGACGCGCACCAGCAGCACGGCCCAGGGCTGCACCCGGCGCCGGCGGGACAGCACAGCACACAGCACATTCACCAGCAGGAAGAGCAGCGAGGCCCCTACGAAGGCCCCGCGGACGGCCAGCCTGCAGCCCACGGCACGGTCAGCTCCAGACAGACGGGGGCTGCCCTTGGCTCTCACAGCCCACCCAACCTCCCACCCCCCCGGAGACCCTGCTCCTCCAGTGTTACAGATGGGGAGACTGAGGCCCAAAGAGATCAGTAGGCAACTGACAGCCTGGGGACAGGGAATCGGAAATCGGGGTTTGAGCCCTGGCTCTGCTTCCTGCCAGCTCTGTGACCTTGAACATACCGCACTTGCTGGGCCTCAGTTTCTCCATCTCTCAAAAGGGGATAAGAATGACCTCATGGGTTCATTGTCAAAATAAAAGATGTGTGAGAAAGCTCTTCTGAAACTGTAAAGTGTTATACAGACGACAGGGGTATATCACTGCCCAAGGTCACCCAGAGGTGTAGGCAGTTTGGCTTTGGAGCATCCATGAGCTGGACCCCCTGCTCTTCTTCCACCCTTGGTCCTCGCCCCTCGCAGCTATCACAGCTGTTCTGTCATTGTTGCCCTTCACCGTGCAATGCAATGCTGAGCCATCTGTGCCAGGTGCTTTAATTTTTTCAAGCTCACTCACTCACATTCCCTGGGCTGCCCTGGCCTCAGCCCCGCAAGGGAGGGATGGGTACCAGGCCGCTCCCTGCCCCTGGCCAGGAGGCAGAGCCCACCAGTTCCCTGAGTACTTACAAGCCTCGGCTCATCTCTGGCCGACGCTTCGCCTTGGCCTTGAACACCACCTGAGAGCAGAGATGTCCATCACTCCTTGCAGCCCTTGGGGCTTACCCCCCCACACCCTACCCCCACCCATTACCATGGTTACCTGGGCAAAGTAGAGGTTCATAAGCGTCAGGGTGAAGAACTGCAGGCAGACAGGGCAGCAGTAGAGAAGCCAAAAGGGCAGGGGCCCCAGACGGTTGGCTCGGGGGGTATCTCGGAAGTAGAAGGAAAAGAGAGTCGTACGCAAGGCAGCCCAGAGCAGACAGAGAGCCAAGAACACCGTCTGATAGCTGAGACGCTTGTGCCCATACAGGAGCACCAGCCAGAGCTGGGCATAGACGGAGAAGAAGAGCAGGGCATACAGGGTGGTATAGGCCGCTGTCAGTCCCAGGGTCACGGCCGGCGGCAGCGCAGGCACCAGCCCAGCAGCAGGCACCAGGCCAGACAGGTTACTCTCCATGGCCGGGAGGGAGGCCTGAATCCCAGAGACAGAGATGGAGGGGCTGGCCAGGGGCCAAGGAAATAAATACGGGGATGGGGGTGAGTGGGTATTGCAGGGTGCTGAGACAGAGGGATGGCTGGCCAGGGTTTGCCCCCTCACCAGGGGGACCCTTCGGCCCGGGCCCCTCACTCAGAAGCGTGGAAGGACAGACTCTCTTCTCCCAAGCAGACGGGGGTCTCCTTCCCGGGCCACCCCCAGAACCAGGCTGTGAGGGCTCAGGAGAAGGAGAGGGGTCCCCGGCTTTGGTCGCTCGTGAAGGTCCCGGCAGGAGGGGGAGAGGCGGCCGGTGCCTGTTCGCTCAGGACAGGGCCACTGTAGGCGCCCCAACGCCGCGCTCTCCCCCTCCCCAGGATGGGGGCGACTCGTTCCCTTCCAGTAAATCGGGATGGGGGGACGCCTCTGCCTTCTCTCCTTGAGATTCCGGACGCCCTCCCCACCCCACCCCCCACCGCGTCCGCTCTCCAGCCGCGGCGGGCGGGAGGAGGCCGCCGCCGGGTCCTCAGGCCACCTCTGGAGAGCCAGCTCCGGTCGCCGGGACCCGGGGCTCCGGCTCCCCGGCTCCCGCTGTTCCGCCCCCTCCTGCGCCTGCGCGGGCGCAGTCCGCTACGCAAATTGCGCAGGGGCCGACCCTGGCGCCGCAGCCCCGCGCCGCGCCCGCCGTGGGGCCGTTCGAGAATCGGCGCGAGCTGCGTAGCGGGCGGGCGCCAGGGGTTACGGGAGGTGGCGGGAGGCTGAGACGCGAGGGCCGCGCCGCACCCGCCGTGCGCGCGGGCGGGCAGTGGCCTGGGCCACCGGCCCCGGCCCAGCCGCCCGCTCCCACATTTCCCTCCCCTATTCCCAGTTTGGATCGCGCCGCCCAGCTGGGGGCGGCAACGACATCCCCCCCTTACTTCTCTGAAGGGAACTTCCGCCCACAGCCAAGATGGCCGCCGAGCCCCGCCCCCTGGGCCTTCACCCGCCGGGCCCGAAGCCCCCCGGGCAGCGCGCCAGCCCCCTCGCGCGGGTCCGCCGAGGCTCCCGCTCACCTGCCCCGCCGCCCCCGCGAGCCCTAGGGTTCGCCTTCACAGGGGTCCCTGTCCCTTCTCCTGCGCCGGGACAGCCATCCTGCCAGGGCGGAGGCGGCCTCTCTTATCTCGATCGCGCCCGAGATGGCGCCGGGAGCTGTGCCCGAGCTGCGGGCGGCGCTAGGTTTCCACAGTGGGGCGGAGGAGGGAGCGGGACTTCCCGACGGGGTCACCCAGTCCACACCGAGCAGTAACGACAGCAACAATAATTGCATGCGACGGCTGGACCTTAATTACGGCCTCACGTAGTGCTTTCATGCACCGTGATCACCACGCCGCTTCCAGAGTTTCCACTGGCTGCTGAGGGAGGTGTCATTATCCCCATTTCACAGGGGTGCAAACTAAGGCCCAGAGGGGCTGAAGGACTTGTTAGCAGAAGCAGGTCTCCAGGCTCCGAGTGGGGTCTCGGGGTAACCCTTCAGCGGCTCCCACACACGCCCCAGGCGAGAGGAAGCCCGGAGCTGAGTATCCAGACGCGAGCTGGAAACCGGAGCGGAGGCGGGGCGAGGAGCAGCGGGCTGGAGGGGCGGGGCCCGGCCTCGCCTGGCCCCGCCTCGCGGCCAGCCCAGGTGACATTACAGAAGCTGATTGGGCCCGGTCGGTGACAGTTCCCGTTGCCCAAGCAACTAGGGCCGGGCGCCCTCAGTATTGTAGGGAGGCGGCGAGCCCGGGTCAGGGGCCTCGAGATCGGGCTTGGGGTGAGACCGGTGGGCCGTCACCTCTGGGCAGGATGGCTGGGCTGGGGGCGGGGGGCTGCCGCACATCCCCTGGGCTCGTAGGATGGAGCTAGGTCCCTGGTGGACAGGCTGAGCGCCGGGCCGCGCCAGACTGGGAGACTAGAGGAGGGCCTGGGAGGCAGGCCGGGCCTGGGGGTTCCAGCGGTAGAGCGGGTGCCAGGGGCACCTGCCCTACCCCCTCCGCCCCCATCGGCCAACCTCTGCCCGGGCTGTGCCCTGACCGCCCACCGTCTTGTCCACACAGCCCGGAGCATGTTTCAGATCCCAGAGTTTGAGCGGGAAGACTCCAGCCCTGCAGATAGGGGCCTGGGCCCCACACCCGCGGGGGACCAGCACCCGGGCCTCCACAAGCACGACCACACGGCTCCGGGCCTCCTGGGAGACAACGGTCATCAGCAGGGGCAGCCGGCTAGGAGCAGCCACCATGGAGGTAGGCACCCCCTTCAACCGCATGCCTGTTGGTCCCCCTTGCCCCCACCCAGAACCCCTCTGCACCCCAGCTGCTTCCACGCTCACTGAACGACTTTGGATAAGCCCATAACCTTTCTGAGACTCACTTTCCTCTTCTGTAAACCAGAACAACTAATCACCGTTGTAGGGCTGTTGGGTGATTCAGTAGTGCTGGTGTAGAGTAGTTGCTCAGAAAAACAGTTGTTCGTAGGGCCAGGACAAATCAGAGCAGGTTGGGCTGGAGGGGAGGGGGGAGAAAGGGGAAGTGACTTGCCTAAGGCCACTCTTGTTTGGCAGTTCCTTTGGTAGGTGGTGGGGCTGGGTGACTCCTAGGTCCCGGTGCCCCAGGCTATATGCCCTGCCCCAGGCTGCATGCTTTCCCAGGGACCCACTTTCCAGCTGCCCAGTGGCTCCTGCCCAAATGGGGACCATCCTGCACAGTGGCCAGGAGCAGGTGACCCCAGGGGGCAGATACCCCTCCAGGGACAGCCGGTCTGTGGTGGGAGGGAGAAAGATGCCAGCCAGAGCGGCCCTCCAGCCGGGGCTGTGCTTCCTGCCACTCAGGCCTACTGCTGAGATGCAAGTGTGGGGACATTTCTCAGTCATCTCTTCCTCCCCAGTGCTCAGGCCAGGCCTGGGCCCCTGGAACAATCCAGATGGTGTCATTTGCCTGCTGAAGCTTAAACGACCCCCTCCCCGTTTTCTTCGGGAGCATGAAAGTTTATGAGGCCCCCGACCCACCCCTCCACCGCTCTGCGCACTCCCGGATTTTTGCCCTCATTTTTTCCACCCTCAACTGTTTTCCACCCCACCAATCCTGCCCGCCATTTGGGTCCCCCAGCAGCGTTCACTTCCTTCGCATGCTGAGTGCTCACCGTGTGCCCCACGATGTCGCAGTTGCTAGGGGTACACCCATAAGCAAAAGAGGTAAAAAAATCCTGGCCTTGGGCAGCTCAGTCTAGTGTGGTGGGGAGATGGGCTGTGAAGCAATAAGCAAACAACGGAAATAACAGAACGTGGTGGAAGGTGATACAGCTGGGGAAACTGGAAAGAGAGCCTGGAGCGCTGGAGGCCTGGGGAGGGAGCTGAGCAGGGGAGGCCAGGGTGGGCCTTGCTAAGAAGCAACTTTGGAGGAGCGGCTTGCAGGGTCAGCCCTGCAGCTACTGTGGGAAGACAGTTCCTGGAGGAGGCCTGAGCAGAGGCCCTGAGGGCGAGGCAGAGCTTGCATTGCCCAAGGCCCCTGTGGCCAGCGGGGAAAGGGCTAGGGAATGCAGAGTTGGAGCCAGGCAAAGAGTTAGGGAAGGGGGCAGTGGCAGCTTGGGCAGGGCCTGGAAAGCCGTGGGTGGGTCTTTGGCTTTTAGGCTGAATGGAAACACTGCAAATCTTTGAACAGTGGTGGCATGATGGGATTTGGGCGTTGGAATCACTAGGGTCCCCTTGTTGACATTAGACTGTAGCAGACAAAAGCAGAAGCAGGGAGGCGGGAGCGGGAGCGGAGGCTGGCGCCATAATCCAGGCAAGGGAAGAAGGGGACTTGAGCCAGGGAGCTGCCCGCGGAGGTGATAAGAAGGAGCTGGAGTGGGGATCTGTTTGAAAGGAAGAGCCGGTGCGATCTGCTGGCGGCTGGCTAAGGGGCAAGGAGGAGGAGTCTAGGGGGAGTCAAGGCTCAGTGGTTGAGCTCCGGCTTCCCACCTACAAGGTCCCAGGTTCAACTCCAAGCCCCGGTACCTCAAAAAAACAAAAAGGGTGAGTCAAGGGGTTTGGCCTGGAAGGATGGAGTTGTCCTTAACTGAGGTGGCAGGGTGAAGGATGGGGATGGGAGATCAGGAGCCTAGTTTGGGCCATGTCAGGTTAGAGGTGCCTTTTAGACACCCTAGGGGCAGAGGTCCGGGGAGGGGGGCGGTTAATAAATCCGGGAGTTGTCAGCTTTCAGGCCATGCCAGGCCCGGAGCCTGGAGATCACCAGGGGAGAGAGGAATCAGGAAAGGGGAGGATCGCCAAGGGCGAGGGCCAGCCCTGGCTTAGGAGGAGGCCAGGAACCAGCGAAGGAGCCTGGGAAGGAAGAGGCAGCTGGAGGGTGGGGGACACCAAGAGAGGGCGGTGCCCTGGGGAGCGGCTGGTGGGGATCAGAGTGACCAAGAGCAGCCTCTGGACCAGGAGCAGAGCACGGCGGGGAGGCCGCGGCCGGGAGAGGTAAAGGGGAGCCCACCCTTGGCAGCTGGGCTCCTGCCAAGAGAAGCGAAGGGATAGGTGGCAGCCGAAGGTGGCAGGAGGGTCAAGATAGGAAAAGAAAACCGCGTATTTATAGGCTGCTCCACAAAACCCAGGAGAGAGGGAATACCCGGTGCAGGAAGGAAGGGAGACTGGCGGGAAGGGTGGCCTGGTATAGGAGAGGGGTGGGGTCTGGTGCCCTGGGGAGGGGCTGCCCCGTCCAGCCAGCCCAGGTGTCCGGCCAGCCCAGGCAGTAGGGGCAGACTAGGGGGTACACAGCTCCTCCAGTGGAGGAGAGGAGGCAGCAGACCAGTGGCAGGGGCGGGCCAGGGTGATTTGGTGTGGAAACTTATAGAAGTTTCTCTTGTGGGTGCTTTCCAGTTTCTCCGTGAAAGGAAGCCAGGACCTCGGGAGGGAGGATGGAGAGAGCAGCCACTCTGAAGCCCTTGCCAGGGAGCTGGAGCTTGGAAGGGGCAGTGGGCCCCAGGAAGGTCCGACTCGGTTCTTCTTTTTTTTTTTCTTTTTAAATTTGTTTTATTTTTAGGAGGTACCGGGTATTAAACTTGGGGCCTGGTACATGGAAAGCAGGCACTCAACCACCAAGCTAAACCCGCTCCCCTATGACTGGGTTTTTGTGTTTTTTAAAACTTATTTATTTATACCGCCCACCCCCCACCCCCCACCCCCCGGCTGTTGTCTGCGCTCTCTGTCCATTTACTGCATGTTCCCCATGTCTGCTTGATTCTCACTAGGCGGCTCCGGGAACCAATCCCAGGACTTTCTGAAGTGGGAGAGAGGCGACCATTCTCTTGCGCCACCTCAGCTCCCTGTTCTGCTACATCTCTTTCTGTCCCTCCTCTGTATCTCTCTTTGTTGTGTCATCTTGCTGCGCCAGCTCTCCGCGTCATCCAGCACTCCTGCATGGGGCAGCACTCCCACGCAGGGCAGCACTCCCACGCGGGGTGGCACTCCCATGTCGGCTGGCACTCCACGTGGGCCAGCTCGCCATGCGGGCCAGTTTGCCTTCCCCAGGAGGCCCTAGGCATTGAATCCTAGACCTCCTATATGGTGGACGGGAGCCCAGCGGCTTGAGCCACATCCATTTCCCACGACTGGGTTTTTTAAGTGAGACCAACATGCCGCGAGGGCCGCTGGGTCCACTGGGGGCCGTGGGAGCTGGCGGGGAGCTGGAACTAACAGGCTGTGCTTGTTGCGAGAGTTCAGGGGTGAAGGCCTGAGGGTGTGTACAAGGCAGGGAGGTGATGATCGTGTGGGGTGTAAGGTGGGCCCAGGAAGGCCCAGGTGACCTGTGCCAGGGGCGGGGGGGAGATCCCAGAGGGAGTGAGCTGGACAGGTAGGAGGGGGCAGTCAGCAGGAGGCGGCTTGGGTGGCGATGACAGGGCTGCTGGCATTGGCCGTGACCAGGTCTGGGTTATGCCCATGGGAATGAGTCTGAGGGGAGGGGAGGGCAAGGAACAGAGAGGCCGGGAGGTCGGAGGGACCCTTTAGGGATCCAACAGGACCCCTCGGAGCGTTGGAGAGAGCGATGGGGTGCCCCCCCCAAGTCCCCAGGTGGAATGAGGGGCGTGTCCTGTTGAAGGATGGTGGGGGACCAAGTCTTAGAAACTGGCCTGGCACGTTTTTAGGAGGAAGCAGCAGGAAGGAGCCAGACGCTGCCTCTCCAGCTCCAGGAAAGCTGCGAGAGGTGAAAACTGCCACCCCCTGGCAGCTGCACGAGGTTGCTGAAGCTTTTGATTTGGTTTTCAGTGTCTTAAAAGCAAGTGATTCCCCAGAGCAGATCCCGCAAGAGCTCATGGCCTCCACAGGCCCCGGTGGGAACAGGCCAGGGGCATGGCGAGCCCCAGTGGGTGCGCGAGGGGGCTGAAGGAAGGCAGGGCCCTGCTGTGAGAGAGGCAGCTGACCGCCAGGGTTCAAAGCCATGGCCCTGCCCTTTATCAGCTGGCTGAGCTTGAGCAGGTGAGTTAACTCACTCTGCCTTAGTTTCCTTTGCTGGGAAATGGGGATAGAATAGCTCGCCTCATAGGGTTGTGGCGGGGATCTGAGGGTTTAGTGTAGGAAAAGGGCTTCGAGCAGCGCCTGGCAGATAAAGTACTCAAGGGCTCTGCGTTCGCCCTTCTTCCTATTACGGTGCCCATTGTGATTATTGTCACTGTGAGTTGGCCCAGGCTCTGAGCAGCCCTGGGGGTGAGTGCATTCTCAGCTCCTGGGGGCTGCCATCCCTTCAGCACACTTCTCGGGCACCTGCGACACGCTGCAGATAGAGACACGTGGCACCAATGCCCCCTGACGGCAGGCAAGTGCGGTAGAACCAGAAAGGGAGGGCCCAGAGGCCATGCCAAGGAGATTGGACTGTCTCGCATAGGCAGTGGGGAGCCACTGAAAGCTTCAGAGGACAGGCATGGTTGGGGTTTAGAGCAGGGGTCGGCAAATCCCTGTTTTTGTACAGCCCATGAGCTAAGGGTGGTTTTTACATTTTTAAGTGGTTGAGAAAGAAGCATAATGTTTCATGATGTGAAAACTCTATGGGACTCCTATTTCGGTGTATATATATCTATAAATCCGGTTGTAGTGGCACACAGCCAGCTTCGCTCACGTGCCTCTTGTCCAGGGCCGCTTTCCCACTCTGACGGCAAAGTTGAGTAGCTGCACCAAAGCCCAAGAAACCTAAAATATTATTATCTGGCCCTTTTCAGAAAATGGTTCCTCAACACTCTGTAGAGTGTTTTCTGACTTCATCCGCCCCAGGCAAGGTCAGGTGTGTTCTTTGCAGGTCCCACGAGGAGCCAAGGCCAGGGGAAATGCCTGCTCGGGGTGGGGCCTGCTGCCTCCTCCCGGCAGGCAGCGTGTGCACGTGCATGCACGTGTGTGTACATGTGTGCACAGGCGGGGGAGCCACTGAAGATGAGGAAGGTGAAGAAACTCACCAAAGCTAGCAATGGGTAGAGGCAGGCCCCAAACCCCGCCCTACCTGCCGATAGAGCTTCAGTGCCTTAAATTTCCGGGAACACCACTGTTGTTGGTTTTTTAAGATTATTTTATTTATTTATTCTCTGCCCCGCCTCACGTCCTCGTGCTGCTGTGTGCTCTGTGTCTGCTCAACACCAGTAACCGAACCTGGGACCTCCCACATGGGAGAGAGGCACTCGATCACCACCTCTGCTCCCTGCTTTGTTGTGTCTCTGTGTTTCCTCTTTGTGTCTCCTTGCTGCATCATCTTGTTGTGTCAGCTCACTGTGCCAGCCCATCGCGCCAGTTTGTTGTCTTGCTCATCTTCAGGAGGCACCGGGAACCAAACCCCGGACCTCCCATGTGGTAAGTGGGAGCTCAATCGCTTGAGCCACATCTGCTTCTGCCACCACTGTTTTATTTATTTATTTTTTATTTTCCTCCCCTTCCCCCCAATGTCTGCTGTGTCCATTCACTGTGTGTTCTTCTGCATCCACTTGTATTATCAGGTGGCACTGGGATACTGCATCTCTTTTTTGTTGCGTCATCTTGCTGCATCAGCTTTCCACGTGTGCGGCGCCACTCCTGGGCAGGCTGCGCTTCTTTCATGCGGGGTGGCTCTCCTTGCAGGGCACATTCCTTGCACGGGGGGG
Source organism: Dasypus novemcinctus (assembly GCF_030445035.2). Taxonomy (NCBI): domain Eukaryota; kingdom Metazoa; phylum Chordata; class Mammalia; order Cingulata; family Dasypodidae; genus Dasypus; species Dasypus novemcinctus. The sequence goes on from NC_080682.1 coordinate 10,453,823, forward strand.
GCTCTCCTACGCAGGGGCGATCCTGCGTGGCACGGTGCTCCTTGTGTGCGGCAGCACTGCGTGTGACCCAGCTCATCACACGGGTCAAGAGGCCCTGGGTATAGAACCCTGGCCCCTCCGTATGGTAGACGGACACTCTATCAGTTGAGCCATGTCCACTTCCCCTACCACTGTTGTAATGATGTGTGCGAGGATGCCCTCAGAAGTGTGAATGTGGATGTGTCTCGCCCCAGGCGCTTTGCTGGGAGTTGTGGCATGGCCAGCCACAGGCTCCGCCCACTCCCTCCCTGCCCCAGACCAGGTGCTAGAGAGGATGATGTGAGCAAGCAGGGCTGGGCACCCACCCAGGCTCACACCCAGAGGGAAGCCACATACTTTCCCTTTCCCAGAAGGGGGTGAATGGTGTGAGCGGATTTAAGTGAGCTAGTTCAGGGCAGCCGCCTTCCCCCAGGTTTTTTTCCAAAAGAACACTTTCAAAAACTCATTTTACACAAATGGATGCCACCTTGTCAGTGGCTGGCTTGGCACTGCTAAACCCATGGCTTTGGTGACCCCTCCCCCAATCCCTAGGGCAGGCTCCTGGCAGAGCTGGCACTGGCAGAAGGCCCAGGGGAGCCTTTCCCAACCTGGGCCTTAGGGAAGATTTCCCCACTGGGGCTGGGGGAAGATGTGAAAGTTAAGCCCTCAGACCCTGGAGCCACACAGGTCCTGGCTCATCATCTACTAGCTGTGTGGGCTTGGCAAGTTACTTACCCTCTCTGAGCCTTAGTTTCCTTTTCTGTAAAATGGGGACGAGCATCACCTCCCTTCTAGGGTATGGTGAGGACTAAATGAACTAATACGTGTGAAGCACATCCAAGGTTGTCCTGAGCCCTGGGCCAGGGGACAGCTGCCTGGCACTTGCCTTCCCTGGCTCTTGGGCCTTGCATCCGTCAAGTGCGTGGGTTGTGTGGATTTGCCGAGCTCTTAGAGAAGAAAAACAGTTGGTGTTTCCTGAGCACTTACGTGGCCAGGCCAGATGTCCCCGCTGCATGACCTCAGGCAAGTTCCTACCCGACCCTGTCTCTGTTTCCTCCTCTGTCAAATGGGAAGAACTGGGCGGCTGCCTCGCTGGGAAGCTGGGAGGCGTCGAGAGGCAGAGCAGGTGCTCTCCTTGTCCCACCTGTTCTCACAGTGATCCTGGAGGTCATGCGCTGCTCCCATTTCATGGAGGATGGCATTGAGACCCCAACGGCTGGGGGCACAGGGCCAAAGTCACATAGAGGGCATGTGCTCAAGCCAGGGCCCACCTAGCTACTGTCCCTTTCTCCTCTGTCAGGGCCCCAAGGACCCAGCAAGTGCCCTCTTCCAAGCAGAGGTCTTTCTATTGCGTCTCCTCCAGCCCCTATTTCCAAGCCTTGACCCCTGCATTGAGTCCGCTGACTATTCCCCACCACCGCCTTGCTCCTTGCTGGCCCTGAAGTCCCTACCTGACCTTGGACCTGGCTTTGGGGAGGCGCAGAATGGCCATGTGCCCCAGCTACGCTCTCTTAGCCTCGTCCCCTTCCCGGCCTTCTCAGCCATGTATCTAGAGCTGAGACCCCTGGAGGGCCTGCAGCCCCCTGCAGGGCTCAGCTGAAGGTCCTTTGGGGGATGAGGTACTCTGCTATCCCCCAGCTTCAAAACCTTGCCGCCTCCAAAAAGCCTTCCCCGACAGATGCGCCCTGCTTTGAGCTCTAAGTGTGTTCCCCTGCGATTGCTTAGCTCTGGGTTTTTGGCTTGTGGCAGTGGTTCTAGGTCTTTGTTGGCTGGATCTGGGGGGTGGGGTTGGCAGGGGTGCTCAGGACAGAGGAGCCTCAGACCCCAGAGAGGATCCTCTCTGAACAATGACCCAGAGTGCATGTTCACACTCTTTATTTGATGGGACCTTTAGCACATTAAGGGGAGGAAACAGGCTCAGAATGTTAAAGGGTGGTTGGACAAGGGAAGAGGTGTAGCTCAGTGGACTCTGGAGTCCAACAAACCTACAGGGACTTCGAGCCTCAGGATTTCACAGCTTTTATGACCCTGGGCAAGTTCTTAACCCCTCTGAGCCTCTGTCTCCTCCTCTGTAAAGGATGGTTAGGATGAGAAGCCGGCCCAGCACATAGTGAGTGCTCCTTAGTTACCTAAAACATCAGCTGACAGCTCTGGATGTTTTCTCCCAGGCAGGTGCCCAGGGCGGTGCAGACAGGTGGCTGACAGGTCCTTGTTCTCCAAGGGCCCGAAGTCTTGTGTAAGCGACAACCGTGGAACAAACGAGATCCCTGGGGGTCGGATGCTGACTAGGACCCCTCCCCACCCAGGGACTGGTTCCCTCTGCTGTGGCACGGATGGGATGAAATTGCTACCAGCCGCAGGGGGTTGCTGGGAGGCCCCAGTCAAAGCTAGCGGTAATCATCACAGCTGCTAGTGCTTAAGCCCTTACTTTGCCCCAGGCACAGAGGAAAGCCATTTTATACACTAAATAAGGATTCACAGGATTAATGAGAAGTTACTGGAATCCTCAACAAAAGCCCCATCAGTCAGCTGAGTATTACCCTCGATTTACCTAAAAAGAAATGGGGCTCTGAGAGGTGAGTGGTGATGTGCGCACCCAGTGGGGCTTTAAGGACCCCGGCGCCAAGGGAGAGGGTTTCAGCAAGATTGGGGTGCAGAGTTAAAATTCCTGTCGTCCCTCACCCGGTGACCCTTTCTGCAGGCGCTGGGGCTGTCGAGGCCCGGAGTCGCCACAGCTCATACCCTGCGGGATCCGAGGAGGATGAAGGCGTGGAGGGTGAGGAACCCAGCCCCTTCCGGGGCCGCTCGCGCTCAGCGCCCCCCAACCTCTGGGCTGCACAGCGCTATGGCCGCGAGCTCCGCAGGATGAGCGACGAGTTTGAGGGCTCCTTCAAGGTGAGCACCGGTCCCCCACGTGCCCGGGTCCGGTAGTCGCAGACCCCCATCCACTGACCTATCCCTTCCTGAGTCCCAGGACAAGTTGGGATCTGTAGTCCCAGCCGTTCCCCCTCCCAGCCTGGCTCTTCCCGGGATCTGTGGTCCAGACAAATCCACACAGGCCTCTCCCGAGCGCCTGAGCAGGTCAGGGTCTGAAATTCCAGGTCTCCAGGAGCGCCCCGGGCCCTCCCTTTCCTTCAGAGCAACTGCGTCCCCCAAATCCTTGGAGCTCGAGGATGCTGATCCCGGCCGGCCCATTCAGGTGCCCCAGTTCTTCAGTTCTGGCTTCAGAACCACTTCTTTGTACACCTTCGGGACAGTCCCAGTTTCTGGGTGGTAGCGCTCGGGCGCTGCTATATGGGGTGCGAAGCACGCCCCCACCCCATTCCCTTCACAGTTTCTGGGATCTATTGTATCGGTCCCCAGTCCCAAAGGGCCAAGAGTCCCAGCGCCTTTCCGACTACTCGGCCCAGGGCACGCTGCGAGCTCGTGTCTCTGTTATTTCCCTTGGGATCTTGGAAGTCGGATGACGGAAGTGGAGGGCCTCGACTTTGTCTGCCCCTGCGAGCTAACGCCTTTAACCCTTTCCTCCCTGCCCCAGGGACTTCCTCGTCCGAAGAGCGCGGGCACGGCGACGCAGCTGCGCCAGACTCCCAGCTGGACGCGCATCATCCAATCCTGGTGGGATCGGAACTTGGGGAGAGGCGGCTCCGCCCCCTCCCAGTGACCGTCGTCCCTCATTCCCGAGCCCGCCCGCCTCCGTTGCCTGGGCGGCCATCTTGGGTATGGGCGGAAGTCCCCCGCAGGCCTTAAGCAACAAGTGGACCAGCTCTTTTCCTTCCGGAGGGAGGCGGTGGACAGGGAGTCCGATTCCCTTCCGGTGTGCGTGCGAGGCCGGGGCTGCCCCAGCGGAAGTTTTGCATATTTTCCGCCCCAAGCCACCGGAAGTGGCTCCTCGGGTGCCCCGCCCCGCTGGGCGCCTGCACGAAGTGGCGAGTCGGGATTAACCATTACTTCGCCGCAAGCCTGTCCTCCCGGGTAACGTTGCGGGCGGACGGTGGCCACTCAGTGTGCGAATAAAGCCCGCGTCTGTGCCGCCGAGTCTCCTCTCTCTGTCCCTCGGGGCTTCCCGGGCCGGGGGAGTGCTAACACCGCCAGCGTTTCAGAAGGCGCCCCCGCTTGCGTCCGGGAACGCTGCTGCTCCTCCGGGAGTGACTTGTCCAGGGAGGAGTCGGGTGGGCAGAGCCTGGGCTCCTTGGCCGCAGGGAACGGCTGGCTGGCTGGCTGGCTGGCCCGTGACCTCCAGGCCCTTATCTCTAGTATGGTAATTGGGAACCGCAGCCCGGCCTGCTGCCGGAATTCTGCGCTCTGTGAGCCTTGCCGCGGCCCCCCAGGGAGGGTCATTTGTTCCTATTTAGGTCAGTCCTCTTGAGCAGCTACTGTGTGGCCGGCCGAGGGCCAGCGCTGTGCGGGGAACAGGCAGGACGCGCGGGGGCGGGGACGGGCGGAAGGCCGAGGCTGTGAGCAGAGTGGTCGCTGGGGAGCTGGAGGGGAAGCTTCCGCAGGACCTGGGACCAGAGCTCAGAACGCATTTCCAGAAACATTTATTGGTGCCCCCTATGGATCTGCCCGTGCAGTACTGGATATACAGAGATGAATCATGCCAGACAGCCCCATGCTGTGGCTTCCTGTCAAAGGGAAGAGCCAGCCTCGGATAATGGTGCAGCGGCCAGCAGAGTGCTCTAACTGGGGACCCAGAACTGGGGTGAGGGCGGTTCCCTCCCACAGGGGGAAGACAGGGAGGGCTTCCAGGAGGAGGTGGGTTAGAGCTAGACTTCAGGAGAGATGGAGAGAAGAGGCTGGCATTCCCTGCAGAGGAGAGAGTGGGCCCATGGGAGGGTGGGGGTGGCTTCTGAGGGGCTGCAATGTCATACCCAGGGGTCTAGATTTTAGCTTGGTCTTTGCGGCTCCTAGGAGTGGCATGCTCAAGTAGTGTTCATTTAAGCGGGGACAAATCAGGGGGAGAGAGCACTGGTCTGCTGAGGGGCCTGGACATGGAATAGAAGAGACTGGGCAGACTTGGGAGAGGTCTGAGGTCTGAGGGCCGAGCATCCCAACCCTGGTAAGGCCCAATTCTGCCCCCACCCCCCTTTCTCTGGCCTCCCCACCCATCTGTTTGCCTCAGGCTGCAGCAAAAACAAAGGAAAGAAAACACTTGGTTGGCAGGAGATAAGCCCAGATAAGAGGCTGCCTTCCTTTGGAGGAGGGAGGCAGTCAGTCAGCCCAGGAGGCCCCAGGAGGCCCGGAGAGGCCTTGAAGAGGTGGCAGCCTGGCCCTGGGGCAGAAGCCGACCGCACGCTCAGCCGGCTGCTGCCACCCCGTGCTGTTCCGGAGGGGGCAGTGGGAGGTGTGGAGCAGCTCCTCCAGGCTGGCCGCAGTCTGCTCTGGAGGGCCCAGGTCCGCCCTGAGCCTCCAGGTCAGCACGTCTTGACTCAGCTGTGGCCTGGGACACACCACTTCCGCTCTGTGCCTCAGTTTCCTCATCTGTAAAACAGGTATAACATCTCCCTCACGGGGATGAGAGGGATGCTGGGTCATCCAGGCCCTGCCACCATCTGTGACATCAGCTCCCCTTCTCCCAGGGGTCACTCACTGCCAGGCCCACTTCCCACCCATAAGTGGTCCCTGGGGCAGCTCACCCAGTCCAACCCCCAAACGGAATCAACAGCCTGCGTGGGGCCCAAGCGGACCTGGCGGAAGATGCTGGGCACCCGGCTCATACTGGACAACAGGAAGGGAGGAGAGGGAGGGAAAGCTTCCTGGACAGAGGTCTGAGCCTCTGGGAAGGGAACCCGTGGAAATAGAAGCAATGGCCCTGGGCAAGGCCTAGAAGATGCAGACACTGACCCTTCTCTGGGGGCCTGACCACAGCCCCACCAAATGCCTGCCAGCCCATTTTACAGATGAGGAAACTGAGCCCCTCAAGAGCCAGACCTGAGGTCCAGAGTCCTCTCCAGCACTGCCCCACCCCAAACCACACTGCACACCAGGTCCCTGAAAGCCATTTTTATTCATGTAAAAAAATCCCAAAAATAGAGAAAGTGGCCCCAGCTTCCCAGAGCTCCAAGTTCCCACCCATGCTCCCCGGGGAGGGAGGGGAGACAACTCCCACTCTGGGTGTAGGTGCCATGAGGGGGGCGAGGCCCCTGACCCAGGCCCCCTGGCCTGAGGTGACCCAGCACCTTCCTTAGGACTGAGGGATCCAGGGACCACCGGGGCCTGGGAGGGTGACGGGAGCAAGTTAGGGTGGGGTACTCACCCCAGGTTTAAAAAAATAAAATTTCTAAAGATAAAAAGTTCAAAAAGAAATTAGTGTCTTAGCCTCCTGCCCTCCTCCGGGTGCCCGCCCTGGCAACCTCTTGGCCCACCAGCTCAGAGCTGCGTGTTCTCCTCTTGGCTCTCCGAGTCGGCGCCGGACAGGTGCCCGCTGCTCCCAGGTGCGTGACCGTTGCTGGCACAGGACACCTGAGGCCCGTCCCCCAGCCCCTCCGGCGTCTCGCCTAGCAGGCTCCGGCGGATCTCCTGGGGCAGCCTGGCCCGCTGCTCCTGACACTCCTGGACCAGCTTGGCCAGCAGCTGTGGGAAGTCGGGGTCACGGCCGAGGCCAGGCCACCCAGCCCTGCCGCCTGCCTCACCGCCTCACCCACGGCCTCACCTTGGGTTCCTCCTCGGTCAGCTGCTGTAGCACCTGCTGCTGCCCAGCCACGAGGCGCTCGTGCCGCTGCTTCTGGGCCTCCTCCAGCTGCGGGGGAAGGCAAGGGCTCAGAGATGGGGACCCGGGGCTCCAGCTGGGCACAGAAGTCCGGGGGGCCAAGGACTACAGGGTGTGTCCAGGGCTCTGAGATGGCCTTTTACAGCAGTCATCACCCGCCCAGACTCCAGTGCCACGGGGCGTGGTTGCAGACTGTTGACTTCGGATGTGATATGGGGCATGAGGGGGCTTAGGGGCACCAGGGGGAAAGGCCCTAGAAGCCCCTCTAGGGCAGGAATTCCTCCAGCGTGGCACCAGGTCAGGTACCATGGACATGGGTATCTGACAAATGAAGGCAGAGCGTGGGGCAGGGGGGCACATGAGCCTCACTCACCCGGCGGATGGAGTTGACCGACTCCGTGATGTGCCGACGGTTGATCTCCGTCAGTTCCCTGCACAGGAGCAAGGCAGGATGGGTGCAGGGCCCCGTGGCCCGGCCCCACCTCCCAGCCTCCACAGTGCCCGAGCCCGTCGCACTTACGCCTCCTTCTTGTGTTTCTCCCTCGTTTTGGCCTCCGAGATGCTGTTGTGGCGCTTCCGGTCCAGGATCTTCTGCAGCTCCTTCTTCTCCCTGCAGGGGCAGGTGGGAGGAAAGGGAGCGTCAGGGGCGGAGCTGGAGGCTCTGCCCTCCCGCTGGCACCTGGGCGCCCCCACCCATCAACACGATCCCGCTGCACCTCTCGTTCGTCTCCTTCAGCCTCTTGAACTGGGTGGTGTGTGCGTCCTGGACGATCTCCCTGAGCCGCTGCTGGGTCTGTGGAGGAAGGTGGCCGGCAGGTGACACAGGGCTGATGGCAGGTGTCCCAGGAGGCAGGTCCGTCCCCCCCACCCCCGCCGCCCCCCAGACCCCCTCACCTGCCGCAGGTGCTCCATCCTCCTCTCGGCCTCTGCGTCCGCCTGGGCCTCCCTCAGCTCCAGCAGACTCTGCAGCTGCCTCTTCTGGAGCTCCTGATACTGCTTTGCCTCCTCGTCCTCGCCCTTGTCATCCTCCCCGTTGGCGGCCCCGCCTCTGCAGGGAGAGCCCCTCCAGGTGAAGTTCAGGCCGGGTGCACTGACGTGGGCTGGGGCCGGTCCCCGCCGGCCACGGCAGGCCCCGCCCCAGGCTGCGGTGTGAACGAGCAGCGCTGAGCTGATGGGAACCCCCTTGGCGTCTAGAAACAGGCGGCCCTCCTCAGTCCTCCCTGCACCAAACCCTCCTCCCTGGGGGTCAAGGAGCAGCCCTTGACCTTCCCTCCGTGCCCACCTAGCAAGGAACCCCCCAGGCACAGGCAGCACCCCCACACAGGCGGGCCACTCACAGGACCCCTGGCCGGCGCCGACACTTGCCCTCGGCCCGGGCCTGGGCCAGGCCGTCGAGCAGGCGGCGGGTGAGAGCCACAGCCTTGCGCTGATGCTTCTTGCGCAGCTCCCGCAGCTCCCGCTCTTGCCGGCTCTGAAGCTTCACCAGCAGCTTGTGGCCTTGGAGCTCAGCCAGTGGGGTGGGGGCCACCTCTGGGAGCAGCAGAGCAGGGGCGGGCTGGGGTGCCGCCGGGCCCGGCAGGCCCACCCCGGGGAGCAGCCCCACCTCCTCCGCCACCCCGCCCCGCCCTACCTGAGAGGATGCTGGCGATGAGATCGTCCCGCTGGCCTGGGGAACAGAAGCGCAGGGCTGAGGGGCGGAAGGGCAGGGCGCTGCACCCCCTGCCCACCCCAGGCCCAGACGGCCCCCTACCTGGGCTGCTGAGGGACGGGCTGGTGGGGGAGGTGGCAGAGCCTGGGGGCCGGCGGGGGGAGGTGTCCAGGGAGCTGGGCGTGGGGTTTGGCGGCAGCTGGGACCCTTGCTGCTGAGATCGGCTCTCCTGGGAGGTCTCGGGGCCAGCCTGGGCCTGTGGGGAAAAGGCAGAAGGTCCCTTCCAGAGACGCTGCTCCCTCTGCGCCCCTCTGTCCTCACGCCCCTCCGCTGCTCTCCACCGTCCCTCTCAGCCTCCCGCAGCCCGTCCACCTGCTGGACTTCTCGTGGGAAACGCGGGGCTGTTTGGGCAACCACGTGAGAAATAAAGAGGGATGAAACGAGCGTTTCTAACCCCCTATTCCATACAGTGGGGGGGGGAGGGAGAAACTGAGACCGCCTTCTAGGATGCCGGGCCCACTGCTGCGCCTGGAACTTCCAGATGGTTCTGGAAAGGCCTGACCCAGCCACAAATTTCCTCCCTTTCCGCATCCTTCCACCCTTGCCCACAGTTGTCTCATCTTCCTCGTTCTTAGCTCCTGATTAAATCAATGAAGGAAATGACCGCAGAGTGGGCGCCAGCCTCTCCCGCACGGCTCCGGGAGGCTCTAATTGCAGCCGTCTCTTCCCCGCCTGCCGCAGGCCCCGCGGGGACTGGGTCTAGATGTGCGGGGAGGCCTCCGCCCCTGCCCTCCCCACGAGAGCCACAGCCCTCCTCAGGCTCCCCAGGCCCCGGGTTTTGAAAGCATCAGTGGCTTCAAGCTGCCCTGGCAAAGCGGCTGAAACCCTGAACCCCGGCTCTGACCTTTCGAAGGCGGCAACCCCGCCTGGAGCCGGAGGAATTCCAGCCCAGGCCTGACCTGGGGGCCTCTCGCAGGCAAGAGGGGTGGTTTTCATCTCACCCCTTAAAACTGGAGAGTAACCGAGGGCCAGGCCGGGAGAGACCAGAAGCCCTGGCCGGTGCAGGCTGACAAAGGGAGAGGCGCAGCCAGGCCTGTGGGGCCGAGACTGCCCGGCTGGGAGGTGGGATGGGCCTGTGCAGGGCGCGAGTCTCCCCTCCTCACCACACCCATGGCGGTCCTGCCTGCCAGTCTCCAGGGTCAAGGTGAGCCCAGGCCCTGCCCGCCTGCCAGGCCCCACCGCCTCGGCCCGGGCCCGCCCCCAGCCCCGCCCCGGCTCACCTCGCTCTCCCCGATGAGGGCGGCCAGCTGCTTGGCCCTCTGGTCCATCAGGCTGACGTGCTTGATGGGGTTGATCAGGGCTTCCGCGTAGTCTGGGGCGGGGGGCAGAGGGCAAGGGTTGTGGAGACAGGATCCCAGCCTCCCCCCCGCTAGCTCAGCCCCGGTGCCAGGTCCACCGTAGCCCGGGGGCCATCCAGACGCCGCCCCGGCCCGCCCAGCCCCCCGCTCACCCTGGTGGTCGTCGGGGATGTAGTCGGAGGCTTCCGTGTAGATGAGCAGGGCCGGCAGGCACAGCGGCTGGTTGGCTTCGTTCCGCAGGCAGACGTAGTGGTACCCTGGTGGGGCGGGAGGCGAGGTCAGCTGACCGCACGCCCACCGCCCCCCAGGGCAGCCCGGGGCCCCACGCGGCCCCACCTGAGCGGATCGCGGAGACAGGCAGGATCCGGTGTCCCACGAACTTGCCGCCCTCCTCGAAAGCCGCGATGCGGAGCGAAGCCAGCGTGGGCAGCACCACCTGTGGGCCCAGATGGGTGCTGAGCCACGGGCCAACCCACAGCCTCTGCAGCCAGGCTGGTCCAGCGACCGGCTGCCAGACCCCCAGGCCCCACGGCCCGGCCCGATGGATGACCAGCGGCCATCAGGGCCCTGCCCGGGGCCCCACGGCGAGGCAGAGCTGGCCGTCACCAGGTGAGGAACTGGACAAAGCCGCGCGTCTGGGGCCAAGGCGTACACCCCCCAGGTTGGAAGCGAGGCCACCCAGTCCACTTGGGATCCCGGGAGGTGCGCGAGGGCTGGGATCTTGGGCAAGTCCTTCCTGCCTCTGAGATGACGTGGGCTAGGCCAGCTTCTCACAGGGGCTCCGGAACCTCCCGCCACGCCCCCCCGCGGTCTCACCCTGCGGGGCCTGGAGGCGCACGGACACAGCCGCGAGGCCCCCTGCCACCCGCGGGTCTCCGACCCCAGCCACCGCCTGCATGCCAGGGTGGGTGTGGGCCCAGGCTCACCTTGGGGAAGTCGAAGGGCTCCTCCTCCCACACGGGGTTGAACGAGTTGCCCTGCGAGGTCCGCGTGCGGTACTTGCGCCGCGTGTCAACCGGAAGGCCAAACATGTCCACTTCCACGTAGATGCCCACCTTCCTGTCGGACAGGAACTGCCCCGAGATCACCTGGGGGTGGGGGCGGGTGGCGCGGGAGGGTGAGGCGGCTGCCCAGGCCCGTGCCCCGGGGCCCCTGCCCCGAGCCCCGCCGGGCCCCACCTTGACCCGTAAGGCATTGGCCACGATGCCGTCCACGATGACCTCGGTGAAGGGGTCGAAGGACTTGTCCGGCCGCCGCATGAACTCCGGCTTGAGCAGGTACCCGCTGCGCCCATTGTACTCAAAGACACCTGCGTTGAGCTGCATTGCCACATCTGGGGCAACACGGGGAGGGCAGGGGTCAGGCAGGACGGCACCGGGCAGAGGTGGGCCCAGGACCCCTCGGGGTCACATGGAGTCCAATGTGACCGGTGGCAGGGGGAGCAAAAGGCCTCAGGGGTCCAGAGAAGAGTCGGGAGGCAGCTCAGGCAAGGAGCCGGGGTTAGCCAAGGTCAGTTTGGGATTTGGGATGAGACAGGCCCATTCAGGCAAAAACGAGCCAGAGAGTGGGGCTGAAGTCAGGTTGGGGGTCAAGGGTAAGGGTCAAGGCAGGTCAGCACTCACCCAGGGTCTGGAAGTTGAGCGCCACCAGCTGGCAGCCCACGTTCCAGAAGAGCTGGGGCATGTAGTTGGACGAGTCCACACGGGTGCCCTTGGGGTAGATGCGGCTCAGCTGCTGCTTGTTGTATCTGAGCTGGGCGTTCAGGGGCCACACAGGTACCAGCGCCTGCCTGCCCCCGCGCCGCCTCCGCCGCCCACCTGGAGCCCGGCGTGCGAGGCCCTCCTCTGCTCCCGTGCACCTCCCTTCTGCCTCCAGCCCGGGCCCGGCCTCCGCACTGTCTGCCAGGCGCCAGGCCCACCCAGCTCAGCCACGGCGGAAAGCCGAACCCCAGACCCGGGCGCCGGGGGCCCCAGGCCCTGTGCAGGCCGCGCACGCGGCGGCCGAACACTCAGGCCCGTCCCACCACTCTGGAGGATACTCCACGAACTCCATGGGGCTCTTGGTCAGCTGCTCCAGGCCTTTGGTCTCCACAAAGGATGACATCTCAAAGCACTTGTTCCTCTCTGCGGGGTGGGTGCGCGGGGGTCAGGCCTGGCAGGCTGTGGGGGCCCGCTCCCATGCCCCTCCCCCCCAGCCTCCCACTGCACTCACTTCGAGCAGCCTCGAAGGACTTGAACTTCACAGGTTCGATGTAGTTGACAAGCGTTGACATTTCCTCGGTGGCATTGACCTCACTGCTGGCGGTGCCCTGGGGCCCCCAAACCCAGGTCAGCGGGGCCAGGAGCCCTGAGAGCTGGAAGGTCCCTCTCCCAGAGTCCCGCTTCACGAAGGGGGGGCTCTGGGTGCAAGTGCCGCCCCCTCCTCCTCAGTGTTCTTCCCAGCGGCCCTCGGACCAGCTCCACCTTCGGTCCCCCCGGCCGCTCCTCACTGCAGCCACGGCAGTCACATCGCCCAGCCCGCCACCGTCTCCGGCGGTCCTGGGTCGCTTGCACAGGCAGCCTTCTCTCTGGGGGCCTGTGCCGCAGACCCCGCCCTCCTGGTTTGCCTCCCACCTCCCTGGTCATCCTCCTCTTCCAGATCGTCGGAAGCTGGAATTCCTCACCCAAGACTGGGGGTTCAATGACGCAAGTTCAGATGAGCCTCAAATTTCCACCTCTGGGAAGTAGATTTGGCTCAACGGATAGGGCATCCGCCTACCACATGGGAGGCCCAGGGTTTGACCCGTGTGGAGATGGCCCACGCGCAGTGCTGATGCGTGCAAGGAGTGCCCTGCCACACAGGGGTGTCCCCCGCATAGGGGAACCCCACGCGCAAGGAGTGCGCCCCATAAGGAGAGCTGCCCAGCGCGAAAGAAAGTGCAGCCTGCCCAGGAATGGTGCCGCCCACACGGAGAGCTGACACAGCAAGATGACGCAACAAAAAGAAACACAGATTCCCATGCAGCCGTCAAGAACGCAAGAGGACATGGAAATAGACACAGCGAATGGACACAGAGAGTAGACAACTGAGGGGGAGAGGGGAGAGAAATAAATAAAAAATAAATCTTACAAAAAAAAAAAATTCCACCCCCAACCGTTACTTCCAACCACTCCCCGGCCACCTCGGGGGGCTCACCAGAGTCCAGCGCTGAGCTCCAGCCGCCCGTCCCTACCCTTACTACTCTGGGTCCCTCTCAAATCCGCCCTCACACACTAGCCACCCCTTCTCCTCAGATCCCCTCGGCACTGCCCACAACACCACACCCTCATCTTGCCCTGCCCCCTCCTCCTGCATTGGCTTGGACCCTGCCACAGGGCCTTTGCACGTGCGGTGCCCGCATCCTCTGCCTGCCAAGCCCCACCCCCAATCTGCACCCTCCCTCCCCCCTCCCCCAGCACCCGTCACAGACGTAAGTTAACACCTGCTTCCATGTCTGTGTAAGATCTTTGAGCACCCACGCACGCTGACCCCTGGGAGGGCGGGATAGTTTGCCTTGTTCCCCGCCACGCCCACCACCCAGGGCTGGGTCTGCTCCGGGAATGAATACCTGCCCCCTGCATCCCCCGCCCGCCCGCGGGCCTGACCTCATCCGTGGTCGGCTTTTTGGGGTCCGTCTGCTCCTCGTCTTCCTCGTCTTCCTCGTCCTCCTCGCGCTCGGCAGGCCCGAGCAGATCGGCGCCCCGGCGCAGCCCCTCCTCGCCCAGAGACTTCCGAGGCTCCAGGGTGGGCTTCTCAGGCCCCGCCTCCTCCCCGTTGCTCAGGCCCGGGCAGCTGTCGGAGCTGGGGGACCCTGCGGGGAAAGGGGCCACGGGGCGTCCGGGGTCAGGCCACACGCAGATGATCAGGAAGCCGGCGGGGGGGGGGGTGGCCGGGGCGCGGGCAGCTGACTCAGTGGGAAAACCAAGGGGTACTCTGGGAGCAGGGTGGCCTGGGAAGAGGGTCAAAGGTCAGATAGCATTGACCCCAGTGGGAGCTCAGGGAGGTCACAGGGCGAGAATTGGCACCTGGAGTTGTATCCAACAGGAAGGTAAGGAGGGTGGCTCGGAGGGGCGAGAAGTAGGAGCGGGGGTACAACGGTTTTCCCCCAGTGGGTAAAGGATGGCAGGGTGGGGGTGCGGGCCAGAGGTCAGCCAGAGCCACACCCTGTGAGAGGGCTGTGGTGGCCGGCAGGGAAGATGGCACTATGACCCGCCTGGAAGTGAGGGGTCAAGGGCTGGTGGCAGTCTCAACCAGCTGGGGCGGAGAACTCAGTGAGGGTCAAAGAACAGGGCTCAGGGACCTCATATCCCAACGCGGGGACTGTGACACCCGGAGGCCGGGGCTCAGAGCTCAGCGCCAGCGCCTGGGCCTTGGGGAAGGCCTGGGAGGTGGAAAGTGGAGGCTGAGGGGGCAGGAGTCGAATGGAGCCCAATCCAGGTGTGTGTAGCTCAGTGAGACAAGTGCCAGGGTCAGGGGTCAGGGGTCAGGGGTCCCAGGCCCAGCTGAGGGGAGGCGAGAGGCTCAGTGAGGAGGGAGTTGGGGTTGGGGGAGACGGGCTCAGGGAGGTGGGCAGTTGAGGGGTCGGGGGCTTGGGGTGAGGTGGGGGATGCCTGGGGGGTGGGGGAGGGGGTCCTGGGGTGGGGCTGGGGGTCCTGAGTCGGGGGCGGGCCCTACCGAGCTGGGGCGAGGAGGGCTCGGTGGCGGCGGAGCTCTCGCTCAGGGCCGAGTTGCTGTGTTCCAGCGGCCGCTTGCGCACGGAGCTGTCGGGGACCCTGGTGCTGGGCTGGTGCCGCTTCTTGTTCTTCACCAGGATGCGACCCATCAGGTCCTGGGGGCTGGGCAGGGGGACGCCCGGGGCCAGCTGGAGGGGCACGGGCAGGTCAGGGCCTGCCGAGGCGCCCGCACCGCCCCCCAGGCCTGCCCGGCCACGGCTCCGGGCGCCCGTACCGGGTACTTGTCCAGCGGGTCGATGAGCAGCGCATCCCCAAAGATGGAGCGGCAGTACTCGGCCATCTTGGCCTGTTGCTTGGCCCTGTGGGGCCAAGGTCAGAGGTCAGGGGCTCCTGGAGGTGGAGCTGCGGTCCCGAGAGCGGGTCAGCGGCCCGGAGGCGCGGGGGCAGTTCCCAGGGCCGCAGAGGTCAGGGAAGCAAGCGGCTGAGCAGTGCCGGGCGGGACCGACGTGTCCGGGTGGGTGCGGGTGCCCGGGTCAGGCCCACTCACGAGTCCACGTGGTTCTCGAAGGAGAGGATGACGGGGTAGGGCGAGGTCTTGAAGGCGGTCTCGGCGATGGCCTCGAGCACGTCCCGCAGGGGCACCTCCGTGGTCATGGTGAAGCCGTGGGTGATGAAGGGCTCCTCCTCGGGCGGCCGCCCCTTCCACACGTCCAGCTCCACGCAGCGGCAGCCCCACAGCAGCGTCTGCCGGTACATCTCCACCGACGAGGTCCCGGCCAGCTGCCCCGCTGGGGACCAGGCTCCGTCACCAGGGCCGCCTGGCCCCGCGGCCCTCCCTGGGGCCCGCGCCCAAGCCGGGCCATGCAGGGGACACGGCGGCCCCCTGGCCCAGCCTGGCTAGCCCCGGCTCCCAGTGCCCTCCTTTATTCTCTGTGGAACAAGCAGTATCCCCCAAAAAGCCTTCAGCAGGCCAGGGGGCCCCCACCCCCAGCCGGGGTCTTGCTCACAGGGCCTCCTCAAGGTTCACTCTCCCCTGCAGACCAGCCCAGCTCCCCCGGGGGCGGCCGTCCGTTCCCTGCCTGCCTCCCCGGCACGGCACCCCAGGAGGGAGGCAGTGCCAGGGCCGGGCGTCAGGGGCCGCAGGGCGCTGGCTCACCGGTGAGATAGGTGTTGTGCGAGGAGTTGATGAAGTAGGCGCTCAGCGGCTGGGTCATGTCCGCGCTCAGGTCCAGGGCCTCCAGGGGCAGGATGCAGTTCTCCTCGCCTCCCAGGTAGCGGCTGAAGCCCTCCATGGACATCTGGTCTGGGGGCGGTGCGGGGTCAGCAGGCCCGCGCGGTGGCCCCGGCCACCGCCGCCGCCCGCCAGCCCGGCCGCCTCACCTCGCTCCAGGAACTGCTGGTTCGGCTCGTACTTCTCGATGAGCTGCCGGGCCTGCGAGGGCCGCAGCGGCGGGTACAGCACCTCGTTGAGCCTCGGGTCGCGCTGCTTCTGGTTGATAAAGTCCATGAGCTGCTCCAGCGTCAGATAGGGCTTTCCCTTGGCGCCTCTGGCGGTGGTGGGGGGGTGGGGGGTGCTGAGTCAGGCTGGAACGTCACAGGCCCACCCCCTCACTCCAAGCGCTCACCCTGGGAGAGCCCCCGGATTGGGACTCTGAGCAAGTCACTGCACCCTCTGGGCCTCAGTTTCCCCATCTGCTCTCCTGAGCCCTCGGCGGGGGCCAGGCAGCAGGCAAGCAGGAGAAGGCCAGGGCTTTGGAAGCCTTCAAGTACCTGGCCTTCCCCTCAATGCCTCCAGCCTGGGGCCCTGAGTCCAGGGGCGGCCCCGCTCTGGGAGCTCAGGCAGGGCCCACATGTGCTCTCACCCACAAAGCGGGCCGACTGAACCAGCCCTGGCAAAGAGGGCACAGAGCTGTCCCATTACCACGGACAATCTCCACTGACAAGTTATGCACCTGCCCTGCCCCAGTGCTTGGGGCTCCAGCCCGCCAGCCCCCCAATCTTCTTGTGGGCTAAAAGGAACGCTGAGCAGAGGCAAGGGATGAGGGCACGGGGGCCAGGAGGGGGCCCAGCCTGGCAGGGGGCAATGCCCCGAAACTCAGCCCTGCTCACATCTCCAGGAGGATCTTGTCGATGTCCGGCCGCAGGCACAGCTTGTTAAGGAACCGCTCGAAGATTTCCAAGGAAAACTCATCAGGCCGGATGGACTCGCTCTGAGGGCCAGGGAGCATGGGGTGAGACCCGGGGGTACAGCCAGCCCCAGAAACCCGGGTACCACCGTGACACCTCCGCCCTGCCCTGACCCCACCCCACACACCCGGTTGAAATTGAGGCCGCAGGATTCCAGCGCGGTCTCCACCCGCTTCTTGTCTGCCGAGAACATCTTCAGGATGCTGCAGCAGGCGGGGGGTGAGGCACGGGGTCAGGGTGGGGGGGCAAGGGTCACCAAGGTGGGGGCAGGGGGGAGGACGCTGAGGGGAGAGGGCTGCTCACTTCTTGACTGGGATCCGCCCGTCCTGGTTCACTTGCAGCTTCAGCTTCGTGTATCTGGGGGGGGCAGGTGGAGGGGTCACACCCGGCGGACAGCCAGCTGGCCCCCCGACACCCCCTGGGGGACCCAGGGCTCACGCTTTGCGCAAGAAGGTGTTCCGGGAGGCGTTCTGAGCCAGGATGTTCATCGCCAGCTTGAACAGCTCCTCGGACCAGACCTGGGGGGCAGCAGATGGGGGGCCAGGGCGGTGAGTGGGAAATAGAGGGCGGCCCAAGCCCAGCCCAGCACCCACCTGGCACACAGCAAGTGCTCTGACATCATTTTTTTCAGAGAGGGGTTATAAATACAGTCAGAGAACAGCCCGGTATACAAGAGGCACTCGGTATACAAGAGGTGCTCGGAAAGTGATCGCAGACTAAGCAAAGGAGTCCGCGACTCCCCGGGGCCTGCCCTTCGACCCGGGCCCACCTTGGCCGTGCCGTCGTCCTGCACGGCCATGAAGTTCAAGAAAGTCGTGTTCACTGGGTCTGGCCCAGCCACCACCGTCATCAGCTTCTCCTCCAGCCGGGTGTCAGGGCCCCCGAAGCCGAGCACCTCCCGGATCTTGGGGTCCTAAGTTGGCGAGAGCCAAGCCTGAGGAAGGGTGCCCTGACCCCCCCACAGTCCCACGCTCATCCTTAGTCCCGGGTCCCCACCACTCACCTTAGGCAGGCGGGCATAGCGGCCCGTCCGCGTGTCCCTGATGGAACTGATGTCCAGTGTGTCCACCTCCTGGGGAGACCAGATGCCAGGGAGGGGCTGAGGGGGCTGCTGGGAGAAAGCAGGGAGCCCCCGAGCGCCATCCCCTGGCCAGGGAGGGACCATCCCCTGATTGCAGCCCCAGCCCCAGCCCCCGCCCTTAGCACTTCCTGTCCAGGGAGCTGGGGGAGAGGTCAGCCAGCAGCTGGGCCCCGGCCCCGTGGGTGCAGGGGCGGGGCGGGCAGCATAGGGGTCCAGGCCAGGGGCCAGTCAGCACCCGCCCTCACCATGTTGGGGCCCGTCCAGTACAGGAAGAAGCCACTGGAGTCCACGCGCAGGGTCACCAGGTTCCGACTGGAGGCCTCCTGGGGAAGGGATGGGGCGGCAGGGGTCAGTGGGGGAGGGCTGAGGGCCTCGGCTGCCACGGGCCGTGGCGCAGGTTTGGCCCCTGGACCCCTCCAGCCAGTGAGCCGAGACAAAGCCTCTTCCAGCCCCAGGTCCTTCACTGGCTCCCTACACCCTCAGGTCAAAGCCAAGGGCCTCGGCCTGACCCGCAGGGCCCCCACGTCTGGTCCTGACTCCCCTCACCCCTTGCCCTCAGATTCCGTTTTTGGACCACAGCTATCCTTTCCCCACCTCCCGATTTTCGTCTCAGGTTCCCTCTGCTGGGACACCCTTCCCTTCCTTCTCTGCCCACGAAATCTGGCCCACGTCCTTGGGGAGGTCCACCCTGAGCCCCTTACCCTGGACTTGATCTCCCCAGAAGGTCTGAGAGCTCCTGGACAGAGCCCCCCAACCCCCTTAGTTCAGCTACTCCAGGGTGTTTGTGGGATGAAAGTGGAAGGGTCGGACGTTTGACCGCCACAGCCCTTCTGCGTCACTTATGCCACTCAATGACCGACCACCCTTTTTACCTGCCTCAACATCCACCTATCCCACCCTGCACCCCACAGGGTCTTCACAGCCTCGCAGCCCATCTGCATCTTACGGAAGAGCAGACTGGGTCCCCTCGGGGGGACTCACCCTGCCCCCAGGACCAGCCCGGCGGCTGGCAGGGGCGGCGAGGGCACACTGGCCCCATTTACTGAGGAGGGTCCAGTCGCCCGCACACTCCCGGGGCCACCCCGTGGAGCTTAGGGACACTGGCCAAAGGGTTGGTCATTGAGGGTCTGGCTCGGCCAGTGGTTACCAGTAGGACTCTCCAGCCCAGGCGCCTGGCGCACGATGCCACCCTGAGCTGCTGCTCACTGTCTGGTGGGTAATTACATCATCATGGACACAGCAGCTCCCGCTGCAGCTCCCACTGCCCTACTGCGTGCCAGACGGCCAAGAGCTCACTCAGTCCTCCTACCAACTCTATGAGACACTTGCATGTTATACAGGAGGAAACTGAGGCCCAAGGAGGCTAGGTAGCTGGCCAAGGTGGGGCCGAGGAGTCGGGATTTGCCTGCAGCCAGTAGGGCTCCAGCGCAGCGCTGCGGCCTGTGCAGCAGGGGACCAGGACCCCTGCCAGGCTCTCAGCTCTGGCCTCAGTCACAGGCCCGGTGGGGAACCTGGGAGAAGTATCCACTTTCCAGGCCTCAGTTGCCCCTTCCAGGGAATGGGGACTGCCGCAGCCCCGCCCATCTCCAGCCTTGCTTACAACAGGCAGGACAGGACGTTACTCTAGGGGCAGAGGGGACAGCAGGCCGGGGGAACTCCAGGGGGCCTGGCCTCCCAGCCTCATGGCCCCGACACCCAGCCTCAGCCCCACTTCGGGATTCCCAGCCCTGCCCTGAAGCCGAGCCCCCACACCCCCAAAAAGTGTGCAGAGGGAGAGCTCTGTGGCCACTGTCCCCAGTGCCTTCCCCTGCCCCTCCCCAGGGCCGCAGCCTTCAGAAGCAGCCCAGGTCCCCTGCTCTCCCGCCCCAAACCCTTGTCAGCACCCCCCACCCTGCCCCCCAGGGCCCTCTCCGGGTTCCCACTTCCTTATTTGGGTTTATCACACTGGAAGGAAAAAAGAAACTTTTCCCTTCACTCTGGCCTGGGGGGAGGGGTCTCCTCTGGCTCCTGGGCACCCCTCCGCGGCACACCTGCTGCCTCAGGCCCCGCCCCCAGCCCCTCCCCCAGCCCTCACGCCTACGGCCCCACCCAGCCGGAAAGGAACCCAGAGTCTTCCAGGCCTCACTGGGAAGGAGCGGCGAGGAAGCGCAGGCAGGCGGCGGGCGGGTGGAGGCCGGCGGGTGGAGGCCGGGGGAGGACCGGGGAGGGGGGCCCCGGGAGAGGGGAGTGTGGGCGCTAGGGCCGGGGCAGGTGGGAAGCACCGGGCCAGGGCAGGCAGAAAGGAGGGCTGGGATTATTGAGGTTCAAAGTCCCCGTGCCAAGGAGTGGGGAGCAAAGTTCCCCAGGGGGAGAGGAAGTTGGGGGACAAAGTCTTCATTAGGGGGTGACTTGGTGCTCCCACCTGAGCAGGGAGCCGGCTGGGATCCAGAGGCAGGGCAAAGGGATGCGGGCAGAATTAGGAGAAAAAGTGATGAATGGAAGGGGGATGTGCCGGCCATGGCCCGGGCAAGAGTGGGTCTCGGCGGCACCCCTTCCGAATGGGGGTGCGGGAGCCAGGCTGCATGCCAGACGGAGAGTCCAGGGCCCAGCAGGGGTCGGGGGGCCAGGCCAGGAAGGGGAGAAACAGAATTAGCCTAGCCCTGAGGGGTGGGAGAGAAGAGTGAAAGGGGGGCCGGGGTCTCTTAGGGTTCCAAATCTCCACAACAAGAAATGGGGAGCCACATTGTCCAGAGTTCAAGGCTTGGCGGCGGCGGGGGGAGGAAAGGGGGCACAAAGTCTTCCTTACGGGGACAACTCCGGACGCAAGTTTCCGGAGAGCAGCCGAACTGGGAAAGGCGGGTGGGGGCTCAGCCCGGGGTGGGGGGGTCCCCGGCGTCCGGGTCGAGCTCTGGAGAGAGAGTGCGGGATCGGGGCGGAGCGGAGGGCCCCGCGCTTACCTCGTCCCATTTGATGAACTTGCTCCCGCGCCGCAGGGTCTCCACCACAGTGGGCGGCTCCAGCTGCAGCGCGTGGACGCCGGGTCTGGCGCCCGCCATGGCCGGCCCGGGAGTGGGTCGGGGACCCACGGGGACCCACAGCGCCGCTGCTCCCTCTGCGCGGCCCGCTCCGGCCCCGCGGCGTCAGCGCCCGCCCGCCCGCCCGCCAGTCTGTCCCGGACCGACCAGAGTCGGCGGGGCCCGGGCGGGGCGGGCGCGGGGCGGGCGGGGGGCGGGGCCGGAACGGAGGCGCCCCCTCCCACCCGCGTCGGGCCCGCCCGCCCCGCGTCGGCGCCCCCTGGCGGCCGGGGCGGCGACTGTCACCAGAGAAGGGCTCGGGGCGAGGCCGGCCTGGCCGCGGGTGGGGGGAGTGGGAGGGGGCCTCTGTTGGGCCCGGGGCGGGGGAGGGGAGCTTGCGGCCAGGGCGGCTTCTGGGGGCGCAGCTGGGGAACCCGGGTACGGAAGGCGTTGCTGAAAGCGAGTCGGGGGTCTTTTCGCGAACGTGCCTGGGCCGCGGGGCTGGGTACTACTGGAGGACAGGATTTGGGCCCCGGGGCGCAGAGCCCTGCCTCCCACCCCACTCCTGCGGCACTTGGCTGAGTCCAGGAAGGGCCGTTCCTACCCCACCCCTACACCCCACCCCACCCCGGCTCTCTGCCCTCCCTCCGCCGCGCCCCCTCCCGCAGCGGCGCGGCCCCCCTCCTCGGGAGCACTTAGCTGCTAATGGGCCTCCCGCAGGCAGGCGCCCCTCCCCGGTGCTGTCCTGGGAGGCCGGGAGCCTGCCGCCTCCGGGGAGGACCCAGGCGTCCTGGCCTTTCAGGGCGCTCCCCGGAATAGCCCCTTTCATGCTCCAGACCCCTCCTGACCTCACCTGGAGCCTGCCCCTGTGGACCTACTAGATGCAGACTTCCGGCGAGGGAGCCGGGAGGCGGCACCAGGCCCACAGCAGGTGCCCTGAAATCTGTGAGCCAGGGATGGGAGGAGGGGAAGGAGCTCTCGGGCACCAGGATCGGGTGGGGGCTGCCGCCCCTCCCGCAGGGCTTGGCTAGGGGGGGGCTCCTGCCTGGGGGCCCCTGTGGGAGCCCCCCCAATACAGAGGCAGTAGCAGCAGCAGGTTTAAAGTAGAACTCATCCAGAGGGGCCAGCCAAGTCACCTAGAAACCCAGAAAGAGATGGAGCTGATTCTAGGGGAGGAGGGGTCAGGCGAGGAAGAGCTGGCTTTGCAGGCCCCTTTGCCTGGGGCTCTGGGGGATCCCCAAGGGAGCCCTGCCCCGGACTGGCCACCCCAGAGCCCCACCATGTGGGGCATCAATGCTAGCCTAGCGTGTCTCCCTGCCTTTGACCATGGCCCTGTAGAGTGCCATATTATCTCCACTTGAGGCCTAGACAGGGGAAGGGACCTGCCCAAGGTCATACAGTTGTGGAGGAGGATTTCAACCCTCTGACTTGAAGGTCAGTTTCCTTCCTGCCTCTACACCCTGCCCTTCAGGGGATGAAGAAAGGGGGGCAGCACCCACCACCCTCATCCTCTCTCGCCAAGGCAGTGGAGCCAGGCTCCTAGAGACCCACGGGGCCCATCAGCCCCATGCAGGGTATAGGGGGCCTCTGCATCCACAGACCTGGGTTCAAGTCCAGCTCTGCCTCGTCTCCCCACAGAACCTGGTGCTCTGTGCCTCAGTCACCTTGCCCAGAAGCTGGAGGTTGCTGGAGAATTAAAGAAACCAACAGAAGGGAGGCGACGCCTGGCCGCATGCACCTGCACTTCTAAGGAGAGGATGGAAGGCTGGGAGACACCAGAGAGGAAAGAGGGACCAGGGCTGGAGCAGGGCGCCTTGCCAGCCAGGGCCCAGGTTAGTACAGTCAGGAGGGGTCAGGGTCTCGACTTGGGGGGCTCAGCTTCCTTCCACTTTTACTGCTTCTACGAGGTACTTCACAGACGTGTGGGCAGCCACTCCTTGGAAAACAGACTGGGAGCTTGTTTCCTGGGCCTGAGCCTCCCACCCTAGTCTCCTGAGGCCAGGGCTCCTACCCCCTCGATGCTGTCTCCTCCGTAATGGTAATGGGGCTTTTCGGCAAGCAGTAATGGTGGAAGGCAGGCAGCCTTTCCGGCTTCCACCCTCGATTAAGGGAGCGGGACCCTCCCCAGGGCCTCGGCCGCAGGGAAGTGCTGAAAGCAGTGTTAGCGGCCCTGGTGGAGGGGGCCGGGCAGCCTGAGGCTGCAGGGATGGGGAGCAGCAGGCACACCCGAGTCCCAGGAGGGTTCAGGCAGGGGAGCAAGAGCAGCCACGTGGGCCCCGGCGGCCAGAGCTCTCAGCCCCCAACCAGGATAAGCAGCCCCCAAAGAGCCTCGGGGCAAGTAGGTGACAGCCTACAAGGCATCCCAAGGCAGCCCAGCCTCAGAGAGGGCTACGGGCCAGCAGGCTGGGCCCCTTTGCACCCACTGCTCTTGGGGGTGGGTGGCCTTGGGAAAGGGCAGGACAGACAGGGGAGTCAGGTCCAGGAATCCAGGAGCGCCCTGGGGGTGGCACGGGGTGGAGAGGGAGAGCGTCCCCGGCTCCTCCCTGCCCTGCCCTGAGAACCCCAGAGGAGACCTCTGATGTTGACAGAACTGGGGGCCCTCACACCAGCCCTGAAGGCAGGAGGGGCAGAGCATATTGGGGGAGAGCTGGGGTTTCGTGGCCTGCAGGTCCCTCTCCCACAACAAGCTGTTGAGCATTGGGTGCAAAAGGGTACACCTTCTTTCCTGTCTGTGATGGCCCCAGAGCCCCGAATCTATACTCGAGTTCAGATGGCACCCCAAAGAGCTGCCCTGCCCTGGTGGGGTAAGTTGGGGTGAGGTGGGGAATTTGCACTTGGGGCAAGTGCTCCACCCATCGGGCCACCTCCAAGGCGGAGGCCAGCTGGGATGGGGCTCCCAGTGCACAGGGTGGGTGGTGCAGAGTCAACAAGAGCAAGGGTCAGCTCTTTCCTGGCCCCCAGGCTGGAGGGAGGCTCAGGCCGGAAGGAGCGGCTGGCCTGCACCGGTGAGCCTCACCCCCACCCTAGCCCCTCCAGAGGAAGCCCACGCCCCCCATGCCATTCCCAGCTGCTGTCCTCCTCTCTGGCTCCTCTCCCCACTCCACGGTTGGCCTGAGGGCCTAAGTCCTGGGCTCAGGTTTGGCTGCAGCACCAGCTGATGACCCTGGGCCAACCCACCCCCTCTCTGGGTGGGTGTCTTTGAGGGGCTAGAAACCCTTAGTGCCCCTCAGGCCCTGAAAACCTGCTCGGGATGGTGGGGAGTGAGCCCGCCTGCCTGGAAGGCTCTTTGGGTGATGTCCAAGGGGAGGCAGGCGGAGCGTGGAGAATGCCTCGGGGCATGTCACGGGCTGTGAGACATGCGGCCTGGGTTCAGATTCTAGCGGTGTGACTGCATTGATCTCAGTGGTGCAATAATTGAAGCTTACTGCGTTCTCTTATTGAATCCTCGCTACATCCTTTTGGGGAAAATGGGCACGGAGGAAGCCCTTCACTCATTCATTCATTCACTTGTTCAACCAATAGTTATGGAGCCTCTAGGCTGGGTCTGAATCAATTCTAGGGGCCTGGGGACTCAGCTGGGGATCAGGTCCTTGGCCAGGACATGTGGGTTTGAAGGTGAGCAGGCCCACTCATTCGGTCCATCACCCGGGAATAAGACCCGGGCAGGTCTCTGTCCCCTGATGCTGGCCGGGTGCGGTGGAAGACAGGCAAGAAACAAATGAGGAAGAAAAGCAATTTAAAAATGCGTAAGGGAAGCAGACATGGCTCATCTGATAGAGCGTCTGTCTACCATGTGAAGGGTCCAGGGTTCGATCTCCAGGGCCCCCTGACCCATGTGGTGAGCCGGCCCATGCGCAATGCTGCCGTGCCAACGAGTGCTGTGTCATGCAGGGGCGCCCCCGCATAGGGGTGCCCTGGCATAGGGGTGCCCCACACACAAGGAGTGTGCCCCCCAAAGAGAGCCACCCCGCGTGAAAAAAAGTACAGCCCGCCCAGGAGAGGCACCGCACACACGGAGAGCTGATGCAGCAAGATGACGCAACAACAACAACAAAAGAGATGCAGTTTCCCAGTGCCACCAGATAATGCAAGTGGACGCAGAAGAACAGACAGCGAATGGACACAGAGAGCAGAGAGCGGGGTAGAAGGGGAGAGAAATAAATACAAAATAAATCTTTAAAAAAATAAAAATACATGAATGTAAACTGGGTGAGCCAATGGGATGCCGGGTCTGTTTAGGAGAGGTGGGCTAGGTGAGGTCTGTGGGAGATGGCGTGGCTAGAGGAGCGGAGCACAAGCGTCTGGGGAAGCGCTGGACGGGGCTGGCAGGGGTGGGACTCCGCGAGCGCTCACTAAGGGTCAGTCGGTGCCACCTCTGTTCTCATGGATCCAGTTACAACCTCTTTCCAGCTCTTGGAACCTGAGTTTCCTTGTTTGTACACAGAGACTGCGGGGTGCGGAGGCAGCGCCCCGCCGAGGCCGGCCCAAGGAGGGCGCCCCAAGCCTCTGCCCGCGCGGGGGAGGGGCGGCCACGCGGGGCCGCCGCCGCCAACTACATTTCCCAGGGTTCCGCTTCCCGCTGGCCTGGGGACCGGGGGGCGGGGACTGCCCGGGGTCCGGCCTTCCAGGCCACCGGGCAGTCTCTGCCCACTTCCCACCGCGGCCTCCTGGGGGGGGGGGGGCGTCCGGGACCCGGGAGGCTCCTCCTCCCTCCCCTCCCCCAGCCCCCAGCAGACCCAGGGCCGAAGGACCCAGAGGTTCGGGTCCCTGCGTCCCGTCCCCGGTCCCCCGCCCCGCACACAGTGTCCACTCCCCATTCCCAGACGGCCCCCGTTGCTGCCTCAATGGGGACAGAACACCAAGGGCCAGGTGGGGGCGCAAATCGTGGTCCCGGGCTCTCAGAACGCCTGGGTTTAGGGTGGGAAGGTTAAAGGGGCGTGCGAGGAGCCAGCCCGAAGCCCCCGACGCCCAGATGGCCCCACAGCTCCCGCTCGGCGGCGGGGTGGGGAGCGAGGGACCCGCGGCGGGGCTGGCCCTTTAAGGGGGTGTGGCCGGGGGGCGGGGGAAGAGAGCGAGACAGAGAAAGCGGCGGCGGCGGCGGCGGCTCGGGCGGCGGCCGCGGGGGACAAAGGGCGGGCGGATCGGCGGGGAGGGGGCGGGGCGCGGCCAGGCCAGGCCCGGGGGCTCCGCATGCTGCAGCTGCCCCCGGGCGCCCCCGCCGCCGCCCTCGCCGCGGAGCCGCGCAGAACCGAGCCCACGAGCTAACCCGAGCCAGCGGCCCGGAGCCAGCCGGCGGGCGGCCCGGAGGCGGCGGCGCAGGGAGGGGCCCGACGCGCGCACGTGGCCCCGGCGGCCGCCATGGCGGACAGCGGCCCCGCAGGGGGCGCGGCGTTGGCAGCCCCGGCCCCCGGGCCGGGCAGTGGCGGCTCGGGGCCCCGCGTCTACTTCCAGAGTCCCCCTGGGGCCGCGGGCGAGGGCCCGGGCAACGCGGACGACGAGGGCCCAGTGAGGCGC
Organism: Dasypus novemcinctus; assembly: GCF_030445035.2. Taxonomy (NCBI): domain Eukaryota; kingdom Metazoa; phylum Chordata; class Mammalia; order Cingulata; family Dasypodidae; genus Dasypus; species Dasypus novemcinctus. Next base: position 10,480,022 of record NC_080682.1, read on the forward strand.
CAAGGGAAGGTCACCGTCAAGTACGACCGTAAGGAGCTACGGAAACGCCTCAACCTGGAGGAGTGGATCCTGGAGCAGCTCACACGCCTCTACGACTGCCAGGTGTGCCCCCACACCCTGAAACCAATCCCCAGTCGGGCCGCGGGAGAACCCCACCCGTCAGTGGGCGCTCCGCTTAAGCGCGCTCCGCTCCTTTCTGCATCCCCGCCCCCAGTGTATGCTCTTTTTTTGTCTGACCTAAGTCACTTCTGTCATCTTCGCTGTCTCAGACTCTTCTCCCGTTAACGCACCCCCCAGGTCAAGCTTAGGGTCCTCCAGAAGCCTCGAGGGCTAGCCTGGGCCTTGGGTAGGAGGCAGGGGGGCTAGCCTGGGCTGGCAGTGGAAGGTCTAAGCTGCCTAGTATGAGCTAGCCTAGATTGTGGTTAGAAAGAGCTACCCTGGTGGATGGGGGAGGGGGGCCGGGCAGTCTGTGAAGGGTCTGGGCTGTTCTACTGGGCTAGCCTAGAGTGCCATCTTGGTGTGGAGACAGGCTAGCCCGCTCTCCCTTCTGGTTCTCCCAGCCTGACTCCCGGTTTGCTCAGATGGTGACTCAAGCCCCCGGGGGGCAGGGTGGGGCAGTGGGCCTGCCCTGTGCTGCCTACCCTAGCCCAGCCCTGGAATGCAGCTGGCTCCCCTGGAGAATTGCTTTCTGGGGGGTGGGCACCCCTCCCTCCGCACAGCACGGGGCTTTGTTTCCCTTTCCCAGGCCTGGGACCTTCCCAGCGACCCCTTACCCTTCACTTCCTCCTCCCTCCTTGGGAGCTGTGACAGGTGTTTGGGGGGGAGCAGGGAGGGGGGAGGGCTGTGATGAGCTGGGACAGCTGGTCCCACCTGCGCTCTGGTAAAATAGGGGGCCCGGAAGTTAGGGAGACACATCTGCCTGGTTTGCAGCCCAGGGGCACAGCACGGGCTGTCTGGCCCTGCCTGGCGCCCAGGGTGCCCGCTGGCAGGGACAGGAAGCTGCCTCTCTGCCACCCCACTGGGCAGTTTGCCTTGGCACTGGCCTGATCTGTTTTCCTCTTTGGAGCAGCTGCCGCCGCCGGCTGGGCAGAGGGCCGGGCAGAGGGCTGGCCTCGTCTGGCAGTGGGCAGGGCCTCTGGCCCAGGAGAGCTCCGCTTACGCTCTCCCTCTCAACTCAGGCCCCTGTCTCCCCCACCTCTCCCCCAGGAAGAAGAGATTCCAGAGCTGGAGATTGACGTGGATGAGCTTCTGGACATGGAGAGTGACGATACCCGGGCTGCCAGGGTCAAGGTGAGAGGGGCTGGGGGCAGCAGGGCCAGGTCAAGCAGGGTTGCTTGGAGGCTCTGGAGCCAGGCCCTCTCTAGTCTGCGTCAGCCAGCTCTGTGACCTTGGGCCTCAGCTTCTGCCTCTAGCAAATGGGGACAGTAGGCCTTGCCTGGCTGCGGGGCGGCCACCATGATTCCTGAGCCTCGGGGCAGCCCCGTCAAGTGGGTCCAGGGGGTCCCCAGTCTGGGAACTCACTGTTACCCTTGCCCACCCCTGCCCCAGGAGCTGCTGGTTGACTGTTACAAACCCACTGAGGTAAGTGGCCTCCTGGGGGGGTGGGGGAGGTGCAGGGCAGTGGGCGGTGGTCCTGGGGTCGCCTCCCTCATGTGCCCCCCCACCCCCAGGCCTTTGTCTCTGGCCTGCTGGACAGGGTCCGGGGCATGCAGAAGCTGAGCGCACCCCAGAAGAAGTGAGGGCCCCGGCGACGGCGGCTCCCACGGGACAATCGCTGCCCCCAGACCTCGTAGCCACAGCAATACTCGGGGGGGCCCTGCGGCCAGGCCTGGCGCCACGAGCAGGGCTCCTTGTGCCCCTGGCTCAGGGGCCTCTCTCCCTGCCCCCTCAGTTTTCCACTTTTGGGGTTTTTTATTGTTATTAAACTGATGGGACTTTTTTGTGTTTTTATATTGACTCTGCGGCGCGGGCCCTTTAATAAAGCTAGGACATGCCTTTGGTGCAGCTTACAGGCTCGGCTGGTCTCTTTTCTGGGGGATACGCTGCTCCAATACTGCCACTCAGCTTCTCCCCAGGTGCCCGCAGGCCTTCCTGAGGGCCTCGTAGCCATGGCAATAGCCATGTGCCGGCTCCTAGGACCTGGAGCCGAAATGGCTGGGGAGTGGCACTAATGCTGGTAGGAGCCTCCTCTTTCCCTCCGGGCAAGGGACCTGGCCATCCTGACTCCCCTGCCATTGAACCCCAAGGCCATGCCACCAAGAAAAGAGACGTGGGGGAGTGCCGAGGAAGAGGGGAGCTGAGGCGGGCCTCTGGCCTGTTAGGGCCCACACAAAAAAACGCAAGCGCACTCCTTGAGCTTGAAGGTTTTTGTTTTGTTTTACAACAGTCTGGTCCCTGCCGGGGGCCTCCCCCTGCCGCCCCGAGCCCCGTGGGCTACAGTTCTGAACGTCGCTCTATCTTGAGCAGCTCCACCTCGAACACCAGAGTTGCACCGCCTGTGGGGAGAAGTGGGGTCAAGATGAGAACAAGGGCCATGGGGAGATGGGATGGGAGGGGGCGTGGGGGAGGCATGTTACCTGGAATCTTTGGGGGAGCTCCCCGCTCTCCGTAACCTGTTGAAGATACATAAAGAGACAAAGTGAACTGTGGCCAGGTCCTCTCCCAGCTTAGCAAGGTGGTCAGAAAAGGAAGTGTGGAGGTGGGAGAGAGTGCTCAAGGCCTGACAGATGGGACAGAGGGGGGCAACAGAGCCGGGTACCTCAAGGGTCTTGCCCTGTCCTCACTGCTGGACACAAGCCAGACTGGGCAGAGGCACTTGTTGGAATGAATGGATGGGGTGAGACCACCGCAGGGGCTGAACCAGCCTCTGCCCACCCCAGGCACCCCCGCCCCGAAACCCCCATTCCTCCCAGGAAGGGCCTCTTACCAAGCTCTGATGGGATCACCAGCTTCCGCTTTTCCCCCTCACACATCCTGCAGGGAAACACATGTTCAGCACACGGCAGCCCCTAGGCTCCCCACCCCCCGCCCTTGGGGCCTTCCCACCACGGCTGATCTGAACCACGGCCATGGACCCCTGACTCACCCGAGCAGCCCCTGGTCCCAGCCCTTGATGACCTGACCCGTGCCAAGAGAGAAGACAAAGGGCTGGTTCTGGGGCAGGCTGCTGTCAAATTCCGTCCCATCCTCCAGCTTCCCCTGTGGGACGGCAGGAGGGCCAGTAAGGAAAAGGGGACCACTCCTGCCCCACTTCTCCCAGTGGCTCTCCCATCAAGCTGGCCCCCAAAGTATTGTTGGCCACAATCCTTGAAGGGCACAGAGCTGTGGACAGCTCACAGTACACTGTGGCTGCCTGCTGGTGCCAACCTGGGGAATAGACAGAACACGACAGGTTTCAACCAAGAAAATGGGCTTAGAAGGGAAAGGGGACTTGCCCAAGGTCACCCACCTAGTTGGTAGGAGCAGCTGGTTCCCAAGTCCTTTCTGGTCCCCCAAAGCCCCACCCACCCCTCAAAACCCCGCCTCCTTCACCCACCGTGTAGTGCATGTGCAGGACATCACCCTTCCGCGATTTGATGGGACAGTGGTCCACCCGCTTCTTGACCCCGATCTGAAGCTTCCGCTTGCCCTCGGCCCCCGTGACCGTGGCCAAGGCACTCAGGCAGATGGGCAGTATTGCCAGGACCCAGTTCAGCCTCATGTCTCTGCGGGAACAGACCCCGATCGACCAGGAGAAGGGCAGGGAGGGCATGGAACACGGACAGGGGACGGGAGGATTCCACCCCGCCCCCATCGGACCGTGCCTTCCCCTGTTGATACCCTCGCCACACTTACCAGTCCAGTGAGAAGGGGGCTTGGCCGAGGACCCCAGCAGCGTGGGGAGGGGGTCAGGGGGGGCCACAGCAGCCAGGGCCCCGCCCCTTTGCTCTCCCCCAGACCGTCCCGCCCTCCCATTCCCCGGTCCCGCTCCTCAGTTCCCACCCGTCCCCTTGCGCAAAGTCCAGACTCTCTCCGGCGGCACAGAGGATGCCCCGACCGGGCGGCCCCACTCACGCCACACCCAGCTGCCCCCAGCCCAGCACACCCACACCTCCGCGGCTGCTGCAGGCGGCCGGCCCCGAGGCACCCACACATCGCCGCTGGTAGGCTCCGGGGAGCCCCGGTCCTCCGGGGGTACTCCCCACCCTGGCTCTGCGCCTCCTCCCGGGGCGCCGCCCCAACTCTGGGCCCTCGGGGGTCTCCGGGGCACCCACACCGGTCCCGTGTCGGGTGGCCGAGCCCGCTCCACCCACACCACCTCTCCTGGGGGAGTTCTCGGCCTGCCACGCCCCCAGGCCCGGCCCCCACGAAGACCGCCCCCGCGTGGACGCCCCGGGCCACTACCCGAGCCCAGCCCATCGCTGGGTTCCTTGGCCCCGCCCTTCAGCGCCCGCGGCTCCGCCCCCGGCCCTGGAGCCCCGCCTTCGCCTGAACTAGACCCCTTTTCCGGAACCGCAGCCCCGCCACTCACAGGCTGAAGCCCCACCCCCAGCACCTGAGCTCCCTCCCCCTTGGTCTCCGAACCCGAGGCCCCGCCTTCCACCTGCCCCAGCTCCTCCTCCAAGCGCCAGATCCTGCCCCTCACCGGCCCTGGCTCCGCCCCCAGCCGCGTAGCCCCGCCTTCCGCTGGCACCAGCTCCGCGGCTCCGCCCTTCTCGGGTCCACCGGCCGCCCCGAAGCCCGGGGCTCCACCCCTCGAGGCGTGAGATCCCGCCCCTTGCGGCATCCCCAAGCCGCTCCAAACCCGAACCCCAATTTCCTCGTCACCTATCCGTCGTGAACGCTCGGAGCCCCGGCCCACTCCTGCCCGGCTCGGCCCGGCCTGCCCTCTGGCACCCCGGCTCCCCCCAGCCTGGGCTGTGGCCCCCGCTCACCTCCTTGCCGCGCCCCCGGAGTCCACCCTAGTCGTGCGGCCGCCTTTGCGCACGCGCGTGGTCCTCGCTCCCAGGCCGGGCCACGCCGCCCTCCCTCATTGGCCCATGCGAAACCCGCTGCCACGAGCTCGGCGGGCGGGGAGTCTCCACTGGCTCCGCCTTCCAGAGGCCGCGTGACCTAGCGTCACTTCCGGGGAGGAGGCGGCGGGTAAGGTTAGATGAAAGTGACTTCCGAAAGGCCTGAAGGCACTTCCGGCCGGGGTGAAGTTACGGTCATTCTGTCTTGGGCTCTCTGCGGTGGTCCTGAGGCGCCATTTTCTGTCGCCCCCGTCTGCCCACGGGCCGCTTCATGGTCTGCAAAACTTATTGTACAAAGAGCGCGGTCTTCAGAGTTGCGCTTGGGTTTGGATCCGGGTTCTGCCACTCACTGGCTATGTGACCTTGAGTAAGATTCTTGGCCTGGTTAAATGTGGCTCCCCTGGAACAAGGGCTTCGTTAACACCCACTCCAGGGGGCCCTTCTTGTGTTGAACCCACGACGTGCAGGGAACGTTCTTTCCTTTTCTCTTAGCACTCAGGCTGATATGTACCTGCTACTTACTGACTACTGAGTCATGACTGTGACCGTCTGGCTGGGCCTGCTCCCCCCCATCAGACTGATTTTCAGGTGCCCCAGCACCTACCAGTGCCCAGGAAACATCTGTCAACTGTAGTAAAGAAAGTGCAGTGGGAGGCAGCAAAACCGAAGTTGAGGGTTAGGCAAACAGTCAACTTGAGGTCAAGGCCCAAGGTCAGTTAGCTTTTCTGAGCCTATACTCTCAATTGCAAAAGGTCGACCTCAGAACCGAGGATTAAATAAGGTGCCCTTGAAGCATTGTTTATGTCTGGTCGGGCTGGTGGGCTCAGAAGTTGGTAGCTCCAAGGCCCCTAACCCTCATCTGTCTCACTCTAATTGGCCTGTGGCGTGATCAGACATCAAGGCTGAGAAAATGACTTGAAAAGAGTAATCATTGTCTCCAGGAATTGTACTCTCACTTTTAACACCACTCCCGCCCCTGGCCCAAGATCACTACCATCCCCTCCAGTCTAATACGCCAGAGAAAGTTTCTCTTAGGGTGGCAGCCTTGGGGTAATGTCTGTCTCTGGGGTCCTGGTGAATATCCTTTCTGCACGCAGAAGACAAGCTCTGGGTCTTGGAGGCAGTGTGATGTACACATTCACGCCCAAACCAGCCAGATTGGACAGTGACAAACAATGACACAGGCAGGGACAGTTCCTTCCATCTCTTTTATCAGGGTGGGAGATCATAGTCCTCGTACCAAAACCCAAATCCCATTACTTGTAGAGAATTGGGGTATTCTTAGTGGGGGAGGGAGGAGCCCATTGCAAGAGGCTCCCTTGCACACGTTAAAAACAGAAGGAATCTCATTCTCCCCCATATTGGTACTCGATCCCTCTCGATGCCTTCACGTCTCCTCATCCAATTGTGACCACCATGTTGGATGGCATTCTTAGGGGAACAAGGGATAGGAAGAGAGGCCCTCTGACAGGCCCAGGTCCTGAAGCAGCTTTGGCCCCGGCTGAGGTCTTGGGGGCTAGGCTGTTCTCGCCAGGCTCCCCTCTTGTCTCCCTCTGGAGTGTGGCTTGTGAGGCAAGTGGCCCTGCTGAGTCTGAAAAGCAATGTGTCACCTTCGCAGCTTCCGGCACCTGAAGGGGGGGAAGAAGGTTCAGTCCCAGATCCTTTGGAGTCACCCCCTCATTACCTCCTGTCAATCACTTTCTCTCCGAAGGTTCCCAAGAAGCCCCAAATGACTCGAGGCTACCCCATGGCCTTGCTGTGGAATAGCACCCAAAAACAGGAACAACAGGGACAGCAGACTGGGTTCCACAAGACCCATAAAGCCTGGTCTCTCAAAGCCCATGAAGTGGGACCAGGGTCTACCCCAAGGGTTTCTGGGAAGGCCCAGAGCTTTGCAAACTAGGATGCTGTCCCCACATTTTCTACTCTGGTCAGATGTCTCCTCCTCCAGGAGACGTCTTTGAGTGCTTGACAGTGTGGTCAGGTGTTTCTCATGCACCCCTCGCCATCCTCAGCCAGCATCACCTGCTCTCGGGTTGCACTCCCACCTTAGAATTTGAGCCTTGTTATGCTGGCCCCAGTGCCAGCAGTCGCTCAGTAAGTATTGGTTCAACACGCTCAAGAGCTTCCCCCTTCCCTGGCTCCTCTCCCACTGGCAGGTTCTCCCTGGAGCTGCTCCAGAGCAAGGTCTTGACCCTTTCCCGAGACCCATCAGCAAACCTGCAGGTGTCTGGGTTGAGCTCTAAGCCCCGCCCTTGGCAATGGAGGAAGCTGCGGCGTCGACAGCGACAGCGGCAGGTCCGGGGGTCAGGGCGCTGGCGGCGCTGGGAGCAGCGTGGGCAGAGGGGCCTGAGGCTGGAGTGGGATGGGTGATGTCAGCTGGGGAGGGTGCTCCGGGGACAGAGTCCCAGCCCGGAACAGAGCGGGGCTGGGGGCGGTGGTGGGGAGTGGAAACCCTAGGAGGAGAAGCAACATGTCCGGGGTGGGAAGGAAGAGTCTTCCCAGGAGCTGGGTCAGAGCAGAGGAAAAGGGGGGAGAGGACACAAGTGGAAGGAGGGAGAGGGAGAGGGGACCATGGGCTCCTGACACACTCGTACACCTCCGCCCCACCCACACAGTACATCCTGGGCGCTGGGTCTGGGCTCCACCCCCACCTTAGTGGGAGCCCAGGATGCTCACCTGTCCGGCTTCACAGCACTCTCTTTTTTTTTTGGTCTGAAAATTAAGAGAACAGACAGACAGAAGGAGGAGGAGGATCAGGAAATCCAAGCACCCCACTCTCTTGCCCCAGCTCCCAGGCCTACCCCTGGCCCTGCTCCCAGCACCCTGGTCCCCACCCCCGTGTACCACCATGCCCAGCACCCCACGCCTGGCCTCTGTGGGTGCCGAGGCCGGGCCTGGCTGGCACCTGCATTCACACTGGCTGTGCTCTTCCAGAGACATCTCCCCCAGCTGGCTGCTCGGGTACCGGATCATGAGGATCTGCGCTCCAGAGACCGGCAGGGAGACAGAGGGCGAGAGGAAGAGAAAGCAGAGAATGGCCTGGACCTTGGCTGCCAACACCCCCGCCTCCTGCAGCCCCCCGTCTCTGGGCTGGCCCAGCGCCCAGGGCCCCCGCATCCCCCCTCGCAGGGCCCATTCCCCTTGAAACGGTACCTGCATTCGGACTTGGTGCTGCCCAGTGGGCACGCACTCCAGGCCGTCGTCAGGGCAGCAGCCGCCGCAGCGGTTCACGGTCACACAGCTGGGCACCAGCTGCTTGGCCATGGTGCCCACAAGTTCCACGGTCAGGGGCACCACCACCTCCCGTGGCTGGCAGGTGGCGCGGGTGTACACGTCTATCCATGACACCACTGCGGGGGCAGACGAGGAAGGGTTCAGTTCCCACCCGGTTTCTTGCAGCTGCTTTCGGGTCCCCCTACTCCTCCCTCCAGCAGCTGCTTTCCCCAGTTCCCCTGTCACCACCATCTTGCTCACCCTCCTGCCCTTCCTGCCCTGTTTATGCAGCAACCAAAAAGCCCACTGCCTTAGTTCCTTCCCCTGAAATGGGCAGACTGACGGACTGACGCTTGCATCTAAAACGGAGCTCTGATTACACAGGATGATGGAAACGAGAAACCTGAAGTCAGGGCTGCAAACCCTCTTAGAGGCGGCGGGTACCATCCCAGTCGTCACTATTACCTTTCTTCTGGGGGCTGGGGGTCTCGGGCGGGGCATCAGGAGCCTGGGGGAGAGGAGAGAAGGGAGGTGGGGGACACGGCCCTGGTCCCGGGCACCCTGGAGAGAGGGCTAGCCCTGCTTCTGTCCCAGGGCTCTGCCCTTGTGCTCAGAAGGCGTCACCACCTCTCTGGTGTCTTTCCAAATTGCTCTGTTCCTGCAGCCGCGGCTCCTGCCTTACCTGTCCCCTACCAGGGACCTGTCATATCCCATGGCCTGGCAAGCGGCGAGGAAGCTCCAAGCCTCAGGACCAGGTTTGTTCTGGAGGCCGCCAAGTCGGGAGGGGACATCGTGGGCGCTAAACCGGGCCCGGGGGCCACAGGGGGCAACAGGACGGTTCCGCCCCCCGCTGCGCCCCAGGGACGGGGTGGGACGGGGTGGGGCGGGGTGGGGCGGGGGAGTGGCTCGGCGGTGGGGCTGCCTGGCCCAGGGGAGGGGCAGCTCCCGGGAGATGCCCGGGCGGAGCCCTGGCGCTGCCCGCGTCCTCGGCGGGACCCCGCGCAGCCCCTCGGCCCAGGGCGCGCCGCGCCGCCCCACTTCCGCCAACCTTGAGAGGGCACGGCGGGAGGGCGGGATGGCGGGCCGCACGTACCTGGGCGGGCGCCAGCTGCAGGAGCGCGGCGAGCAGCAGGCGGCGGAGCAGGGGGCTCATGGTGCCCGCGGGGGCCGCGCGCCGGGGGCGCCCGCATCGCCCTAGCCCGGCGGCGCGGGGGGCGGCGGCAGCCACAGCCCCATGGCGCGGGCCCGGGCGCGGCGGGCGGGGGGCCGGGCGCGGGGGGCGGCTCCTCCGCGGCCCCCTCCCGAGCCCTGGGCGCAGGCAGCGCAGCGCAGCGCCGCGGCGGCCGGAGGAGCCGGGCGGGCGGGTGGCCGGCGGCGGCGGGCGGCGGCGGGGACGGCGGGGGCGGCGGGGGGCCGGGCCGGGGCTGGCGGGCGGGCGGCTCATGTGACCCAGACTCGCGTTCCCCACCGGGCCGCGGGGCGGGGGCGGGGCGGGGGCTGCGGGGAAGGGGGGGCGAGGCCGCCGGCGGGGCCCGCCCCCTCTACACACCCCGCGCCCGCCGCAGCAGGGGAAAGGGGACGCACCGCCCAGGGGGCCGGGCTCCCGGGTCGCCGGCGCCAGAACCCGAAGGCGGGGCGCTGCCCCCACGGCGAGGCCCGGCCGGGGGGCGCCAGGCCTGCAGGAGGGAGCCAGACACGAGCTCTGAGATTCACTTTATTGCACGTGTTTGGGGATGTGGGGCGTCCCGGGAGGGAGGCCAGGAGGGCACACCCAGCGGGCGCCAGGCAGGCCAGCCCCTCAGGGGCTGTTGCCCGGGGGCACGATCCCAGGGTCTCGAGGAGCCTCTTGCAGCCTCTGCTGTCGCTCCTGCTGGAGCCTGGCTCTGTTGGCCCTGGAGGAGAGAGCAGCTGGGTGGTTGGAGCAGGCATCCCACAGGGCGGGGCCATGGCAGTAAGGAAAGGACAGGGCAGTGCAGGGACAGACCTGGCCCGGGCCCGCGAGTCGTTGTAGATGGCTGTGATGATTCGGTCCTTTTCATCCATGAAGCTTCGGTGCACCTGCTCCAGCTTCCTGCAAGAAAGGGAGTGGCTATTAACGCTGGTGCACCCAAGTCCCACCCTCCTCCACCACCAGTGCCACCCCAGGACTTCACAGCTTTACATCTGTGGGGAGGGACTGCAGCCTAACGCTGTCTGTGATGGGGGGGTAAGGGGCAGAGTGGGCCAGGGCCTGCCCGGGGTCCAGCAGCTGTGCCTCTGAAGGTGTGGACAGCTCTGGACCTCAGGGTGCTGCTTGCAGGAGACTAGAAAGGGTGGTGCAGCTAAGCCCATCACTGAACTGGGTAGGCTACTGACAGCAGACTTTGGCCCTTGGGCATCTTCGCTGTTGAAAGTCACTGCCCTGGCACATGTGGAAGGAAGAGGGGCGGGGAAACTGCTGCTGGGTGAGTGAGGACAGTTGGGCTGAGGCCCCATTAAAAGGCATTTGTGGATCCAATGGATGTGTCATGATGATGGGAACGAGTGTTGTTGGGGGGGGGGGAGAGGGGGGGTGGGGGGGTGGGGTTGAATGGGACCTCACATATATATTTTTAATGTAATATTATTACAAAGTCAATAAAAAATAAAAAAATTAAAAAATAAAATAAAAAAATAAAAAAAAAGGCATTTGCGGGAAGCGGACTTGGCCCAGTGGTTAGGGCGTCTGTCTACCACATGCGAGGTCCGCGGTTCAAACCCTGGGCCTCCTTGACCTGTGTGGAGCTAGCCCATGCGTAGTGCTGATGCGTGCAAGGAGTGCCCTACCACTCAGGGGTGTCCCCTGGGTAGGGGAGCCCCACGTGCAAGGAGTGCGCCCCATAAGGAGAGCGGCCCAGCGCAAAAGAAAGTGCAGCCTGCCAAAGAATGGCACCGCACACATGGAGAACTGACACAGTAGGATGACACAACAAAAAGAAACACAGATTCCTGTGCCACTTACAACAACAGAAGCGGACAAAGAAGAACACACAGCAAACAGACACAGAGAACAGACAACTGGGGGGGGAAGGGGAGAGAAAAAAAAAAGGCATTTGCTTGGGGAGCAGATGTGCCTCAAGCAGTTGAGCGCCTGCTTCCCACATGGGGGGTCCAGGGTTCAGTTCCCAGTGCCTCCTAAAAAATAAAAACAACAGGCAAAACAAACAAAAAAACCAACTTGGGAGCCGATGTGGCTCAGAGGTTGAGCGCCGGCTTCCCACATATGAGGTCCCAGGTTCAATCCCCAACTCTGGTACCACACACACACACAAAATGCATTTGCTTGTTGTTGATGATTTCGGTTGGCTCCAGCGCTCCCTGGCAGCCAGCACCAAAGGTTTACATTCAAATTATGAAAAACTACAAGTGATGGCATTAGCCATCAGTGCCCCTGCCAAGTGCTGCAGAGGCCAGATTTCATGCAGCTCGTAGCTTAAGCATGCAAGGGTGCGAGCCACAAAGTCTCCCTATGCTGGGCTCCCCCTCCCTCCCACCCACTGCCCGTCACCCCGGGGAGCGCAGGATGTACCTGAAGGCGGCATAGTGCAAGCCCATGCCTGCCAGCATGAGCAGGAGGCAGTACCCCAGCACCCGCTGGTTGTGTTTGCGCTGCCGCTGCCTCGACTCGGGCCCCTGTGGCCTCATGCCATGGAACTGGGCCCAGTAGTGTGCGTTGGGAGGCTCCCAGGAGCTGCTGGGTGGGGAGCAGGAAGGATAACATGGGGATGAGGCTCCTCGGGAGCCCTGCGGGGCAAGCTGGGGGCAGGACTGCTGTACCTGTAAGCTTGGTGGGCAGGCCTGGGATGGGCTGTGGTTCCTGGAGACTTGGGGGGACTCGCCGAGCGGAGCTGGTGGTCATAGCTGTGGCGGCTTTGCTCATGACTGAGTACACGGTAGGCCTCACTGAGCTCCACAAAGCGGCTGTGCAGGGACGGGTCCCTGGGGTCCCGGTCAGGGTGCAGCTGGGGTGGGGCACGACTCCCCTCATTGCCCTTCCCTTGCTCCTTCTCAGGACCCATTCCCACAATGCCCACCCACAAGGGCTCAAATCACTCCCAGAGGCCAGGCAGTGAACATCACATTCAGTTCAGCTACCCCTCCAGAAGGCCGGAGAGTCAAGAAGCACAGACCCCGTCCCCTGCCCTTGTCCATGCCCTCCCCACCTTCCAGTCCCATCTTGTCAAATGCCCTGGTCCAGGCCTTCTGGATCAGGAGCAGGTGAGCAGGTCAGGAGAACCTAGCCCAGCCCTGGCAAGACCCCTGGCTTCTGCCCCAGCCTTTCCTCCTGCCTGGCCCAAGACTTTTGTCCTCCTGGGGCACCCCCCACTCTCCACCTTGTAGGCAGAGGGACTGTGGCATCAGCCAGGGACGCTCAGGTCTACCCCAGCCCCACTCCTGGGAACTTGAGCGACTGCCATCTGGCTCGGATTCCCGTCCCTCCACATAGGGGAACTGGTACCTCTTTGGACTTGGTGAAGAAAGCTCGTTTAACTTCTTCAGTGCTGGCTCCTGGATGTACCCCCAGCAGTTCATAGTAGTTACTGGGGCCAGACCTGTGGTGAGAGGCCCCAGCCTGCAGGATAGCCCCTCCCCTTCGAGTCAGTGGCCAGGAGCTGAGAGGTGTCAAGGCAGACCTATCTCCAAATCATCCCTCCCTTTTGAATGTTTCCAGCATGGTGCAGATCAAAACCCCTTGCTTCAGAAACACCTGGAGAGCTTGTTTAAAAAAGATTCCTGAGCTCCACCTCATTCCTCCAGATCAGAATATCCAGGACAGGGCCCAGGAATCTGCATTTTTACAGTCCCCATCCCCCCCAGGTGGGTTATGCAATGATGCTTCACAACCACTAGTGATGAGGAAAGTGCGTCGGGTTTGAATGACACCGGGCTCGACTTCCAGATCTGCCACTTGCTGGATGACCTTGAGGGCGTACCCTAATCTCTGAAGGTAAGGGTTACCTGAGACAAGCCGGTAAGGCACCTGGCTCGGAGGAGAGAGACCAGAACCATCTCAGCACCCAGGGCAGGGCCTAGAGCTCGGCAGGTCCTCACAAAAAGCCGGGGCCCCCCGACTCCCGACTCACCGCTGCCCGGCAGCTTCTCCGAGGAGCCGGGCGGGAGGGCTGCGGGGCCACAGACGGCAGAGGCGCAGGGGCGGCAGGGGCGGCAGGGGCGGCATGGAGGCGGGCGAGCTGCTGGGGAAAGAGACCACAGCGGGGCGTGCATTGGGACCGGATGGGGCCAGACAGAAGCCCCCCGGGAGCAGAAGGAAGGGATCTGGTCTCGTTTTCTGAAGAAGGAAAAACGAAGGGGCGGGTGGAGCCCCCTTGCTCAGGACCTGTCCCCGTCTCTGACTCGGGTGTCCTAGACCCTTCCCCTTGCTGGCCTTAGTGTCCCGGAACACCGAGACCCCCGACCCACCCCGGGAGCTTGGGGGAGGCTGGACCAGGGAGGAGCTTCAGCCAAGCCCCGCCCCCGTGCACTCACAGCCTTCGCGGCGGCCGCCATTTCCTGCGCTCATCCAGGCCCCGCCCCCGTATCCTCATTGGCTCAGACACACCGACCGAGCAAATATAACCTGAAGATGCGGAAGTGCGGGAAAGCCCCGCCCCCGCACGCCCATTGGCCTTTGACTCCTCGGGCCCGCCCACGGAGCCGCACCCCCGGCGCTCGTGGGAAGAGTGCGGGACCGAGCACGGGGCCAGTGTGACCCTGGGTGAGGCTTTGCCCCTAGACCGACCCCGCGGCGGCCCCACAGTGTCCCGGGCGTCACCGGGGCCTGACGAGGTGCGCATGGCCCTCAGCCCCCGCCTGCAGAGGCGCTGGGTTTTTGTTTTCTTTCATTTGCCCTGACTCCCCCGCCCTCCCAGGGCTCTCTCAGCGGTGCCTCTCGATCTCACGCAAATAGTAGATGCCAGCGGAATTCACGATTAAAGTTCTTTATTGTCTTCAGAGCGGCGGTGATTGGGTGGGGGACCCTGGGGCGACTGAGGCTGGACATCCCTGGACTCGGTTGTAGAGGAGGACAGCGCCTTTGGCTGAGGGGCAGAGCTCGGCCCAGATCTGGGTCTCCTGCAGCCGCCATACGTTCTGGGAGGAGACAGTAGTGAAGGCCACTGAGGCAGGGAGACAGGCATCGGCCTGAGCCAGAGCCCTGAGCACTGTATCCTCCCTAGGGAGGCATGTTAGGCGGTACGGCAGGTCCCCGGCCCTCCCTTGGCCAAGGGCATTCCCACATGAGGACTTGTGACTCTGGAGGAAAGCACTCTCAGACCTGGGGGTCTGGCCCAGCCCCCCAGGGGCACACCAAGCCTCTCTGCAGGCCCTGAGCCTGAGCCTGGGCCTGGGCTGGCCCAGGCAAAACACAGCCAACCCGCACCTGTGTTTCCACAAAGATGATGCCTGTGGACTCGTGGGCCTCGGGTCCCCCATTCAAGTAGTGCTTCCTCACCTGCTCAGAAGTCAGGCTGCACCTGGAAAAGGATAAGGGGTGTCTCAGCCCTGCCTCACAGCCACCCACCTACCCCAGGACCCAGGATCCTGTGCCCCAGAGCCCACTCACTGGACGAAGAACTCGGCACTGGCACGACCGGCACTGGTCTCATTGCAGGCGATGCCCAACAGCAGGGGCTGACTCAAGGTGGGAAGCGGCAGGTTCACCTGGGGCCAGGGGTCCCACTTGTCAGTATCCACTGTCCCCCACCCTCTTGATGGAGGGCAGCCCCTTACCCTTGCGCAGCCAAAACTCAGTCCTGCGTAGATTTGGGGCCTGTTCCTAATACAGACTAGAAAAACTGAAGAATTTGCCCAGGGTCACCCAAGGGAAGCTGGTTTAATAACTGGGATTCCTATTTACTCCTCTTTCAACAAGGCTAGGCAGTAGGCAAGACATTTATCATTGTTCCCATTGTATAGAAGATGAAATGGAGGCACAGAAAAAGGAGGGATAGGATTCCAATCCAAGTGTGCTCATTGCAAAGCCAAGCTCTTCCTCTGATGCCAACCAGATGCCTGCAGACCCTCCTGCCAGCCCAGACCTATGGAATTCTGGCATTTTCTATCCCCTCCCTTCATGCCCATCACCCTACCTGGGCTGCCCCTCACTCACCTCATCACAGATCTCCTGCAGGACACTGGAGAAGAGCTCCCGCACCACCAGCTCCCCAGGGAGGTCCTCATGCTGGGGTCTGTCACCAGGGCACACGGCCTGTGAGAGGTCAGGCTCAGACCCTGCTCCCCACCTCTTACCACCCTGTCCTGCTGGTACTTGCTGGCCTTGAGTGCCTGGAGTGGCATGGTGTAAGAATCTCGGTCTTCTCCTGCCTCAGGCCCCCTTTTCCAGATGGACAACCAAAGGCTCCACTCGGAAGGGGCCACACAGGGAGTTGGGGGTAAGGTAGAGTGTCTGCTTCCTCGGCTTCTCCCCACCCATATTCTCCAGCTCCCCACAGGTCTGGGGCAGGGGTCAGTGGGGAGACTGAGTGGCTGTCCCAAGCAGAGCCGCTCAGAGAAGTATCAGGCCAGTTCTTCTTTTCCTTGCATGTGCCTCCCTCCATCCTGCCAGGACAGGCTTTATTGCCCCTTTAAGGGGAGAGCAAACAAAAGCTGGGAGGGCTTGGAGCTCCAGATCTCTGGAGCTGTCTTGGTCTTTGGGACCAGCTGAGTGCTCACCTGAGGCTCAGGGTGCCCCCCAGGCACGTCCACCAGCCCAGGGGCCTCAGCCACCTGCCCAGAGCGGCGCAGGAAGACGAGGAAGCCATCTGCGGTAGCCAATGCAGCACCCACGCCCAGTGGGTCTGCCAGGTAGGCTTGCCTGTCACCCCAGTCAGTAGCCCCCTGCTGTCGCAACCAGGCAGCGGAACTCGCCCAGTTGGTGCCCAGGAAGTCTCGGTAGGAAGTGAGGCCCAGACACAGCAGTAGTTCTGGACCTGGACAGTCACTGGGTGCCAGGGCGGCAGAGTGCAGACGGAACTTGGGGGCGTCAAAGAGCCAGGGCTGGGCCTGTAGCCGAGTCTCCCAGATGGCAGCGATGTCCTTGTCCCCTCCTGGCAGTGGGTGACGGTCGTAGGCTGGGCTCAGCTCCGCCCTCACCTGCTCTTCGGGAAGCCCACCCAGGGGGCACTGCAACAACAGGGACACTTCGGGGTCCATGGTGTGAACAGGGCGGCTCTAGGGGAGGACAGAGCCGGGCCTGTCACCTCCAGGGCTGGGCCTGGCAGCAGGCCCCCTCTGCCACAGTTCTCCGAGGGCACCCCCAACCTCCCGATCACTCCTTGGGCATCCCTGCCAGAGCCCAGCTGGGTACCCGGGACCCCTGCTGGCAGGCGTCCCTGGGACTTCCGGGAACCCCTACATCCCTGAGGTCCTGGGTCCAGTCTCCCCCAAATGCGTGTGTCCCCCAAACCTAGGGCCCTGCCTCCAAGCCGTGACGCGCCGGCAGCCCCTCCCAGGTCCGGAAGGCGTCCGCCCTGCAGTCACGCGCAGACTCGGCCCACAGGCTCCGCCCCCTTCCCGGAGCGGAAGTGCCCGCCCCCTACCTCTGAGGCCTCTCATTGGCCAGGTGATCTGGTCCCCACGGGGGTCAGACGACTGGCCTGGGGGAGTCGGTGAGCCTGTGAGTTTGGGGTCCGCCTCACCGCTGTTTGTGTCCGTTTGTCCAGGCCTTCCGCCCTACTAGCCCGGACGCCAGCTCCACCACCCCAAGCCGGCGTGGGCGCTCTAGGGCGCGGGGACTTGGCTTTCGTGGGCGCCGAGGCTGGCGCACACTTGATCTTAGGCAAGTCTTGCCTAATGACCCTTAGTTTCCTTACCTGCACCGGGGAGGTGCGGAGTTGGGAAGTAAATTTAGTGAACTGAAAGCCCCACTTTCTGAGCAGGGTAGGGACGTGGGAGAGTCCTGAAAGCAGCCCCCACATGTCACTATTCCCCACAGGCCTTGGCCATGAACGTCTCTGGAAGAGGGAGGCAGGAAGCAGCAGGACCCAGGGGGAGAAGGGCTCCCAGACCTCAAGAACAGGTGCGCGCCTCCCCCACTCCCAGCCCCGTCCCCGTGGTGGGAGGGCTGGGGAGGAGACGCTGAGCCCTGGCTCTCCGGGCACTGCCTGTGAGGAGCTAAGAGGCCTTCCTCTTCCCAGAGACCCTAGGGCCTGGTCTCCCTCCGCAGCAGGTCACTCGGGGTTCAGGGTGGGCAGCAGGACAGGATCACTGCGGGATTGGTGGCCAGCCCTGGGATCTTTCAGGACCCAGACGTGCGACTGTCCAAGGCTCTGTCCTACGCCCTGCGCCACGGGGCCCTGAAGCTGGGGCTTCCCATGGGAGCAGGTAAGTGAGGATCTTGGAGACCTGGGCAGAAGGCACAGCAGGGTGCATCCTTCCCATGTTCCCAGAGCCCCCTATCAAGTCTGGGCCAACTGGGAGAGGAGCCCCTGTCTGGGTCAGGCTGGGTGATGCCCCCTCCACCCACGTGGCCCAGTAAGGACTTTTCCCAAGACTGGGCACTGGGGAATGTTGGGACAACCGATGTTTATTGAGTGTCCACTCTGGGCCCAGTACTGGGTTAAACATTTTATCTTTGTGCCCAGCCTCCATGAGGCAGGTCATGTTCCATGTAAGCTAAAGAAACTGAGGTCCAGAAAGGGGAAACTTTCCAAAGGTCACACACTTGGGGATGGATGAACCCCGTGGGACCCCCAAGCCCTGAGTCTGTTCCCATTGCCTGTGGCTCCTCTTGTGACCTGGCAGGCCACAGCAAGGTCAGCCCCTGAGCACATGCCTGCCCACAGATGGCTTCGTGCCCCTGGGTGCCCTCTTGCAGCTGCCCCAGTTCCGTGACTTCTCAGCCGAAGATGTGCAGCGAGTGGTGGACACCAATGGGAAGCAGCGGTTTGCCCTGCAACCAGGGGACCTCAGTACTGGCCCTCTCATCCGGGCCAATCAGGGCCATTCCTTGCAGGTATGGTCTCAGGGGGCAGGCGGGAGAGCCGGGTAAGGCTTCTTCCCCGGGGGAGGGGGTTTTTACTCCCTGCTGCCCATTCATTCCACCCATACCAGGTACCTGAGTTGGAGCTGATGCCCCTGGACATGCCACAGGCCCTGCCCCCAGTGTTGGTCCATGGCACATTTTGGAAGCACTGGCCATCCATCCTGCTCAAGGGACTGTCCTGTCAGGGAAGGACACACATCCACCTGGCCCCAGGATTGCCTGGGGACCCTGGCATCACCAGTGGTCAGTGTCCCCCCCTGCCTAGCAGCTCCCACCTCCTTTATCCTCCCAGAGCCCCCTCCAAGAGTCACAGCCTCCCTTGTCCCAAGCTGCCCCATATTCCACTCCATACCCTGCATGCAGCAGCAATCCCCCACCGAGCCTAAGTCACCCAGGCCCCAGCTCCGGTTGTCTGCAGGCATGCGGCCGAACTGCCAGGTGGCTGTGTTCATTGACGGACCCAAGGCCATGGCAGGTGAGTCTGGACACATTGGGACCATCCTAGGCCTTCAGAGAGGGCCTGGGTCACATCCCTGGTTCTCATTTTCAGATGGAATCCCCTTTTTCTGCTCCGCCAATGGGGTGATCCTGACTCCGGGGAATGCTGATGGTTTTCTGCCTCCCAAGTACTTCAAGAAGGCCCTGCAGCTACGCCCTACCAGTGAGGACTCCCCCTCCCCTAATTCCTTGTGCCTGGAGCCTGTGCCTGTCTGTGCTCAACTCCCTGCCCAGTCCCAGGCTGGCTTCAGGCTTGCTTTCTCTAACCAATCCTTATTTCTATCTCAGGAAAGCCCCTCTCCCTGGCTGGTGATGAAGACACAGAGTGTCAGAGTGGCTCCAAGCACAGCCCCAGAGGAAGAGGGATGGTACAGCAATAAAATATTTATTTATAAAAAAGAAATTTAAAAAATAACAAAAAAGAAACTCCAGTTTGGAACCATGAATCATGATCCTGTAGCTGCATCTGATCTTCCTTGTGTGCTCAGGGGCTTCCGATGGATTGGGGGCATTACTCTTGGCCAGCTGAGTGCTAGGTGATGGCAGTCTGGCCCAGCCGGGCCCCTGGGCTGCACAAAGCCAGTGATAGCGTGTGAACGTGCCCAGCTCGCCTGGAGAGAGCATGGGGTAGTGAGTCCCAGAGGGTGTGGGCATGGCCATGGCTGTGGCAGGTGGTGAGCAGGGCTTAGGGGCAGGAAGACTGCCCTCAAAAGGCCTCGTGGCCCCCAGTGAGCTGCAGGAAGAGGTCCTCATCCAGCTCCTCCCCGCGGGCCCGCTCCCGCGTCGACAGGAAAATGTAGCCCCCAATGTACTCGTGTACAATGCGGCAGCTGGCAGACACACAGCTGAAGGCCACGTTGATGTGCTCGTCAAACTCGATGGCCACCTGCAGGGCGAGCCAGCAGAGGGGCTGGGAGGGGTGGGAAGAGGGGGCAGCCCCGCCCCTGGCCCCGCCCTGGCTGGCTCTGGCCCCGCCCCCTGGCTCTGCCCTCCGCCCACCTGCCTGATGTCCCAGTTGACATTCCACTGGCGCATGTTGCTGAAGCGCCACGTCTTGACCACATCCCCCACAGCCAGGTCGATGCGGATCAGGCGGTTGTTGGCGATGCCCAGGACCTCGTCTTTCCTGCTGCCCTTGAACCTGGTCCCGAGGGGAAGAGGGGGTGAGTTAGGGCCCCACCGCGCATGGCCGCGGAGCCTGGGTCAGGGCTCCAGGCCAGTACGGTGGAATCAGCTGCGGGCGTTTCCCAACTCTGCTGCCCACCAGCGATGCGCCCCTGAGAAGTCATTTAGATTCCCTGGGCCTCAAGTTCCTTATCTGGGAAATGGGGGTTAATTGATATAATCATTATAACAGCACAAGCAGCACCAGGCAAATAGTCCCTGCCTTTAAATAATAACTGTTTGCCTAGGGTTTGGGGGTATCGAGGGTCAACATCTGTTGCTTCACTGGCCTTTTGGGCTTGGGATAATAAAAGGGCCACACCCTGTAACAGCACCCAGCCTCAGCCCTGTTCTGCAGAGAAGGTGTTCTGGATTGAACTGTGTCCCCCAAAAGGAAATGCTGAAGTCGTCCTCTCGAGGGCGGCAGAACGGGAGCTTATTTGGGAATACGGTCGTAGCAGATGGAATCAGGCCAGTTAAAATGAGGTCACGCTGGAGTAGGGGGGGCCCTTAGTCCAGTAGAAGAGTATCGCTTACAGCGTCCTCATAAGAAGAGGAGCCCCGGAGAGGGACAGCGAACGCCCCGCACGGTCGGCACGCCTCTTCTGAAGCCAGAAGAGGTACAGAGGATTCTTCCCTGTACGCTCCAAAGGCAGCTCGGCCAGACCGGCACCTTGATTTCAGACTTCCAAGCTCTGGGACTGTGAGACGGTAACTGTCTTTTGTTTTAACCCACCCGCTTTGTGGCACCTGGCTGTGCAGCCCTAGGACACTAAGAGAAGCTGACTAAGGGCGAGAGGGGACGGTCCAAGGCAGAGCTGGGGTGCGACCTGGTGCCCTGCTTTCCGGGCCTGAGTTGGCGCTCCTGTGTGCTGCACGGGAGGGGGTGGTGCCCCTGGTGTCGTCAGTCAGGTGAGCCCACCAAGAACGGGAAGCGGGGCCTCGGAGGGGGCGGGGCAGTGCCTGCCAGGACCTGCTCTCAGATGTGGGCACGAAGCAGGCCCAGGCGATGCTTGGCAGGGTGAGGCTGGGGTGGGGGCCGTACCTGACCATGAAGTAGGAGATGCCAAAGTCAGGCAGGGACTGCCAGGCCTGGATGAAGCGCAACTGGGCCTCGGTCATCGAGAGCTGCGCCACGTTCTGGTGGGCCTCCAGGATGCGCGGGGTGAGCTGCAGGACCACGCTGTGAGGGCTCACCCCTTCCCCAAGCCCCGAGACACCCCGCCTACCCCGAGTCAGGAGCCAGGTGCTGCACCCGGGGGAAGGGGCGGTGTCCTGCAGGGCCACCGGCGGGCAGCCTGTCGCCACTCGGCACGTGTGAGCTGAGCCAGGCCCAAGGTGGGCATGGCCCTGGAAATGGGGCTCCCTGGGGCTTGAGGGAGGGAGGGAGTGGGTGAGAGAGCGAGAGGCCGTGGTGTCTGGCTGGATGCAGCGTAGGGGCACAGGGGGAGAAAAGGGAGTGAGCACCAGACCTGCCAAAGGAAGGCCCTGTGGTCCCAGGGGTGGCCCAGCAAGCACACTGGTCATTCCCATCCCGCCCTCCCTGGCACCTGCTTGGCCTTGAACTTGCGCTGGAAGCGGGGGGCCACGAGGCCATAGGGGTTGAGGCCCTCGGTGGAGGCTTCGGGGCCCTGGGGCTGGTTGCCCGTGCCCCCGCCACCTGCCCGCTGCAGGTTCAGGAAGGCCAGGATGGCCTGCACCTCGCTGGCGTAGCTGCTGTCCGCCATGGTGCGGCCCTTGGAGGCCAGCCGGCAGCCGGCCATCCAGCGGGCGTACTGCTGCTCCTGGGGGCGGGGCTCTGCTCAGACCGGGGCCGGCCGCCCCGCCCCCCGCCGGCCTGGCCCCGCCCCCACTGACATGGTCCCGCCCCCGCCATCCGGCCATCCGCGGGCGTGCTGCTGCTCCTGGGGACCCGGCTCTGCTCAGACCCGGGCCCGCCCGCCCCGCCCCCGCTGGCATGGCCCCGCCCCCACCGGCATGGCCCCGCCCCTGCCGACCTGGCCCCGCCCCCCGCCAGCCTGCCATCCTGCGGGCGTGCTGCTGCACCTGGGGGCGGGGCTCTGCTCAGGCCCGGGCCCGCCCACCCCACCAGCCTGGCCCCGCCCCCCGCCGGACCCGGCCCGGCCCCGCCTTCACTCACGTCCTGGCAGCGCAGGTAGAGCTCACTCATGCCCTCAGGGGAGGGCACGAGCAGTTTGATGCAGAACTTCTGGCCTGAGACGTTGACGTCAGGGACCACCTCGCAGCCTGGAGGGAGAAATCCGGGTGGGGGGGTCGGGGAGGGGAGCCCTGCCTGAGAAGCCCCTGTGTGGACGCCACCCCTGCGCAGCCGCATCGAGACCCAAAGCTTCTATGCCAGTCCCCAGGAGGAAACCGAGGCTGGGCGAGCACCTTCGCCTTTCCAGCTCCCCCTCCCCGCCTGCCCCGGGCCTGGCCAGCTGCCCTCACTCACCCTTGAGGTTGAGCTGCTGAATGGGGTCCCCGGGGGCCTCGTCCTGGCTTTTGTAGTACGACAGTGTGGTCTCCTTGAACACCACCCAGTGCTGGCGGTACCCCTTCAGGGTCAGCTTCCGGGGCCTGGAGGCCAAGGGGGAGGTGGGTGGAGGGCACCTCCTTCTCTCTCTCTGGACTGGGCCCCCCAGCAGGGCGACACGCCCTGGGCCCAAACTCACCGGAAGATTCGGAGATGGTCCCTGAGTTCCGGGATGGTGGTGAGGCTGTCCTGTGGCAGGAAGGGTGTCAGAGGGTCCCCCGGGTCCCCGTGCTCCACCCCGACGCCCACCCGCGGCCCGGGCCCCTCCTCACCAGCACGTCCGTGGAGGCCGAGCCCTCCAGCTTCACCTCCAGGTTGCTCAGGGCTGCGTCCAGGTCGTCCAGCCCTGTGTCTGCACTTGCCAGCTCGCCCACCTCCCCGCTCTGCGTCAGCTTGTTGATGTGGTACTGGGGGGGCGCACACAGCCCGAGAGGCTGAGTCGGGCACCCGGCTGCCCAATGGGGACTGGCCACTAAGTGGGGCTCCCCAGAGATGTCATCCCTGCCCAGGGGCCACCCCGCGGCCCACCGCCCGGGGCCAGCCTGGCACCTGCAGGGCCGCAAACACCATCATCTCCTCCTCGGTGCAGTCCATCTCCTCCAGGAGCAGGTCCCACCGACTCTGCTCGTACAGCTGTGTCAGCCGCACCGGGTCTGTCTGGAGCGGCAGGAGGGGGAGGCTGGATCGGTCAGAGGCCGACTACCCTGACACCTGGGGCAGCAGCCCTGGGCGCCTCAGCCTTCCTCCCTGTCCACCTGGCTAGCAAGCTCGTTCAGCGACGGGGGCAGCAGCCCCAGCCCCAGCCTTACAGGCCCCCAGCCCTACCCCCACCCAGGGCCCAGGCAAACAGCCCCTTCGCCCCTCCAAACTTTGGCTCAGTTGTTCAACCAACAAATGTTTCCTGCGTGCCTACTGCGTGCCCAGCCCTCTACTGAGGGCACAAGGGAGACCGAGTAAACAGGTCAATAAACAAGTAAAGTGGTGCAAGAGAGTGATAAACGCACTACAGGAATTAGCTTCCGTAGTGGCAGCTCACTGATGCCCTTGAGCAAGGGCACTCTGAGTTTGATGGTGATGAGAAAGAATGAAACTGGAGGGTGGGGTACTCTATATAGGGAAGCAGTCAGGGAAGGTGGGACATGCTGTCATGAGCTGAGACTGGAAGGATGGTGATGGGCCACTAATGGCAAGAATGACAGGGAGAGCATTCCAGAAAGAAGCAACAGGGAGGGCAAAGGCCCCAAGGGGGATTGCAGTTACCCACAGAAGAGCAACCCCACACTCTCTCTGAAACCAACCAAAATTGACAGCCAAGGCATACAAAGAGGTAAACCCAAAAGGACAAAGAAGAGAGGGAACTAGCGCATCTGAAAGATGGAACACAATTTTGGAAGATGGAAAGCAAAAACATGAAAGGGAGCTGAGTTACAGGGCAGAGAGAGCTGGAGTCCCCTGCCGCTTTCCTCCTTTGTTCTCCTGTAAAGGCACTCATGAATGTTGAAAATAGGCAGGAAGCAAACAGCAAAAAGACCAAAGATCCACACAAAGGTATCTGGTTCAGCTGGCAGACCCTGGGCAGGCTTTGGACTTGGCTACTCTGAATGAGGAACAAGGGTGAGATGGAATGACTGGAACTGGGATGAAGTCTGAAAAAGGAGCAGGTTCCTACCCCAATCCCAGCTGCCCAGTGGCAGCCAGCTGGCATCTGGCAGAAGCCCAGAGATGGATTCCCTGGAGATCCTGAGGCAGAGGGTGTTGCACGTGTCACCCTAGGAACATAATCATAAAGCTCTAGGAATTAAGACTGGGCGTCACTCAGATGTGACTTCTCTACACATCTTCTGTCACTTTTACTGAACCTGTGGTTGGCACTGGGGTTGGTGTATGCTCAGGAGACGTGAATCTCTGGACTGTCCGTGTGCCAGCTGTACCCTGAGCCTCAGCAGACTTGCAACACCTACTCTCCAGTTCATTGGATTTACCCAGGTCAGCGAACAGGGAGGTGAGGATGGTCAACCACCACACCAAGGAACTAAGAGAGTCTACCACTGCAAGCAGGAGAATCCCATCCATCAATCATGTGGGATCTAATGCCCCTCTCAATTTAGAAGTGGAGTGGGCACTGCCATCCCAGGGTCCTCAGGATGGAGGAATAAAATATGGATTAGAGTAGACTTACTGGTATTCTATTATAGAATTATTGTGACTCTAGCAATGGAAGAAATTGTACCATTGATGTGGAGACAGTGGCCACGAGAGTGGCTGAAGACAGGGAGAGGGAAGAAGAGGTGTGATATGGGGGCATTTTCAGGACTTGAAGTTGTTCTGAATGATATTGCAGGGACAGATGCAGGACGTTATATACCCTGCCATAATCCATTGAATGGACTCGGGGAGAGTGTAAACTACAGCGTAAACTATAATTCATGCTGTGTAGCAGTGCTCCAAAGTGTACTCATCAATTACAATGAATGTACCACATTAATGAAAGAAGTTGTTGATATGGGAGGAGTAGGGGGTGTGGGGTATATGGGAACCTCCTATTTTTTGTTGTTGTTGTTATTTTTTTCTCTTTATTTTTTTAATGTTACATTAAAAAAATAGGAGGTCCCCATATACTCCCCACCCCCCTCACCCCACTCCTCTGCCCTTAACAACAATCTCCTCCATCATCACAAGACATTCATTGCACTTGGTGAATACATCTCTGAGCAGTGCTGCACCTCATGGTCAATGAGCCACACCATAGCCCACACTCTCCCACAGTCCACCCAGTAGGCCATGGGAAGACATACAATGTCCAGTAACTGTCCGTGCAGTATCACCCAGGACAACTCCAACCCCTGAAAATGCCCCCACATCTCATCTCTTCCTCCCACTCCCTACCCCCAGCAGCCACCATGGCCTCTTTCTCCACACCAATGCCACATTTTCTTCGATTACTAACCACAGTAGTTCATGAATAGAATATCAGTAAGTCCACTCTAATCCTATATTTTTTAATGTAACATTTTGTGTGATCTATATATCTCAAAAAGAAAAAGATAACTCCACATAAAAATTGGCAAAAGACTTGAACAGAAACTTCACAAAAGAGGATATCCAAATGGCTAATAACCACACACCAAAAAAAGGGTTCAACTTCATTAGTCATCAGGGAAATGTAAATGAAAACCACAGAAATAGCAGCACAGTGGTTGTATGGGGTTTGGTGTGGGAGGGGAAGTGACTGCAAATGGATACCAGATAACTCTCTGGAGCAATGGAAATGTTCTAGAACTGGATTGTGGTGAGGGCTGCACAACTCTGTAACTTTACTAAAAATCATCAAATGGAACACTTACAGTAGGTAATTTTTATGATACGTATATTTTACTTCAATAATGCTGTTGGGGGGAAACACATGAGATACCATTACACACTTCCAGCATGGCCACAGTGGAAAACATTGGTGGTACCAAGTGTTGGTGAAGTTGTGGAACAACTGAGACTCTCTTACACTGCTGATGGGAGTATAAATTGGTCCAAGCACTTCGGAAGGCTGTTTAGCAGTTACCTCTACAGCTAAACCGATGCCTACCTTAGGGCCCAGCAATTCCACTTCTGGTATACGCTCTATAGAGAAGTGCACGTATGTTCACCAAAAGGCGCATACTAGAATGTTTCTGCATCTCCGTTCACAACAGCCCCAGTCTGGAAATGGTGCCATGCTCACCAACAGGAGAATGGATAGATTGATTGTGGCATTTTGATATGACGCAATGCTACACAGCAATGAGTAGGAGTAACTACAACTATATGCAACAACGTGGGTAAATCTTACAAACCTAATGTTGAGTGAAAGAAGCCAGACACGAGAGAGCACAGACGGTGCGATTCCATTTACGTGAATCCTAAACACAGGCAACGCTGATCTACGCTATGAGACGTTAGCTTAGTGGCCACCCCTGTTGGAGGTATTGCTGGGAAGGGGCATGGGGGCGCTTCCTGGGGCTAGTCCACATCTGTTGCTTGAGGTATTGGTTACATTTGTGCATTAAAAAAAAAATTATACTAATATAAGAAATATAAAAATATACTAATATAAGAAATATAAAAATATAAGATAAAAAAGCTTTAAAAATGGCCAAAAAGCAAGAGCTCTTAGAAATTAAAAGTACAGTTGCAGAAATCACAAATTCGGTGGATATTTTGGAAAATAAGTCAAAGAAGTCTCCAGAAAGCAGAACTAAAAGACAGGTAAAAAAAATAGAAAAGATATTTGTCTAATTTTTTTCTCTGAAGGATCAATTCAAGAAGTTTCAGGGAAACGGACTTTGGCCCAGTGGTTAGGGCGTCCGTCTACCATATGGGAGGTCCGCGGTTCAAGCCCCGGGCCTCCTTGACCCGTGTGGAGCTGGCCATGCGCAGTGCTGATGCGCGCAAGGAGTGCCGTGCCACGCAAGGGTGTCCCCCGCGTGGGGGAGCCCCACGCGCAAGGAGTGCGCCCGTGAGGAGAGCCGCCCAGCGTGAAAAGAGAGAGCAGCCTGCCGAGGAATGGCGCCGCCCACACTTCCCGTGCTGCTGACGACAACAGAAGCGGACAAAGAAACAAGACGCAGCAAATAGACACCAAGAACAGACAACCAGGGGAGGGGGGGGAATTAAATAAATAAAAATAAATCTTTAAAAAAAAAAAAAAAGTTTCATATCTACTAAGGAGAGTTTCAGAAAAAAGGGAACAGCAAAATGGAAGGGAGGACATTATTAGAGATTATAAAGGTCATTTTTTTCTAGAACTGAAAGATGCAGTTTTCTGATTTAAAAGGACCAAGAAGTGCCCAAACTAATGAATGAAGAAAGGTCCTTATTAGGACATATTATTGAGAGGTTTGGGAACATCACAGGATAGGGAGAAGATCCTAAAATTTTGAGTACCTTCCCTACCCCACCCTCAATTAAAAAAAGGGGGGGTAAGTGTTCATGTATGAAAGGATTAGAAATGAAAATAGTTTCAGACTTAACTGTAATATTGGAAACTAGAAGATAATAGGAAGGTGGCATTAAAATTTTGAGGGAAAATGTTTCCAACCTAGAATTCTATACGTAGTCAAACCTTCATGCAAGTGATTATAGACTAGTGACCTTTTCAGATAAGCAGGCTTTAAAAACATTGATGTTTCATATGCCTTTTAAAAAGAAACTATTTAAATATGTGTTCCATCGAAATGGGGGGTCCGTTGAGAAAGAGGAACACAAGCGAGCCACGAAGCAAGAAGTTCAATATAGGAATTCCCAGGAAGATGGTGAAGGGAAGTCCAGGGACGACAGCAGGCAGTGGGTCTAGAACGCTGCCACTCTATATTTCCGACAAGGAGATAATACTGAGGGACGTCCTAATGAGACTGACCATTTTGAAAGGAGTTTTGTGGTTGTGTTGTAAAGTTGGAGGGGCTGGGTTCAGAGCCATCCATGCCCAATCACTGTGAAAACCCCCAATGACAAACCACAGCCTAAATATGGACAAATGGACAATTAATAGACAAATAAGTAAATACAAATATAGCGGTTAGGAATTTAAAAAATAACCAAGAAAGGAAATGTAATCATGGGACATTCTGTGGCTTAGCTAAGAACACTATTTACATGTGTTACTATTTACAGTCACAATCATGTTGTTTTAGCCAAAACTATGACACAACTCTTTTGGAAAGATGCAAAGAAATATGTGTTTTGCAAAGGAAGGAGAGATGGTATAAGACAGCTAACTCTTCACCTTTTATGACAAGTCACTAGAGAATGAAGTAGAAATATAATCGTGTCATATAGAAGTAAACACTAAAAGAAACAGCTAAAGAGTTCAAATCTACAGCCTGTAGGGATCACAAATCTGGATGAGTTGAGATGGGGCAGGGAACTGCTTTTTTTTCCCCCAGGACTGGGGATTTAACCCGAGACCTTGTATATGGGAAGCCAGTGCTCAACCCCTGAGCCACATTGACTTTCAGCTTGTTTGTTTGTTTGCTTTTTAAATAACAAACCTACTAGGACGATTCAACTCTTTAAACCATCACATACTACTAAAAATAAAAATTAATTTAAAAAATACAAATGGAAAGCCAAGACAAATGCTTCTTAGACATTGGACAACAGACCACACAGGAAAGTGATCCCTGAGAGAAGGGAAACAAGTAAGGTGAATCCTAAGATTGTCCCAGCTTATTGCTGAGAGCAAGTTTCCAGGGTACAGTGCAGTGAGGAGGAACCCAAACAGAATCCAGCATATTCTCTGCGACGAGGAGTTGGAATCGAGAATTCAGGGAGTCAAAGACATCTGGAATTTACGGACAGAGGGCTGGGGAAGAGAGAATTGCAAAGAGGGCAAGCTCTGGCCATCCGCAGAGGTTTCCTCTCGAGTCTTCAGGTGAGTACTGAGTCATGTAAGCATATGAGCAAAATACTCAAGGCTGGGGAAATAAAACTCTGAAAAGGAGCATGGAGACAATTACCAGAGCTCACACAAGGCGGAAGTACTTCACATTCCCAATAGTCCGAGAAGAGAGACCTCATAAAACATGGCCTCAGAGAGAACACTCTGAAGCAAATTGTCTCAGCAATGGGGAAACTTAGCCCTAGATTAAAAAGCTGCCCTGGTCCCACCTAACGAAGTTTAAAAGCAAGCCTTGGAAGAAGCAAAGTGTTTAGCTGCATTCCACAACAAAGTTTAAAAATATTTATATTTATAGGGCTACAAAAAATCCATTCCCAAGAATCTATAATTTGTAATGTCCAGCATCAAATAAAAAATTTCCAGGCATGAAAACTAGCAGGAAAATAAAACCCACAATGAGAAGATAAATCAGTTGATATAGAGTCAGAAATGACACAGGTGATAGATTTTGTAGACAAGAACACTGAAATTAGCTATTATAAATATATCTCAGGGAAGCAGTTGTGGCTCAACTGATAGAGCATCCGCCTACCATATAGGAGATCCAGGGTTCAGTACCCAGGGACTCCTGACCAATGTGGTGAGCTGGCCCATGCACAATGCTGCCTAGCACAAGGAGTGCTGTGCCACGCAGGGGTGTCCCCGCATAGGGATGCCCCATGCTCAAGGAGTGCCCCCTACAAAGAGAGCCGCCCCACGCGAAAAAAAGTGCATCCCACCCAGGAGAGGTGCCGCACACGTGGAGAGCTGACACAGCAAGATGAGGCAACATAAAAAGCGACATAGTTTCCTGGTACCGCATAATAAGAATGCAAGCAGACACAGAAGAACAAACAGCAAATGGACACAAACGGGGGTGGGGGGAGGGGAGAGAAATAAATGTTTAAAATCTTAATAAAAAAATACAATAAATAAATATATCCTGTGTGTTCAAGACAGTATAGAAAAGCATGAGCATGGTAAGGAGAGATATGGAAAATATAAAAAAGGTCAAAATTTAACTTCTAGAGATGGGCTAATAACAGATTAGACATGGTAGGAAAAAAGATTGGTAAACTTGAAGACCTAGCCATGGAAACTGTCCAAAATGAAGTATATTAAGAAATAAGATGGAAAATAAAAATGAACAGAGCATCAGTGGGTTGTGAGACTGTGAGGCAATAAACCAAAGAAACCGTAATTCCTAGATAAGACCAAAACAACAAACAATCAAACAAATCCTCTGTAAGTGCATCATAAAGTGTACATGCACATTCCTAAGCACGAGAGCTATCTGTACTAACACTACTCCTGCTCTGTACCAGTAACTTCAAAGAGACACATTTATGATCTTGCAAACCCCGAATGGGCTCTGCGCCTTCCTTGTTCTTGACCATATGAGCCCCCGTAACCTGCTGGGGGCATGGAGCCTGCAGCCGCCCAGGACCAGCTTCCCCATGTGCAGGTTCCCTGATAAACTATTACTATTTTACTATATGGAGTGACCTCCTTTGTTTTTCAGTCTTAAGTTCCCATCAGACTTTAGTGGAACCTATTCTGTACATTCACAGCCAGTCAGAGACAATTTTAAGGAGCCAAATAGTCATGCAATTGGAGTCCCAGAAGAGCAGAAAAAACATTTGAAGAAATAATGGCCAAAAGTCTTCCAAATTTGATGAAAACTATAAATCTGCAGACCCAAGAAGCTCAGAGGACCCCAGGCATAAGAAACCTGAAACAAATATACTTGAACTATAATAACCAAAATCTTAAAGCAACTATGAAAAAAAGACACATTACATATAGATGCACAAAATGAAAATGAAAGCAGATGTCTCACTAGAAATAACACAAACTGGAAAACTGGGAAGCAACATCTTTTCAGTGCTGAAAGTGAAAAAATGCCAATCCAGGATTCTATACCCAGTGAAAATATGTTTCAAAATCAAAGCAAAACAAAGATATCTACAGACATTCAAAAGCTCAAAGAATTCATCACCAACAGACCAGCACTGCAAGAATTTTGAAGGAAGTCCTTCAGGCAGAAGGAAAGTGATACAAGATGGAAATCTGTATCTATACACAAGAATGAAGAACACAGGGGATGGCACATGTAGGGGTAAATATACAAGACTCTTTCATGTTTCTAGAATGTCTTTGAAAGACATGGGCTGTTCTGCAGCTTGACCGTATCGATATCAAAACCCTGGTTGTGATGTTACCATTGGGGGCAGCTGGATAAAGTGTATCCGGGATCTCTGTCTACTATTTCTTACCACTGTCTGTAAATCTACAATTACCTCAAAATAAAAAGTTTAATTAGAAGTATCATTGGCTTGGATGGGATCTAAGAATGGAGAGGAAAAGGCTCAGAAGCACACTACTGGAACATACGGGAAAATGGGAATATAGAATGTCAGGTTTATGTCAATGTTAAATTTCTTGAATTTGAGAACTGCACTTAAGGGGATTACATAAGTGAAAATCCTTGTTTGTAGGACATGACAATGGAAGAATTATGTGTTCAAGGAATATGGTATGTGCAACCTGCTCTTAAATGTTCAGAGAATAGATGAAAGACAGATAGATAGATAGATAGATAGATAGATAGATAGATAGATAGATAGAATGATATGGCAAAGGCAGCAAAATGTTAAAATTGGTGTATCTGGGTGTCTGGTGGTGGGTGGGGATATATTGGGTTCTCTGTATGGGGTTTGTATTATTTGTGCAACTTTTCTGTAAGTTTGAAGTTGTTTCAAAATAAACAGTTGCCTGGTTAAAGTATCTACCCAAGAGAAATGGAAATATTTGTCCACACAAAAATTTGTGCTGGAATGTTCACGACCCCGTTATTCGTAACAGCCAGAAAGTGAAGAAAAAAGAGCAAAAGCAAATGTCCACTGACTGATGAATGGGTAAATAAAAGGTGCCATATCCATACAATGGAATATTTTTTAGCGATGAAAAGAAATGAAGTACTGATACCTGCTATAACATGGATAAGCCTCAAAAACATTAGGCTTGGGAAGTGGATTTGGCTCAATGGATAGAGCATCCACCTACCATATGGGAGGTCCAAGGTTCATACCCAGGGCCTCCTGCCCCATGTGGTGAGCTGGCCCATGCACAGTGCTGATGTGCGCCAAGGAGTGCTGTGCCGTACAGGGGTGTCCCCCGCGTAGGGGAGCCCCATGTGCAAGGAGTATGCCCCATAAGGAGAGCTGCCCAGTGCAAAAAAAAGTGCAGCCTGCCCAGGAGTGGCACCACACACACGGAGAGCTGACACAGCAAAATGACACAACAAAAAGAGACACAGATTCCCGGTGCCGCTGACAAGAATACAAGTGGACGCAGAAGAACACACAGTGAATGGACACGGAGAACAGACAATTGGGGGGGAAGGGGAGAGAAATAAATAAAAAAGAAATCTTAAAAACACAACAAAGAAAAGCTTTAAAAAAACAAAACAAAACATTAGGCTAAGTGAAAGAAGCCAGTCACAAAAGACTACATATCATATGACTCTATTTACGTGAAATGTCCAGAACAGGCAAATCCGCAGAGACGAAAGGTCGATTAATGGTTGCCTGGGGTTGGGACAGCTTGGTGGGGGGAGAGTGGAGAGTGACTGCTAAAGATTTCTTTTCAAGGTGATGAAAATGTTCTAGAGTGGTGATGGTTGTACAACTCTATGGCTATACTAAAAACCAATGAATTGTATCCTGGAGATAGAGGAATTGTATGGTATGGGAATTATATCTCAATAGTGCTGTCATGAAAATAATCATCATCCCGTTTCACGGGGTTAGGGCATGTGCAGAGGTCCAGTGTGTGACAACAAGAGCAGAGGCTGGGGAGAGGAAATGGAAGGCTGCCACTGTGAGGTCCTTACACTGGGTGTGAAAGGGCATCGTACTACAAGACGGTAATAGTACAGGTGCACTAGGAACCCTAAAGCAACCCCAAGCAGGAAAGCATAGCTAATTAGATAACAGAAAGGAGGGAAAATGGAACCAAAATTCATCCAAAAGAAGGCAGGAAGAGAGGACAAAGGCAACAACAAAGTCCCAAGGAGGGCCGGGGGACCAGCAAGGCAGCCAGTGCGGATGGCAGGGAGCGAGGCAGGGGCATCGGTGGGTGTGGGCCACGTGAAGGGGCCTCGTGGGCCATGGAAGGGGAGGTGACAGGCAGCCACAGGAGACTTTTAAGCAGGGAGTGACGTGACCGAATTTACACTTTCACATGTTCTTTCCAGAAGCTGCATAGAGGCTGAAGAGGCCAAGAGAGGAGGGAGGCCGGTGAAGAGGAGGCCAGGAAGCCATGCACGAGGCACAGGCCTCGCACGGGGCCAGAGTCTCTGGAGGCAGAGAGGACGGGTGATCTGGGATTCACGTTCCAGGGAGGACCAACAGGACGCAATGTGGATGCGGTGAGAGCGGAGGGAAGGGTGAAGAATGGGGGAGGTGGGGGGCTTTAGCAAAGAATCGATGACCGGCAGGAGGGTGACTGGGGCAGCTCTGGGAACTGGGGAATGGAGACTCCGCTTCAGCCACAAGAAGTTTTTGGGGATGGTCAGTGGGACACATGAGCCTGGAACTTAGGGAGAGATGTCTGGGTTGGAGATGGATAATGTGGAAGAGAAATAGCATGGAAATGACCTTTAAATCCATGAAACTGGAGATTACTGGGAGAAAGGGGGGGGGGGGGCGGGGAGAGATGCAGCCTGGGGCAGAGCCCTGAGCTCATGGACCACTGAACTATGAGAGGAGGAGATTTCCAGAAGGAGGGTGATTGCTTGTGTCTATGTCACCAAGTGGCCACTGGACAGAGGCGCCAGCTCTTTTAGCAGGTGCACTTCCAGTCAGAAGTCAGAACAGACCCGGTGGAGGAGAGAGAGGAGCTGGTCGGGGCCCAGTGCACCCAGAGGAAATAAAGGCCTGGAAACAGGAAGCAGGATTGGGGGGAGCAAGGACACAGGACAGCAAGTGCTCTGTTTAAGGAGACTTGCAGTGAAGGAGAGAAAAGAAATGGGGTCTCAGGGAGGGAAAGCAGCCTGTGGGGTCCCAGGAGGGCTCGTGCTGGCTGCAGA
Source organism: Dasypus novemcinctus (assembly GCF_030445035.2). Classification (NCBI taxonomy): domain Eukaryota; kingdom Metazoa; phylum Chordata; class Mammalia; order Cingulata; family Dasypodidae; genus Dasypus; species Dasypus novemcinctus. The sequence goes on from NC_080682.1 coordinate 10,513,925, forward strand.
CAGAGACGAGGAGCTGGGTGGAGGGACAGCTGATGCACAGTGGGATCTGCCCGCCAAGCCCCCTCCCTCCCGGGCCACCTTCCTACAGGTCCAAGTACTGCTCTGCCTCCAGGAAACCTTCCCTGAGCCCCCAGCGTGGAGCCTCTTCCCCCTGGAGCCTCAGACTTCTCAGGGGTACCACACCTGTTCACAGAGATCCGTGGTCATTTATCCCCCTGATGCCTCCTTGAGAAACAGGGACAGAGACTTGTCTCTCTCTGCCTTGGCATCACCCCAGGGCCCAGCACCATGCTTGCGAGTTAATAAACAGACACATGGACTGACAGACAGGACAGACCCCTACAATTCTCTACAACTGCCAGACCCTGGTCCCCTGACCCCAGGTTCCTATGCCACATTGACCTCAGACCCCCATTTCGTCCTGACCCCTGACCCAGGCACACCTTGGGATCCAGGTCGAAAAAGCTGTAGTACTTAAAGCGCAGCCAAAGCACGTCCCCGGCCTTGACACCCTGTTGCATGAGGCACCGCGACGAGTCCAGCCACCTGGGTCACAGCAGAGGCAGGGGTTAGGGCTGCGCCAGGAACGGGGTTGGGGTGGGGGCCAGCGCACACGTAGGAAAGGCCGGAAACAGGCGTGGATGTGGGGCGTCCACCCAGCCGGCCGAGCACCTGCTGTGGAGCTGGGTCTTGTCCATCAAGGAGCCGGGCCTCGGCAGGCGCTGGAGCAGGAGCGGGTCGGGCGGCGGCTGGGGCCGGCTCAGCATGTGGTAGCAGGCCTCGGTCTGCTCGCTGTCCGAGAAGTGGGCTGGCATCCCCCGGAACAACGCCGGCGCCACGCCTGGAGCGCAGGCTGGGGGTCAGCGGGACTGCGCCCCAGCCGGGGACCTGGGGCCCCTGGCCTCACCTACCGACCTGGTCCCGCCCCAGCCGCTGTCCCCTCCCCGGCCCTGCCCGATCCCCACCCACTGGCCCCCCCACCCTCTGGCCCGCCACTAACCCCGCCCCAGCCCGCTCCCTCCCTGACCCCGCCCCAGGCCCCACTGGTCCCGCCCCAGCCCCACCAAATGGCCCCGCCTTAACCCCGCCCAGGCCCCACCCACCCACCATAGCCCCGCCCCCAACCCCGCCCTGACCCCATGGCCCCGCCCCGGCCTGTGCTCACCTCCGGCCAGTACTACCCTGGTCAGGTCATAGACCTCTTCCTCCGGCTCCTTCTCCTTCTTCTTCTTCTCCTTCTTCTCAGGAGCCCGGAGCAGAGACAGCTCCTCAGGATGCCGGATGCCTGAGGGGTGCCGGGGCTTCAGCGGGGGTCCTGGGTCCTGCCCCGCAACTCCCCGCCCCACCCACGGGCGCCCTGGGGGCCGGTCATCACCCCCGGAGGCGGGATGGGGGCAGCACCGTCGGCACAAGGTGATGAGGCGGCCGGAGAGGGCCGGGACCCCCCGGGGCGCAGCGACTCACTGAGGAGGCGGCAGATGGCCCCCACGGCCTGGAAGAGCGGCTGGGAGAAGCTGGCGCGGAGGCGCAGGGCGCGGCGATTGGGCAGCCGCAGGATGACGGGCCGGTGCTGGGGCCCGAAGAAGAGGCGGGCGTCGGCCAGGATGCCGTACTTGTCCAGCGTCCAGTGGGTCTGCAGCAGCCACTGTCTCTTCTGCTCCCACCAAATGGCATGGTCTGACCAGTCCTGCTTGCGCTCTGTGGGGGCCATGGCAGGGAATGGGTGGACCTGGGCTTGGAGAACCCTGCCAGCCTCCCTCACCTCTGTCCCCAGCACTGAGCACAGACCCAGGATTCAGGCCTGCGGTGGCCACCCCTCCCCACCCAAGTCAAGGGCAGGGTCAGGCTGAGTTGACCTGGCCGGTCTAAGACCAAGGCCGTGGCAGAGGGGCTCCTGCTGGACTTCATGGGCTCAGCAGCGACATCACTTCCCAGGCGAGCCCCCTTCTGGATCCAGAGTCTGGGTGCCTCAATCTTTTTTTTTTTTCTTTCAACGTTAATAGTATATTTTTATTTAACTTAATATATCTAAAATACTATTATTTCCCTACATAGTCAAAGTAAATTACCAATGACTCTTACTTTTTTTTCCATACTAGGTTTTTGGAATCTGATGTGTATTTTACACTTACAACATGTCAATCTGAAAGCTAAATTTTCATTAGAAATACTTAGACTGTATTTGTATTTCATAAAATTTACTGTTGAAAAAGTATGTTCAGGGGCGGCGGACTTGGCCCAGTGGATGGGGCGTCTGTCTACCACATGGGAGGTCTGCGGTTCAAGCCCCGGGCCTCCTTGACCCGTGTGGAGCTGGCCATGCGCAGTGCTGATGCGCGCAAGGAGTGCCGTGCCATGCAGGGGTGTCCCCCGAGTAGGGGAGCCCCGCGTGCAAGGAGTGCGCCCCGTAAGGAGAGCTGCCCAGTGCAAACGAAAGTGCAGCCTGCCCAGGAATGGTGCACACAGAGAGCTGACACAACAAGATGATGCAATAACAACAACAACAAAAAGAAACACAGATTCCCGTGCTGCTGATGACAACAGAAGCGGACAAAGAAGACAAAGCAAAGAGACACAGAAAACAGACAACTGGGGTTGGGGGGAAGGGGAGAGAAATAAATAAATAAATCTTTAAAAAAAAGAAAGAAAAGAAAAGAAAAAGTATGTTCACATGCCCAACTTGTTCCAAACAAAGGTTTTTCATGGAGTAAGTATTGGTTTTAAAAATTAAATTTAAACTAATTCAAATAAAATAAAATAATTTGTTGCATTAGGCACATTTCAAAAGCTCAATAGCTCCATGAGGTTTGGCACAGTGCATTTCGAGAGTCTGAAAAACCTGCCTGGATCTACCACCCATTAGCTACGTGGACATGTTACTTAATCTTACTTGTAAAATGGGGCTAACAATAGTAATCAGTTCAAAGGATTATTGTAGGCCTTAAATCAGATAATCCATGCCAAGCACCTAGTGCAGTTCCCAGCACACAGCACTGATCACTATTGATTATGACAATTTTAGGAGCCCCTGTCAATACACTCCAGCCTTCTGGGCTCCCCCCAGCACTGCCCCTCCCAGGTCGCCTCTGGGATTCCTGGTTTAATGGCCTCTCTTGCACTCCCTGCAGCTCCCCGAGGGCAGGGACTGTGTCTGTCTTGCTCCTGCCACATCTTCAGGGCCTGGGATTGTGCCTGGCCCATAGTAGGCACTCTAAATAGTTTTCTTTTACCAGCTCTGTGACCTTGGACAAGGCACTTAACCTCTCTGTGTCTCTGTAATTGACCCCATAGGTGGATGTGGAAGTTGAATGAGTTCATATTTACCAAGGATGCAGAACAACGCCTGCTCAAGATAAGAAAGTGCAAGGCTTTTGTAACGCACTTACGCAAACGTTAAAATACACGCATGCACTCGGTCTAAAACATCACTACTTCATTCGTTATCCAACTAGGAACTGCGGAGACAGATGACACATGGTCACCACTCTGTCCTCTCTCTGGGAGCATGAACTGGCAGGGCGTGATCACGAAGACAAATGCGGAATAACTGCCACGCCTGGGTGCACTGCCCTCGAGAGTTTGCAAAGCCCTTCCTGGCGGTTTCTTCCCAGGCCCTCACCGAGTTGTCTAACTGCCCCCTCCACCTCCCAGTCACGCGGCGCCCGCAAGGCCTGGTGTCTGCACCACCCACTCCCCTCCCCAGTGTCACCAAGGGAATCTCTGTCTTGATCTCATCTGACCCCTCCAGGACTTGGGGCTCTGCTGACCTTGCCCCTCCTAGGCACCTCACTCTGTCCTTGGCTTGTGATGCCCACTTCCCCTTCTCTTAACTCTTTGCTCTTTTTTTTTTTTTTTCTGTCCTCTCTGTCCCCTCTCCTGGATTATATTTCCGTTCCCTTGGTTCAGTGGGGACTCTCTTCTCCCTCTGCAGCAACACCCCCTTCCTTGGGGGGAGGGGCTCATGTCTCATCTGTTCTAGGGCTTCGGTTGCCACCTTTCTGCTAAGACCCCAGACCCTGCCCTGAGCCCCAGGCCACAAACTCACACCACTGGCTATGGGGCACCCCTGGCTTGATCTGCTCTGAAAACCTTTGCTGCAGGCCAAGCACCAGATCCTGGGAACATCCGGGCCACTCCTCTTCTCAGTCCTCAGGGCACTCTGCTTAAACTTGCCCAGCCTGAGACAGCACTGAGGCGCCCCTCTCCCTGCTCACCAGCTCCTCCGCTGTGCTCATCTCAGGCCAGTGGCAAGGGTGACAATGATGAAGACTCTCCTGCCAGAGGCCTGAGCACCATGCCCTTTGCTTCCAGTCACCACACTTAATCCATGTCAAGCACACCTTCAAAATCCATTGTCCTCTCCAGCCTCACCACCTGATGTAGGAGGCCTGGTCGTCTGTCCCCAGGGCAACCACGTCAGCCTTCTCCGCGGCCTCCCTGCCTCCACTCACCTCCCACCACTGCCAAAGGGGTCTGTCCAGGCGGGCTCCTGCCAAAAACCCTCCAGTGCTGCCCTTCCCTTTCAGGAGCAAGTCCTCAAGGCCCTCGCCAGCTGGCCAGGGTGCTACCCAGCCTGCATTTTTGTCATGCCCCGGGCATCCTCACCAGCCTGGAGGCCCTAATTCAGAGGACCCGCCCGGCCCGCCAGCATCACTGCCCCATTCCTCCCTACTGCATCCCTGTTAAGGAGCTAACATTAAGAACTGCTGCTCCCGGCAAGCCTCTCTTCTCCCGCCTCAGGCCGCCGTGACAGCCTTTCCCTCAACAGCACCCAGCGCTCCAGGAGGCCAGGGACTGATCTGGCCTGGCTGGCTTCAGAAGGCACCTGACACCCTGAGGCATGGCTGAGAGGCCAGACGGGTGGGGGCGTTACCCCTGCTTGCTGGGGACTGACAGGACTTGGCCTGGGGGGCCCGGCAGGGATGGAGAAGTGGGGTCTGCCTCCATGCTGAGGCTTCTTGCATGGCCCAGGGGCCCCGTCTCCCACTCATCTTCACCCCCCTCGGCCCTGGCCCCTGACTCGGCTGAACGCACAGCCTCCTGAGGGGCACTCTGTTCCCCACTTCTGCTTTCACAGCCTCTGAGGGCCCTGCCTTCTGGAAGCTCCCATCGCCACCTCAGCTTTGTGGCCTGGCTGTCCTGGCACCCCAACTGCGCACAAGCAGCCCTCCTGCCCTCCCAAGGCCCACGTGGGGGGTGGGTTGGGTCTGAGGCGCGTTCCCTAACCCCCACTGACAGGTGGCCCAGGACCTGGCTCCTGGCTGGACGGTCACCAGCCTGCCTTCTGGCTCCGGTTATCTGGGTGTGCCTTCTGCCCTGCCAGGAAGGGGCACCCCCCAGCCCCAGCAGGGAAGGGTGAGAAGCCTCCCGTCTCTGGGCCTGTGCTTCTCCATGGCTGATACCACAGGCTGCTCTGCAGTAACTTCCTGTGGGGGCAGGGCCTTCCCACCCAGGCTGGGCCTTTCACCAGCCTGCCAAGGCTTTCCACCCCCGGGGCAGGAGTGCGGGAAAGGCCCCCAGGACACCAGGAGGCCCCTCTGGCCTTGCCTCAGGCCCCTGGCTCTCCCCAGGCAAGGCCTCAGCTTCTCCCACTAGAAGTGGGTGAGCAGAGGACCACGGCTGGGCCTGCTCTTCGGGGGGTTAGCAGAGCCAGCCAGGGTGGGAGGGAGGGAGGGAGGGAGGGGAAGTCAGGGAAAAGTCTCTTTTGGAACCAAACGATTAAACTGGTGCCTGAGTCACTGTGGCACCGTTATCGTGAGCTGCCCAGCCAGGGTGGCCCGGAAGTTGTCGGGGTGCCCTGCTGGCAGCTGCCCCACGGTACTGAGCTCAGGAGCACTCACTGATCTCCTCCACGATCTTCAGGAGCACCCCACCGATGTGCGACTCCCCGGTGACCCGGAGGGTGACTGACTCCGCCTCGGGGTCCTCCTCTCCCACAAACACCCGCAGCTCCCAGGATGAGTCGATGTAGTCCCCAGAGGCCGTCTTCATGCCTGCCATGGCGGCAGCGGCTCCTGCAGCGGAGAGGGTGGAGAGGACGCCGGGGTCTGGCAGGCTGCCAGTGTCTAAGCAGAAGGAACCTCGGGGTCCCTGGGACAGGCGGGAGAGGGGGAGCAAACCCGCAGGCCAGGACGCCTCTGCTGAGCGGTCCAGGCAAACCTCAGGCCGTCTCACCATCACGGATGGTGAAGCTGAAAGGCCCCTCAGAGGCCGTGTCGTGCAACTCCATCCATACAGAGATGGAAGGACCAAGGCCCAGTGAGACGAGACTCACTCAAGGTCACCCGGCTCCATACCAGAGCTGGGCACAATCCCAGTCTGCTCTTTCAGGCCAGGGCTCAGCCCCAGAGCCACACTGGAAGCTGCCCACGCGGGATGGGGTCGTGAGCTCAGGTTGGAAAGTACTTCCATTCCCAGCCCGCCACTTTAGAGCAACATCCCACCTCAGTGGCAGCGCCTCTCCGGCAGTGGGAAGTTCAGGCTGCCTAGATGGAGAAGAGCATGCTGGATGGAGCTGCGGGAATGAAGAGGAGGGTCCTGGGGCCTTTGGTCGCTGTCCCAAGCTTACCTTACCTGCAAAGGGTTGGGGGGCTGCAGGTGAGGTCACAGGGGTGTCAGGCCACTGCGTGCTTCCTTCCCTCTGCTCTTTGGAACTTCCTTCGGAGGGCAGCCCTTGCCTTCGCCCAATTGCAGGCGGGGCGGGCCTGGCCCAGCCCCTCCCTCCAGGGCGGGCAGGCGTGGGGTGCAGGAAGCCATGGGCTGTGCTCATTGGCAGTGCGCTGAGGACTCCGGTGGGGCCCCTGGCTGCTGCTCCCCAGCGAGCACCGGAAGCCAGGGAGGCGCCAGTCCGTTTGGAGGGGTTTGTGGGCCTCCACCGAGCGTCACCCCGCAAGCTAGAGAAGCCTCCATTTGCGTTCAGTGCTAGGTTCCCCCTGGAGGGCGTGGCTCCCATTTCTGACCTGTCTGGAGTAAGGCCTTCAGGCTATGAAAACTCACTGGGCTGCCAGGTGGAAGAGTCCAGCCTTGAAGGGACCGGATGCAGGGTTACTTAGGAAGCTGGCAGGTAAAAGCCACTGAGGTCCACACTGTCCCTCACCACTATAAAAGAACCTTGAAGGCCCTCGGGGAAACCAGGTCTTTCACTGAGGCTTTCCTACCCCCAAACAAGGGCCTTTATTTCCAAATGTGTCAGCCTTACGGCAGCCCAGGTAACCAACTGAATACAAAGGCATCCTTAGCCATTCTTCCTCCCCCACTCCGTGTCTCTTCTGACACACCAGCCCTGGCCTGCCACCTGCAATGCGCCCCCCCCCACTCCTGAGGCTCATTCCTGTCAAGTCTTAGCTCAAGGGTCACTTTGGAGGGTCTCTCGACCCTCCACACAGCCCAACACCTATACTGTGTGGGTCTCTTGCTTAGACATCCGCTCCAGCAGGGAGGCAGGAAACCAGCTTTTCCAGAATGCAGTTTGAGGACTTGTGGAACTGAACGAAAGGGACAGGGGCACCAAGGGGGGAGGGAAGCCCAGGGCAGCAGAGCCCCACAGAGGCCAGGCTTCCTGGACTTTGTGCCACCGGTGGCAGGGGGGAGGGAGAGGGGGGCCGGGACCTGCTGGGGGTTTCCCAGGGGAGAAGACTGCTTATGCAAACAGGCGGGTGGCAGGAAGTGCAGCCAGCTGCTGGTCTCAGCATCTTCCTAGACCAGAAAGCACTACTCTTGGAGTAAATGAGGAAGTTTTATTCCTGGCCCAGAAGCCTCTCCAGCCCACGGAGAGGGTTTGAGTAGATGCAGTTTGTTGCAATCATGAAAAAAAAGTACAATTAAAGCCAACTAGAAAAGTGGGTTTAATAAAAATGCACTCCAACTCTTAAAACTGACACATTCTGAAGCGCAGACACGTCGCTTGCTTGGGAGGCACAATCATCCCTAGCAAGGCCAATCTTTATTGGTTCGTGGCTGGTTTGATTTTGAGACGAGCACTCAGAGAATCCACAGCATGGAGCCAGAGGCAGGACCGGCTGAACCTCTTAGGGCAAGTGCTGCTCTGCATAGGGGCAGCCACTAGCGTCCCTTTCAGCTGTTGAGCAACAGCACCACCTAGTGACCATGGCAAAGCTGCGGAACCAAGCCAATCTCTCACTGAGCCCACCTTACTTCTCCTATGCCCAGGAAAAAAGAAAAAAAAAATTTCTTTCTCAGGTTCCCAATCCAGTCAGTTCACACAATCTCCTCTTCCAATCCAGGGTGCAAACCTCACAGGACAACACTTTCAAATATTCTTGGCAAAAAAACACAACTCCAGGCCAAAGCAACACATAACCACACCCGACTGGCTTGTTTTATTGGAGAAGGGGACTTGGAGTTAACAATACGAAGACAGGTGGGACCCTCCCCTCCCCACACATGCCCACTGCCCCAAATAAAAAATAACCAACTATAGGGAGCAGCCGAGACAGCAACTGAGGGGGAAGGATACATGGGAGTTGAGGGCAGCAGTGAAGAGACATGCGTGAGCGGGGAGGGCCCAGAGGCAGCGGCTGTACAAGCAACAAGAGTACAAGTCTCTGTATCTTCCACGTAAGTCTGTATAAATATATAGATAAGTTGTTCTTTTTTAACCCCTTCTCTCCCTTCTGCTCTGTGCCGCTTGCCACGGTCCCCAGCTCCTCTGTCCGCATGAGGGTGAAGGAAGGGGAAGGAACAAGTCATCACCGGATTGCGATTAGACCCACATCCATCAGCTTCTGGATCTTCTGAGCTATTACAGGATTCTTTAAGTGTCTAATGAAAAGGAGGAAAAGTTGCTCAAAATGAAACCCAACCTTCAAGTCTTTCTTGCTCTTACAGAGTCCCAACTCAACCCCCTAAAAGACACAACCAGGGTGAAAACTGGCAGGCAGAGGAACTACAAAGGGCTTCTCTACCCAAGCTGCATCTCACAGGAGCCCCGGGACACAGCATTAAATCAAGACCCTTGTCCTGGAAAAATAGGTATTTTCACAGATGGCCCAAGCTATCATCGACTAATACACAAGTGAGGGCCTTCCAGCTCTTATAAATCCCCTTTACTTACTTATTTTTAAATTGTCTTTTTAAAAGATACATAGATCACAAAAAATGTTACATTAAAAAATATAAGAGGTTCCCATATACCCTCCCCCCCCATTCCTCCCACATCAACAACCTTTTTCATCACTGTGGCACATTCACTGCATTTGGTGAATACATTTTGGAGAACTGCTGCACCGCATGGATTATAGTTTACATTGTAGTTTACACTCTTCCCACTAAATCCCCTTTAAGTAGGAATTTGCATTCTCACCTATCATCCCTGCCCACCCCCCTTTCCTTAGAAGACGGCCTCCCCCAACTATACTTACTCGCTGAGTGCCTGGGGGTCCTTCTGCATCTGCTCCAGGATGAGCCGCATGGCAGGGTCACTCATTATCTGCTGCACCTCAGGGTCAGCCATGGCCCGCCGCTTCACGTCCTCAGGGCTGTCGTGCCGGTTATACTGGGCCATTACACAGCGCTGGTAGCCGTCTGCTGCCTCCTGCATCCCAGCAAAGACAAAAGGGGGAGAAGGCATTAGCACTACTGGCTCTCTGCTTTAGAAGGTCTATGATAACTGAGGAAACTGAGAAGGAAAGAACATCTAGATACAGAAACTGGGCCAAGAGGGAAGAACCAATGAATGACCACTGCAAAACCCCAAAGGAGAAACAGAAGGGAGAGGCAACTAAGTGCCAGAGGCAGCCCCACCTTACAGTTGGAGTCCAGTTCCAGTGCCTTCTGGTAGACATCCACAGCTTTCGTGTAGTCTTTCATTGCTTCCAGGGCAGCTGCTTTCCGTGTATAACCCTTGACTACAGACAGAAATGGAAAAGATGAAGGATCTACAATGCTTCCTCCCCTCCTCCCCTAAATTCCAACATCCTTCATGCCTACTGCAGCTCGGTCCTGAATGCTACAGGCCCTGAGGACACACAAGTAGACAAAGAAGATGCCCTTTCTTTCTCTTAATTTTTTGACCAGTCAAGAGACAGGAGATGCAGCAGAAAGCACTTACTGAAGGTTGGCTCTAGCTGGATACATTCTTCACAGTCCTAGAAGAGGAGGCAAAAGGGAATTAGGCTTGGGGAGCAGATGTGGCTCAAGCAGTTGAGCATGGGCTTCCCACATGTGAGGTCCTGGGTTCAGTTCCCAGTGCCTCCTAAAAAAACAAGCAAGAAAATAAATGAAATAAAAACCAATTCAATGTGGCTCAGTGATTGAGCACCAGCTTCACACACATGAAGTCCCCACCAAATTCTCTACACAGAGCCAAGTGATGCCCAAGGGCCCCCCACTTGGTATGTGTTTGTGGAGGACGCTCAGTCAATGTTTGTTGAATCTAGTCTTTGTTTAAGAGAAGGTATCAAAAATGACCCAAGGAAAGATAAATTTTTCCTGGGCAGCTGCAGCCCCAGGAATTGGAGCTGGAGAGAGCTGCTGGTGACTTCCGGGGCCTTCTGCCCAAGTGCTGTAAGGGCCACATGAAGCCTGAAGGCATAATGAGACCATGCCCTTCTGGCTCTCTGTCCACTGTGTACATATGCAGGTCACTGAGATGCCCAGAATTATTGGGCTGATAAAAGAAACAATTTACCAATCCCCACTCCTACCCGGCCCCAAAAAGTGGGCTCATTTCTTCAGATGAGCAGATAGATCTTTACAATTGGGACTTTTACCCAGAACCATCACAAAGCATTCCTTTTTGTCTCTAGTTGGGTTATTTAACAACAGGTTCAGCTAAAGGAGAGAAGCAAATCAAATGACATCATAGGGAAAGACAGACTCAGGTTATAGACCACCTCATACAAGACAGGTGGTTTGGAGTCTTCTGAAGGTTGATGTTGCAGAGCGAGTGTAGCTCAGTGATCTACCACCTGCATCACACATTAAGATGTCTGGGGTTCAATCCCGGTACCTCCTTAAAAAACAAAAACGAGGGGGCGGGGAAAAACTAAAGATAGTAAGATAACTAGATAAATTTTTTGGAACAAGTGGGGCAATCTGAACATGGCCATAATACATACAGCTTAAGTTGTGACATTACTGTGTGCACTAGTAGTATTGTGGCAGGACAGGGAACGTCATCTCAGGAGATGCACGCTCAGGAATTTAGAGACCAGGTGCCACAACGTGTGCCATTTCCCTTTACAAAGGGTTCAGCAAAAATGTCACTGTGTAAATCAACTGATTTGAGGAGGAGAACACACAGGTATCCATTCATTCTTTTATCCTATTTACATGACTGGGAAAATACCTGTCACCTCATAAGTGACTGATAATTTGCTATTTTTTGTTTCCTAAACCAATGTGTGTTTTTTAAAAAGATTTATTTCCTCCCCCCCAGCTGTCTGCTCTGTGTCCATTCGCTGTGTGTTCTTCTGTGACCGCTTCTATCCTTATTAGTGGCACCAGGAATCTGTGTTTCTTTTTGTTGCATCATCTTGCTGTGTCAGCTCTCCGTGTGGCTGGTGCCATTCCTGGGCAGGCTGCACTTTCTTTCGTGCTGGGCAGCTCTCCTTACAGGGCGCACTCCTTGTGCGTGGGGCTCCCCTACGCGGCGGACACCCCTGCGTGGCACGGCACTCCTTTTGTGCATGAGCACTGCGCATGGGCCAGCTTCACACGGGTCAAGGAGGCCTGGGGTTTGAACCACGGACCTCCCATGTGGTAGGCGGATGCCCTAACCACTGGGCCAAGCCCGCTTCCCCCAATGTGCTTTTGAGATTGCCCTTTTCAGCTCACACAGACCCAGAAGGTAGTGGCACTGAAAGCCAAAACCAAAACCAACATGGACTCAGGTACTGATAGGCTCTAGAAAAATCCCATTTTGTCACCTTCCCACAAGATGGCCCAGGTTTATCTGCTGGACAACAAAGAGCCTCTGACAGAAGCACAGAGCAGATCACGTTCAGGAGAACCATGGAAAGCAACTTCACAGGGCCAAGCAATCGTTGTTTTACTATACTTGATTTATAGTGAGAAAAGCAGACCTATGTAGCTGAACTAAACATCCAAAGTAAAGAAGAGCAACTGGAAGTGGGGGTGGGGTAGGAGGGCGGTGTCAGGGTCCTCAGGAAAGGTGGAAAAGGATCACTTTTCCAAGTACTCCCAACCACTGATCACTGCATGGGCCAGAACTGGTCAGATGGAGGTCCCTGAAATTACAAATCACACACATACCACCAAGAAGCTATAATCAACACAACAACAGAAACCTGATGTTCATTAAAAAGGGAGAAAACAACATACTCCTCACATACAGGTTACAGTTATAGTTTCATACACATGTCCTAGATCTTCTCACCTTGAGTGCCAGCTGAAACTCAAGGAGTTTAGTGTAGCAGGCAGCTCGATTACTATATAATTTGGCATCTCGCGGATTCCGTTTGATGGCTTCTGTATAGTGCTTCATGGCCTGAGGATAATCACCTGGATAAGGAAAAGAAAATTAAACAAAACAAAACAGAACAAAAAAACACCATCTCTCACCAGGCCATTATTTACTTTGAAGTCAGAGTATGGCAAGGAACGTGCTCCCTACTCTTAATCCAAACAGCCCTGACCTAAGTGTAGGTACCTTTCTGAAAACATTCATTGCCTTTGTTCTTCTCCTCCAAAGCCAGGTCAGGGTTTATGTAGGCCAACCGTTCCTGCTCCTTTAGGATTTTCTCTGCCTAAGGAAAAATAATTCTTGAAATATTACTTTAAACCCCCATAAAATTTCAAATATGGGACTAAAATGCCTAATTAGTTTTTAAAAAATTTTAAAGAGTAACTGCTGGGAAGACTTAAAAATTAGCACATTGACCCTCAACATCAACACATTTAAGATTTAAACCTTGGCCAATAAATAAAGGATCGCAAAAGAGAATACTTCCAACATGCTGTCATCATGAAGAACCACGGGAAGAACTACATCAGATGACCAAAGCCACAATTCTAAAAATTTAAGGTTAAGTAACATCAAGAAAATGAAAACAAACAAAAAAACTACAAAACAACAGTAAGAGAAACTATTAATAATTAACACTCTCCTTTTCCTACTACCCACCTGCTGGCATTTCTTGAGTACATCTGGGGTTCGGTGCTCTGCCAAAGACTTGTTGTAAAAATGGATGGCATCTTTGTATTTTTCTTCTTTGAAGTAAGAGTTGCCAATTCGGGCGTAAGCTCTGAGAAAGGCAGAGGAAAAAGTAGTTGGTAAGTGCAAGGTCAGAGACACGGTCAGTCCCTGTAGAGAAAATACAACTGCAACCACAAACAAGGCCCACATTAGTCTTGGGCACTAAAGCCCTCTCAACACCGTCTTGATGCCTGCGGCCTCCTTTCCAGTCCATTCTTCACACAGCAGGCTCTGCAACCAGCAGCCCCCCTCCCCACGCAGGGCCACTTAGTCTTTAACACTGAACCCTCCACACTACTCAAGGTATCCCAGAAGATCGGGCATACTTGGCAATCTGTCGGTAGTCTTCTCGGTTTTCTCTCCCCACGTCAATGGCCTTCTCACACAGCTCCCGGCATTTATTGTAGTCTCCCTTTTCGAAGTACACCGCTGCCAGGCGGGATGGTCAAGAATGGAAAGTCAGTCCTTACTGCTCCCCTGCAGAATACCGAGCAGCTCGCCTGCCCCTAGCGTTTTTGGGTCTTACCTGCTTGATTGGTTATGTAAGTCATGTTGGTGGGGTCCAGGTCCTTGGCTCTGTCGTAATGTTCCAAGGCCTTGTCAAAGTCTTTCTTCTTGTAGGCATCATTCCCTAACTCTTTTTCTTTCAGTGCCTAGATAAGGTTTGGAAGAAGTGAAGGCTAAGTAAATCTAACCCAGACAAAAAGACTAAAATTCTCTGACCTGTTACAAGTACAACTAATATGTCTATGGAAACAAGCGCTCCATATCCAAGGCCTCTTCTTGAATCAACCAGCAAGGTATTAAAATAGTCAAATGGCAGCAGTGGAAAATTAAAGCTCTTAACTCACCCCCTCCCTTTCCACCCACTCTCCTGGATCTTTGTCAGAAAGCACAGAGTTTCTTCAGGGGGAGAGGAAATCCCTTCAACTAGAAGCAACTGGTGTGGGCAGTAGAGTTTTCTACCAGGTTTTATCCAGAGACACAGCAGCAAGTCCAGTTTCTGCTAAGGGGCTGCCTCAGGGTCTTAATTGTCAGGGAACAAGAGCAGGGTGGAAGGGGTTAGAGAAGGGGCCACACCTGCGGCAGGAGTCTAGCACCGCGCACTACCACCCACACTGTAGGGCCTTTTTCCAGCTTCAAGACACCCTGAACAAGCAACGCTCAGCCATTTACAGGTGCTAAATTTGGCAACAATCTGCAGTCCCATTTACAAGAAGGGAAACAAAAGCCTTTAGGCACACGTCTCCGTCTCTGGAAGACACTGCTGTAAGTGAACGACTTTCAACTATATACCACGTCCAATCAAGAAACAAGCCCATAGATGGATGCAGACAACATTCTTTTAGATCACGGCAGGGACACAGACCACTCACAGTTTTATTTCTTGCCCTGACTACTTAAATATGCTGGCAACAGCACAGTGGCTGCTAAAGTCTTTGAAATACATGATTTTTCTGAAATTTCTCATAAAGCTGGCTCTTTTAATATACTGACCATTTTAAATGATAACAGAGAACAGAAAAGAGAACAACTCCCATCCAACAGGCCATTTACCCCTGACTGGTCCTCTTTAACCAGTAAGTCCCTTAAAGTGACTGTCAGAGAACACCTCCCCTCCCCCTCAGTAGCACCAACTTCCATGTGAAAAGGTGTGGAAACCGCAAAAGTTTTGTTTAAAAACCAAGGCCTATATCACTACTGCAGGGTGATGGGAATGTGGAGAAGCATGGGAAAAATACAGCTGGAGTGACCTATGGAAAATATCTTCAAGACCTGGTGGTAGGTGGTGGATTCTTAAAGGAGATAAGAGAAGGACTGAGTGTTCTACTGATGTTTAATGTATAGAGTGGATGGTAACACACAATGAGTAAGAGCTAGTTTATAAATGGGGATGTGACTGAAAATGGTAGTCTAGTTATGTAAATGCCAACTGACACTGGGAAGCAGACTTGGCCCAGTAGTTATGGTGTCCGCCTACCACATGGGAGGTCTGCGGTTCAAACCCCGGGCCTTCTTGTCCTGTGTGGAGCTGGCCCATGCGCAGTGCTGATGCGTACAAGGAGTGCCCTGCCACACAGGGGTGTCCCCCGCGTAGCGGAGCCCCACGTGCAAGCAGTGCGCCCCGTAAGGAGAGCTGCCCAGCTTGAAAGAAAATGCAACCTGCCCAGGAATGGCACCTGGGAGAGCTGACACAAGATGACGCAACAAAAAGAAACACAGATTCCCGTCCTGCTGACAACAACAGAAGCGGATAAAGAAGACGCAGCAGCAAATAGACACAGAGAACAGACAACTGGGGTGGGGAGGGGAGAGAAATAAATAAAAAATAATAAATCTTAAGACCCAGAGAACAGACAACCAGGGTGGGGGGGGGAGGAGAAATAAATAAATCTTAAAAAAAAAAAAAAAAAAAGCTAATTGACAGAATGCTTGAGAATAATCTAGGAAATGAATAGCACAGTAAACCAAGAGGTGGGTGAGAATTGTGGTTGATGGTACAGATGTACGAGTGTCCTTTGTCAGCTAGAACAAATGTACATCACTACTGCAGGGTGTTGGGAACGTGGAGAAGCATGGGAAAAATACAGCTGGAGTGACCTATGGACTGTGGTTAGCAGTAATAATATTCTCGCATCTATGCGAAAGACGTATTGTGTTGATACTGAGGCAGTATGGAAAATGTGAGCCAAATGTACACTACGGACATGGTAACCATCAGTTGATGTTATTTTATCTGCAGCAAATGACACACTACATTGTGGTGTGTTGATGGAGGGGTGTTGTTTGGGAATTCTGCACATGTGCATGATTGTTTTATAAGTTTACAACTTCTGTCATAAAAAAATATATTTAAAAAATAATAGGTTGGGTTGGGGGAAAAACACACCAAATGTAAGATAAGGACTATGATTAGTAGTAAGATTTTGAGTGTTCTCTCATAGTTTGTAACAAACGTCTCATGACAATGCAAGGTGTTGGTGGAGGGTTGATGTTGGGACCCCAGTATGATGTTATGCATGTTTGCTTTGTAAGCTCACAACTTTTACTGTACACTTGTTTATGTATGTTCATATAGAAATGATATAGAGATAATAACAATGGGATTGGTTAGGTGAGAACTACTTTGTTTAGTAGTAATATTTTGACAATGCTCTTTAATCATTAGCTGAAAAAGTTTAAAAACAATGCAAGTTATTGGTGGTAGGATGTTATATATGTTTGATGTTATATATGTTTGCTTTGTAAGTTCACAGCTATTATACACTTAAGGTTTACGGATGTTTACGTATGAGTGATATTTCAATAAATTAAAAAAAAAAAAAGAAAAAACAACAACAACAAAACAGCCAAGGCCTAGGGAAGCGGTTGTGGCTCAAGGTGATAAGAGTGTCCACTTACCACATAGGAGGTCCAGGGTTCAAACCCAGGGCCTCTTGGCCCATGTGGTGAGTTGGCCCATGTGCAGTGTTGCCATGCCATATAGGGATGGCCCCTGCACAGGGGTGCCCCACACGCAAGGAGTGCGACCCACAAGGAGACCTACCCCGTGCAAAAAAGTGCAGCCTGCCCACGAGTGGTGCTGCACACACGGAGAGCTGATGCAGCAAGATGACAAAACAAAGAGAGAGACGGATTCCCGGTGCCGCCGAGAATGCAAGCGACATAGAAGAACACAAAGCAAGTGGACACAAGACAGCAAACAACGGGGGGAGAAATAAATAAAATAAATCTTAAAACAAAAAACAAACAAACAAAAAAAAAAACAACCAAGGCCTAGCGCTCACTTCAGCAGCACATACACTAAAATTGGAACAATAAAGAGATGATTAGCATGGCCCCTGCACAAGGATGACATGCAAATTCATGAAGCATTCCATATAAAATCAAGAACAAAAACAAGAAAGCGTGAAGGCCTAGATGAACACAGTGCTCACTACCTAAAAGCAGCCCCTCCACAGACAAAAGAACATTGATTTCCCAAATGCAGAGTTAGACCTGGTTCAAGCCACTAATTCAACACATTGGTTTCTATGACCTTGGGCAGACTCTGAGTCTCACTTCTCCCATGTTTAAGTGGTATTAGTAAGGGCAAACAAAGACCACTCACAAAACATTTAGTACCATGCCTAATAATACCATGCCTAAACCCTCAAAAAATAATTACGCCCATCTAGGGGCTATAAATAGTCCTATCCAACATATGTATTTCCAGCTGACTAGACTTTTTATAAATGTTATGACCATGAAGAGAAAAGAAAATGAGACCTGTTTTTTATTCTCTGGAAGGTCTTCTTCCATTGGCTCTGGTTTGGTTTCCTTTTTGGGAGGAGGTGGTGGTGGAGGTGTGGCAACCTCTTCCTCCTCATCCGCCCCACCTAGATCGACTCCAAGGAGAACACTGAGAGTGGTCATGATCCGGGGATCTTGTAGTTTCCTAAAATGTCAATGAGAAAGAAATATTGCAAATACTCCTATTCATAACCTAGCTTAAACCCCAAATATTGATAAAACTAAAGTTCCTATAGATACAGAAGCTTCTCATCCATCAAAAGATCAATAGATTCTGCACTCTTACTCAACCTGTCAAAAATCCACTTAAAACAGGGTGACAGAGGTCAGATATATTTCTCAAAGCCAGAAGATAAAGGAATGAACTACTGTAGGTATCCCTCATTATCTGATTTCTGGAGCCAGGAAAACTTAGAAAGTGATGGCTACTTGTATGAGAGTGGAGACATCATTACACCTGTGGTTCTTTGCACCCATTTTTCCCACGCTAATATAGAGAGACAGTGGGACCTGTGTGTATAGGGAGAATGGTACTGGGGTTGGATCGAAATCACAGGGAGCAGGGAAAAAGCATGTCCGGATTAGAAAGAACATTCCAGATCTTCCCAATATATGCCTCCACAACAGATAAAAATAAAAACCACGCCCCTCCTCCCATGCTCTGTGGACATAAAGCACAGACAGGAACCCTGCAGGTGGAATCAGGGAACCCTGTTACATGGTCCCAGGAAGAACAGCCTAATGCTCTTGGTCAGTCCCCAAGACTCCACGTAATGAATGCCTCTACTTACGTGGCCAGGTCGGTTGGCTTGTTTCGTAGTTGCTCTATCAGATCCCGATAAGTAGGATCACTGAGTAGTGTCCTTGTCCTGGGATCACTTTCCAACTTCTGATACAGATTAGGCATGTTGAAAGGATTCATTAATTTCCTTTCTGTCCAAACAAAGGAAAGTGCATTACTGTGAAAGGGTCCACTCCACTTATAGTGCCCCAATGCAACATTTCAGGGAAAAACAGAGTCTCAAAATTAAAATACAATTCAAAAGATAATTACTAAAAAAGAAAAACACAGTATACACAGTGCCTACCTGCCAATCGGGCCTCCATATTCTGTAAACCCTCTTTGAGCTGAGGGTTATTTGCTTCATGTTTTAAACCCTCCTCATAGGTTCGTTTGGCTTCTTCAAACCGGTTTAAGAACTCAAGAGCTGCTGCTTTTCGCGAATAGCCCTTAAACCAGCGAAGAAAGACAAAACAAAAATAAAGGACACCTACAGGTAAATCCAGAAGATGAACTCAAAAGAATCTACTTGACACTTCATGGAACAAAATGGGTATTCACATGAAAGCCAAAGAGAAAACAGGGAGAGGAGTAGGATGCCAAGACTGATACTGAGAGATTCCAGCCAAACATCAAAGATGCACACCCCACCCCCATTCATCTGCGATCAACAGTGTTTGTCAGTTTCTTTGGCACCATTTCCTTTCTTGGTAGTACATCGAATAAGGCATGTCTTACAACAGATAGTATCTTAGATTTGATGAAATATGCTACCACCCCGAGGAAAGTACTCCAACAGGGAAGAGAGTGGGTGGGTAAAAATGAACTATCAGTCTACTGGGATATGCAGCTAGCAAGTCAGGAGGGTCTGAATTTAAGAACTGCACGCCTGAGAATATTAAAACATATTTCTGGGACAAGTCAGAAGAGGCCCAACACACCCACAGCTTACCTTGCCCCAGTCAGGCTTCAAGTCAACGGTTTTGCAGCCATCCTCATAAGCCTTCTGGTAGTCTCCTTTCTTGGCATAGGCTGCTGACCGATTGCTGTACAGCACATGGTTCTGGGGATCTAACTTGATTGCTTCAGAGTAGCACTGTAGAGCATCGTCAATGTTGCCTGCACTTAGGGCCTTATTGCCCTTTTCTTTGAGCTCATTTACCTGAAATGGTAAAAAGATGCTTTAAAACACATGGAAAGGAACTACAAGGAAAGGAGTCAACATAGTCTCTCTCCACAAGATGCTGCTTTTGTCCAAGTTTTTAGGTGAGTCTCTTCTGTAGTTATCAACAAATAGGTTACTTTACAGATCAGAGAATAGGGAAGTCATAGGTCGTTTCACACCTTTGGGAAACAGCAGGGAAAAAATAAACAGAATCAAGAAGCCCAAGTCTTCTCCACTTCCCACTGGCTCACGTGTGGAACAGAAAGAACTCAAGCCAATCTTTCAAGTCTTAATTTTGAGCAGACAAAACCACTCTAGGACATGAGTTCCTTCCACAGAAAAGTAGATTCACTTGCCATAGATTTCCAGTGTTCAACAAATAAAACTGAGCACAGGCCTAA